>NC_134037.1:241761430-242476430 GCF_965140245.1 Athene noctua
TTCCAAAATTTGAGGGCAGATGGAGGTGGCCATCTTGACTTCAGCTGAGACTTAGAGGTCTGACTCACACCACATCACACTGGAGAAGTTAGTGAGGTCATGAGCAGAGCATTGAGCAGAGGCAGAGCTGAACTAGGCCTTACTTCTAACTGAGGAGGAGGAGAGTCTTAGTCTTGTCCAGCGCAAGTAAAACATCTTCCTCGGTGGTGCCCCCAACTTCCATCCCTCGGGAGCCAGCATTGTCAGCAGTTGTTTTTGGACAGGGAGCTGTTGGCACTTGGGGCACATCAGCATGCCCAGCATGGAAAGGGCACTGTGGTGTGAATCATCAGTCTAGTGATGCAGGAGGAGTGCAAGATGGTGTGATGTGCAACATCCAGCTCAACTAACCTCATGGAACATAAATGTCTGACATCCGACCTCTAGGATTATGATTCCCTGGTTATGGGAAGGGAAGAGTTACCCACCGGGGCCGATTATGCCCAGGAGCAGCCTTAGACTGCTGCTGCATTCACATGAGGTAGGCTGCCCTTTGGAGACACTGCTCTGCACTGCTGACCGTGCTGGCTTAACTGACAGGATTAAACTAGATATTTAACTTTAAGCTACAGTTAAGTGAAATGAATGCTATCCCAAGCATAGGTAGCTTTTGCTCAGGACAACTCAAGGACAAAGTTTGAGGGTGTCAATAGCAGTATATTAAAACATCAGTAAGATGTTTATAGGCATGTACCACAGCCTCAGATGTCCTGTTTTTCCCAAGTTTTGAATTTGACTTACTTTATCGCCTTAGTTCTTGGTTTTCCAGCAGTTTGAATTTTGCTGAATTCAATACTTTTGGAAGAAAACAAGATATCACAGGGTAACTTTATCTCTGTGTGAGCTCAGTTATTGAATTTCGCAACCTTTTATAAAGAAACAAAATACTGTGCTCTGGAGTTAGCAATAACTCACACTATATGGTGGAGGCATCAGTGTTATGCAGTGTTTTCCAGCCTACACAGTAACCATAAAGGATACTCCTGATTCTCAGATATTCTGGCCTATCCCAGTATATTTTGTTAGAGCAGAACAAGGATTCTTGCCCAGTTTTGAAATGCTCTGAGACAGGAATCACTGTCATGGGCACCCTCTCTACTTTCTCAATATTTTTAATAAGTAGTAGTTATGTCAGCATGAAGCATGGGAGAAGACCTGTGCATTGCCTTCCCTCTCCACTGCAACCTTCACCCTACACCAGTCGTCTCCTGCCACCTTTATTTCCAGTCGCCCTTTCAGCAGACAAAGAGACAAGCCTGACTCTCTATCTGAAATGCCCTCCTGCTCCCTGATGAGGCACCCTATCTTTCAGAGGATTTGAAGATGTCTTGTAGAAGTTCTGGTACTTATAAGGGTAGATCTTTAAACAGAAAGCAGTTGTGTCTTTGGACCACAGTAGACCCAGTGTTTCACTGTGACAAAGGGCAGGAGCAGGACTGTGTGCTCGTTTGTGGTTAATTAGCAAAAGCAGCTAAATGACCAGGAACTATGTAGGCTTTTGGTTTTTGGTGGGTTTTTTTGTTTGTTTGTTTGTTTGTTTTTTTCAGTATAACACTACAGCGCATGTTTTCAGATGCTGGCTTAGCTCCAGGAGCAGTGTGTTGGAAGGAGCACAGTTAACAAGCCTCAGTTGTAAAGAGGCACTTTTCTCTACATCCACTTACTCAAGCATCTGCTCAGCAAAATAATAATCAGAGTTCTCAAATTTCCCTGTAAATGGAAACAAATCTTGCTGAATGCTGTGCTTGAACCAGCTGTCCTGGCTCCCAGCTGAGGTAGTGCCTCATCTTGTCACCAGACTATACATTCACTGTCACTGGAGGTTATGCCTTACAAAATTAATTCCCTTTCCAATAAAAAATGTAATTTATGGTGAATCGGGGAGCTCTTTGTTAGGGACCCCCACAAGCAAAGGATAAGAAAACAGCATAGGCTGCAGAAAAGCATTACTTTAAGATTGGAGAGACCTTTCCTAGCATAAGCCTTTCTAGGCACTGCTTGCTGAATATTGCTTATTCATACTCATGTCTGGGAGCTTCCTAAATGCCTGCACGAGCAGCAGCAGACACATATGGCTCAATCTTCCTCCCCTTGCCCTCTCCAGTCCTAAATGGTTACCTGACTCCTGCAGGGGCATATGGTGCAGTCTGGTGTCCAAAATTAAGCCCTGGACTACCATACGGTTCCTCCTCCTCCATTCTTCCTACACCACTCACCTCACTGTCTAATGTAACAGGCTGAGCAGGTATTGTGTGGAAAAGCAATACAGATCAACAGATGTGTGGGAGAAATCAAGGGTATCATGGGTGAGTGAAGGGATGGGAAAAGATCCCAATTTCTGAGTGAAAACATGAGACACAGTACAGTAGAAGCAGCTATGCAGGTTCACAGTGCAACAACATAATATATACCATTTATGAACCTCTTGGACTGTGTCTTGCCCAACCTCATGTGTTTTCTCACCCTTTTTAAGTTCATCTGCAGTAACCAAACTTTTAATTTACCACCTCTGTGATACCTCCTCTGGAGGAAAAATGACAACTCACCTGTTTTTCTAGCTCCATAATCATCTTCTCCTGTTGGTGAATCTGATGGTTCTTCATTTCTAGAACATGTTTTAAGCTCTTCAGATCTTTTTCTAAGTGCAGATATGGAGCTTGTTCAATCTAGGAAATATACCAGTGATTTAGATATCTGTCAGCCATAAATGCATATTCAACCATAAGATAAAGGTCCTTAATGCACCCAGTGGTTTGTGAGTCTTAGTGATGCGAAAGCCACCTGGACCTGGGCCTCCACAGCCCATCTGAACCCTGATATTCTCTCCTATACCATCCATCCCTTCGGTTGGACAGCCAATGGTACCTTTCTTTTGACCAGCCTTGTGACTAGAAGGAAGGGATGCCACGTTGTTCAGCAACCTCATTCTTACTCAAAGCTTGGGAATTGCATGAGGTGTTTTATGATTGTGCAGGGATTTTGGCTTGGGAAAAGTAGAAAGATGAAACTGAGGAAACTGGACAAGGGGGCTGGAGGTGAAAACGACAGTGTTCTGCCTTGCTTGCACCAGTGCATCACACTGCCTGTTGACAAAGATCAGATCTGGTGGGAAAAAGTTCCTCCTCTGCTGAAGAACTTCAGATGTAGGGGATACTAGGGTTCAGCTCATGGACAAAAGATGTACTCTGAATTATACTGATGAAATACTGTTGCTGACTTAAGCTGTTCTGGATTCTGCCTGGTAGCTTGGCATTAACATCACTGTGACACAGCAGAATTTGTCCTTTTATGTAAATTAAATACTGCAACAGAGGTGGAACGGGACTGACGTTACCTGTTTCCCATGGTCAAGCCTGTTTCAGACATTTGCACTCCTTTCCTAAGGAGTTCTCTCACCTAAAAACTCACTGAGTCCCTTGCTCACCCCACTATTTTCATTCTGTCCCCTCTGTCGTATTGATACAGCTGCCTATGGGGTTGTGCTGTGAACACACTGAAATGCCCCAAGTTAAAAGAAAACTCTTTTTGGATGGCCATTTCAGGGTTATTTCATTTCAGATAAATAACTGCAGTGTGTGTTTACTTACACAGTGTAAATAAATCACATGGCCCCACTAGTCAGCAGTTGAATAAATACTTCATATGACAGGGCTGTCCCCTGCAAGTCCAGAAGAATATGGGGGAATACAGAGGATATCAAACAAGTTGGTTCAGAAGACACAAAAAAGGAAACCCAAATGTGAAAAGACAAAAAAGTAAAGAGAAAGAGAGGAAGAAGGGAAAGAAGAATATACACCAGTAAGGACATAGTAGATGGGGTTAATGAAATGTTTTGGAAACAGAGCTACAAATGGAGAGTGAAAGACTAAAAAAAAAAAAAAAATTAAAAAAAATCAGAAAATGATGGACCTAGGCTAAAATTTTTGACTCTTAGAGCTCAAGATTTGAGGTTTTGGTTGGAACCTGCACCCCTGTTCCTGAAGAAAGGATCCCATTGCTATCCACTGGATCACGTGATGAGTCATACTCAGGAACACATATCTTGATGACTGCATAGCTATAGTTGCCATCTACCTTCAGTTGTTCTTCGGTGTTTTTCTTCAGAGCCTCTTCAAAGCGGTCTGCTTTGGCCTTAAGAGATTGGCTCTGGAAGGTGAGAGTGTCTATCTGGTCCTGGAGGGGAGACACACCAATGAACACACCAACCATGTTATGACCCCTCTTACATTCATACAAGTCAGTCTGCACTGTGAAACCACCAAGGGAGCTGAACAAGGCTTACAGACCCCTGAAAGGTGGTATTTTTTATATAAGGCCACTTGAACATACAGTGGGATTTTTGATAAACCAGTGCCTTGGGGAATCCTGAAATCCCTGAAACACCCGCAGCTGGCTGACACTGGCTGACACTAGTTCATGAAATGTTTCTGATGCTAAATCACCCCACCACCTTGGGCTGGATGAGAACAAGCATATCCTTCCATCGGAGAGCTGTCATTTATATCACAGACATGAAAGAGAGGATTTGTGTGGTCCCTAGAGTCTGGATGAGGCAGTAGATACTCCATTCCTGCTTCCTTCACCTTTCTAGGCTTCTAACATGGTAACAAGCAATGATGAGCTAGTGGTGCGGACTTAAAAGATCATCATTTAATCTCAGAGCTATACACAAGAATGTGTTATTTTAAGCAATCATATTTCTGTTACCATCAAAGACATTCCTGTTACCTCTCTATATACAACATCTGTAAAAGCTACTGTGAAAAGTTGCTGTGAAAGCGGTATTCTCATCTTTCATATATGTAATTTCTTGGCTGTAACATTACATCAGTGCTTATTGCAAAACTGCTGACATGCCTCAAACCGTCACAGCCACATGAGGAAGACAGTGACAGTTGCTGTGTGCAGCAGTATGTCCTAGTCAAAGATTTTAAAAACTGTAACTCATCTCTGCCTAAGAAATAAAACAGAGCTTGCATTATTTGGTTTTGCATCTTGTTCATGCAAGATTTCTGAACTTAGCATGAATCACAGAGGCATGTTTCTGCCCTCCACTCCTTGGGATTTCTTCATTTAGGGGGTGAGAACAGCATGAAATTATTAGAAGGACTGAAAAAGTCAAGACAATCTTGAGCTTAGTGTTAAATAGTGGGATGTAGGAGATGTGATGTGCAGGGCTGACCTTGGTTGGCCATAGCCTGGCTGCACAGCAGGGCCAGCCCTGGGGCATCCCTCATCAGGGACCACATTGCCCTCTGGTGGGAATGGAGATGTGCCTACACTGCGAGACTGGCTACCCCTCAATTCAGGCAGCAAGGAAGAATTTAAAGCACAGGCACTGGGCCAGACAGTGAGACATCAGCATTTCTGAGCCCCGGGGGTGCCTGCTGGAGGGTACCATGTAGACAAGGTGATGCTAACAGCCATCACAGCTGCTGGATCCCTTCCCACCATTCAGGTAAGAGCTCAACTTTGTTCCTTGTGCTGGGCCAGCAGCCAGCGGGGTCTCTTCTCTTTCAGATAGTATTTTGTTGAACCAACCAAGAGGGAAGAAAAAACCTGAGAGGGCACCTTTACTGCTAAATCCCAGTTTGGACAGTCAGAGGACAAGAGGTACTACAGCTGGTAAGAAGCAACAGCCTGGTGTGCTGACAGCTGGCAATGGGGCTGCGGCTGCCCCGAAAATTGCTCCACAACATCGGTACAGGGATGGGAAATAATGAAACTTCCAACCTGGAGTGACAGCCGCAGTTTTTCAAAATGGTCTTCTAATTGTGCCTTTTCCAGTTTGTGAGCAGTATTCAGTTCTGGGGAAGAATCACAGACATGACATTGCTAAGTGAAGTCCAGCAAACCAGGGTCCAAGAGCACAGACATTGTGAACCAAGTACAATATGGGCTGCAGTTTTAAGGCATAGAGGTTGAGTAGGAAAATGGTAGTAATACACTCTGTGACCTTAGGTGAATTGTTTTGAGGATCTCTTTCTATGTGACCAGATTCTGATTTTTTGGAACTGCTCAGAATTCCTGACTCCAGAGGCTCTGATCTGAACAGGGTTAATTTGACAATGGGTCATTCACCAGTTCAGAGTGAGTATCCCCAAATCAAATATTTTTAAATTAGATATATTTAAAAGCTTGGGTTTTTATTTCTTTGGGAAGATAGAGAAGGAGGACCAGCAACTCAGATGCAAAAGTGCAAAAGACATTGCTTCTCCAGGAGCTGTGGCAGATGACCTGTGAGGTTTATTCCGTTAGTGAGACTGACAGAGCTCAAAGAAAAAAAGTCCTCTATTTATATTACATGATTAAAAGTTTCACTACCAGAAAAACTCACCCTGGACTTAATAATAACCAAAAGTTTAATAATGAAAGTGGAATAAACTTGGTATTTATTTACAGAGAACAGTCACTCAGTATAGTAGTAACACTTATTTTTTTAAGTATACAGACACTCTATTTTTTGTGTCTTTACCCCCAACCCCGTGGGGTTCTGCCCTCTAACCGCTGCTCACTAGCCACAGTAACAGCAGTAATAAGACTAATGCTCCAGTGCCCTGCCCTGTACAGCTGCTGCAGTGCCTCTTCCATACACAGGAGGGCATTTCATACCCGCACCAGGAGCAGGGAGAACAAACTTTGGCCACCAGGGCATTGATTAAACTACAACCAAGTTTTATCAATAGAAAATACCAACAAAAATGGACAGATAAGAATATTCTCAAGCAAGGACCAGCTTTTTTTTAATTATTATTTTATTTTTTATTTTCAAAACGGTATATTATGATTTTAAAATGGTATGCTAGGTACCATCTCTGCCTACAGGACAGAGAAATAGACTGTTCTCAGCTCACATTATGCTCTGGAGTATGACTCTAATTGACACAGTGCAAAGCTAAGCAATATGGCTCAGTTTGGGGGAAGTTGTGGGAAAACCTACTAAAGCTATTTAAAAATTAGACTCTCATGCTTATGTATTAAAAAAAAAAAAAAAGAGAGAAATACAGATAATTTAAATGTCAGCTAAAGCGTGTACAAAGACATGTATGTAACTACTAAACTAGTAGAGAAGAAACAGCTCTGTCTGCATCATCAAATCCTGTGGAAAAACCATAACACAAAATAAAGATAACAGTGCTGAGGTACAGATTTGCACCAGTGTGTGGCTTTGGTCTGCTCTGCATGGCCAGACTTTTACTATTGAGAATTACGAGTCTTGTTTTAGAAGCATTGTAGGCATTTAAGCATATAAATTCAGAGATGCTGAATGACCTCCAGGCTCCTGAGCACCCAAGGATTAGGCTCTTGAGAAAAGTCTGTGTGTGAAGTGAGGTGGAATTTGTACTCTTTGTTCAGCAACCCATGAAGAAACCCTTATCTTTGTCCCGAAGATGCCTCAGATAGGCCCAGGTCCAAGTTAGATGCTGTACACACTGCATACAGCTCTCCCTCACCCTTAGCAGGAACCTGGTGGTCTACCCCACATGAAAGCACTAGATGAACACTAATTTTCTGTATCATCTGCTCTGGAGGAAGAAAATCCAGGCTTATAATATCTCACTACAGTGTTAATTCCTGCTCTGTAATAGTTCTGTGGCCATTGGGTTGTTTTTTTGCTTACCTTGAATCTTGCAGTCATTCTCATCCTGCAGTTCTGTAATGGCGATTATGTGGTTATTTTCCAGCTGTAACATTGCAGCTTCATGTACAGCTGTGATATTTTCCTCCTGCTCCAATGACAATGAATGGAGACATGGACACATGATTAGATATGCTGTGTCACACTGACAAGCCACTGCTAGAGAGCTCTGGTGAGCTGGAAGCAGTAAAGGGATCTACTGAGCATGACACTTCCAGCACCTGAGCCAGTATTCATTATAAAACAGGCATGTTGATGCCTTGAGTGGTAGTGGGTAGTCACTACTCGTAGTATTTTTGCTTTTTTAACTTAATGGTGATAAAAGAAAGCAAAAGGCCAAAAACCCCTTAAGCAAAGAAGCCATTTATGAAATGTTCAGAAATCTAAACATTCCATTAATCTAAATCATATTAATGACCCGACTCTTTCTGATAAACATGCACGGTTCTGAGCCATCCTGGGTTTTGTCTTCATTGCACTTTGCTGAAGTGATTTTTATTGTCTGATCTTGAATTAACTTCCACGGAAAGTGCCTATGTATTATTCACAGTTGTAAAATATTTATTTCTAGAGAAACATTGAAATTATCAGTGGATATGTAAAATAAATTGCAATCTATCACACTTTTACTTGAAAAAGAGTATCCTACAAAGTCATTAATACCCAAATTCCTATGTCCTCTTGAATCATGTATTTTGAGTTCATGTCCAATAAACTGATGAAAGATAGGACAGCACCTTTTTCAGTGCAGACACAAGAGTTTTCAGGTTGGTGTGGAAGTAAGCAAGATGACAGCGAGAGCACAAAACTTTTTCCTGATCTCATACTGAGACCAGAAAGAGGCTTCAAATTGCCCAGCAAACTGCACTGCAGACCACACTGCAGAGAGCCATCACGGCAGCAGGGGAGGAGGTTGGGAGAGGACTGTGGGCAGCCTGTGTTCCTGTGCACAGGCTGATGGATCTGGGACTCCTTCAGTACATTGTTTTTAACTAGAATTGGCTAAAAGCTAAGTGAGATCCCTAATGATGGTGCTTTGATATGCATCATTAAAGAAGATACAGTGAGAAGTAGTGATCATGGTTGAGCCAGTGGTCCAGAGCAGTTTCTGAATGCAATGCATCGATTTGCTTTTCAGGGTTTTATAATCACAGTGATCTTATTCCCTACGTTTGACACATTATCTGTGATAACTGGCAATGCAGAGGATCAAACTATTTTACTTTTCCAATGAAACAGCTGTTTATTGCAAAGTGACTTGACTTTAAACAGCTTTTTTGCTCACTGTTATGTTAAATAATAATAGAAAGTTACTGAAGCTGAGCATGTCTTGACTGGAATAAATATTATTTCACTGCATTTAACTTTCAAACATATGTGTAGATCACCCAACAGAAGCAAAATTTCCAACCATATTGGAGAAAGCATGTTCTGAGAATGAAAGATAGGCGTTTAACATGGATTTAAAAATTATTGAAACTCATTTTCATAATAATATGGGGGACAACTCAGTGGTGAAGAACTGTTTGCAAAACAATGGGGACTCAGGCTGCTTATATATATCATGAAAGAGCAGGGAAAGGGGGGCTAGATGATGCAATGGGCTATTAATGGGATAGGGACTATCCCTTGACTTTTCCCAGAGCACGATGTCCTTGTATATGATGTCTGTGTGCTGATACCTCATGGGCATTGTCATGTTCTTTATCTTGCCCTTGTGTAAGTCTTTATTCATACTCTAATTGCTTCTCAGCTGAGCAGCGCGTCATAGGAATGATTATGCTCAACTCCAATGCCTTCAGAAGGTGAAGGGGTCTCCTTTCACTGCCACCACTCTTGGCAGGTTATTTATCTATAAAGCCAATTAAATATGCTCCAAATGGTCTGCAGGGATTCTTCTGTCGCCTGTGTGTTTCATATCCACATCCCAAATGACTCTTTTTAATCTTCCAACGTGACCTTCTGTCTGCAGTTTTTCATAGCCAGTAGTCTACTTGGCACTGGGAAGCAGATCTCTTGGATGCTAATTCCAACTTTGCCACTAACTTACTCTATAGGCTTGATCATCTCACTTAACCCATGTCATGGTTATTTCTGGCTATAAAAAGAAGCTCAGGTGGGATTTTTAAGGCTTAATAAGGTATAATCAAGAGGAGGCTCTAGTGGGAGAAGTTCAGTAAGTTCATGGACAAAACAGCTTGAGCTGGGCAGCTCAAGCAAGAAACACTGGCAAGCCAGGACTGCAGCCTTTACTTTGCAATTTTGCCCTTAGCTGCAAGGAGATATAAGAAATATTGGGATGCATTGGCACACATGACTGGTTTGTGAAGAGTTTGGCTCCCACACTCTGCTATGCTGAAAGAGCTGTCTCACCTCCTCAGAGACAGCTGAGCCTCCAAACCAGACAAAGAAACAACAACAATCTGATACTAGACTAAACGGTGACTACAGCAAGACAGTGTGAAAAACTAAGTTGTGACTGGTAACCATGAAAGTGGGATGACTAATTTCCAATTTAGATGTGTGGATACAGAAATACATGCAGATCCATGGTTAAAAGGATTTTGCTATTGTTGTTGTCTTCATGAATGTGAGCTCAAATTCCCCCATGCAGATGGACAACTCAAGGACAAGGCTTTTCTCATGTTCACTGTAAGAGCTCATGGGTTAGGTGCCTCTGCTCTAATGCCAGTTGGGACCAGAGCCAGCTCAGCAGCATTAGAGCTGAACAACTCCGGTCCCTCAAACAGGCTTGCTCTTTTTGGCATGCTCTGAGCCAGTCACTTCTTCTCTTCCTCTAAGCAGGGGAAAGAAGAACCAGAGGATTACAAACCCTTTGGGTCAGCAGCTCTTAGGGAGCCTTATTCCTCATGCACCTTGGTTCCTAGACTAACAAAGTTCTCCTTTTCCTTGGCCAAGAAACACTGCTGGTGACCTAGCCTGTCAGCCTCCTCTGATCCAAAAGCGCTCGACACAGTATGGGTGTATGGTGGAGTAGGAATTCAAAGGGAAAACCTGCTAAAACTCATCATGAGATGCTAACAGAACCATGGATTGAAAAGATGGTCTTAAACTCTGGGATCGTAGAGTCATAGAATTGTTTAGGTTGGAAAAGACCCTTAAGATCATTGAGTCCAACCATTAACCTAACACTGCCAAGTCTACCACTAAACCATGTCCCTAAGCACCATGTTTACAAATCCTTTAAATACTTCTGGGATGGTGACTCTATCACTTCCCTGGGCAGCCTGTACCAATGCTTGACAACCCTTTAGGTAAAGAAATTTTCCTAATATCCAATCTAAACCTCCCCTGGTGCAATTTGAAGCCATTTCCTCTCAACCTATCACTTGTTACCTGGGAAAAGAGACGGACACCCTAGTATCAGGGTATTGATACTAGTATCTGGTACTAGGGTCACCGCAGCACTTTCAAAGCATTGGAGAGTAATGTTTGTTATCTTCAGTAATTCAGGGAACAAAGATCTCTGGAGAAAACAAAAGGGCTGGAGGAGAGAACTATTTGCCCCACAGAGTGAAAGATGTGTTTCCGTTACTTCTGTGTGGTGATGAATAGAATCACAATAGATGAGTACATGAGAAAAGTAAGTGTGCTTCTAGTCAAGTCCTATATATCACCCTTTCTTGCATTGATCAGCTTGAGGGGAAAAAAACCACCATCTGTTCTTGTGGTCCTGGGAGCTTGCAGAAACACTTCAAAGAGTAGCAGAGATAAGCCATAAACTATCATCTTGGCAAAAAATTAACTCATGGAACAAATTCCTTCAGAAATGCTAATGCCTGGTGATCAAGGAGAGGCAAGGCTTGCAGCTAGAGCTAATATCTTCTACTAAGCAAACTGACACACTGACACAGTGAAAGGAAAAAACCCAAGGTTTTTGGTAACACCACCCCTCCTTCATATCAGATAGCGAGGCAGAAAATTTAAGGAGCATTGCAAGGAAACCATCTTGCATAAACTGAAATGAGAACCAGAAGACATGGCTCAGCACAGCTTCTAAGCACTTACAGAGAAAGATTTTGGAAAATCTGGTTTAGGACACAAAAACCTATTTGACAAAACCTTCTAATGCATCTTTGAAAATCAATGCACTAACAGAAAAAGGTAGTTTGTCTGGGACAAAATAGCCCAATCACATAAAGCCTTTGTGTGGCATGTTAGAAGCCTGCAAATCAGTAACAACTAGCAAGCACAGCAATTAAAATAGGTGAAATCTAGCAAGAGCGCTTTAACACTCCTCCCCCCCCCCCCCCCCCCAAGAATCAAACCAAAATGCACAATAGTACCCAAGGGTATCAGACAGTCTCGGGCACAGACTGGGATGCTGTGTGTCTGTCCGGCATGGCTGTCTGACCCATGTGCAGTGAGGACCACGCTGCACCCAGCTCCAGTATACCATTGGTGTTACACAATAAATCTAAACCTGGGCAGCTGTGACATGAGTGACATAAAATTGTCACTACCTTAGTTTGTATTTGAACTCTTATCCCAGGAGTGTTCTACAATACATCAAATACAGGCAGTAAATGGTGTCATTTCCCTTTTTACCAATAGTTGATCTTAAAGACAGCGGTCTCTGCTGTGCTGTGTTGGTGCTCTCTTTCCTCTCCCATGAGCTCAGCAGAGGCTAGCCCCTTTCCCTGGATTCTGGAGGTGCTTCAGCTATGGCCACACAGTGCTGCACCAGCCTTTACCTATTAAGTGCTCTAAATTAGCTCGGGCACAGGCTCTGCTGATGGGACTGGTTTGCTTCTGAGCCCACAGCTAGTGCTGTCATCATTCTTGGGAACTGTGTGAGGCATGTCTGTGATCTGTGCCCCACTGCAGTGCCTGCTGTCAGCCCGTTCGCCAGGCACGAGCAGCAGGGAGCAGCAGCACTGGAGGCTCGACCACAGGCTCATGCTTCAGGCAGCAGCCCCAAAAAGCATGCTGGAGATACTCTGAGATACAGAGCATGCAGACATAAAACCCTCTCCTTGACCTTTGGTCACATCCATCCATCTCACAGACCACATCTGCACTGCACTGTTGCTGCTAATTTACATTGCCTCAGAGAGTGAAAAATTAACTCTCCCCCACCTCCAGCTTCCCCGGGCACTGGCAAAATCTCTGTGTTGGAGAGAACGATGCTGGCAAACAGGGGGTCTGTTGTCTGGGCTCACATTTTGCAGATGACTGGCCCTTGCGCTGCATCAGACGCCTGGGTGGCACACCCATGGCAGCAGGGCTGCATCATGTCAATGCCTGACCGCAGAGATTGCAGAATGCACCTGAGCGTGGCAGATACTCGTGTGATAAAAGCCCTCAGGAACTGTGGTGCTGGGCAATGGGTAAGAGTTGTAGCTGGAAAAATCAGAACTGCATCTGTTGCTCACTGAATGCAAAATGACAAAAGGCCAGGTAAAGGCATTATTGCAATAATCCAGAGCAGGGTGTTCTGCCACCATGTGAGTGGTGCCTGTAGGTGAGCTACAGTGTTTGTTCACTCCTGCTGTTCCAAGTAAGACTAAAGTAGCTGCATGTGAAAGTATTCGTACTTACATATAGAAAGCAAAGCACAGAGAAACATTTGGGATGTAAAATCTAAGAGATTAAACTGAACGGTGGAGCAGAAATCAGGCAACCCAAAGTGTATCACCTGCTTGATCTTTAGGCTACATGTTGCATGGGCCCTATCACTTCACTATACCACCCTTTTACTAGCATTGCAAATAATGATGGGCAGGGCTCTGCTGGCCTTACCTGTGTTGAGCAGATTCTTGTTCAACACTTGCTTTCATATAAATTGGCTACAATAGGTAGGTTGGGGAGCAAGTATGTATGGGGAGCAGAGCTAGTCTTAATATTTGTTTAGTAAAACATCTGGAAGCATGTGATGACAAGACATGGCAATGTAATGTACTACTGTGTAGAAATACCAATGGGATAATAGGGAGGAAAACCAGAAAATATAGTCAGGAATAGATTTTTCTGGTCCTCAGTTTGTTACCAGTGACTTCATGTTGGAGTGTTCAACATATTTCATTACCTGAACCCACTCAGCACTGGTATGGTCTACTCTTCAAAGGGGAGAGGCAGAGACTGACCTGTTCCTGATGCTGCAATTTGACTTGCTCTAGGTGCAGCTTGTGTTGCTCATGCAGGCTCTCCTTCTTGGTGTCGTACTCCTCCTGCAACCTCTGCTCCAGCGCCTGCAACTCTTCCTGCTGCTGTCTGTGACGCTGCTTCACCTCTTCCTCAAAGCGCCTCTCCAGCTTTTCCTTCTCATTCTGTAGTTTCTTCCATTTTGCTGTGTTGAGGGCTGTGGAGACAAGACCACACAGTCAGGCTCTGAACTACTTGGGAACAAACAGTGGCATCGGATCTGTTTATATAGCACTGAACACAGTGGTTTTCACCAATTCTGGGGCTCCCATGAATCTCATCCATCCACAAACTCTTGCTGTCATCTGTCTCTGTTCCACACACACATACACACATGCATTTTTTTTAAATAGAGGCACTAGCCGAGTATGCAAAAACCCATGCAAAACTGGGATCTGATTAATATAATAATAGTAATAAATAATAACAACAGCAACAACAATAATAGCAGGGAACTCCATGGACCTGCAGGGTGACTGGATGTCCCCTCCTGGCCAGCACAAATCGAGGCTTTAGGGCTGTTACTTTGCCTTGGATATAAGAAACAACATGTGAGACATCACTTGACACAAAGCCTTTCAACTGGGATACAAGATTTTTCTTACCTCCTTCTCTTAAGCCACAGTCTTGGCTAAGTCCCCACTTCCAGTGCCAGAGAAGCAGAAGCTGCCTGGGCCCCCAAGGCACATTCTGTACACATGTTATGCAGGGGGTGCGATTGACCACTGGACCAGGAGAAGGAGATGCATCTCATACATCCTATTTTCTAGCTGTTAGAAGCCTCTCACCCCATAAACCTGTCTTTTGCACCAGCTCTATTGAGGACCTCTTGAATCTATTAATGCACATTTGCTTAAAATATTTTTATATTCAAACTACTATCCTGTGCTTCATGGAATAAGAGAGTGCAGATGAAAGGCTGGTACTGAAGGCAAGCAGAAAACATGAAATTTTTACTCTTGTGAACTAACCCAGTGACCATGTCTCCAAATTCACAACCATAGTCTACAACTAGTTCCAGGATGCACAACTCCAGCAGTTCCATCCAGTCAAGCATATTCAGTCTATTTCCCCATTTGGTTCTTCACCTATATTGTTTCCCGGGTCGCAGGACAGCAGTAATGAACACTGTGTCCTCGGCCTTTTAAAGAATGGTTGCAACCAATCCAGATATTGAAGATCTGATGCTAGTTGGACAAGGTCAGCCAGACTACATCTAAAGAGCAAGTTTGCTCACTGGCAAAAATCTAACCAGTAAGAAGTGATTAAAATCATCATGACCATAACATTCAGAACAACACTAGAGAAGAAGAGGTGTGTTTTTAATGGCACTGCTAGACTTTCTTTCTTATTTAGACCCATAGCTGGTTTAGAAAAATGACCACCTTTTGAATATACTATCTGTATTAGCCACTCATCCTTCCTTTGCCTTTCAAAATGCACGTGCCATGCACAGACCTGTATGGCATGGTAAATCAGTGAACTGGAAGCAGTTGTCTCCCTGAGTAGACAACTTCTGAATGTTTCAAAAACATTTATCTTATGACCATATATTTGTTCAATATCTGTGTTTTCCTGTCTCTTTCTACTATGGTATCAGACTGTGCTCTATTTTTGGGGGATAGCAACAACTTGTCAAAGTTACCTACCGCTGTGACCACAGCTCCTGTTAGGTGAACACATGAAAGGTAGTTTGGGCACTCAAGCTAACTGTCCCCTTCCCCACATAGCTATTTTTCACCCTGTTTAGAGCTCTACTTCTACACTTACTGGACACCAATATCCAGACTCATTTATTATGTCCAGACAGATACTGCTACTGGGGTCCTCTTCTGATCCTAATGTTTTCTGGAGCACTAAGAGGGACTCTATGTCCCTTTTAAGTTCTCTGCTCCTTACAGAAAGAAATAAAATGAGCCTGAACCAGTGAGATTAGTAACACAGCAGTGGCACATAGAAATCTTTCCCACCTACCTCATACCCAAAATGGAACAGTGCAATTAATATGGTCATTAGCTGAAATGTCTTGTCTCCTGGCGGTTTGGATTATAGCTCTAAAGCCTCTCTCTTGCTTTTTGATTTTTTAATTTTTTCAGCATATAAAGCAATCCCAAAGCTGAAGGACAAGAGGGATTTCAGCCCTGCATTCAGTAGAATTCAAACTTACTCAAGCTTTAAATTTGAGCTCTAATGAACACCATCTCTCTCCAGCCTCTCTAATGAGATTACGCAGCACATAGGGAGGGCCGGGCAATGAAATGACATGTTCTAACCAAAAGAAAGTCCATCTGAAACACTTTCTGTAACCTGAACCTCAAAGGTATTTGCATCTTGCAGATCAAACCCTGATGCAGGTGTAAAATGGAGGGAAGAGGAAAGCGTGGGAAGAGTATCTGCATGGCATGTTCCCCACACATCCAAAAATGCTATTGGAGGAAGAAAATGAGGCCATTGCCCAGGAAATTTGCCCTATACTGAATATCTCTAACGAGAAGGAGTAATCCCTACCACAGTCTCTCAGACCATGACAAATGAAGCCAAGGACTGAGTGGGGAGGAAAGACTGAATAACCTATTGGCTGCTATCAAGAAGAGTTACCTCCTGGTTTTCTTCTTCCTTCTCTGTAGGTATTTCAATACCTGCTTACAGGCTGGAAAGGACTTTGACATGACATGGCATTTCCCAGGATGACAGCATGCTGGTTTAAACAAGTGTAGCTACCATTGTTTCCCTATTCCCTGAGCACCGAGTGGCTTTTACACGGCACAACAGATGAGTAAAACCCACTTCAGGCTGGACTGAGAGGGTGAGGGAAAGGGAGATGTCACTAATGGACTGATCCTCCCACATAAACCCAGCCTGAGCCACAGCCCAGCCTGCCCAGCCCTGATACTTTGCATTTGGGGTATAACTCCTGTGGGAACCAGGGAGCTATAGCATCATGTGGCCTTGCACCAGGGACTGTCTGCTTGTGACATGAGAAATGGGCTCTTCACCACGCAGATTCTGCTCTTCCTCCTGACCCTTGGCCTGATTCACAGACAAATCACAGCTACTCACTTAGGTTAAGGGTGCTCTGACTGGGAGGCATATCCAGAAGGAGGTGGCACATGGGCTTTGGCTTTCAAACTCTCATGAACACAGATAATACAAATTTTAAACTTGACATCTGATCATCTTCCATTCATCTAGAATTTTAGGGATCTCTATATGTCCTCTCAACTGACTTCACATGTCCGTTGTCTGACAGCAAAGGAGCAGGTAATTCTGAAATTTAATTTCCATTAGTTTGAAGGGAAACAGCTGGTGTTCAAAACCTCTTTATTCCACAAGTGTCAGTGTTGCAGCTGAAAACTGCTTATATTTATAATTTATAAAGATGGGTGTCTTGTGTGTAGAATGACTAGTCTTGGCATTTCTAGCAAAATACACGAGAAAATCTTAATGCACAAAATAACAAGTCCCTCAGCATTTATAAAGACTGTATTCCTCCTCAGGGCTGGAAAGGGAGGAGCGCTTTCCTATTTCACTGCATGCTGGTTTCAGAAGAGGTGCGATACTTCACATCAGTACTGGGGGTAAAGGTGGACAGTGTTATCTGAATCTAGATATTTTGCCTGACTCCAGAAGGGTGCAGGTCTCCCTAGGCTGTTTTATACATCACTGCTATTGCTTCAGCAGTCTTTTTTTATTTACCAAAAGAGATTCCCTTAAAAATATATTCTGACTTTTCTGAACAGTGGATTATATCTTGCTATTACATTGCTTTGTACAGCAGAATCCTGCAGCGTCTGTTGAAGTTAACAAAGACTGTGTGCTCTCAAAACCAAGCACATTCAGCACCTAAATCATAATTCTGAATTAGAGCTATTGCCTAAACAACTAAATGTTGGACGTACTACCTGTATCACCCTGGCTAGTCCAGCCTTGTTTTACTGATTCATCCAGACATTTGCATCAGTGAGTCTGACATGGTGAATTTACACATGAGAAATCAGGAATTTCTGACCAACACCTATGCTGTTTAACTGGACTGATTATTTTTAAAGAAATGAAAGATTACTTATCAAAGTGGCTGAGACAAGTCAGAACTACAACTTGGCTGAAGTCAAAATTACATGCTCTGTAGATTTTTCCTAAATTTCTTCATAGAATCACCTATGATTGCTGTTGTCAAAAAAATGATTGTTTCATTCTTTATTTGCAGAATATGTACAATAACGTGCAACATACAGATTCATCTGATAGTGAGACCAAAATAACCCTTCTATAGCACAGATGTGCTGCATGTCTCCAGTAGCCCCCAATGCTCCAGCCTGCACTGCTTTAGAGACAGCAAAGAACTGCACTGACGAGAACCACTTTCATGCAGATGGCATTAGCCATTTCACCTTGTCCACAGACTTAAAACACAAAATTCAATTATATAATTTTCTTCCAAAGGAAAACAGACTGTCCAGCAATTTTTGACTTACACTAAAAATCATAAACATTCACCTTCCCTATGTATGGATACATACCAGGATTTGTACTGCTGATGAATCAGCATCCTGCTGGAGTGCAGTACCTGCACATGTTCATCTTTTTGTCCATCCATGTCTACCTAGGCATGATGCATCTCAGGGTTGCACAGAGAGAATTACGTCCAACATAAGGATCTGTCCAAACAGGACAGATCACCAGCCACCCCTGTCACTCCTAAATAGCCTCTGCTCAGCATCTCCCTGTCTCTCAGAGTGGTGGCTTGCTCAGAAAGAGGTGGCCTGTGATAAGTCCTCTCCAGTACACGTGCCACAGGACCACTGCGGAAAGGACTATCTCACACCATCTTTCCCTTCTCTGAGAAATACTTGTTTATGGCTAGTCTCCCTTCTGAAGCAGTATAGCTCAGCTGAGACCTCAGACTGCTTTTCTGGAGTATTTGGGGTTCTTACCAAAACTCTCTCCATATACTCCACCAGGACTCAGTTTTGTGCAGAGAAGGTGTCTATTGCTGCATGCACAAGAGCAATGGCAAGGGCAGGCAGTGCAGTGATCTCCTGTTACTGAACATTCTGCTCTGTGAGCCCCAAACAGGCAGTCAGTTTGTCAGGCAGTCAGTCACATCCCCAGCAAAACCACCAGTGATTTGTATTCACTTCAGCTGTATGAACATGGTATAAATGGAAGCAGAGCTCTTTATCTCCAGCACTGTGCCTCTTTCCTTCCCATGTCACTGCCTCTTGCAAAAGCACTCATGAAAATGAGCCAACCCAACCCACTGGAAAGAGGTAGGACTTTGAAATGAGAAGTGGGTGGGTATCCGATGGAGAGCTTCAGATGTGTCCTGCCTAAAGAATGCACCAGTGGCAACAGCTCCTCTGTGAGAGCTGTGGAGGTGCTAAGGATGGATGAAGGCAGGTATCAGGGAATAACTGGAAATGCTGGTTTGCTGTTGCTGCAGTATCCTTTGGCCATGGGGACAATAAAGCTCTCTATGAAATGATGATCAGCCAAAAAATTTCAGAGGAGCACAGCAGGGAGCACAAGCTGTTGGGCATCAGAAAAGGGCTGTGCTTGGCTTTTCTGCAGGGGGTTGTCATAGGCAAGGTGAAGACAAAGCACAGGGGTACCTGCAGTTCTGCCCACCTCACAGGGGTTTGGCCTGAGTCATCCTCTTGCTTCACTGCAAAATCTGTGCTTAATGTGTGACCCATGGGGACCCTGGGCCCCCTACATGCAGGGAAAATTGAGAGGTCCCCGCTGTTCACAGATCCAGTCATCAGTGGCTCCAGCACCTTTTGGTACTCAGGGTGTCCCCTGCTCCAGTGGTCCTGCCTCCACGTGCCCTTCCTCCTCTCCATTTGCCCTGGGGTAGATGAACCCAACGTCACATCTGTTCTGGGGAGATTTAAGCTCCAAAGAACTCAGCCTCTTGGCTGAAGCCAGCACAAAAGCCCACCTTCTCTAAGAGTTGCAATGTCTTTACACCCTCCCTGTCTCTCCTGTCTAGATCAGAAACCAACCAGGAAAAGCGGTGCATGCAGATACACAGAGAATACACAGACCAAATGGACGTGTTGCTTTTGTTGTCTGTCAACCGGGAAGAGACTTTAGAGATATTAACAAGCAAGTTCTGAGCTTGAGTGTCCTTCAGTTTGTAGCTGAACTGCAAAACATGCAAACATACATAAGTAAGGGATGCATTCCTAGTCACTGTGCACCACAACGGTCCCAGGTTCCCAGTTCTCATTACGCTATGCTTTCTTCTTGTAAGGTGGTGGTACTTTGAGAATGGAAGCTATAGATTTATGAAGAACAATTTGTCTAGTAAAGATGATGCACAACTAGCTCCAGTGTGGACCCATGTGGTGATGGACCCATCTCCACAAAGAGGTAAAATCATGGTTCCCTGCAAAGCCACAAAACCCCTTGCCACTGGGCTTCAGAAGACGTTTCATCGCATGTATGCAGGTTCCCCAGGATCAGGTCACAGGGAATTTTTGTGTGAAGTGAGAAAATCACTTTGTTGTTACTTTGCTTGTACTACTTACCAACTTCATCCCTGATATTTGCAAGCTCGACTCCTAACTCCTTTATTTTCACAAGAGCATTTTCATTCTGTTTAAGGAAAAAAAGAGAAAAATATGTATAGTCCCCAAGTTTATCCCAGATAAGCACTTTCACAAGTTCATTTAGTAAAGCAGATTAGATTGATTCCTCAGATGTCTGGTGTTTTGGGTTTTTTTTTTTGAAGGGGGGGCGGGGCATGGATTATAATGAACTCATTCAGAATTTAAATCAAGTTTAGGAGCCACAACTCACTCGCCACAGATACCTTGTATCTCTGTGAATACACGTACACACACTCATGTGCACAGGACAGTACAGAACATTCTACTTACTCCTATGAGTCTAAAAAGACATTTGTATTTTTCTATCATTTTATGTTCAATTTGTGTACCATTTATGGCTGGACTGCATGTACTAGGTGATTTTATTAATTCTGTTAGAACACTCTCATTTATTTATGCCTGCATTTAACTGCTTCTAAACATAGTGATATGCTCACACAGTCAAATTTGCAGAGCAGATTACTGTACTTACACCATTTTAGGCATGGTGGGCAAACCATTAATGGCCTGATGTTCAGGCCTATGTCCACATTTATTTCTAGTATTTTATGGTGTGTAAAGAACAAGAGCTTCTTTCCTTGACCTGTCTCAAAAGAAATAGAAAAACATGCTGGAGGGAAGGGATGTCATGCAGAGGGACCCTGACAGGCTTGAGAGGTGGGCCTGTGTGAACCTCATGAAGTTCAACAAGGCCAAGTGCAAGGTCCTGCACATGGGTTGGGGTAATCCCAAACACAAATACAGGCTGGGTGATGAGTGGGTTGAGAGCAGCCCTGTGGAGAAGGACTCGGGTCATCAGTGGATCAAAAACTGAATATGAATCAGCAATGTGCACTTGCAGCCCAGAAAGCCAACCATATCATAGGCTGCATCAAGAGAAGTGTGGTTAGCAGCTCAAGGGAGGTGATTCTCCTCCTCTACTCTGCTCTCATGAGACCCAACCTGCAGTGTTGTGTCCAGCTCTGGGGCCCTCAGCATAAGAAGGACATGAGCCTGTTAGAGCGGGTCCAGAGAAGGGCCACAAAGACGATCAGGGGGCTGGAGCACCTCCCCTATGAGGACAGGCTGAGAGAGTTGGGGTTGTTCAGCCTGGAGAAGAGAAGGCTCTGGGGAGACTTTATAGCAGCCTTCTAGTACTTACAGGGGGCTACAGGAAAGATAGGGAGGGACTCTTTATCAGGGACTGTAGTGATAGGAGGGTAACAGTTTTAAACTGAAAAAGGGTAGATTTAGATTAGATATTAAGAAGAAATTCTTTCCTGTGAGGGTGGTGAGGCACTGGAAGAAGTTGCCCAGAGAAGCTGTGGCTGCCCCCTCCCTGGCAGTGTTCAGGGCCAGGTTGGACGGGGCTTTGAGCAACCTGGTCCGGTGGAAGGTGTCCCTGCCCATGACAGGGAGTTGGAACTAGATGATCTTGAAGGTCCCTTCCAGCCCAAACCATTCTGTGATTCTATGAAGTCTGAATACTTATAGAATTAAAAGAGATGAGCTGGCCAAAGGAAAATTAAAACATATTTAGAATAACAATGCTAAAGTGCTATTACTAAAATGCAAGGACTTTGACAGCATATGTCTCACGAGTGCTGTGCACACTGACAAAGAAAAGCCTCAGGAAAATATCTTGGAGTTTGGTTTAGTACAATAAATCCCATCATAATGCTTTAAGCATAAGAGCACTTTAAATTGGAATGTATCCTGAGTCACATTAGGAAGAAGACAAAGTAGTGTATCCTGCTGGGAAGATCACTAACAATTACAAAAACTAGATCAGGCTACTATAAATATGTCCCAGGTTAGAAAAGGCCCAGAATCTGTAAAGGACACTACATATTCAAGAGAAAAGGCAGTGTAGTAGCAAATGGAATTAAAAGGAGTCCTAGAAAGTAAATCTTTCGGTAATAAGCAAGCAAGGTTAATAAAAATCTAGGTTACAGAAAGGTCTAGTTCAGCGTCAGGATACACAGCAGATAGGATAGCAAATTAGTTTTCTCTTACTAAAATGAAAGTGGAAAAATAATATATTTCATAGCTTGATGTTTCTGTTTATTTTTCCTGCATCTAATTCTTAAGTCTGTTAAGAGAAATAACACAACATCTTTATTTTTGGTAACACCAGGAAATTAGAATCTGGAATTTAAATTAATACTTTACTCACTGCCCTTTTGGGATGATTTCTACTGGATCCAAGGGACACAGTTTCCCTAAAGTTTTGCTGTAAACAGAATGATTAACTGAGCTGATTTGAGAGCCTTGGGTGCCTGAGGAGATGCAGGCGATGTGGGCATCTATCTTACTCAGCTATGGGAAGAAGCCAGGCACGCAGAGCAAACAGTCAGCTCCATACGCTGCTGAGTAATGCACAGGGGGTTGTGTGCCAGCACTGCAGAGTCCTCAGTCCTGACTGACTGCATTAGGCTCAGAATAAAATGCAGTGGGTTATTTTGTCGTGGTGTTTTGGGTTTTTTAATTAGTAAAAAAGTAGGAAAAAAATAAAAAGGCCTGGATAAATATAGCCTGGTATGTTAAAAAAACATAGCACTTCACACAGATTCCCAAACCAGTAGTCTTACAGAGATAACGTTTCCTCTTTTGGAAAATATCACTGCATCTGCCCATACCGTCTGTTTAACTCACTGGAGTCATTTTAAGAAGTGTTCTTGACAGATTGCCAGGACTGGTGCCCTTGAAGTGCATAGGGATATACTGGATACAGGACTTGCAGATGGGAAGCACCAACTCAAATTACCAGCTCCCACTATCTGAAACAAAAGCCATTTAAAGCAAGGAAGCTCTGTACAAATCATTGCCAGGACCTACAGATAAGCAGAAAGTGGGATTGTTACTATTCTACTTACATGAAGAAAATGAAAAGCAATTAAAAAAATTACATCCTAGGAAAAAAAAAAAAAAAGTTGTTAAAATTTTGATCATCCATAAGAAATATTACAGACTCATTTTTTTATGTTATATTTTATCTTAGATAAGGTTTGTCCTACCCTTGAGGACACTTGGTGGTGAGACCTTCTCTAAAAGAGTGGAGAATTGCCAAGGTGCCTGCTTAAAAATGCTATTCCATAACTCAAGCTTCAGCATGGACACCACACCATCAGGACAGCAGGCCTCCCAGCTACCTCCCACCATGCTGGGGCTGCGGTTTCCAGAGCAGCCTCTGGAGCTATCATTTCGAGCAGCCAGCGTTGGCACAGCTCAGGTGCCTTCGCTGTCATTTGCCTGCTCTGTCAATACTTCTTGCATTGTATTTTATTTTGGTTAGAGCTTTCTGACTGCACTTTGGGACCTCATATTTATGTTACCTGGGAGGTCAGATGTTCAAGGGTTGCCCTCAGTGACAAGGTCTCAAGTAGTCCCTCTTTCTCAGAGGGCTCATTTAGAGAGCAACAGCACATGAGTCCTTATCTTCCTCTTCTGCAAGAAGGGCAAGGTGCAGTTTTGGCTAATCATCTTATCAGCCTCATGGTCTCCTGGACGTGAACTTCAAATCCCTGACATTTTCTGTTACTGTAACCTGCTTTGCCAGTGTAACATGATAGGCTTGGACTGCACATGTTCCCGCCAGTGTAAACATGTCATTAATACAAAACAAAAAAGTCCCTCCTTGTTATCATCATTGTGGCTCTGCAGATAACCAGCACACCGGTGTCAGTGCAGTCACAGAACTGGGAATGCCAGCACTTAGAAAACCAAAAGTTACAGTAGAGCAAAACTGGATCTGACATGAGAATGTAAAGTTATCAGGTCCAATGCTGAGATTCATATAGTTCTAATGTCAAAACATCAAAGCAATTAGAAAATTCACAAGCATTCAAGGAAAAATCTTCCAAAACAAATGTGTAAGAAACCAAATTAATGGGATATCCTACTGAATTAATCATTCTCCATTAATATTTATCTCAACAAAGTATTTGAAAGAGAAGACAGAGTAAGCAGGAACCTTTACTACACTCCCAAGAGTTTTGTATCTAACAGGCTCAGCTTATCAAGGGATCTTTGTAGGTGTCCTTTGCTAGGCCACTGGTTGGAGTCAAGTCATTGAGGGTGAGTGACTGAGGGCCAAATCCAACTTAGGTGTAAAAAGGCTCAGTGACTATACTAGTGATACAGCTGTTTGCAGTAGGTGAAAATGTCAGAGACTCTGTAAGGAAATTGTGCAAATATTCAGCATTTCATTGTGGCAGTTAAATGGCAAGGGAGAAAAAAATTGCTTTGATGTGATTTGGGATTATTTTTTTCTGGCCAAAATGTGAAACCAAGTGGGTTGTGTATAAATTGAAATGTTGCATTTACTTTTCAGGTACTTTTACTGAATGATGGATTTCATTGTTGCTTGGAAAACCTATGAGAAAGGTCTTCCATTGGCCACATCCCAAGAAATGACTCTGATGCTCAAGTAATTTTCACAAAATGAAACTACACTCAGATGAAGGAAACCTTCTTCCTCATACCTGGACTCTACAACACAACGGTTAAGTCTTGTGTCTGGAATATGTCTCGTCTCCTCAGACAGAAAGAAAATTAGAATAGAACAGGTAGAATGATATGTTTGCTCCTTGCTTAAACTACTGCTGTGTTGATTGGAGGACACAGTACCAAATTTTTCTTCTTACCAGCTTTATAACATACAGACCTCCCAATATTTCTCCTGTGAAAGGCTCAATGTTGAACTGCATTTCAGAGACTGATAATTTTCAGTCACTGAAAATGGCACCTATGTATTCTCCATTCAACTCAAAACTCCCTGAGAATAGACTGAGGTATGACTTATATTGGTGCAACATCCTGGCAGCTCCATAAGAACTCAAGTCAAGCAGGTAGGCGAAGAGGTAGGAAGGAAGGAGTAATTCATCCAGTTAAATAACAGGGCCTAAGCTTAGCAGTGTAGTTCAGAAAAAATCTGCAAGATTTAGGTATGACTCTGTGAGAGGTCCTGGAAAAGTAACTTGGTAAAGGATGCCTGAGGATGGGCAAGATGCTGGGATTGTCCAAACAATAAAGAAAGGAAGTAGAGATGAAGGCTTGGGGGGAAAGGCTGGACAGGGCTCTGAGCAACCTGATCTGGTTGAAGATGGTGGCCTTCTTTACAGGGAGGTTGGACTACACGACCTTTAAGGGTCCCTTCCAAACCAAACTAATTATGAGTCTATGAAAGGCTCCACTTTAGTTGCATGGAGCTTCAGTCGACAGATAGACATCACTGAGGAGACATCGTCAGGGAAACAGGTCAAGATTTTACTTTGGACCAGGAATAACTGGAATGGGGAGGCAGCACTGAGATTTGCCTTAGAGCATCTCTCTTCTGAGAACTGCAAACTACCTGAGAGATACTAATTCATTAGAAATGCTGATTAATTAAATCTCCAGGTACTTTTTAACAATAGCTAAGCAATAGTAGATCTACTGCACAAATGGGTCACATCAGGCAAGGAACATCAGAAAATTGCCCATGTCTGCATAGGAAATCAACTGCAGCTAGGAACTAAACATGGGAGACTGGAGTTACCTCCCCAAATCAACATGTCTCTCCTCCCTGCCAACTTACATGCTTGCCTATATTCTGAGCTTGAAATATATGTACAGTATCTCCATAAACACTTTCCAGTTCTCTATGATACATCCTAAAGGTATGCACTGCACACAGATGCTCTGTGGCACTTGTTATTAAAACTGTTCCTTTAGAATAGCTTTTCTGTATCTAATGCTTTCAAAATATTAACATATTTAAGGGAAAAAAAAAAAACAAAAAAAAACCAAAACCCAAACCCCAAAACAGACGACTGACCTGCAAATGGTGCTTAGTCACTGCTGTGCTTTATATGGAGTTCCCTGGGGAAAGGACTTATATTATCATTGGAAAGAGAAGCATACACACTGAGAATTCTCTTGTACTGATAAATATTTCAGACGATACTTGTAGAAGCAATAACTGAATCCCACTGCAGCTGATGTTCAAAATGTTCTACAGTCTTCCTTAAAAAAAGAGGTGTTTTAATACTGCTGTTTCAATCATGCTGGTTATCAGGTAATCCTCTCCTATAATACTCTTTAAGGTTAAAGTTTATAAGCACCTATGTGTCCCCCAGTGACTATACTTTAAGAAGTTTTATATTAAGCCATACATTTTTTCTTAACCTGGTTAGTAGCTTATCTCAAGCTATATTTGAACATATTAGGTAAATGGGAGACTATCAAATTTTCGTTAGAGTATATGAATATTTTAAAAAGCCAAACTCTAACAAAGTACACTACACAAGCATGTGTTTCTGGCAAGATATTTTCTATTAAGCAAATTAAATACATGTGTTCATTCTCTCCCTCTTCTGTACATACTTAAATCCAGGCAAATTTCCAGAAGAATAGCATGAAAAGCTATTTGTTAGAAACGTCCCACAACTTCTCACACCTGCTATTGTCCTGCTACCTGTAGCATATGTACTTACCTCTGCACTGATGTTTGTTACACACCCCATTTTGGTGCCTGAGAATTTGCTTGATTTAGATTCACCCTGACATAAGAAAACATGTAGTTTGGCCTTGTTTCACTTCTAGATTGGAGGATCAACCCTCTGTCAGAAAGGAGGATCATTAGAGAGGTAAAACCTTAGGACAGCTAGAGTTTGAATAATCTCTCTTCAAACTTTAAAACTCTGTGCAAGTTTTCTTTACAACTTGTACTCCGCATGGTTATTAAAAATGTATGAAAAGTGTAGCAAGAAATCAAGCCGACTCTTACTACAGAAGATGCCAGCGGTTGCTCCTTGTTTCAGGAAAATCCAACCCTTACACTTAGACTGCAGGATAAAATTATGTAAGCACTGCAGTGCCCGTGGAAGCGACAGTTAGACTTGTCCCTGGTGAACGAGAGTCCAGCACACTGTAAATAAGACGAGCATCGCTCCCCGCTCTGCCACCCTGGGATGGGCACACACCACCGACGCCAGCTAGAAGCTAGAAGCACCGGCTCGCTCACGGTAACGGCTACCTTCCTGCCCCTTCCCTAAGGATAAAAAGAGGCAAAAGTACCGTCTCGTCCTCGCGCCGAGCGCGGGAAAAACACTTGGAGCAGTATTTACCCATCCTGGCAGGACCGCGACCAGCCGGACTCGTACTGCCGCCAGCCTCGCCCGGAGACAGAGGGTGAGCCCCGGGCGATGCCTCTGTCAAAAAGGGATGTCGCGTCCTGTCCTGGCTTCGGCTGCGACAGAGTTAATTTTGTTGAGCCGGGAGGGGGCACAGCCTGGAGCGCCCGACCCGGCTCTCGGCTGGGACAGAGTTAACTCTGCTGGAGCGGGGAGGGGGCGCCGCCGGAGCGCCGGGCCCGGGTTGGCCGGGGGGGGGGGGAGTTTCGTGGCATGTGACGTACCTGAGCCTATAAAACAGGCGGGTCCTATCTCCGTTACGGGTTTGTGGTGGCGGGATCTTCGTGTTGCCGTGGTCGCTGGTCGGGAGCGGGCGGTGAGCGATCGCATTGTGCATTACCCGTTCGGACTTTCCATTATTGTTACTGTTTTGCTTTATTACGATCACTAAACGTTGTTTTTTATCTCAGCCTACGAGTCTCCTTTTGTCCCTCCAGTGCTCTCGCCCATTTCCCGGGAGGGGGGGAGGTGGGCGACCGGCTGCGCGGTGTTTGGCTGCCGGCCGCTTTCAAACCGCGACCCCATCCCGCACGCCGGGGCCGCCCAGGGCTGCCCGCGGTCCCTCGGCTGCCAGCCGATGCCTGCCGGGGCGTGCCCGCGGCGGGGAGGGCGGGCGGCTCGCCGGCGGCGGCGGCAGGGCAGCGGAGCGGCGGGGCGGTCATCGCCTCCCAGCCCTCGCCGCGGGGGGCTGCCGCTCCCCTCCCTGCCTGCGCGCCGCTGCCCCCCGGCTTGCTCAGGCCTCTCCCGAAAAGGGGCTCCCCAGAACGGGGCACGTCCGGCAGCGCCGTCGCAGGAACGTGTCAGGGCGAAGGACGGCAGGGAGAGGTTTTGAAACTTCGCAGCGGAAGCTTCAGAGGCGCTGAAATCCGGGGGGGAGCGTGGGCTCCCCGCGGGAGGCGGCTCTGGCGGATCGCGGCATCGCGCCGCATCCGCGGCCGCCGGTCGCGCCGGTCGCCGTCCCCCGCTGCCACCGGGACGGTGCCTTTAACCCGAACGCCCCCCGGCTCGCTGACGGCGCGGCTGCTCGCCCGCACGGCTCCGAATCCACCCCAGCGCGGCTGCCGTGCCCCTGGGCGGCGGGGTCTGCGCTGGCCACAGCTGCTCCGCGGCCCTGCGCGGCCCCGGGGGCGGCGGGCGGGGACCCGCTCCGAGCCGCCTGCTTTCCCCGAGCGAGGGGTGTCCCCGGCTCCCGGGTGTCCCCCAGCCGCCCCCGTCCCTCTCATCGCTCAACAAAGACTTTTCTGGGCGTTCCTGTAAATCCCGAGGGAGATCGCTACCCTCCGGACCCCGGCGGCTACTGGAGATTGCCAAAGCACAGAGCTCTGGGTTGGGGTATGTCCGGCCAGGTATAAAGGCACATACACCACAGCACCGAAGCCCACCCCGAGCCCTGACCTGCGCAGACGCACATGCGCGGGGTCTACGGCCGGTCCGTACGCGTGTGCCCACCGGGAATCCCGTTCTTGGTTGGGCCCGGGGCGTGGAGCTGCAGCAGCCTCACCTCTCCTGGGCTGTTGCCTCTGGCGTGATGTATTCCTCTAACAACTTACACTAAAGATAATGCTGGAAAGAGGCAAAACAGTTTAATGACTTATACCCAAGGCGATATTTGTGCTGCAGATGCCTACGCTGTTTAAACCTTATTTTCCTGAAAGCCAAATCACTAGCAAACAAACAGAAGAACTACGTTGCCCTTAACGCCGAACAAGTTTGTCTTCTGGTAGGAAAGATGTAAGGCTCAGACCTGTGCTTCTCTGGATAGGCATTGTTGTTTAATTGTATTTTCTGCTGTGACTGGTGATGGACAAAGTGATTTGGAAAATCGTAGGAACCGACAAGAATCTCCAGCAAAACTGTGTTAAATCACATTTAAATGCTCAGGTAACTTTACGGTTTGTGCCAGCTTCTTATGCTCTGCTCTTCCTCAGCCCTGCCAGGACTTTAAATAAAGTTTCAGTATATCATGGACAAGTAATTAAAAAACCCCAAACCAAAACGGAAAACAACCAAACGCCCAAACCAAATTAAACATCTCCGTAAACATACATGTGTTTTAATGTATATGTTCAAGACTGTGGCGGGTCTGTGGCAGTGTGATGTAGGAAACTTAACCCTATCCTAGCTGAACCAGGACAAAGATCTAACTTTTCTTTGTAGCACATAAAAATTAATTTGGTTGGCTACTGAACAGCTACGGAGTAGAGGTAAGAAGAGACTTCTGTGTATGGTGAAATCATTTCATCCTCACTGTAGGAACTTCTTTTTTGCCACACAACCTGAAGTCGGTGATTTTGATCTTTTACTGTCTAAATCCTGGCTGGAAACATTTTAACTGCCATACAAAAAAAAAAAAAAAACAACAAAAATAACAACAATAATAATAATAATACTCCCATTTATAGACAGATTACCACAACCATTTCTCTGAGCTGGCTATTAGTACTACAGTATTTAGATCAACATGTTTGACTACCAGGCAAGAAAAATAAAAACCAGTCATTACTCCTTTTGTTAGGCTTTTAAAGTGAAGTACCCATCTTCTTTAGTCACTCCACTAATAATGGTAAATTTGCTGCTTGCATGTGGTGATAAATCTAAACTAGGGATTAGCTAGCAAAGTCTGTGCACCACTTTAGTACCACTTAAGCACTGAACTGGAAGATAAAATATTTAAGTGGAAGTTAAACTAAGCAGAAGCCATGTGTTGTCCTTCTGTCAAGGGTGAATTGGGCCCCCAGAAGCTGATTTTACTTGGGACATAGCACTGATAAGGGATAAGGACATGAGGGAGATGCTTCTGGGCTCCTTGGTCAATTTAGGTCCTTTTGCAAAAGTGAGCTCATTCTCATTCAGTTTAAATTAATCCTCATCTTGCAGGTCAAGGTGTGTGTCAAGGTGAGAAAAGACCCAAGCTGAGAAAACAGAATGGAAACAGAAACTATTTTAAAGAGCAGTTCCTCAGTCAAATGCACAAAAAAAAGGATGAAAAAGGAGAATTCTGGAGGGGTCTCTGTGGTGGTTGGAGGTAGATTACTCTGTGGAGGACTGTGAACACACACTTGAAGGCATCAATGCCTATGGGATTAAGGATATAGAAATGGAAATGAACATAACTGAGACAGAAGCAAAAAGCTTAGCAAAGCAGGCACCTCATGGGAAAGGACACCACCTACACCCAAATTCTATGAGAACTGGCACTTTAAATGGCAGGTTCGGATGAATTTTTAAATTATCAACTCTTTTTATTTTAAAAGGCTAGAATCAACTGCCTGATTTCAGTGGCATGTGGCACTTAGATCAAATACTGAAAGGAGTAATACATTAAAAAAAGCATCAAGCACAACAAAGCACCAAAGGCAGATAGATACATGCCAGTGCAGACTGCTGCCTTTGTACACCAAAAGAGTTGATATTTTCAGATGAGGGTAATATGTAAGTCTCACCTATTGGGGACCAAGTGACTTCAGATATGGTGCCAATGATAACATTGCTCATTAGATTGGGAAAGATGGGAAGTTGCTGAAGAAGTGTTAAGCAGGGAGGAGCTATTTGGGAGAAGATATCAAGGAGTTGCAGTAAATCGTAGAATCATAGAACAGTTTATGTTAGAAAAGACCCTTAAGATCATTGAGTCCAACTGTTAACCTAACACTGCCAAGTCCAACACTAAATCGTGTCCCTTCACACCACATCCACGTGTCTTTTAAATACCTCCAGGGATGGTGACTCAACCACTTCCCTGGGCAGCCTGGTCTAGTGCCTGGAACTACTAGGCTGAGCAGAGATAATGAATAGAGCTGTTCAAAGACCAGTCCTTGGGGAAAATTATGTTCACTTATGACTGGTCAAAAATTAAGGGAGAGCTAATGACATACTGGGATGCACTGTCCATCAAGTGAAGAGTCAAAACACCATGCTTGTCAAGCTGGATGATATTTAGGGCTATAGTAGTGGTCATGAGAAGAAACATAAAATACTGGGAATTCTAAGGTCACTATCACAGGGACAAATAACAAGAATTTCAAGTAGAAGATGGAGTCTCATCAGCTGGAAATAACAGCATAAAGAATGGTGCTTACTCAATCATAGGATGACTAAGAACTATATCTATGGTACAGCTCTGAATAAAACAAATACAACCTTAGGCTGTAGGAAAGAGAGAAGAGGGAAGTTTTAAATGCCTTATGGAAAGCCCAAGAGAGAACTCACATGGAATTGCACACAGTTTGGTCACACATGTTTTGGGGATATCAGTTCTGACACAGGGAATATATAGTCTATACCACTGGAGGGGTGCCATCTAAGTACACATTTGCTTCTGCCTAAGGAAAGAAAAGTAAAGCTGAAAAATCATAGCTTTGTATAAATACATGAAGGAAGAGAACACTAGGAGAGGGAAAAGTACTTCAAGGTCAAAAAGTGTATTTATATAAGAATAAAAGTATGTGAACTTGGACATACCTACCTAAGTCTTCTAGTCATGAAAGGTTCTGAAACAATCCTCTAGTAGGAACAGAGGAAAAGATAATGACTTTTAAGATGAAATTTGATCATTTTAGGGAAGAGGCTATAGGATTTGGTTGTTGGCAACAGGAATAGACTGGATTTGATAACCCAGGATGAACTTTGCTAGCCTTATGTTTCCATCCATGCAATAATGCTTGTCTATGCATTGTCACCAATGTATTGTTACACATCTTCATCATAGTCCACACCCAAAATGTGAGTGTGCCTCTGCCACACTGCTTTGCATGGAGCTCTGTCCCAGCAGATCTGATTCACACTGCCCTTCGAGGCAGAAAGGAGAGGTCTGTGGATAAGACAGAGACCAACAGGGCCTGGGAAAACCTGTGCTGTTAGTTAAAAAACACCTTACATGTGAGTTGTATCTTTGTTTCCTTATTGGAAACAGAAAATACAGGCAAGTCCCACAAAGAGAGGTGTTCCTTCTTATGTATACCATTATAACAGGGATAAGAAGAACAAGGCTGTTAAAATTACAGAAAAAAATCCGAATAGTAGCACACAACACGGAGCTTAACAGGGTATGTTTTACAAGGTACTGAGTCCTCCAACAGTTATTGACTCCAGTGGAAACACAGTGTAGTTAGCACCTCACAGGGCAAATCTCCTGGGTAATTAAAGCTCAAGGAGGGCATCTATATTTTCTTAGATGTCCCAGGGGAGTTGCTTAGTCTATAAACAACCTATTCTAAAGGTAAAGAGGCATCATGGGCAGTAATTTTTTTTTCCCACAGTGACAGAATCAATGCTTTCCTCTATGATGGGCATAATACAATTTCTATTTACTGTCCAAGCAATTCCAATATTTTACATCTATCTGAACTAAACTGAGAAAGATAGGGTTTAATAAGCCATTTGTTATAATTTACTAAGGTCTTCAAATGGATGACATTATTCTTTTTAACTCCATAATGGTCTTTACATACCAGTGCAAATACTCTTTTATATAGAGGATAAACAAATCATCAGGGTTCTAAACATATATTCTAACAAATATAAGCAGTTTTGGGTTCTTATCCATTACTATTTGAGATTTTCCTATTTTATGGAGGTTGGCTACTCTTCCTAGGAGAGACGTAGTGCTTTCCCTGGATCTTCACAGTGTTGGTCTGCAAAGGGTTGGCAAATGTGAAGATGGAGATCCATGGAGGAAGACAGGAGAATTAAAAGCAGAGGCAAAGTCTTTGGAAAGTTCTGTGAGATAAAGGTAGTTACGCTCTACTATGTGTGTCACTGAGCAGGAGAATCCTTAAGTGAACTGCATATTATTCATCCTTTACGAAACACTGAAAATGTTTGCTGAGAGGCATAGCATGCAAAGTATGTCAAACTAATATTTAACTTAAGCTGAATAGAAAACAGTTTGAGGGCAAGAGCAGCTAAAGACAGTACAGGGAACCTCAAGGGACACAAATTTGTTTGCAAGAGGACTGCCAGCTCTGGGAATAAGTTGATAGGACAGAATCAGTGATTATGGCAACAAACACAGGAAACTAGGAGAAAGCTGAAGGAGACAGTGGTTCGAAGTGAGGACCAAGAACGCTGAAGACAACACCATAGGGATGTGGAGAGATACAATGGGATACACACATAGGGATGTGGAGAGAAGGCTGAGGTGGGGCATGTCACAAGTTGAAAAACTGCATCACCTGGTAAAGAAACCAAAGCATGAATTCAAAGAAGAGATGAAACAGAGGAGAAAGGAAAAATCGTTCTAAAGATGGTGTTTCAGAGGTCAAAGGGCTATGCAGTGGAAAAGGGAGAACAAGGAACAGGAGACTGCAGAAATGAGGAAATAAGGAGAGACATGAAGGTCACATTCAGATGAGCTGGTGCATAACCATAACTGCTGTGATGTCTCAACTCTAGAGGGTGACGGACAAGTCAGGCTATCGGCAACTGCCGCCTCCTGGCATTCTCTGTGGTCAACAGCGAGAGGCGATTGTGACACTGACATTAAGCGCCTCCGAAGGATGATGTGAGGAGAAGCCTGGTTGGTGGCATTCAGTGAGGGACAGGGTTTTGTCTAAGGTGGTGCCAAGGTAGGGTAGAACAAAGCTATTCCAGTAATACATTTTGAACAGAAGGCTCAGAAGATGAGTGAGTGGCATGCCACAAATTATCATTCGTGACAAAGATGGGAGAGTAAGGAAGGGAGAAGGGACATCCAGCACTGCCTATGTGATTACTGCAACTTATTTCTCTACACGTACTCTTTTCAAACACTGCTACTCGCCTGCAGGTGATCTTAATCAGAATTTTGACATCTACAAGAGAGAAGCCAAGTATACTATCAGAATTGCAGACAACTGGGGAGACTGAATTTATTTTTCAGTAAGCCAAGCATGGGCCTCAAAGCCTGAAATCCATTGATAAAGGTATTACTGGTATTGTTAATTTTTCAGTTTTGCAAGCAGTGTAATTTGGAAACAGTCTCAACTAGTCCTAAATGTGCTTTCAAGTTTGCTTATTGAAAGTGCTAATCACATTGTATTTCTGTGAATGCCTGAAACCAATGAAGATGAGTGCTGCTGTCAAAGGAGGTGATTTCATCTTCCTTTCTCCTGGTCACTTGTTTTGTCCCTGTTTCTTTCCTTATGGTCACACAAGGGTTTGGGCAGTGAATCACATTGGGGTTAAAACTAAACCAGGGAGAAAGTGGTGAATTTGGGGAGAGACAACCTCCCTAGTGCAGGGCCAGCTTCCCCAGGCCAAATGCATTTATGTTGTTTGTGTGGCAGCCTCCACACTCTGCTACCAGTTGGGAGAAGAGTCCTGTCACAAGCCTCTGAACGCTTAATCTTGTCAGACTAAAACCCACAGTGGCCCAAGGAAATGAGAAAAGTAAATACATTCACTATTACATTTCATCTTCCTTGCTGGAGGTGCATTACAAATTTTCTCTGATGCAGCTCTGATGTTAGTAACATAGTTTTCCACACTGGTCTTTAGACATACACATGTAATATATTATTTTCTAGGTTTGGTCTGTTATTCTCATTTTTACCTAACTTTAAAAAAAAACCAAACAACAAACTCAAGCCTCAGAAAATGTAATATAGTGATTTGGGGACTTCTGAAGACATGAGCAGTTAGTCATGGGTTTCAGCTAAATGATTCAGCTAGAGTTGAAGCTCATGCCCAATGTCCCAAGAGTGGCAATTTCCCTTGGATTTACAGCAAGGTTTCACATTTTGTGTATTATTCAGTACCATGAGGTTTTAATGATCCTCAGGCAACTTATATAGAAGCAAACATTTTTTAATATAGTTTTTCAATTACACAGTTACACTATTGTATATCTGGATGAATAGAATGTTTACTCTAGAATTTAACAAATTAACACGGACTACACGCTCTCTGTTTCTCAAGTGAGAGAGCCCAGCCAGCTGACTTAATTTTTAATTTATTTCTCATATGAAAAGAATGTGAGGATCTAAACACAATTCCTTCAGACTTTTGTTATTTCTGCTAGTGTAGCCTTACATTTATTTTTATGTCAGTACCTTGTAAGGCCATGGATTAAAATGCACCAGAGAACAATATTTTATTGCTATGTTTTCTAGTTCTTGGTGTGTGGAACGGTACAAAGTAAGCATTTGCAGTGAATTCCAAATTAACTAGCTCTTGCTGAAAAGGAATTCATGTTTCCTGATATGAAAAATCGTTTATACACCAAGATCACAAGGAACTAAAACAAATGCATGTTTTCACTGAACTCCTCACCTGCCCTCTACCCAGGAATACATCCCCTGCAGGGCTATTTCTAAATTCCAGACCTCTGAGTTTGGAATTAAATCAACTTAAATCAACTTTGCAGAGAAATGTTCCGTTCTTCTCCCCACAAACAGGGAATCTCCTGTCTTCCACTTCTGAGTTATTCTGGTTCAAAGCCAATGACAACTTCAAGCTGCTGTATTTTGAGGCCAAGCAGAGGAAGGGACAAGTGCTGACATCCTGCGACAGCAATGTCAGTGGCAAAAAATTCCAGTGGCTTCACATGGACCAAGGTTTCTCCTATTGGGAAGATTCCCAGTGCTCTGCTGAGAGGAATAGCACATACTCATATTAATGAGAATCCAATCTATCAGTTGTGAGCTTGGGATGTTTTTACACAAAGAAAACCTAACTCAGATGATTTTTAGAACTCATTTTAAAAAATGCATCATTTATATTAATTTCTCTGTCTCCAGCATCTGTGTAGTTAGAGCTGGATTTAAGAAGAATTCATAATAAACAGTTTTCAAATAATTGTATTAAAAAACCCACTACCTTTTGAAACTATTTCTCTAATGTGTGAGAAGTGATTGTGGGAAGCAGCATTTGAATAATATCTCAGGGCTAAGAGCAAGGCCAGGGAATTCCAGGAGATTTCAGCTAAAAATTTTAGAGTTCATTTCTGAAACCAGAGAGCTCAGACCTGAAGGGGAGGTAAGCAAAAGACAGGCTGTGTTTTGGGTACCTGATTCAAAAGCATAGCTACATGCTTTTGGATGGCTGTGAGGACAGAGAAAGAATATCAAGTGGATATACTGTCCACTTGAAAGGATAGCAAAAATAAATGTCAAAGTCATTGAAACAAAATAATTACCATGTGGATATGTCTTTGAGTCATGGCCCATTTAATCCAGATTTTGAATCTAGCAGTGGTTATTGCCAGAAACTTCAGAAGAAGGTGCAAGAAGCCCTTCATTAGACAGTGTGATGAAAAGCTGTACTGCATGGAGTTCTCATCTTAGCATCTATGTGAAAAAGGCTTCTGACCTTAAAATAGGTGTATCCCCTCTAACATCTTTTGCATCACCAAATGTTATACATCCAGATATTGTTGCCAATGGATCTCTGCAGAATTTAAGGGCAAAGGGATGATTCAATCTAATAACATGATTTTTGTATCACAGGACATTATAATTTATGCAGTTACTGTTCTGTAACTGTATTTGATGAAAGCATCCCCTCTACAAAGGCATCCAGCCCTGAACTGCAGACATGAAGATGTGGAGCTACTTCCTCATCTCACAGTGATTTGTTCTAATAACTGATCTTCTCTACTGCTAAAAGTCTATGCTTCCTTCACATGTTGAAAGTGCAAAGCTCCTGCTTGCAGCTAGTGGTTTCTGCTAAACCTTCCCCTGCTGGAGGAATGAGCCTGTTGGCACACGTCAGTACCTTCTTACAGTGATTCTTCTGCTCTGGACTCAAGCCCCTTTGTCCTTCTTTACAAAGAAAATCAATTGTGCTCTGCAGTCTCTCACAGCAAAGGATTTTTCCAGCCCCCACAGTTGCCTATTCTCTTCTCTGTTTCCTCTCCACTTTTTCATTGTTTCCTGAAGAACTGTGGGCACCAATGCTAAATGTCATATTCTAGTACCAGTCTCCCCAGTGCTGAATGTGCAGGAGTTTTCATCCGCTTACTTCTACTTGCTATGTCTCTGCTTATTCACCCAAAGATCTTGACAGTTTTTCATAACACATGTTCACAGTAGGAGCTCAAATTGTTCTGCTCTGACACGAGACACTAATTACTCTTCGAGTTACTCCTTTCTAGCTGACACCTAGACCACAGTTCTGCAGGCATGACCTATATTCTGCATTTACATTTATTCATTAACATCTAGTTGCACTGCAACACATTTTGTTTGAAAGGTCCCAGTTCACTTCATGATCCAAATCACTCCGTACTATTGTCAGATGCAAATACCCTCTCTGAGCCAGGCTCTCCATGTGGTTATTATCAGTCAGTTATGGGATGGTGGGGGAGAATGGGTGAAGTCTTGGGCTTTGCTTTGCATAGAGGCAAGTCAGGGTTGCACTGAAAGACAGCTGCATCAGAGCTGGTTCGAGCCTAGCTTTGCTGCAACCATCTCTCATGAAAAATGAATCAGTGGGAATGTGAGCACGATGGTTTTGTATGCTCAAAAGTGTAGGCAGCTCGCAGTCCACAAATCAAATACATGGCTACCTAGCTGCTAAAATCTGTAACCGCAATCCACATGGAATGCAATGGGGATATGAAATTGCACCTGCAAATTTGAAGATCAAATCGGAACTTCACTAATAAAGTGTTTCTTTTCTGTCAGCATGTTTATAGAAGAGGTTTTTGCAGATGTGGCACACAGTCTTGAAAGGCTTAAGGTGGGAATTGTAGTCTTAGTCTATCTGTATTTTCAAGCCTTGTTTTGAACTGAAGCAACCTCACATTTTCCAGTAATCAACAGGGAAAGTTCCACTATATTGCTACAAAATCCCTCTTGTGCATCAGCTCAGAATGCATCTGCTGATGGATCTACACAAGAAGACTTATGATATTTACACTCTCACACCCTGGGACTGCAGCAATAATTTTGGAGAGACAGAGTTACATCAGCAGAACTTTCTAGTTTAGGAATATGCAGTGGTGAGGGAACACAGTAAATAATTTTCTGAAGTCTATCTGCAAATGACATTTAAAAATGTCTTTGGGGCAGGGGAGAGAAGACGGAGCACTTTTTTAACAAGCCTAAAACTCAGTAACTTCTAGTACTTCATTTTAACTAAAGGTAGGTGAAATACTGTTTTATGTGCAACGCAAGATATTCCAAGACTATGGGAAAGAAGCTCAAACAGCATCTACACAAATATATGGCATATATTCAACTGTCCCATGCTTATTTCTAAATTAATGAAACCTTTTTCTTTTGCACCATGGATTCCACTGGAAATGCAGAGAGCCATGGACAACATCCAGTCCCTTCTGAAGATTTACCTCCTACTTTCCAGGATGAAATAACTCTGCAGGTAATTACATCTATCAAACATCTCTCTCCCTAGCCTGCAAGTTACCTGTGGGTTCTCATTGTTGCAGCATGCTCAGAGTGCCTCTCCAGAGGGCTGGGGGGCTTTGCCTCCTGCCTGAAGTCCTGCCTTGGAGCTCATCTCCTGGCTGGAGTTAAATGTGGGACAGCTTAAAGCAGGCAGCTCAATGTTACTCAAGGTTTTTCAAGAATCTCCAAAAGCCATTTCCAGGAATACAACCAACGTCAGCTGCTGAAGGGATCACTACTTACTTACTTAACAGTCTTGTGGTCAGACCAATCTCCTGTGCTAAGGCTTGGCCTGAGCAAGGTGACTGTGCCAGGTACAGGAAATGTCCCATGTGCCAGGTGACACAGTACTCCAGATTAAGGGAAAAAATAGTTTTCTCTACGCTTGGGGAAGCTGAGTCCCTGCATGGAACAGAAGAGTCATGGGACCAAAAGGAGTCTCCTACAGTATGCAGCCAAGTGCCCAGGGCATCAAGACTCAGATGTATAAAGGCGTCTCAAGCACAGCCCCAGAAAAAGGCCAAGTTCAGGTACCTCTCTGGTAAGTGGTGATGGTGAACCTCAGTCCTCTCCAGCCAGCACACTGGAGGTGCCAGGGCTCCTTGTATGATCTGCAGGCAGACACCATCCATATGTCCCCCAAGGGGAAGCATCCCTTTGGGTCTGCCCATTGACTGCAGACCAAACGTGGGTACTCTGTGAGAGGCCAGACCCCCTTCATCTGACACCTACACTGTGCCCATTGCTGCTGGACTGAGCCCTGCACTGAGCCCCTTGCCCCAACTGACACAGGAGGCCTGTTGCAGAGCAGAGAAGAGCCCTCCAGTTTGCTTTCTAACATCTATTCATCGCTAACTCAAAGGTAAGAAACACTTCATTAAGAACTAAGTTTTGCTCACATCATATTAAGATTTCTGGGACTATTCAACCTACTGCTATATGTCTCTCTCTCTGTGTCTATAGAAGTATCTGAGTCTTTCCTTTACAACACTTTGTGATTGTCTCCTGTTAGCTTAATGGACAAGATGTTGATGTTTATATTTGTGATAAATGTATACAATTTCACCTTTATTTCAGCCTCTTTGCTTTAATATATACAATAACACAATATGCTCTTTTTTTATGTCTCTCCAAACAGAATTCTCTGCAATATATATACCAAGGTCCCTTTTATCAGCGTTCTAAGCAATAAAAAAGAGGAAAAAATGTAGCTTATTTTTCCCCACAAATGAAATCAGAGATAGTAAGAATTGCTGTGCAGCCTGTTTGCCTCGGAGCCCAGTGGTGCTGCCGAGGACACATACTTCTGCTCATTTCTGCAACAGCCCAGAGACATGTGCTGCACTTCAGGAAACACCGCCAAGGGCAGGTGGGACAAACTTGTGTGGGATGTAAAATATTTATCACACTCATTTGGGGTAAATGAACGTGAACAGTCCCTTTGCAGAAGGGAAATTACTCACTGGGCTCTCTTCTGCAGCTTATACAGAGCTGTGTACACACAACCATTCCTGGCTCTGCACCTCCTGATGTACGTGGTTTTACTTTGACTTCTTGCCTGACCTCAGTATTGCACTTAGGTGATGCACTGGCAGGACACCACACTGTCTAGTCCTTCTCCAGTGTCCCTGTGACCCTATCAGTGATACCAGACCCTGTGATGTTCCAGCCCTATCCCCATACACTTGCTGAAAACGTGTCTTCCCAGAGGATAACTGAGACAGAATGGACTGTAGATGTGTGCTTGCGTGCATGCAGGTGTGTGTATCTGTGTGCAGGTACACAGACACATAACTATTTTTCCATATAAATCCCCAAATAAATTAGACATATATTAATCTCCAAGACTCAGTCACTTTGACTCCCCAGTTTTAATTGGGCTATTGCCTATTTGGATCCTAAGCGCTGCAGGACTGGAACATCATCTTTATACCATCTGCAAAATATCTAGCATTTTGCTGGGATAACCGTGAAATAACGAAAATGTTAATGCCCTAAGTTCTAATGAGATTTTTATATAGAGGTCAAATATTATCTAAAAGGAATACATTGTCAGCCAAGTGCTTTCTGTTTTTAACACACCCAATGCAATCCAGACAATATCTTTTTGTTCCTTTTTGATGTAATTCAATGAAACGCAACAAGCTAATGTTACTTAAACAGATTTTGTTGCACTGGCAAATCAGAAGATCAAAACTGACTTTTCTAAGGCTAGCCTTTATGATTTGTGATGGCTAAGACCAAATCAAGGCAATTATACATCAGGCCTGCTATTTCTGCAATTAAAAAACTGTCACATAGCTGGTTTGATGGACATTTAGCATTGCCAGATGTTTGTTATGGATAATAAATCATTCCCTTTACTAGTCTGCAGAAGCAGTAAGATCCATTAAAAAAACTTAACTTCTATTACACTGATCATTATTGCCATTATTATTATGATGCCTATATACGTCATTATTGGACATATCTATATTAATGGACCACGCCACTTTGCCCTGGCAGTAATGCAGAACCACAAAACAAAAGTATTACTGCCAGAGGTCTAAAAATACAAGCAAGGAGAAGGTAGGGGAGGCCATGGGTGTGTATCTGAGGGCAGGAAAGCCACTGGGATGCTATGACAGGTGTCTACAGGTGAGGCTGCAGCAATGGACGGAGCTATCAGGTGATGCCTGAAGTTGGCCACATGGGTAAGAGGGACACGGATCTGCCAGAGGGATGGGTTACTGCAAAGTGTCAACAAACTCGGTGGTCATTGCTTCTTCTGGGGGGGTGACATGGTATTTGCTCTCTCTCTAGGTTCAGTGTGACCTCCCTTAGAATTTTATTAAAATATTTGGTCTTGAAATTACTTCTGAAGATTATCTGTGAATCAGGGCATGGCCTCCCATTTTCCAGCAACTTTATAGACTGACATTTGGTCTCATCATACACTGCAATAGAAGTGAATTCTTCTGAATATGTGAATAAAACAAGAGCTATGCTGAAAGGTTTGTCTCTGAAGGGAGGCTTTTTGATTCCCAAAGGGAGGATGAGATTCCCCCCACCTGGACAGGCCAAGGCTTGTCTACCCCACTGCTGACAAGAGATACAGATTTTTTATTTGCTTCTTATTAGGGAAAACTTTGTCCAGCCTCATCAAATTCTCTGAAAGGTATCTATAAAATTTCATTTCTTAAATATTTCTGTTCTCTCATGGAAGTAGACAAATTCTTCAATTTCTGGTGTGATTAACACTTTCATATATGAACCTTGCACCTACTGATCTACAATGAATTGTGAAGTCTTTGTTCTGTCACTTTCTTACTAGAAATCTTGATAGAGTATCTATGGAGAGCAACCATAGAACCAAAGAAAGAAAATTTAAAACATAATGATGATTGATGGGAGGAAATTGCCTTTGCAGTATGTATCCAGCAGTAGCTGGACATCTGTGGGCCCTTTATGAGTCAGGAGCTGCCTGATTGCAAGCACTTTGTGAGAAAGGCACAGGCTTCTCATCCCTTCAACTATTCAGGAAAGGTAATTTAGAAATATCTAATATTACAGCTCCTCTTCAGGCAATTTTGAAAATTAAAATTGTTAATTCAGAGACAATAAATTTATTAATTCAGAGAAAAGCATGCCTACTTCCCAGTCAGTTCACAATCATTTCCATTTATCTGGTGAATAGAGTCTGATGTTATAAATGGACTCAAAGCACTTAATAGTTCCACAAATACTCCACCACAGGTATAACCACAGCAGACACACAAGGTCTATGAAAGCGCTGTTCCAGACTGCCTATACCAAGAACACAACATTCACATGTTTAAACCAAATGCTGCTAATACATTTCTGGCACAAAGTACTGATCTGAAGAGTGTCAAAGGCTCTGAGTTCTAGAATCGTTATTCACTATTGTTGTTTCACAGAAAAATGCAGGCAACTTGAATCCAATATATACCCTTTCGAACATTTTGGTATTGATAGATTGAAGCTATGGCTCTAACAAACCCTGCCCAGATCCAAAATGGATTTCCTTGGATGAACGATGTGATACTTTCAGGGGTTTTGCCTGAAACATAACCCCAGTAAGCATGAACACCACTGGACCACTGATGGGGCCAGAGCTGAGCGATTGTGGTGCTAAGAACAATAGAGATCCTCATGTTGTCCATAGGCCTGGAGAAAACACATAATATTGCTCCCAAGCTCCCTGTTCTGGAAACGAAGGCCAAACCTAACAAGAGGTTGGAAAGTGAACAGTTACTCAGCAACTCACAGTGCCTGTGTAACCTGAGAATGGCAAAACCAGTGTTTCTTGCAAAGAGCAAGATCCTTAACTAAAAATAGATCCTCCAGATTAAAGTGGAAAAGAAATTCTGAATCTTTGAAATTTTGTCTGACTGTGAAAGAGGTATTTAAAATGCATGGGATTTAAAAGGGACACATTTCCACCCCCTCCTTTGCTGAACCTAAAGAACGGCATGAAAACATTGTGATTCATGTTTTGCTCCGTCCCCTGCATGAGCTAAGGCTGTAATACCACTGGAGCCTATTACTCATCACTGCTTTTCACACAGCCCTCAGTTTGCATTGCCAAATACCTCAAGCCCACCAGATGCCAAATATTACCCTGCTTGGAGGCTGCTATCATCACAGGAGCCACTCCTGACCCTCATTCTGCTTTTTTCCTCTGAAAGCAGTATAAAATCATGGCTGTCAAAGTAGTTGCTTACATGGAGATCAATAATATAAACAAAAGGAGAAAATAAATTCACCTTTACTTGATACTTGGCACACAGTCTTAATGTATTTTTGAGGACAACATGTAAATAAAGAAATCTTTATTTTTTAATGAGCATTTAAAACCTTTTCAAGAGAAGCATTAGAATGCCTGGGGCTATTTCTTTTTTATCTTGAAATTTGAAATATTTATGTGTAAATAACAAAATTATTCTCCAACCAAGGGATACAAATGTACCCTAATTGGGGTGTTGTTTCAAAACAAGGACATGTAACTACCCCCCAGGGAAGCATGTTCTTCCACCCCCAAAACCAAAATTTGCACTATTAGTCACAGCAGTGGCTGTGAGAAAGCCACTGAGGACAGGAGAAGAAGCCAAGAGGTGCCCTGCACTTTCTTCATTCTGTCCTGCATGAACTGCAGCAGAGGAGGCCATGCTGTTTAGGAGTAGTGCAGGGTATCTGCAGAAGTCTAACATTTGCTGCCAGTTTGGCTGCAAAGCTGCTGAGAGACCCATGAACCCATCTCTGAAGTGCTGGCAGCAGTGTGCCACAGCCAGCCATGCCAGGCAAAGCCAGGCAGTGCCCACTCCACCTGCACAGAGGGGTCCAGCCAGGGCTTGTCCTCTGACACTGCAAAGGAAACAGAAGCTACAGGGAGAGAATCAAAATCTCTACCAGCATTTCACAAGTAGAGTCCTTCGAGCACTCTTTTTTATTCCTTTTCCACTGTGCAGTCCCCCAGTGGCCAGTTGCTGGATGAAGATAATTAGCTCTTAATTAACACCAGTTTTATATATGTATATGTGTGCATATATATGGGGATTTTTTTCACTTGTTCTACTTTTAAATCCTACCCAACTGAAAACATATACAGTTAGCATGTTTGAGGCATCCCCTCTTGACACAGAAGGAAGAAGCAGCCTTTTACTAAGCAATTAATTCTTCACCTACTATTTTCCCAGCTATGCTCCCACCTGAATTTGCTCAAATATCAGCCTTTAGCATTTCCCCTTAATACTCTTCTGCAGATCATTTGTGCCTTCAGGATTTCAGTCAGGGAGAGGAGTTTACTGCTGTTCCCTTTCTGTCTCTCCAAATGCCATTGTTCCTGTTGCCCACTGCCTGTTTCCCCAGGGGTGAGTTACTCCCACTCCTCACCCCTCAGGACAGGGTCTGAAAAAAACATTGTATTAGAGACAGGGTTGGTCCAGCAAGTTTCTGCCTCCTGTTTTGATTACTTTCCTGGTTCTTCTCTCTTCCTCAGCCATATGGCCATAGGTGACAAGCCTGAAGCAAGGGACCCAGTCAGACCCAGGAGAAGGGGGTGCACCTCAGAGGCAGAGGTTAACTAACTGCCCCTTTTGGAGTGAGGAAGGAGCTTGGGCAAGTGAGTCCATATTGCAGAGGAAATCCTGCCGTGGAACCTGCACTATCCAGGAGCACACATCTAAAACGTATGGAGTGGGAAACTGCACCAGCCAGCCCCGCTCCCACCTCACACAGTGCCTGCCCCAGGAGCCCTCAGCGGAGCATTTCTCTCTGATTTCTCACAATACCCAATATCCCCCATCATCATCTCCACGCCAGCCAGCTCACACCCTCATGCCACTTTGAAGGGTGTGTGACTGCATCCAAAAACCAGCAGCAGCACAGTGAAGGGGTGCAGCACCCAGGTGGATCGATATTCACACAGTGGAGTGGGTCTGTCATACAGCCGCAGAACAGGTCACAGCACAGCACTCCCCCTCTGACCAGTGAGTAGGCATGTCAGTACTCATTTCTGAATTTGCTTATCTCTTCATTCATTATGTAGCCCAAGGCCTTATTTATTATCGCTGCTGTTATCTGCACTGATAGCAGTACTGATGATTTACTTCACAGGCTGTTCTTTTGTCATCTCACCCCGAGTGCATCACCAATACTAATTATTTTACTCCAGGGCGCCCTCATGTGATGGCAGTTCCCTGGTGTCCCCATCAGGGCATTGAGGCACAGGGAAATGAAAAACATCCCTTAGATCCTGTGCTAGGTGAGAGGCGGGTTTTGCTGGCAGATCTGAAGGGTGCAGTGCAGTGAGTGTCTGGCTCTGCAGTCACAGCAGCAGAGCACTGAGAGGTGCTGTGCAAGTGGAAAATGAGGGGAACACTCTGGCACAGAGGTGGAGAGCTTGGATGAAATGATCTTCCTATAGGCCCTGTATAGCATCCTCTGGTAACATCCAGTTACCCAGAGGATGAGGAAGGGAAAAATATTCAGCTGCTTTAAGGTTTCTATTCCTACAGCACCTTACCTTATCACTGCCTGTCTTTTAGCATCCACAGCAAATAAGCAGGGGGCCTGCAGAAGGCAATTTCCTTCAGTTCACAAACCCTGAGCCATTCCTTGGGCAGATCGACCATGTGTGAGTGTCCTGTGGGTCCCATAGCAGCTGCATTATAAAGCCTTCATTGTAACACTTGCAAGAAAAGGAGCATCACTTGATTCTTACTGTTCTATTTTACTGTAACAAGTAGCCCCAATACCATATCTTGTGCTTTTCTACTTAAAAAGCAGTTTAGAAAGCCCTAAATGATGGCAAAGTTTTTCTAATTTTTTCCTCCGAAGTAACAAAGTCTTTTGTTTGTCTCGCAATAAAATGTTTTTGATTCATATCCCTAAACTGTCAGGGTTTGATGACTCCAAAATTGATTTTTTCCAGGATACAGGATGAAACAATTGAGTTTTTCTGACTGCTCTGGACTCCAGCAGGAGCAAAGAAAAAACTGAACTTGCTAAATACAAGAAATCTGGCCAAGCTGTAATAATGATGAGCAGAAGAGGAGTGGCGCTTTTCTAGAGACTGTTCTTGGGCCAAATCCTAACATGTTTTGCAAATGTTGGGAAAGTAGTACCCCTGAAAACCAGAAGGTCAGTCTTTCTGATGTGTGCTGGATTCTTACCATTGTGCCACCACCAGGCACAAACAATATATATATTTCTCCTAAACTCATTCTCAGAGACAGTTGTGAAAATAAACCATTTTCAGCTCAGCCTGAGGTAAGCACTTGAAATGTTAGCCCAAATTACTGTTTTGGAGGCAATGGTGGGAAGTGTCAAGCAACTTATAACCAGTCCAACCAATTCTGCCTCTAACACAAGAGGTCATTAATATTTGGACAATGTAGTTATATGGCACTGGGTGGCATATTTTCCAGTCACAGGACAGAAACATTACTCTGAAAAATACACACAAGCACATACATATCTCAATTATTTGAATGGGGAAAAGGTTTTCCTTGCCCATCCTAGATTTTGCAGGATGCTGCTATGTGTGTTTACTTGTCTGGAAGGTGTGTATTGTATACCCACCCCACACTCAGGTGTGGAGACAAACACACACATTGGTGTCACACTAGGGACACATCTTTCCCAATGTTGGTAGACACTAAGTGCTGGGATGTCATCAAGTACTGTGGTGCTGTTCCAACTCTTGTTCAGGGCATCTGAGTGGTTCCCCCATTCCCAGCTGATCCAGTTGTGGCCCCATACTGGGACTTCTGAACATTTTTCCTCCTGTGATGAAGACCGCAGCATGAGGCCATGCCACAAGTCTGGAAACCCCTCCATGCCCATGCAGAGTACAGGACAGGGTAGCCTAGCATAACCCTCTCTTACCTGCTCCCACCCTTGGGGTCTGCAGCCCAGAAGGGATCCCTTCCCCTCATATGCACTGTATATCTGGAGTCCTAATTTGAAATTTCAGAGGCAGAACTTGTTTAACCGGACTCCACTTTTCAGCTGTTCGGGCATGCTGTATTTCCAGAAAGGCATTAGCCCAAAGTCCAGGGCCCCAGGGCACTTTGGCCACGACAGTCCTCAGCACAAACACATCTGCTCTGAGTGTACTAGAGGTACGAAAGTGGATTTTTTTTTCTCCCTGTTCATATCCAGAAGGGTTTATCCTCCAGAATTTGTCACTTTGGGCTACTGTCCTTTAGATGGCACTGTTACCACTTCAAGGAAGGACTGCTGTAGGCCACTTTGCTGAACAGGTCTGAAACTGGGCCAGGACTGTCATTATTACTGGGCTAGCAAGCCAGACCAGGTCAGGAGTGACCCAAGTAAGGGGGAGCCGTTCGTGATATTTGCTTTAAAAAGTCTTCAGGGCATGCTCTTCAAAGTAGCACTCCAGCTCCCACCAGTCAGTTGTTCACTTTGGAGTACCCTTCACAGCACAAGGGTTGCATTGACATGATGAACATCCAACAGCTAAGGGCAAACTCAGTCTGCTCCTTTTCAGAACAAGTTTGAAGTGGTTCCCAAAGTCAACAGGAGTCATGCATGTATATCTGAGGGCCTTAAGTAATTAATCTGCTAATTAAATAATAATTAGAAGCCATGCTGTCCACAGGCACTACGATCATTACTTTTCATACCTAACTAAATGCTTATGTCAGAACCACTGCTTTAGATTTTTTTGTCCACTGCCTCAGTCATCACCTGCTTGGATTGTCTAGGCTTTTTCCCAAGATAGCAAATTGGTTTAGCTGTCATTTAATGGGTCTGTATTAAGTACTGCTACATGTTGTGCACTCCTTGATGCCTATTAAATGAATCTTTCCTATTGAGAGAATTTTCAGCCAAGAAAGAGAGATGATCGCAGGATAAAATTCAGCAGTGGTCTGGAATAGACAGAAAACAATTCCAACAAAACCTAAAGAAAATGGTCATGAACCTTAAAGTGGCTACAGCAGGTGCATAAATTTAGAAAGCACTCAAAGAAACTGCTGGTGTGGGTCAACACTCTTTACTACATATTGACATTCTCTTTTTTCAGCTAAACGCATCTGTTGGACAACTTGCATTGGTGGTTTCCCTAGCTCTGGAGAGGGAACAGAAACAGTGTGGGGAAGACAAGAGACCTTTTAAGACTCAGTCCAGTCCTTGCTGCCTGGGAGTACATTTTCCAACTGAATTCAGCTCCAATTAAGAGAAAAATCCATGTTCTGGACATTATTTACATATAGTATCAGGTGAGAGAGAGAGACATACTAAAATTAGGCTATGGGTGACTATCAGCACAAAGAGGCTCTCTAGCACCAAAGTAGGATTTGGCCCTCTGCTGAGCAGGGTAGAACTGCCAGTTGGTCAAATCAACCCCAAACGTCTCTGGAATAAGGCCCCACCTTGTTCCTGAACGAGTATTATGCCCTTGCCAAACTACAGTTCTACTCAGACCTCAACCATTTTGCCTGTGGGCGTCTCAGAAACAAACACACACAATTATTATTATTTTTATAATGGGAAAAGTTTCTTTTTCCATGCTGCCCTAACTCAAAGCCAGTCAATGCAATTTTGCTCAAGCTTTCAAACAATAATGCCATCTCAGAAAATGTCCACAGATTATATTTTTGAATGACACTTAAAAACTTGGAAGTCTGTGTCTATGTTACAAGACAGACTGCCCAATTACGCAATTGCTTGAGGAGTCCCAGATCATCCCATTACATGCAGGCTCTCAGCTCGAGCATTGAATTTAAAAGTGCAGCAGCCTTAGGCCTCACTGGAGGCCTCAGTCAAGACGGGCAAGTACCTCAGTCAGAAATTCAGAGCTTGTTGCTGTAAATTGTCTTCTGGAAGTGCTCACCTTCTTCCATTCACTAAAAATGGAGCCTGAAGCAACCATACTCCTAATGTAGGTGCCACATCTGAGTGCGTTATGGATAACAGTTGGGCTCATGCTGACTGTGCAGCTTGTCACCCAGGGAAGCCAGGGGTGTCTTTGCCTGGGAGGGGTCCATGTTACACAGCTCCCAGCAGCAAGCAGCAGGACACAAGTGTCTTGTGCTGCACTGAATGGTGATGTACAGATGTATCTATACTCCAGGGCGACCAGACAAGCCCAGAAGGGACTGACACTCAGGCTGAACACAGGTAGTGAGTGTGGCAGGTGCACCCGCCCAGTGAGAGCAGAGCTTCTTGGCTGCTGTAGTGCAGCATCTCGGGGCTGCCTTTGTTCTCAGGGCCTCGTGGTAATTGGGGCCCTTGGCCAACGGGAGCTGCTATTGACCACAGGCCAGATTGGGCCTGGGTATAAATGGAGTCCCCTGGGAGCCATTCTGAGCTCGTCCCCTGGGGGAACATGCATAGATCAAGGACTCTCCCCTGGGGTCAGGACGCTGCCCAAGGAAACTCCTCGAGGGGCCTTGGGTCGGGACGCTGCCCTGAGCAGGTCCTCGAGGTTGAGAGCCCTCACTTGTCAGGTGAGTGATGAAGCGTTTGGGGTTGCCGTTAAACCCCAGGGAGTGGGGCTTTGCTCTGCGTTCTGGGTTGCATTAAACCCTATAGAGTTCTTTGTTATGTGTTCTGGGTTGCCGTTTAAACCCTAGAAAGCTGTTCTGTTCTCCTCTCACAGACATTCGAACCTGTAATTTATGGAGAGTTAGTTAACTGTGTTAATAATAATTGAATTTTATTTTTGGTGGTTGGTTGTTTATTTGAGAGCATCCTTAACAGTGAGTCCGGTGGTGGATCTGAAAAAAATCTACATCTATTCCTGCCCAAGCCTAAAGGCACTTAAATTCCACAGGTATATGATTTTTTACCTCCAAGACCTCCAGGCACTCAGAGGAGAACTACTGCAAACCCCCAGTTGGACTGATAGTGCAGAGGAGCTAGAAACATAAGGCACAGATATGCCTGGCGAGGACTTGGAGAGAACTCTTGTTAAATAAAGTCCCCTGAGGTGTTCAATTTAGGAGGCATTCTAAGGAGGCATTCTAAGGACACATCTAACATGCACAAAAAGGATGAGAGTCTTCTCAAAGCTCAGCTGCAGCAGCTGTTCTCATTTAAAACATATGCAGAGGAGATCAAGGAGATATGCCCAAGCTTCCAGAATTCCTTCAGCAAACTGTGAATGAGGCATGAGATGAAAAATCTCTCCCCAGTGAACAACACATAGACAAAGCTGAGCAGACACTGCTCTGCCCTTTTTTGTTTCCCTCTGCTTTAATTAAGGATACTCCGCAGTCAGCTCCAAAAAAAAAAGAAAAAAAAAAAAGGCTTTCACAAATGCCCATCAAACCCAGAAATGTCAAGATGGAAAAAAAATAAAGGGGGAAAGTATTTAAAATATTTAGTACTTTTTACAAATTCCCTGTTTTTTCAGTTCAGTGAAGCTCCCCCCTGGCAAGATCAGCTCTTACTTAGGGAAGAGTGTGAACTACGGTATTTGTTCAAAGGTAATCTTTCCCACTAATATAAAAAAAACCCTGAATAAAGTACTTCAGAATTTGTAAAGACTGTTTTGAATCTGTGGGGTTTTTTTTGTTTTGTTTTCTCTCTCCCATTTAATTCTGAAAGTTTATTCTTGTCTCTTCCAAAAGTAGGCAAACAGGCAATCAAGGATACTATCCAGACCTTGGGTCCTAATGCTGGTGATCGTCTGCCTGTTTTACAGAGTAGTTGGGACACCAGCTCAACCTGGGATGGTACAAAATACATGGGCATCAGGGAAACCGGGTCTGGACCTCAGAGCCCAGCCAGATTTCCCAGATCACTAAATGGCTTTTTGAAACAAGCAGTACCTACAAGTCCTTCATGGTACTGTGCTGTAGTAGTCTTTTAAACTTTACTAATTTTGTCTTTGGTTTAGTGAATAAATAAGCTTCTTGAATTATTGACATTTTCTTTATGGTCTCTATGTCTGCTGAATGTAATCTAAATACTGAGACAATATTATAACATCTTCAGGAATTGGTACCTCTGTAACAGGGACCACTCTACCTGTCTGTGGTGAACAGGAACAGTAGATAAGTACTGTGAGAAAGCAAATCTTTTTCTTCACCCACTCCTTTGGTTCACTAAATCACATGGATTTTTTTTGCATTTGTTTGCAAGTATCAGTATCTCAGTTACACTTTCCATTCCAGCTGTAGTGGTCAGGGACTGGGACCTCTAAGTTTCTTTATCTGCTTCACTCCTAAAAACATCCTGAAACCTTACATACCAGTGACAAATGATTCAGTCACTATTCTTCCTCCCTCAAGTTCCTGAACTTTGATTTTCAAATACATAGCCTCAAATAATAATTCCCTTCTCATAATAACTGTTGTAAAGAAATTACATGCTTTGTTCCCAAGAACAAAATTTCAGCGACTGTGGAATAAATTTGATTAAGTTACTGGTGTAAAGGCAAAGTATCTTTTCAGGGGTAAAGAGTACCCATTGCACTTACCTGCCTGAAAAAGTGTTGTGTTGTTATAGCAAAGACATCAAAGCCACAGCTGGCCCTTTTAAGCTCATCTCGAATATTGCTTAATTGCTGGGACTGCTCATCACACTTTTCCTTCAGTCTCTGAACAAACTGCTTTTCAGTGTCTCGACTTTCTCCTGGTTTGGGGGAGAATCCATTCTTTGGGGTGGTTGGTCTTTGCTTGGGATGTCCTACAAAGGAGGGAAGAAAAGACCATCATGGTCATTTACTTTATATGTATGGACATGACCTTCATGTGTTTCTAAGGCCTTTGGGACTCAGCCCTATAAAAGAAAAAAAAAAAGTCTGTAGCATTCATACAGACCTGTAATGACATTCAAAAAAGAAGCAAGAGAACAGTGAAATGTGTTTCCCTAGGGGCCAAAGCTCAAAGATTTGTAACAGTCATCTCACCTCAGGCTCTGAGCCTGAAGGTCTGCTATGACTTGAGGAGAGCTCTCCTAAGAGTGTCTTACTGAGAAATGAAGTCATTAGAGGAAGGGTTCATCTCACCTGTGTTAGACAACTACAAGAACAGAGATCTGTATCTTGATGTGTGATGCTGAACACTCCTGAATGGCAGTCAGAGAAATGGGCACTTCCAGGTTTAGAGTCACCTTATCTTATTGTGGATGTGGAAAACAGTTGGGTGACATTTACACTGTACGCACTATTTCTTTGGCCATCTGAACCTTAAGTTTGGTGACTTATCCTTCCCTGAATGCAAACAGTATGGGTTCTGTGCTATTGGGATATCACAATCTCTTTTTATCAACAATACTCCAGTCTACCTTGCCAGTTCCTCTTGCTCTCCACTTTATAACACTTCTAAAGTTGCAGCACAAAACAGATATGTCTAGAAATGCCACCAGATACCGTGTAATGCTGACTGCTTACAGTTCTGCAAGGCTGCTCTCTCTGCACCATTCGTCACCCCAGAATCACTGTTATGGTTTGCCTGCAGAAATAGGTCCAGACAGACTCTGGCTCCTCTGATGTGCTCCAAGCGGACTTGAAGCAAGCCTGATCCTGTATAAAGATGTGAAACCACTAGTGTATCTTGTCTTTAGGATATCAGCTCAAATACAGTGTCATTCACATGAATGGCACAGGAACAAAAGCTTACTCATGATAAGCCGCTCCAGGGAAGCGAGACTTTAATCCTAAATTCATATCCTGCTTGAGTTAACTATCCGTTTCCCTGGATATACTCAGTTACGAGAATGAAACAAGAATGGGTAGTGTTCTGGTAGTGTACATTTGCTCAAGCCACTGCTTAGATTATCTGTTTTGTCTTTACTTATTTAGCTTTCTGAGAACTCTCCTCTGCAAAAATTTGTGATCAGCTGGACAACACCTTTGCACTGCTTACTGATTGTTTTTGCTACCCTCGGTATCTCCCCAACTGATGCTTTTTAGCTTGTTCCTGAATACTGGTCAGGAATCTCTGGTTCTCTTCCTCGACTCCTCCCACTAATCTCAAACTTTTAGCCTAGGAGCTACAGTCAGTAAGAAAGAGGGAGAAAATTGAGTCAGACACCTCGTTCCCATGTGTTGCTAGAGATGGCAGACATGAGTCTGGATACAGATGAAAAATTAACATTTCTGTGTTAGCAGAAAGGGTTGGGTGTGCAAGAGTCTGAAAAAAATGATCTAGTTTTATAGTCCTGTAGTATACAATTCCTGAAAAATAATACAGAAACAATGTCTCCAACCAGTCCTCAGCAGTGAATGTAACAGGGGATGGTATTCTGCCATAGATACTACCTATCTCCTTCCTAAAAACTAGAAGAATACTTTCACAGAGATGTATATGAGTTTGAGCCTATTGGTGAAGTAAAGCATTGTTCCAGAGGCAATTTTGGCAGATGTGCTTTAGATATTTTAGATCTTTAAGACTGTGGCCTGGATGTGCAAATGATCTTTAGGGCAATTTTACTAAATCAGGCAGGGAATTAGTATGGCTTTGCCAGAGCAATACTCCAGGAATGTATTTCTACTTTTTCAGATCCCCAACTTGTGTGGAGCCACTAGGAACATATCTTCCAACTTGCTCGACAACGTTCTGGCTCCAGGCTAAGCTTACAGGGAGCTAGCTCCAGCAGAGATGATCCCTCATGTCTCCAAGTATCTCATGCTGCAGCTGCAGAGAGCCACAAGTGCAAAACAGCCTTATGACTTGCATTTGCGAAGAGGAATACCAGGTTTTGCAACATGTCAAGACTAACTTCATGATGTTGCAAGACCTAAATAATACAATATGGGATGTTAGAAAAGACTCTCTGTCATTAAGAGTTCAACCAACTTATCTATTGCCCTCCATCCATTTTCATGTCAGTTAAGGCCTGTACACCTTTTTGTGCAGGAATGATATTTTCTTACAGCTTCTTTCATTCATTTAAATGGGCTCTTAACTGGGCAGTAGGTATTATCACAAAATAAGAAATTCATAAAAGCAACAGCCATAAATATATGTCTTCTTAGTTTAAAAATCTCGAGTTGTTTAGACAGCACAGTGATGTTACAACAGAAGGCACAGGGACAAGTGTAGGGGGAAGCCCTTGAAATCAGTTTACTTTTAATTAAAGCAGAAAACCATCAGGTTGTTTTATTTTATATCTTTCTACCTTTCCTGTTCACTGGAATATTTGAAGTGCATGTCTCTGTGTTGTCCTTGTCAGTATTATAAGCTGTCCTTGTGAATTAAACTGTGCTATTCTCCTCAGGGATAAATCTGAATTTCTCGGCTCATTTGGGTCTGAAAAGCAGCTTACTAGGCTTATTCTGCCATTGATGTCTCTCTTCTGTTGGTTTGCACAAAACAGGGTATATATTAATGATGCCGGCCCTGAACCTGTTTTTTGCTGATGGTGGGACCAGTGGGGCAGACCCACTGTATGCTGAAATCACTGAACCTCTTTGATCCACTTCAAAACTCCCAGGTCTTTTTTATCTACCTGTTTGAACTAAGGAGACACAACAAGTTTATACTCATAATTAACTGAGTCCATGAGGATTTAGATGAGGAATGCAATTTATTTGCCTTTTAACTGTCCAATTTCTGACCTTTTGGTAAGGAAAGTGAGAAAATTACTCTGAGAGGATTGGTAACAAGCAATGTGTAGAGTGACAGATGTCAGAAACAGATGGCACCATCCTTCAGTGGGGTGGAAGGAAAGTACCTGCATCTATGTACACCTGCTCCTATACACAGATTTCAGGAATGGTATTGGATCAACAGATGAAACTGAGATCCCTACAAGACTCTGCATCTTAAAACTCCCTTGCAAGTCTTCAGGGGGACTGATCCTAATTCTAAAGATCACATTCAAGGCTGAAAATAAAATTGTACAACAGTCAAACCCCAACACTGATTAAAAGGAACTGCATGTGAGGAGGCCAAGTAACAGAGGGAAAACAACATAGAAAGGGAACTTGGAAATTTTAGAACCTCTTCCATGGCCAACATGTAGCTGTGGTGGAGTTACCTGGGGGTCATGTGCTTTCCTATCACAAAGTGCAAATGCCACACCAGTTTGTGATCCTTATGGAGGAAAAGAGGTGGTACTGCCCTTTAGCTGCAGCTACATTCACTGTTTATCCTTTTAAATGGCTGCTTTTATTATTTTGTGAAATTGTTAAATAGGTGTAAAATAGCCTTGTTACTGCTGTTGTTATTTCAAAGAATGCTAAAGGCTATTCTAAAAAAATAAATGAAGATGAGTTTTATTTTCCTATTTCATTCTTACAGTGGTAAACAATTCTAGGTTGTCATAATTTCAGACAACCAATCTTAAGAAATCCTACATCAGTCTGATAGAGACAAGGTAGTTACTCAACCTCTCATGAAAATGAAGAAAACTTTGAGGCCTCATGAATTGGATATGTCAAAAATTTAAGCCTTGAAAATCATTGTCACCCATGGAAATTAAGGCCTCCTTAAGACAATACAAATGCACAGTACAAATATGCCTGTGTTTCATTTTGCTTTCTAATTCCAGTGAAAGCCCATCAGCTGTGCTGTAACATGCTGCTACAGCCACAATGAGTGCTGGTATTTAAATTGGAGTCCCACTGTTACAAATGCTAGTGAGGTGATGGTCTGGCACTCCCGGCAAGAAATTTGTCTTTGAATCTCTCTTGGTGATCTCACTAGGTGCAAAATAGCCTGAATACTAAATGATTCAGAGGACAGTGTTAAGTTCATCTTTTTACCCTACTATCTTAGTAAGGAGAAGCATTCTGAGTCCTGCTGGTGCCTGGAAAGATTAAATTTAACCTTCCATTTTCTTGCTTTTGTTGGTTGGGAAGGAGAAGAATAGGGATTAAATTTAGTAAACATAAAGACACCATGAAGGTTATAGGAACCAAAGAGCTCAACATGCAAATGAAGAAACATGGGGTTCTATCCCCCATAATTATAACTCAAGTATCGTATAGCTGTAGAGATGGTTTAAATTTTTTAAGTAGAGTCTGAAAAATGAGTTAACAGAAGATAAATTGCAAGCACAATGAAATCAGTGGGACCATGACCACTCATTTCAGAAGCATTTAGATCAGTCGAAGGCCAGCCTTACAAAAGCCTTTAGGTACCTTATACATTCGTTAATGTACACTTAGTAGACATAAATAGAAATAAGTTCTCTTCAGTGTAGTAAATAAACAAAGGTATTCTTTAGAAATGCTAAAACCATGTGTTTGTGACCAATAGTGAGGGATAAATTGACAGTGCCTCAATAATACTCGGAAGGTTATTTCTATAGAAAATCCCTTTTCCATTTATGCACGGAAATATCACAGAAAATTTAGTATCTCTGCACAACAATAAGAGTAGATTTGGAGTAATATACTCTCACTCCAGGTAATTCTCTGAGGTGTCTTTTATTTCACTATATCTATCTGTTCTCTTTCTACATATATATTAAAAAAAAAAAAAAAAAAAAAAAAAAAGAGTGATCCTGTGCCCTTAAACATGTAATAGCAACAACTCTTCGTTTTGAAGGAGAGATGATTGCATGGTTGTAACAAAGAAAACCTAAGTCTATTCAGCTCATGCATTGGTATGATAAAGTCTGCCATACTCACAGGCAGTTTAATGAACCTCGGACACAACCAATCTTCACTAAACAATAGTAGGTCTCAGATTTTAGTGTGTTAACAAGAGATGCAAAGTCAACAAGTTTAAATCTTCCCTGAAACAGTGCTTTTGCGTTCATAAATACCTGGTGAATGGAGCTTGGTGGCTGTTACCGCTGATCTCTTAGGGGATGAGACAGCTGGTCTGTTAGCATCCTGATCTTTTTGTACTTCTTTCTTCAGACCTATTTTAGGAAAAAAATAAAGGTAGAAATAAAACCATTTTATAATTATTTGCAATTATGCAGAACTATGTCACTAAGATACATACCAGAATGGTAAAACGTTTCACCAATACACATCCTAGGCTTTGCACAGAATGATACTACATGGTACTACTGTGTTGGATGCCAGCCTGCCACTTCTGCAAGCATGATTTTGTGCATGTGGCTGAGCTGAAATGCACAGCACTAAAGAAAGTCAGAAGGCGGCCTTGCATACTATCCTGGTTCTTCAGCCATCTGCACAGTGACAAATGCCATTAAGGCACAAACAGCTACACGGGGAGCTCATTCTATCTATTCTGAGCTCAGTGTTCTGTCTCTTTACCTTGCCATGCATCCTCATCCTGGGCTGAAAGAGAAGCTGAGTAGGACTGCACAAAGCTGACTTAAGTTATCTGCAGGGCCCTGCTCTATCAACTTTTTCCCCAGGTTAGGAAACTGCTTTCCCAAGAGGGTCTCATACAGGCAAGAGGCAGGTTTCTGCAGAACCAGAAGCGGGTAGGATGTGTCAGAGCTGTGCTGGATGTGACGCCCCAGACCGGAAAGCAGGTCTCTGCCTGTACAGTAAGTCAGGCAGGGCCAGAGAGGTGCAGCACATTCAGTGCACAAACCTACACCACACTGTGCCAGTGCAGGACACAACAGGGCCATACCATTGCGTTGTTGTCCATCATGCCCAGCTATGACCCAGGCATGTGCCAGTCTGCCTCCTCTCCTCTCCTCTCCTCTCCTCTCCTCTCCTCTCCTCTCCTCTCCTCTCCTCTCCTCTCCTCTCCTCTCCTCTCCTCTCCTCTCCTCTCCTCTCCTCTCCTCTCCTCTCCTCTCCTCTCCTCTCCTCTCCTCTCCTCTCCTCTCCTCTCCTCTCCTCTCCTCTCCTCTCCTCTCCTCTCCTCTCCTCTCCGTGTTTATAGCTCCCCACATTACTCCTTGACCTCTGCATTTATCCTTTCTTCTGCAGCTGCTAATTCTTCCCACTGACAGCACCATGCCCCAGAGTTCTTGGGTTATGATCTCCAGAAACTATGTGCTAGCTTTTCCTCTTTAATTTTTCAGTGGGAGGCAACTCAGTGTCTGCTATTACACCTCCCACCACTGGAGCTCTCTGATTACAGGCTCAGGATAGTCTGTCAGTTGTCCAAACTCTGCAGTCACCAACTGCTCCTTGTATGAGGGAGCTAGATACAACTTCATCTGAAAGCCAGAGTGACCACCCAAGATCAGCTCCCCCCTCCTGCCCACCCACAAATCCCATCAAAATAGCTGTGGGGACCACGCTGAATGCAGTAACAAGAAAGCTCTGCCCTGCTGGTTTGCCCATGGCGTGACAGTCACAGCCACAGGATTTCATGCAGAAAACATTCACCAAGGAAGTAAGAATGAAGAGCAAGAAAAAGAAAACCCCTGAGACATAAATGTATTTTCCTATTTGCTTTCCTTTTTTACTGTCAGTGTTTGTTGGGGGTTGTATTTTAGTCTGCAGGACTGTGTCACAGCCCTTGGATACACAGGAAAAAAGATAGCTTTAAGACAAACCACTCATCATAAAGGAAAAACAATGTTTGATTTATTAATTTTCAATTCTTTCATGAGAATTTTTATGCATGTCTTGTAGGAAAATGTCCTACAGAATCTGAACTATCTGAAGCAGGAAAATAAAACCATATTTTCTTGGTAATGCTTAAAGATAGTGGCAATCCAAAAGCTAACACTATCTTCCATTTTGTTTAATGCAAATATGATGTGGCTATTTCAATAGTGGAGAAAAGTGATCATTTTATATGGGGATTATAACCTTCGGGGACGCTTACTGGATGACTAGTTTTCCACTCTCTCCAAAGCCACAGCTAGTCACAACTGCAGTATCAGGCTGATTTTTGATGCATCATTTACCCTTCCACTTCTGTCTGCATCAGGACTTGGAAGCAGCGAACTGTGGAAGCAGCATTTGCCACGCACCAGAGGCCGAGCTTCGTATTTCTAGCACTGTCTCTCAGCATTTGCTTGCAGAGCACTTCTGCAAAGAGCACATGCACACACACAAGCCCTGTGGCCAACTATTTGTGGGTGGATGGCACAGGAGAAGTTCTAAGACCCTCTTTGACTCCCTCCTACTGTTCATAGGCAAATCACACCATCAGCCATCACGGGCTGGTAAAGACTGAACTCTTCTTCATACCTTTACTTTGGTCCATCTCCATTTTCTCTGCTGGTTGGAAACTGGACATGTTGAGGCTATGTTTTTCATTTGTGGTCAATACTTTTCACAGTGAAGTGACTGAGGATATAAATTTCCTGTGTCTGCCACCAACTATACTGTACTTTATTACAGAGCAGGACATAAAATAAGTTTATGGCGCCATTTCATTACTAAGGACCAAGTGAAAGCAATGTGAGATGGGAGCTGTGAGACAAACCCAGAACTTGTTTTATAAGCTATAGTTTATATGGTTACAGATTTGAGAATTTCTTTTTCATGGCAATGAGGCCTTGTTTCTTCTGTGGTTTTCAAAATAAAAATATGATGCCCAAGTGGGCCATATACCAAGCTCCTCAGTAAATTTCATCAAACACAGACAATGGTAGGGAATGCGTGCTTTCCTTATGCTTTCAGCACTAACAAGGGGCATATAAATACTTAACTATTTTTGGTTTTGAGACACTTTCAATGAGGAACACCTGGGAAATTAGTTCAGCCTCTTAACCTTAAGCAGAAAACAAGGAACAATTCCCCAATTAGAGCTCAGTTGAAAGAAAAGAGAGCAAAGAAGCAAAGAAGCCCAGGAAGCACCATTGTTCTGCAGAGGGCAAGGTGAGGTCTGTGGAGAGCAGTGAGTGTCACACACGGGTGCAGATGCTTGTGCATGTCAGGGACAGCTGCATGGGAAACATCGGCTCCAGAAGGTGGGAGATCGGCAGAGCCTGACACAGGTTGTGAAAAAGGTGCAAATAGCTGCCCTGGCAAGGACAGAAGAGTAGGAAACAAGGATGACTGCCTTCCTTCAGTTTACAAGATTAGGAGAGCTCCTAAGGTCTGGTAGGGACAGCAGTGCAGCAACTGGGGAAGTGAGGAGGGGTTGTGTAGCAAGGGAAGAGCCAGTGCACAGCCCAGCCCTGCTGGGAAGGAACTGGGGAGAGGGGCACATGGAGCTAGCGACTTTTTAACTTCCTCTTCATAAGTAGAAGGGTCCTGGTGGCCTCTCCGTGGCCATCCTTAGTGAAGAGGGATTTAGGAAGAACACAACAGGCAAAAGAAAGGACAGTCCACAGGAGCAAACAGTTATCGCTCTGCTAAGCTCATCACCCACAGTGAAATCTTAGGGGAAGAGCCGTCTCTGGCATCAGACCTCAAATAAGAACTTGTGCTGAATGTTTTTCTAAAAATAGGGTTTCTTCTTTCTCTTCTCTTTTGAAACAATAGCTGTTAGTTGGTTAAAAGAGAAACATTTAGAAAACATGTTGATATCAAGAGAAATCTCTGCAGGGAAAACTAATTTTTAAATGGCAAGAGTTTGGGTTCTGAATTTGTCATTTCACAGAAATCTAGATTTTCAAGTTTAAAAAAATCTGCAGGAGAGTGTTGGCATGATGATCAGCATAATGCTGTACTGGAGGGTATGGCACAGCAGGAGGTTATACTGTTTGATCTTTTCTACCTCAGAGTGTACTAGGAGTAACTCAAAGTTTATAATGTACATAAAAAGTTTGATGCTCCACTGTAACTCAGGAAACAAGACAAACATTTCAGTCATTATTATGGGCCTGAACCTGTGTAAAACCTCAAATAATACTTTGACTGTCATATGTATTTTGAAATGTCAAAAGGTGTTGTGTGTGCAATCATAAAATATTAAAAATATGTAGAATACAATTATAAAAGGAAATTAAGCACCACAAGTGTGTATTTCTTGAACTTGTGCACTGTTTTAATTTTGTTCTAAATTTTTTTTAAAAACCTTATATTAACTCTGACCTGGAATAAAATTTACTTCCAAACTCTTAGAATTATTGCCCACAAGCTGGAAATATGGCACTCCAATTAGGTCTGTGGTAAATGTCCATACGTTAGCTTTATTCCTGCTGGCTGTGTGTGGTGGGTTTGTGTGTGTGGTGGGGTTTTGGTAGCAGGGGAGGGGTTTTGGGACTAGTGTCCCCCTGTAAGAACCTTCTTGAAGCTCCCCCAGCTCGAAGTCAGATCTGCGGCTTGCCAAGGCCAAGCCAATTAGAGATGGTGGCTGCGCCTCTGCAACAATGTATTTAAGAAGAGGAACCTAGGAGGAGGAGGAGTGGTGAGAAGGAGCTGTGAGGGAGATACATGAACACTGAGGTCAGTGGAAGAAAGGAGGAGGAGCGGTGAGGGAGGTTCCCTGGAGCAGAGACTCCCCCGCAGCCTGTGGTGAGAAAGCAGGCTCTGCCCCTGCAGCCCATGGAGGTCCATGGTGGAGCAGATGGCCACCTGCAGGTGGAGGACCCCACACCAGAGCAGGTGACTGGGCCCAAAGGAGGCCATGACTGAGGGAAGCCCGTGCTGGAGCAGTTCATTGCTGGGAGGATTGGCACCCGTGGGAGGGCCCCACACTGGAGCAGTTTGTGAAGAGCTGCAGCCTGTGGGAAGGACTCATGTCAGAGAAAGTTCATGAAGAACTGTCTTCCATGAGATGGACCCTACACTGGAGCAGGGGAAGAGTGTGAAGTGTTCCCCTCTGAGGAGGAAAGAGCATCACAGACGACGTGTGATGAACAGACTGCAACCCCATCCTTGTGCCCCCTGTGCCACCAGGGGAGAGAAGGGAGAGAAATCAGGAGCAAAGCTGAGCCCAGGAAGGAGGGAGGGGTGGGGGGAAGGTCTTTTTAAGATGTGCTTGTATTTCTCACTGTCCTACTCTGTTTGATTGGAAAATTAAGTGGTGGTGGTGTTTAAACTAAATTCATGTTCTTTTTCTTCCCCTAACGAGTCTGTCTTTTGCGCATGCCCATAATGGGTGAGTCATCCTTTCCTGTCCTGAGCTTTTTGTTTTACTTTCTCTTCCCCATTCCTGAGGTAAAAAGGAGTGAACAAGTGGCTGTGTGGTGCTCAGTTGCCCTCTGGGCTTAAATCAGGACGCTGAGTAATCAAGGTTCTTACCCTCCCAGTAAAAGGTCCCTGGCAGAGCAGGAACCTTCACTAACTTCCAGGAACACCTTCCAAGGCTCTGTCGACCCCCTTCACTACAGGAACTCATGGAGTATGAATTTGCCTTTCCAGTAGCCAGGAATTAAAGCCACAAACTACTAATTTTTATATGAATTTACATTCCATTTAAGGTTACAAATCTCCCAATGTTTTCTCTCTCTTGAAATCTATACTTGTATACAGGAAAGGATATTTCAGGCCATAAGACAACTATGAGCATAAATACTTGCTCATGTTTTCTACTAGTGTGGTTACAGCATTTGCTTTTGAAAAATACATCCAAATGCACAGTTCTGTAAAGGTATTTACATTTCCTAATTAACATACACAGCCTGCTTCAAACCAAACAGAAGAAGAAAAAGCAAAATCAGTAGAAATACAGGCAAAACACTCCAGACATGTTAAATCATTCAGCAATCAGTTGGAAAAACAGCAAACTGTGCTGGTTTTGGCTGAGATAGAGTTAATTTTCTTCATAGTAGCTAGTATAGGGCTGTATTTTGGATTTGTATTGAAAACAGTGTTGATAATACAGAGATACTTTTGTTATTGCTGAGCAGTGCTTACACAGAGTCAAGGCCTTTTCTGCTTCTCACACCACCCCGCCAGGAAGTTGGCTGCAGGTGCACAAGCAGTTGGGTGGGGACATAGCCAGGACAGCTGACCCCAGCTGACCAAATGGCATACCATATGGTCTCATGCTCAGCATATAAAACTGGTGGAAAAAGGAAGAGATGGTGGGACGTTTGGAGTGATGGTGCTTATTTTCCCAAGTAACCATTACAAGTGATGGAGCCCTGCTTTGCTGGAGATGGCTGAACACCTGCCTGCCGATGGGAAGTGATGAATGAATTCCTGGTTTGGCTTTGCTTGCATGCACAGCTTTTTCTTTACCTATTAAACTATCTTTATCCCAACCCACGAGTTTTCTCACTTTTATTCTTCCTATTCTCTCCCCTGTCCTGCCCATGGGGGGAGTGAGTGTGTGGCTGTGTGGGGCTTAGTTGCTAGCTGGGGTTAAACCATGACATGAACAAAGCCACTTTTCCATTCCTCCATCATTGCTGAATGTTAGCCTGGGAACCAGAGCTAAATACACCTTATCTGAGACATCTTCTAAGAGCTGCTGCATAATCAGCGCTTGTATTTGCCTGTACCTTTCTGGGTCTTTAAAAGCCGGTATGGTGGGATAGGCTTCAATTTGCTTTCACGCTTTGGACTGAAAACATGTTAACAAATTACGTGTTGAGTATTTATTCCAAAACAAATCCTAACATGCTGTAGACATCATTAACAATTCAATGGGACTGGTTGCATTCAGTAGGATTCCAGCTGTTCTCAGGCTTATTTTATAAAGTAACTAATGCAGTCTGAAAGCTTAAAAAACCCAAGGAAGTGTTTTCAGGGGCTCACAGACACAGAGAGCCACTTTGAGCTTTCTTCTGCCTTTCCCCCTGATACCAACAACCAGTCATGTCCTTAGTGAATAATGACATGTCCATGCACACATTGTTTGAGACAGACTGAGCAAAGCTGGAAATATGATGGATTCTGTAGAATAAGAGCAGTCTGATTCTCTCTAGAGACTCTGTTTCCTGTGATCTATGAGACACTGAAAGACTGTGAATAAATGTAGAAAAAGACTATGTATTTGTTGAAGTAGAACTGCTAATACTTGTGCTTTTCCCTTTGTGTTTGTTTCAAATTTAAAGTCAATCTGTTAAGAAAAAAAAGGACAAGGACTATTTCATTGACTCATCTGAAAGTGATTGTTTTCTTTCTATATTAAAAAGAAAAGTCTCTTTATCTGGTATTAAAAAGAAAAAAGGAAAAATTAAACCTGAAAAAATGAACCATTCTTTGGACTGAATAGAAAATCTCAGGGTAACTCAGAACATCCAACATTAGTTGCAGAGTTAAAACAGCTACTCCTCTTCCCGTCATTTTACATGGTCCCATGGCATTTTATTGTTGCTTCCTTACACAGTTGGCATGTTTCAGAGTGATTCCCAGGACAGAGGTTGGAAAACTTGGAGTTGAACGTCTCACTTTCACCTGCAGTGTAGTGCTGCATATCCCTATGTTCAGTACAGGAACAACATGAATGTAACCCACCGTGTATTCACTATTCAGCTTTTAAAGGAAAGTGTTTGCAAAGGGGAACAAAGTGGCAGCAGACTCTTCTCCCTTCATCCCTGCAAGAGAACTGGTGCTTGCTTTTCCCCCCTCAGATGACCTTAGCTCATCTCTCTCCCTCCTGCTGAGGTTGTGTTGTCTGGATTTTGCAGAAGCTGATTAAAAGAAGCACATTTTACACTGAGCTTGCTGGTGAGAGCCGTGATAACACTGGCCTCCTATTTTTCATCTTGACTGATTATATTTAACAACCTGCCCTGTTACATATGATTTACTGGTACTTGTAAAAGCACAGGAATTGACTGGGTTAGCTTTTTGAACAATGCTTTTGATTGTCTTTAGTTTAATGGGCCAAGTAGAAACAAGCTGCTCAAATGAATTCCTTATTGCCACTGTCATTGCACTGAAATTAGATTTCTTATGGGGAATAACAGTCAGTTATTTGTCTGTGAGCTAAACATTACATAAGAACAATAACCAAGCTGAAATAGGTATGCCGTAACGCACACATCCCAAACCCCACAAAGAGGCATAAAAATATAAAATCATTCAGCTCCCTAATTTCATAGACCTTTGGGTGGCAAGTCCAGTCTGGTGGACAGACCTGAGGTCTGGAACCAGCAGCAATCTGATGCTCAGGGTTTGGATCAGGACTGCAGTCACAAACAAGGGAGCCCAGTATCCTGAAGGTGAACAAAAGTTTCAAAAGACAGCAGAGTTCAGAGATACCAAGCTGGATTTTCTGTGGGTTTCTATGTTCTGAGATAAGGATGTAGCTGAACAAGACCCAACAGGGATGAGACCATACAGGAAGCTGTATTACATGAAGTGAATAAAAACTATGCAGAGCTGGTCAGATGTAAGCCACTTCTCAAATTCTTAGATGCAGTGATTGAGCCATACTTTCTTTTCTTCCTGAATTGCATGCAAGTCCTGTTGCCTTTGTGGGAGCCATGCACTTACGTCCCCAGCGCAGACCTACCCTTTAGCTAGACGTTCCTGCTCATTACTTACTCCTGAATGTGCAAAAGATGCCATAGCGCTACAGAACACACTAGTTGCTGTGCCTATGGTGGCACATTTATTCAACTGTGGGCCTAAGGTGTTCATAGCACACAGAACTGCACAATCAGCTTTATCAGAAGGACCTCTGAAGTCCTCTGGTCCAGCCTCCTGCTCAGAGTGGGTTGCACTAGAGCAGATTGCACAGGGCTTTGTCCAAGTAAGTTACAGGTATCTCTAATGATGGAGGATTCATCACCTCTCTAGACATTCTGCTCCGATGTTTGAGACAATCTTCACATGTGGTCAAACAATGAGAATTTCTTGTGTTCCAACTTGTGTTTAGTGTCTCTTTCCCTGTCACTGTGCACCTCTGAGAAGTGTATGGCTTTGTTCTCTCTGTATCTTCCCATTAGATAACTGAAGAGTGCAATAAGATCTCCCTTTGCTTTCTCTGAACAACCCCAGCTCTCCCAGACTCTCCTCCTGACCTGTCCTGTTGCACATCCCAGTCCCTTGACCATCTTGGTGGCTCTCTGCTGCTCTTATTCCAATATGTCACACTGTTCTTGTCCTGAGATTCTCCACAGTGGCCACACAAGCGCTGAATAAAGGGGTAGGACCACTGATGCTGCAGGCCATACTCTTGCTAATGTACCCTTGTATACAGCTAGTCTTTCTTGCTGCAAGGACACATTGTAGGCTCAGGTTCAACTTGCTGTCTAGCAGGACTCCCACAAAGGGCCTTTCAGCAGAGCTGTTTCCCAGCCAGCTGGCCCCAGCCTCTCCTGTTGCGTACTCTTATTCCCCCAAGGGGCAAGACTTTGTATTTGCCTTTTTGAACTTCATCAGGTTCCTGCAGGTCCATTTCTCCATCCTGGTGATGAACTGCAGCCATATTGGCCTCCAGCATGTTGACCAATTCCCTCTGCTTTGCAATCATCTGTGAGCTTGCTGCGGGAGTGCTCTATCCCACTTTTCAGGTTTTTAATGAAGACGGTAAGCAGAATTTGACCAGTATCAATCCCTAATGGATGCCAAAGTCTACCAGCTGGACTTTGTACCTCTGAATCACAACACCCTGAGCCTGATGGTCTGGCCATTTTTCCACCTACCTCATTGTCTGTCCATCCAAGGTCTGCAGCAATCTGAGATACCCTAGGACTTTTTCCTAGACAATCACAGAAGAACCTGGATATGAGAAGGGAATTGCAGGAAGAGGTTTCAGGCCACATTCATGCTGTTGAGTTGCTGCCAGCATGATTTTATGCAGAGAATATGTCACTCCCAGGCTTGATCTGTGCAAGCCCCTTCCAGAATGGGAAGCCTGGAGCAGACAAAACCAACACTCCTGGCCAGGAAACAACCTAGGTCTAAGGTAATTTAAATATCATCAATGGATTGCAGTGCTGGGTGAAGGCACTATACTGCTTTTGTATCTAAGCAGGTATGCCTGCATGGTGCTGTACTTTGTGACTCTTCAGAACTGTCAGCACCTGCTCAGGAATTGCTAAATTGACTGTCTGAATCCCCTTTCCACTGCACAGCACAGACACAATCCTCTTGGATTGCTAACTGCTGTGGTGTGTTATGCTGACGGGTTTTTTATGCACCCTGAAGGGCTCACCTGATACACCACTAATTAATTGCACCATGTCAAACTGAAAGGTTTTGTCCAAATTATGACAGAATCAGAGCCTGGTTTGATTTAGGATCTGAGTTGTCCCATGGTGAACATTAAGAGGTTTTTAAAATAAATCCCCTGTGAGGGTGGAAAGTTGTTAATCTGCTATCTCTGAACATTGCCTTTTGTAGATACTCCCATGTTTTCAGAGAAATTTAAAACAGAAAAATCATTATATGTGTGCCTCAAACATTATATATTTTTATCAACATCTGTGGAAAGAGGAAATTTATATGTCTTTTCAGAGGTGGATCTTAGCTGCAAAGTGGAGAGCTGCTTTCATCTTCAAATAAACATGAAACAATAATAGAAATGGTAAATATTAGTCAGATTATCACTGTATTTCTCAAAGCAGGTAATATGTTTAAGTGAAATTAAAGGACCTGTCTCACTTTTTCTAGTCAAGTATGCTTTTTTTCATTTTTTATATGTTGACAGGCATGTAAATATTAAAGGGATCTAATAACACACAAAAAAAGGGCTGTGGAACACCCTGAGAGCTAATTAAGTGCACTCTTGTCATAGACTAGTCGAAAGGCAATTGGTTCGTGTCCTCAAAACAATTTGCATGACAATGATCTTCCACCGCCATTTGTCCCATGCCAGAATTTTTTTTGATCATCTGAATCACTGCACAGTAGCAGCCATAGGAGTCCATTTTCATTAATTAAATATATTTTATTCCCTGTAGTTCAATTCATTTGACAAGCACTTTTAGTGAAATATCAGGAGTATAATCTCTTTTGAGCAGTTGTATTTATTTATTTATTTTTTAAATGAGAATTTATAGTACAGGTGGTCTTCTCAGGTAACATCTAACACATGAAATCTTTCGCGTGACTTTGTTGGTTATTTTCAACTCATTAATATAGGTAGATATGCTCTTTTGTGAATTAATTTACTATTCATACATACTTAAAATGATGTATATCTTAAATATAAATGTAATTCTTACATTGCTTGATATTGCACAAATATACTATTAATATATTAAATATAAACAATAGAAAATGTTTATATTGAAATGACTGCCATCCTCTTTCTGAAATACTTTCTCGCCCTTTCACTTTCATAAATATGTTGTATACAATACATGTAGTATCTGTGCACTTTAGCTGTAACCGTGGAGTTTTCTAAGCACTTTTGTTTAGTAATCACAATGTCCTGCACAGGAGTCTGGGCAGATGCAGTATGTGTTTATAAACACATATGCAACATCAAGCCCTATAGCAATTACCGCTGGGTGATTCCTAGCAGTATTATACCTAGAGTATCCACAGATCATTCTCCAAATACACAGAACATATAGAATGAATCATTGTGGTTTCCCCACTTTTCAAAAGCTTTACTATATGTCTGACCAGTAATGCTGCTCATGGGTCAGCCTGGCATTCTGACTTTGAATGAAGCTGGTGACTTCTTCCTCAAATGCAAAATTCACCCCTAAGGTCATGTTATTGATTCACTTTTTCTGATGGGAAAATATGGCTTGCTTTCAAGATAGTGTTGGCTTGTGTTGCAAGTCCTTTCTGATGGACACAGGGACTTCCCCCCATCCACAAGGAGGGGTATATGGTACTAAGATACATGTCTCACTCCCAGCTAAAAACTTTCATCCATGGCAGAGACCATCCCCGTCTCCTTGGACACAGCCTCTGTGCAGTGTCTTGTCTCCTGCCACGGGGCAAAAAAAGGAACAGGAGATTGTGGTGTTCAGTTCTTTCCAACTATGACTCTACAGTGGGGCTGGGCTGCTGCCAGTTCAGCTATGGAGAAACTGGGCTGAGATGGAGGATAAGCATGTGCCCTACCAGTCATCCCTTTGCAGATGTCCTCATGATCCAGCTGCAAATAAGAGGTAAGCAACAAGCAGGCTCACAAGGCCAAGGCTGTCCTTCCCAGGAAGGGACTGTCAGGTAAGCTACCTTTTCTTTTATCTTCCAAGGCTACCCTGGCAACCTGGGGGTGGATATCTTATACATTTGTTAAAAAAATGTTGATAGTGCTAACCAGGAACATGATGAAACATGATAAGGATGAATCCATGTCCAGCTAAGACTTTCTGAAATGTATTGTTGATACTCTGAGTCTTCCCTTAAATACTCCTTAATCCAGCATATAAATTAAAGCACATGTACTGGGAAGGTTGTGCTCTACGCCCCTCCTCAAAACTTGCATCTGGATTTCTTGTAACTGCTTTCCCTTTGAGAACAAAGACTACCTTCAGTACAAGGGCATCCAAAATGGTCACTGGATATAAGATAATTTGTAGTTTCATTCAAGAACATCTTAAGTCATTTGTCTTTTCTATTGTTCTGTCTTCCTACATCATGGATGCTCTTCTGTTCTTCGGATTGTTTGTGCATGTAATTGCCATTATGTAATACTTCAGGAAAATATTAGAAATTTATTCATTCCACTGTTTTCAAGACATTTCATCCCTTCAATTTAGAGCACTGGTGAAGGTTTCTTCAGTGTTGCTGTTGCAGCAATGAGGCTGGCTGCCACCCCAAGCATGACATTCATCATCTTTATGACATGCCAGTATCAGTGACACAGGTGTGGGGAGGGTGTGGATTAACTTTTATCTTCAAACATTTTTGAAACACTAATTTTACCTGTCTGCTCCCATACTGTTATCAGTCTCCTGCCTTGTGATGTCCAGCAACAATGACAGACTTGCCCAGCATAGACTGGTAGCCTGTGATTTTTCTTTCCACTTTGCAATGGCACTACAAGCAGTCCTTTTACAGTGTCTGTACGTGCAGACTTTCAACATTTACATCCTCTATCTGCTGCAGGACATCCTTTTGGAGACTGGCCTTTTCAGCACACCTGTGCACTTTCTCTGCCATATTTAAAATATGGTATCTGACAATTGTAAAGGGCTTTTGTTAGATGCCTGCCTTTGCCTGCGATGAGAAAGCCCAGGGCAATATGAACACTTCACTGCCCTTTCTCCACTTGCTTCATTTGATCTGTGTCTTCCTTCCAATTTAATAGAGTTCAATTTTTAAAAAATGGTTTTGTGCTTTATCATTTAAAAGATGTGCAAAACTGCCCAAAGGACACTTAAACAGATTTTAGATTCTGTAGGGCTCCCTATCACATTGGGATCTATAGACAGAGTTCATATATTATTGCAAGAGAGGCAGGATTAGACTTGCTATAAAACCCTTTATCATTGCTTTGATTTATTTCAGCCTTTGCTTTCATCAGATACCTATCATTGTGAGGAACCATGACACCATTTTAATTAAAAAATTCATTACTTGACAACTGATACAACTGCTGCTACCTTGAGTCATATAAAAATTAAACTAAAGCATTGGACTAACGTAGTTTCTGTTGTTTCTGTCCGTTGCATACAATTACAGCAAGTTTCTAAATTTGCCAGCTGTTCCTGTTCAGAATCTGTGTCTGTTTGCATAACACAGCCAGGTACCCCTACTTTACATGTTTAGTTTCCTTCCATAATAAAACAGGGAAGTTTTACCTCACCTGACAGAGTCTCCCTATCAAGACTGGACTGTAAATTCAGTGAGGTGGTGGAAATGGACTCCACATACTGCTGCATCCAGTCTTTGCTGGTAGAAACAGAGGTGCCTTTCTGGCAGGAGGCTGGGCAGGTGACCTGGAGCCCCTGACACCCAGAGTGGGAGAGAATAATTTCAACTCTTTTCCAGTTTTGACTGATCTAACACATTCTGTCAGCATCCCTCCTGGCTCTCTGCTACTGTGGCTTGCATAAGCAATCATGTGGGCAATTGCAATGACATCCCTGGCATGGAAAGGCCATGGTGGGCTGCTGGATTGACCTCCCTCCTGTTCTTCACACTGACAGATTCCCAGCTTAGGAAACATGAGCAGAATCAGACTAATGGCCTTGAAATGGGATGAACAAAACTGACTGCTCTCCAGTGCAAGCCTGAACACTGCACTTCCTGCACAGGGCACACCTATATGGACCCATGCACCCCCAGACACAAGGACTGAACAACGCACTCTACCCTCCCGAGCCTGGAGGGAAGTGAATCCAATTCAGAAGCTATACTGCTTTTTCTCTGATGGGCCTAATAACTCAGACACAGCATGATGTTAAGACCCACAAGATCACTTCTGGCCAACTTGAAGCATGGCCAAAGAGTTTCCTTTTGCGTGCACCCATGGAAGCAGGCTGGAGGATCATACAAAGACAATAACAAATGCTCTGAAGGAAACTACACCAAGACTAAGTGATGACACAGAAAACATGTACTGACAGCCTCAGGACACTGAGCAGATGAAGGTTATTGGGAAGGAAGAAAATTGAAGCAGAACTCATAATGATCCAAATTCTGTATGGCCTTTTAATTTTCAGCTTTTTCTCCAGAGGTAGCAAAATCCAGCAAAAAATCCCTAGTCATTTCATGGATTAAATAATTTCATAGATTAAAATCCCAAATTAAAAGTCAACTTTAGCTTTCTGCCAGTCTCAGTAATTCTTTTCCCTGTCAGTGTTTATGCCCTGATGTGATGACAAACACTCTGGAAACCGACTACTTGATCAATATTGTTTTGCATTAAGTTGTAATTTCTGCTCTCCTGTGTGGGTCTGAGATTTGGAACCTGTGTGAACTCAGAGGTGACAGCCTGAACCATTACTGAATGGTTAGTCCTGCCTGTGCTAGATTTTGCGTGTCCACATTAGCATGATTGCACATCAAACACCATGGTGCCATCTCATTGCAGTGCCTCGGTACTGAAACCTCCCTGGTAAGCACTCACTCGTGTGAGACTGCACAAGTAGTAGAAGACCCAGGTCTTCTTGCCTGTGACCAAAGAAGCCCAGAGGCCAGAAGAGTTCCTCTACAGAGACTTGAAATAGCCCTTTAAAACTTATCATGCCCATGCCACTAGCCGGAAAAGAAAGGCTTTTGCTGGAGATGTCTATGGGCAAATCTGATACTAGTCAAAGACTGCTGTAGCCTCTTTTCCTTCCCAGCTTCATTTGCAGCGTGTGTTATCAAACCCAGTGGGATTTATCCAGAGATTAAACACTCTGTTGACTAAGAGCCAGACTGGATAAGGCTGGTAACTTACTTAAAATTCTTCATTTTTGAATCTGAATTGTTAGATTTAATCTTAACTTGATGGAATTTTCTATACTCTTATTCAAGCTCTCCCTTTCTTTAATCCTTAATATTCTGTACAGACAAACACAACCCTTTACTCAAGACCATGAACTGGCCTATCCAAACTGTCTCTCTAAAGGAAAATGCTGAGTGGAAAAGGTCTGATTTGTCTTTCTGCATAATGTTCTCTCTAAACAGGCAGATATGAAGCTACAATATTTTAGGGACAGAAGTAGAAAAGTATTTAAAAATTAAAAATCAAACCTAAAGGAGAATCTTAGGAGAGGGGGGACAATAGAAATGGGAAAACAATAAGGTGGTGGGAAAGTAAGGAAAAATTCATTGAAGTGGATCTAGGGGCTGCTTCAATGAGAAAACATGTAGAGCCATGAAAACTGCAGGAGTAAAGAAAGATTCAGGCACATGCAGGTTCTTGCAGCTCCAAGGTTCCAGCTTACTAGTAACAATAGAAAAGCTCCCTGAAAAATGTGCTGGCTTTGGAGAGTAACTTTGTATCAGATCATCTGTGGAACAAATCCAGGTACTGTTTAGGTCAAATAAATTAATATTTCACTACTGTCATATAAACACAGTGGAGTATATTTCACCCACTACAATTCTATGTTACACCTCCTGCACCCCATTGTCTTATTGATCTATGAGGAGCTTTCTAGGAATATAAATGTTGAAACCACATTACTTCTTCCCCTCCACATTAGAAAATGAAATATTGACCTTGGTAGCCACATACAAGAGCTCAATGACCAGTTTAGGCACAGTTTTCTCATCAGTAGGTTCCTCCAATAATGATTTTTAAAATGGCTGTTTTAAATGATCACTAATGTTCCTTTCCCTTGAGGGACTTGGAGGATCTCCTGGGGGAATGAGGAAGTAGGAATGACATGGGGACACAGAGACTGTGGTGTGCGAGAGCTTGCTATGGTTAGAGCAGTATCTCTTGGGCCCTGAGGAACTTCCATGTCTTTCATCAGGCTCCTCAGGGGACTCTGAAATCTTGGCCAATGGATGTCCAGGAGCCATGGCAGTGAAGAAAGGTAAGTTCTGGGGCCACATTAGACAGAAAGGAAATGGGTCAAACAGGAGCTGGAACGGGGTAGGGGAACATTGTCCATAAGTGGGTAGTAAAGTGCTTGAAACCTCCTGGGGTGAGGAGATGTCATCTGTAACCAGGGAAGGGGTTTTCTACAGCCATGCTTTTAAACTTATTTTATAATTATGACCAGTAATCACACTGACCCTGCTGCAAGTCACAATGAACAGCACTACCTCATACAGTACACCCAAAATTGGGTCTTTACATTGCCAGCACTGAGTGTGTAATAGATGTTCACTGCTGCAGGTACCCTCATCTCTTCCCACTGAGTGGGCAGGCAGATAGGTCAGCATTAGCAGCCCTCAAGTGCAGGCAGCATGAACTGGTCTTTACTTTTGCAAAAGTGGTAGAGTTCTACCCAAGAAGATACACCCCTACATCCTTGCCAAGGGGCACCTGGAGTTCATACACTGTGTCCAAATGCCAGGCTAGAGAAGGGGCATCATGAAACAAGTGTGAGCAGGAGATGATGGAGAGATACACATGTTTTTCAACAAAAAACACATTTGACAGAAAACTGTAAACTTTCCTGTGTGAGACACTACAAATTATTGCTGGCTGATTTGAGACATAGGTGGATCAAGATGAAGGAGGGCTTAGGTAAGGAAACAAAATTAGGTAATTTGGAAACAAGACTAGGGTTTTTTTCTCTATTTACTTGCCTCCTTCTCCCTCTCTGAGTGAAAACGTCACAAATTGCTTAAACTTAGAGGGCAATATTCTCATCCTTGCAAGCATACCAAGCAATGAATTACAGAATCACAGAATTGTCTAGGTTGGAAAAGACCTTGAAGATCATCCAGTCCAACCATTGACCTAACACTGACAGTTCCCAACTACACCAGATCCCTCAGCGCTGTGTCAACCCGACTCTTAAACACCTCCAGGGATGGGGACTCCACCACCTCCCTGGGCAGCCCATTCCAACTCCTAACAACCCCCTCTGGAAAGAAATGCTTCCTAATATCTAGTCTAAACCTGCCCTGGTGCAACTTGAGGCCATTACCTCTTGTCTTGTCACTTATCACTTGGTTAAAGAGACTCATCCCCAGCTCTCTGCAGCCTCCTTTCAGGGAGCTGTAGAGGGTGATGACGTCTCCCCTCAGCCTCCTCTTCTCCAGACTAAACACCCCCAGTTCCCTCAGCTGCTCCTCGTAAGACCTGTGCTCCAGAGCCTTCACCATCACAATTATCTGATCAGTGAAATGCTTTGGTCTCTAAAGCAATGCAATGTTTTCAAAAAGTTGTTTGATGAGAACCAATAACATATATACTAAATCTCTGGCATAGTAGTTAGCGACACTAAATGCCTTCAACTCCAGACAGTTCACAAAATGAGATTATAGCTGTGTTGTTGACTGTGTTTCAAAGAGACTACAGCAAACAGAGTTCAAATCAGCACACTGGCAGTGGGCCCAAGGATGGAATGAAAATTAGTTGAGTAAGTAGTAAAATAGCATCATAATAAGGTTTCTGCATTTTTTGGCCTAATGCAGGTGGTTCAGATTTGGAGCACTTACCAGCAGGTGCTGTAGCAGTTTTTGGTGCTGGAAGTAAGCTCCTGCGTGGAGTCGCTGTGCTGCTCGATACCTGTGTCGTGCCCTTGCTGCTCCCCTTGGGGACATCTTTAGAAGGTGCTGATGCCTTAGGAGTAGTTTGTTCTTCATTTCCAAAGACGGAACCTGCAGGACACCAAATTTGCTCTAATTATAAGTTCATAAAAAATGTATGTGAACTGTGGCATACAGACTGAGCTTTTATCAGCAACTATAATCTACAAAGACATATTCGCATTGCAACTTGGGCTAAGTGACATGGTATTTCTCCAGTACAAATAGTTATGTAGAAATAAAGAGTTCCCAACAACTTACTTAAATGTTAACTCTTGGCAGCTGTTGGAATCTGACTCCAACAGGAGCTTAACACCTGCTTTTGGTCTAGCTCCATAAAGGTATCTGGCTGCAAGGCTCATAAAGAAACCAAGGAATTTCTAAATATCTGGGTGGATGAGCCATTTTTGATTTTGTGGCTGCTACAGGAGCTACCCTACACACTCACCCTAACACTTGGGAATTGATGGTTGTCAGAGTAAAGGGGAATAGCAGGGATCAGTGGTGCAAGGCACCACATTCACCCACCCAGGAGGGATTTCCCACAAACAATCCTTCAGACCACACTCAGACATTTGAATAATAAGATGAAAAACAACAAAAACTTTTCTGTCTTAATTCTCACACGCACTTCAATCATATTCTCATAAGTAATCTCAGGTTGCCAAGGTTTCCAGTTTATATTGACTTCTTTCAAAACCTCTAATGGGTTTGGTCTCTTCCTGCATTTGCCATCTAGAGAATACTGACATTCTAGGCTCCTTGTAGATATAAGGAAACCAACCTTTTCTTAACATTTGAACAAGGCAAAGTTGGAGTGTCTTCTTTATCGACTGAGTATAAAGCCTAAGAGGAGCAAAAGATTATAGAACATGTAGACTTCAGTGTTTGCAGAAGGATGAACATTTTGTTTGAAAAAATGAGTGGAGATAGTGTCAAGAAATATACACAATTTCAGAAAAGGGCTATAATTTTTATTTCCTTTATTTTAAAAAGTTACAATACTGTTTAGGTACTATCAGCAGGAAAATGATAACATTATTTTAATAATTGGCACATTCAAGTCTCCAGTATTTTTAAGATGTAGGCTTCTTAAATGTGCAGAAGTAAAGGAGACATATTTTTTTTTGCTTTTCTTACTGAAAATACACTAGGAAAAATGTGCAGGTTGGAAAATAAAATCCTTTCTTCTGATAAAAGAATATATCTTTTGGCTCTGACAAAACAGCTTTAAGTTTTGCCATTCTTTAATGCTGATTGCATATAAATCTTAAAGTGCATATCTGCAGTACACACGGACTTCTACAAACACATTTGACCTTTGTTCAGACAATAAGCCACATTAAAAATTCAAACAAAACAGTATACTGTACACAGGAACAGAAAAACCTGAAGCATTTGTCACCTTTACACTGCTGTGCACACAACAACCCCTCAGCACATCAGGTCATTGTTTTATAACCAGACTACACGGATTTTTCACCTCTGTAACAAATGTTTAAGATTATGTGCAGAATTATCTGCTGACAGAACGTTGCCGACTTCAGTAAAGTCACATCAGCAGAAAATCTGACCGAGTCTGGCCCAGTCTCCACTGCAGCTGTTCACGAGGACATCTCTACCCGGTGCCAGGGGATGTGTCCATTTCAGCCTGCTTGCATCATACTTCTGAAGTTATCCCTGAAGTTGTCTCAGATATGTTCTCACACAGTTGGTTTGGGTAGCACTGCTTGTAGAAAATTTAAAAATTTTTTTAGTTTAAAAGTTTCAATTGTAGAAACACTAACCCTGATGAGGAAATTATTCCTATTATTTTCAGAGAAATGCTGTTCAAGTGCACTTTAACAGAAATCCTTTATTCTCTATTGTGAAATGTATTATATGGAGAATGTTTCAACTCACAAATCTGGCCAAATGGAAACAATTCCTGTATGGAAGCATGAGGTGTCCAGGGGAGTTACTAAAAAAAAAAAAGTTAAAAAGCTTTTCTAGGTATTGAAAATTAAGTGCCAGCAGCTACAAACACTTATAATGTCTAAAACACAGCTTAAGAAGTCTGCTAATTACAGAAATGAGTGGGTGGGAAAGCTGACAAACACGGCCTCATCAGGTCCCCTGAATCAGAAATGTGTGGTGCTGGGAGAGAGCTGGCTCTGCACCTCGTGCTGTGGCTGGACAAACCCCTTCAGGAGAAAAAAAAAAAGCAAAGGAAAAAAGCAATTCAGCTTTTGACCTTTTAATAAGAAATAGACTCAGGAAGACAAGCTGCATTGCGTTACTGGGTGTGTGTGGCAAGGGGTTGGAGGCTGCAGGGGTGTCCTCTGTCAGGAGGGGACGGGGCTGCCCTGTACCAGACACAACCAGCTCCACCTTGCTCCAGCTGGCTCCAACGGACCCACCACAGGGCACAGCCTGGCCTGTTAGCCATGCTAGAGGCACCTCTGGGAAAATGTATTTAGGAAAGGGCAAAACACTGCCTGCAGTGAGGAATGAGGGAAAAAGTGTGAGAAACAGGCCTGTGAGCACCAGGGTCAGAGAAGAAGGAGGGGAAGAAGGTGTTGCCCACAGCTCCTGGAGAAGACCATGGTGAAGCAGGTATTTCCCTGCAGCTTGTGGAGAGGACCACTGTGGAGCAGATATCCACATGGCAGCCCATGGAGGACCCCACGCTGGAGCAAACAGGCATGCTCTGAAGGAAGCTGCAGCCTGCGGAGAGCCCTCACAGGAGCTGGACCCTGGCGGAAGCTGTGGCCCCTGGAGAGGAGCCTCACAGGAGCAGGTTTATCCTGAGGGACTGCAGCCCATGATAAAGACCCACGCTGGAGCAGGGAAAAGTGTGAGAAGGAAGAAGTTGCAGAGAGGAACTATTATGGACTGACCACAATTCCTATTCCCTATCCCCCCTGCACTGCTTGATGGGGAGGTGGGATGGAGGAGGTAGAGGAGTTGGGAAGGAAGAAGTGAAGTTGAGCCTGGGAAAAATGGGTGGGGGAAGAAGCTGTTTTAGATTTTTTGTCTTTCTTTGTCACCATTCAACTCTATTTTAATTGGAAATATATTCAATAATTTTCCCCAAGTCGAGTCCGTTTTGCCTGTGACAGCAATTGATGTCCTTGTCTTTATCCATGATATTTTTAATCGTATTTTCTTCCCTGTCCTGTTGAGGAGAGGTAGTGAGTGAGCAGCTGGGTGGGTGTCTGGCAGCCATCCAAGGTCAACTTGCCACAATAGCAATATCAATATATCCAGGATTTGCTGAGATAAAGTCAATATGTAACATAAGAGACAGTATCTCCCGCTTTGCTCTTCACTCAGAGATTAAGTTCAGGAAAGGACAGTGGCATACAACAACACATACATGCCCTAAAATGCAAATGTTTGCTGCTTCCATGGATATCACTAGGGCAGCATCTAGTTCCCCAGGAGCAGGGCAAGTTGAGCTCCACTTTGCTACAAATGGTGCTGGATTCCACTTTTCAAATAGCATTCAAAGAAGAAATTAAAGATCCAGGAAATTCCTCATGATCTGTGAGGGAAATAAAGGTTTTCATTTACTTGGAGGAATTCAGTTCTTGAAGGAAAATTAGAAAGATTATTCATCAGGTGGTACTTGTCAGCCCATCATGAGGTAATGCCTTCCACTATTATCTACAGCAGGTGAGCCAGTAGCATCTGCCCTCCCAGAATACCAGTTCTTATTTTTTAGTATAAAGCCCCTATAGAAACACCAGATGTGCAGTGCATGAACAGTGTCCAGGTGATTACATCCTCTGTTGCATTGTACCTCTTCCCTTCTACTCTTCTATTTTTGCATTCTATTTAAACTAGGGGAGACTCCTTGCTTGCCTTTGAAGCACCTGGCAAGTCATTTGGGTGCTCCTACATAAAACACCCGGTATTTTTGCAGACTGTGCTCTTTGAGGAGCAGCACTGCTGACTTTGCAGAAGAGTATTTAACAGACTATCAACAATCCGCTGGAGCTAAAGGCCTTCAGCCTCCCTTTTGTCATCTTCACCAAGAGCCCCAAGGAATCCTACTCTTGTGCTTGTGAAAAAACTACAGGGAAGAAGAAGAGGTGTTTGAAGACTTGCAACTACTTGGGAGAGTTCCAGCTGCACCCACTCATCCTCTACACTGTTATGCCAGTAAAAACACGCAGAAGTCAGGGCCGGCAATGTATTTTAGGCTGTGTGTTCAAAGAGAACCATGACCAAAATCCCACTGGCTCCCAGATGGCTTGAGCCACCCTCCCTCCATATCTGCCACTATCCTCTTCACCATCTGGGTCTGCCCTGCAGCAGCTCACTTCAGGGGCTCCTTGCACTCAGAAAGGGAAGGCTCTCTTGAATGTGTCACTAGAAGTTTCTGTCTCTTGCATTTGTTCCTATTCTGGAATTGTTTACAAGATTTATTAGCAAGGATGGAAATATGGTATGATATTACATATGATGGTAAAACCAGCAGGAGCATGTGTGGAGGGAATTCTGCATTTGAGGAGAAATTAATTAAGCCATGTTGTATGGCACGTCTTGATCTGAGAGGAGGCAGCGATAGGAAGGGCTGTGTTCTGGAGCCCCACACCTGCAGATTTCCCTGCCTGCACTCAAGGGCAATAAAATCTTCTGCTGGAGAACTTGCATCCTTTCTAGAAAAATAGCTTGTCTGACAGCACCTACAGTTCTCAGTTTTGCTGAGAATCAGACCCCAAAAGATATTAAAGCATGAGTGCAGCTGCTTCTGAAGCTCCCTGTCTTGTGGGCTGCTATGTGAAGCTTATCAAAACGGAGCTGATTTCCAGCTCTTCATAGCAGGTCAAGCATTTGCTGCGCTGGCAGTGGGCTTGGAGCTGTTAGCTGCCTGCCGCAGCCGTAATCGCACCCAAGACACTGGGAATGTGCTGGCATCGTGAATGTTCACTGAAGCAAAAACATCCACGCAAGGGTAAGAGCAAGTCCTTTCCATTTTAAAGATCCTTAGACACTACTTGACACCAAGTTCAATGACATGAAGGTATGTCTAGTTGTTGCAGCAGCGATCCCACTTAACATTTCCAAAGCACTTTCTAGTCACAGAACTCAGTAAGCTTTACAAATAATGAAGGAGTTGAGATGCTTTCCAAACTCACACAGTGAGGGAATAGAGAGAGCAAGCAGGAAAACCTGATAATGAATGAGACTGGAATAACTTTTTTTCACCTGCAAAACATTGGCATGTATTATTCCTCTAGTTTTACTAGGCTGCACTTCTGTGCCCCAGTTTTCAAGCACAAATACAAGTACAAAAGGAAACTTAAAATCTCTGCCATGGATAATGATCTGATAAGGAAAACACCTAAACTACTGTGAACAATCAGACAGTATTTAAAACAAAAACCCACAAGACACACTTTTCACTAAATTGGAACATCTGCCCATCCTTCAATTAATGTCTACTCTTTACTTCTGATTTTCACTTCTAAGTAATTTTTACAGATTCATTACAAGATATACATCCTGTCAGCTTTTTTATTTCACTATTTTAAGGGTTACTGTTCAAAGTCCAACACTGTATAATTCAATATAATGTTTCACAGTGTAATTATCAAGACAGAACTGAATGTACAGCTCTGTAGCTCAAGCTGAAACAACGCTATTGACCAAGCCTTACAGTGTGATCATTAGTCCCCAGGGGTTACAATGCTGTTACAATGTTATGATAGTAGATGAGGTTACTAGCTAACTAATTTGGGTTTTTGTCTTTGCTGAGAGCCAGTGCCTGGTATTTCCTGATATAACAGGACGAATGTGCAACAGATCAGGGTCAAGCTGATGACAGGTATCTTTTCCATCCAGAACAAGAAGATGCTTAAGAATTGATGTTCACTCAATGCTTAAACCTAGCTTATTTACCTCAGTCTTTTTTTCCCATTGCATTTTTTCTGGCTCAAAGGTGTTTGAGCAATAATCTCCTGTAACATTTATTTTAGAGGAGGTTTGTGCATGCCTACATCCCTTTATAAAAGCTGATTTTCCCAAAGTCTTAGCATTCAAAACTGAAACCTGAATTGTATTTTGAGCATAATAACTTCCATCAAAATATGGAGCCAAACCTGTAGCACCTGTCAGCATGGGAGCCAGCTCTTTGAGCTTTAGATGGCTTTAGGTCTCTGCACTGCAGTTAACTACCTCTGAGACAGCCCCTTCATTGCTAGGGAGGGAGTTTGGTGCCATTATCGATGCTTAATGACAGCTATGTGATGAGTCATGGTTTTTGTACACTAGCACTTACACCTGTAAGAGATTGCTGCATGTCCATCCTTCTCCCCATGCACTCCAGTCCTAAAGCCAAACACCTTTCTCCTATGACACCTGCTGTCAGATGGTTTTGGCCTCTCAGATCTGGCCATGCAGATAGCTGTTGGGACACCTGAAGGGTGGAACCCTACAAAATCGACCATCACCAGAAGAGCTGCAAAAGCACGTTTGTGCAGATGCATGGGCGGGCTCCTCCTTCACCTCCAGCTGCACGTGACTGCTTCTGCAACCAGAGGCTGGATCCTGCACTTCCAGCTGATCCAGGCAAGCAAAACACAGAGGTGGTGTTTCTGGCAGGGTGGAGGGAAGCGTCACCTCTTCAGACTATGCTTTCCTAAATCAAGTGGCAGTTGCACTGCCAGGGCAGCACTGGCAACCCTACTCATGTCAGGATGCCCTTGCAGACATGGCCGCTAGTTGAGGCTTGGTCTATCAGGCTGCATCTATGCTGCTATGTAAAAGCTGGCTAAATGGTGTAAGCTGGCTCATCCTGACACACCACAGGCTAACTATAGCAGCTTTTCTTAAGAGCTAGAGCAGCCCGAACCATACCCACAGTGTGAAGAACAGGACAAGGCATCAGGAGCCTGGGATTAGCCTGGCTTCCAGGCTCTCCCCTGCTCACCAGCACAACTGGATTTGCAGCCAAGCAGCATCTGCCGAGCTGGGCTGTGTGTGCTCCTGTGCAGTGGCAAAGGAGGTCATTCATCTTAGCCTCACCTGCAACAAAGTGAATTTAAGGGAAGTGGAGATGTTTTGCCTCTGTCAAGTTGAACAGAAGCTCCTTCCTTTACATATTTTACTGGGTTTGATGACTCAGAGTTTTAGAAATCTAAACTAATTTTTTGTGGCACAGACCATCTTCAGTGTCCTTCATACATAATAGATAGTAGAAATACAGCCTTCTGCTGATACACCTCCTTATATCAATACTAACTTACTCATTTCACTTGACCAATTGCAATGCATATTTTAGGATTCAGCTAAGTGGATTTCTTACTTGAGTGGAGTTACATGCTGCTCACTACTGAAGTGTTACAAACCTCACTGGGCAAGGCAAAAATTTCACCACAAAGTAAAATTTCTATATGCGTTAGTGGGAGTTGCAGACAATTATGCCACTGTTTGGAATCACATACCACATTTTATTTGTGCTCTTGTGAAATGTTACATCTCTATCAGTCAAGGTGAGCATTTCATTAGGTAATAAAATTTCACCATATGTTGTTGGTAGTTTTGCCTACCACTGGATAGCTTCTTGGCTAGCTGAGCTCATTTGTATAGCTGGCTAGTTAAAGTTCCACAGGGTATAGAGTGAAGACATAGGGTATAGAGTGGCAACAACATAGGATTTTGCGGATGGATCATAAATGATAACATAAGGTTATTGGAATCTTGCCAAAGATACTTGGACTATGCAGACATTTTAAGATGGGCCTGAGACATCACTGCGTCTCCACCTTCTGAAATGCTCATCTCTTGGTGCTACCTGAAGCTGAATTGTCAAGGGTCATTGATGACCAAATCTTCCCTGCAAACTTTCCTCCTTCAGTGTATGATTCTGACCACAGTGACAAAAAACATCCCACATCATGAATACTCTGACAAAGTGTCTTGTGTGGTACCCTGAGGATCTGAGGCACTAGGGCTACATACTGGGGAAATGTTTGCTTCTCTAACTGAGAAGAGAGAAACATATCTGCTGTAAGCTTCTCCCAGACAAGTGGATTAAGATTTCTAACAGACCAGATCAGAGTAACCTGATCTTATTGTATAATTACTAAAGCCTATCAGTTAGTTGTAAAAAGGGCTGGTTCTTAACACCTGAGATACACTTGAAGGCAAATACTCATAGCACTTTTGGAAGCTCTGCTTGCTGGCACAAGTTAAGAACGTATTACATATCAGTTAAACATTTACATTCCTCTCAGCAGGCCCATTTTGGGAGAGAAAATAAGCAGCTATATCCAAGCAACAGATTTTTTTAAATCCCATGTTCAGTAAATTTACTGAAATGAACTGTTATTGAGTTTGTAAGAAATAATGTATTTGATCCCAGTGAGGGCAACTGAAGTGTTGTCTTCAATGCAAGCCAAGTTTGACTTAGGATGAGTGCTTTAGGAAAAATACTATTCTCTATACTACGCAAAAAGCACATGAAGTAGAACAGGAACACAGTTTTACTTCAGGTATTTGTCTGGCAGAGTCATCCACTGTCTTACAGAGGAGATGGATCAATACAGGTCGAAGGGCCAGTTCTCTCCCGTGTTGCCCAGCAGAGTAGTCCTACACACCAAAACAATTCCCAGGCACTATAGAGCTGTGAAAGTAACATCAAGCATTGACAACATTTTTGCCAAGAACACATCTATGTTCCGATGCCCCCAGCTGCCAGAATGACCCCAGAGATCACCAGTGGTTGCCTAAAAGTTAGAACCACCAGAAAGAAGATACAGATAATACCCGTTTTCTAGTAGCACTAAAGCATTAATGGCAGTATCAAACTACTTTGGGGGGAACTTTTCTGGGTAAGAAGATTTTTATGTTCCTGGGTAGTACTTCAGTCCCAGCATCCACATTTCTAGAAACACTAGTTTTGTAACACAACTTGTGCTCATGACCATCTGCTCTAATGGCACCATGCCTACTTCTGAACTGGCATGCCAGTTTTAACAGGGCACAGGCACCCATGAAAGATAGGATTAGAAGTGACATCTGCTCAGCAAGAAGTTTCTCCTGATGGCAAGAAGTGCCAAATTAGAGCCACATGCCTTATTATAAGGAATGACATCTGTTGACACTTACAGCATTATATCATCAATAAATACCTCTTTCCTGGAATTGCTGTTTCTAATTTGCTTGAGCACTGACTTGGAGTGCCATATCTGGACACTTAAAGGGATATAATCCTGGGTAAGTGTTAATGACATTCCAATGGTGTTAATGAATTTCCATCAGCTTTAGAAATCCATACTGGATGCTGCAGCTCACTAGACTAAGAGAGGTTAAGCAATGCCCTAACAATTGTCAATGATTAAGGTCTGGTAGCATTCAGTCCTGCTCCTCCCTGCCAAGCCACAAATATGCGTGTGCTACAGTTTACGTGGAATTATGCTAGATCAAAGAGCTCATAAATTTGTCTGCCTTCTTCCTTGGCATAACGATGACTACAAAGCATGTAATATGGGCTAAGGAGGGGAGACGCTGTACTGAAACCTCAAGGATGGAAGAGCCCTAGAGTTAACTAACTCCAGTTAGTCACTAATTAATTGCATTTTATGAGCTCAGGCACAGATCCTCCAAGATGCTTAGGAACTTAACTCCTGTTTCATTTCACATTCAAATTCAACTCATGCTCCTTATTCTTAAACACATCCCAGCCCTGAAGGAGTTTTAAACTGGCAGATGTCTCCATTTCAGAGTATGAAGGATGCAAGCATCTGAGCAGAACCTCCTATGAATGCTGAGCAGTGCTTTGGTTGGAGGAGAAAGGTGGTGACAGGCACCAAAGCTGCACTATGCTTTGGAGATGGGCAGGGAACATCTAAGCTGGTCAGAGCAGCCATTTGCTGTACTCAGATCATGTTCATCCCCCTGGATGATATGGTGTTCAAGAAAAAACTTGCCCATCTTTTATAAAATGGCTTGGGTTGGCCTGGCTGACTGGGGCATCATCTGATCTTCTTTCTCCCGCACTCCCTGAGGACGTCAGACACAGCAGGTACAACTATCTGTCCTGCTGGAGTTAAGCCACTGTGCACCAGTGGACAAGGAAAGAGGCAGGAATGCCCATGTAACTCATGTCCAAGAAACCGCCTAATTCTCACAGTCACTTCTGCATCTTTCAGAATACGATGTGTAAAACACAATGTTTACCGCTCTCCATGCCTAGAACAAGAGTTTCCACAGACGGCACATATTCCCGCCCCTTCTCCACTGGCATATCTCCTACAGTGAAGATAAGTGCAAATGAGAGTTGCAGGACCATTAAAGGTTCTCAAGTTTTTGATCTGTTTTAATTTTCCTGCTGGAAATTTTACTACTGATGGTATGGACCTTTTGAGAAATGTCACGTATTTCAGTATAGCATATGAGAACCTGTTTTTCCCAGTTAATTTTCACTAACTCCTTTGTAAGTAACACACAATGTTCACTGTGCTGCTCTGTGCTGGCTCCTGTCTAGATTTGTGTTTTGTGGCTATTTTAGATGTCATACAGAAAAAAATCTATAGCAAAATAAAAATCTGATAAAAATTGCTGTGTAATCCAGAGTTTCAACAGTCAGGAAACATGTTTCAGTGGAAGGCTTTATTTTTCCACATGCTCTGGGTAAACTGTCTTTTAAGGCTCCCAAAATAAGCTTGACTTGTAGAATTCTGCTGATTAAATTATGTTTTCCTCACAAAACATCTTAACCAGTTTTATCAAACTAAGTTTTGGTTTAATACATATTGTCAGTTATGAGGAATCTGGAAATAAAACTGCTATTCAGAAACACCTATAAAGAGAAACCCACAAGCAAAACAGATGTCTTATAATGCCATTATTCATGGAGAGTAAGCATAAATTTTCAATGTGAATTGTTAAAATCTTTCTTCACCTCATATTTGCTATAAAAAGTGCCTTTAGTAGTTGATTTTGAGGAAAATTATGGTATTTTGCAATAAGCTAATTTTATAATTAGCAATACTAAGTGCTGTGACCCAGTGTCCCAGTTAAGTAAATTTTACGAAGTGTTTTAGGTATGATTATATTTCTATGAACTGAAATAATTTAAACCAGTTGGCCCATAATATTTTGTAGGGAACAGATTTTTAATTGCATTTATTTCACAAAATGAAAGATCTTAAAAATATAAAAATCAAAATTCCGTTGAAACCCGCAGAGGTTAAATAGAGGAGGTAGGTTCTTAAAAACTGACAGTTCCTTTATAGAACACATTATTTAACTTTTCTACTTGTTAAAGCGTCAAACAATTTGTTCATTTTATCCTTTTACAGTTTTTTTTCCCCTTCCTATTTGAATTATCTGACTGGTAGTAGCAGTCTGCGAGTAGCTTCTCTTCATTACAATAAATGCCACTGAGAAGTAATAAAATGTAAGGCCATTTAATTGGAGCATGCAGAAGTGATTTCCATAGGCTTATAACAGCAGAGCCCAGAGTGGGATGATGAAGCTGTATATAACCGGCCCCTAGGGAGTGCCAGCCACCAGGAGCACCAGAAGCGTGGCGTGCAAACACCTCTCAGGAATCTGGCAGAAGGCAAAACTAGTGAGCAAGATTCACAGGGAGAAACAGCATTAGCACCACATACTAAAAGCTGCAAAAGGAAGCGTTGAATGCTAGTAGTGGGTGACTCTCAGCTGAGAGGTACCAAGGCACCCATCTACTGGCCTGATACATAGTTAAGGGAAGTTTGCTGCTTGCCAGGAGCCAGGATCTGGGATGTCACAGGGAGACTACCACAACTGGTTAAAAACAGACTACTATCCCTTATTTGTTTATCATGTGGGCACCAATGACACAATTAAGCAAAACCTGGGCAAAATCAAGCAGAACTTCAGAGCCCTGGGGGCCCAAGTGAAAGTAACAGGGGTCCAAGTGGTCTTCTCTGTGTTGCCAGTCAGCAATAGGGGCACAGGCAGAAGTTGATGCATTATAAGGATTAATACTGGGTTTTCTGCCTGGCATTGTTGTCAGGGCCTTGGTTTCTATGATCACAGAACATTCTTGAATGAATATAGCCTAAGGGAGAGATATGGGATCCACCTATCTAGAAGAGGCAGGAGAATCTTCATTAGCAGATTGGCTTACTTACTGAATCATGCTTTAAACTAATGAACTTGGGAGGGTAGGGTCCACAGCTGCAACACCTGTATAACCATAAGCAACAGAGTGGATGAGCACACCTACCAGAGTAGTGAGGAGTGCTCCCCAATCCTTTCCAAAGGCAAGTACACATGTAGTCTGGGCAGCAAATAGGAGGAACTGGAACTCTGTGCCCAGTCTGAGAGTTACAATGTCATAGGAATTACAGAAACTTGGTGAGAAAACTCACATGAGTAGAAGATCACAATGAATCGCTACAAACTCTTTTAGAAAAAAGATAAGAAAGGAAAAAGAGGAAGTGGAGTTGCACTTTATGTAAAAGAGAAATTTGAGTGTATAGACATGAGCTATGGAGTAAGGTCTCAGTTCTGGTCCTCACTATTCAAAAAAGACATGGACAGGCTGGAGGCAGTCCACAGGAGGGCCATGAAGATGATTAAAGGGCTGGAAAACCTGCCCTGTGAGGAAAGACTGAAGGAGTTAAGTCTTTCACCCCTGGAAAAGAGAAGGATCGGGGGGACCCCATCACAGTTCCATTACTTAAGGGCTCCTACAACGAGGACAGATGCTCTCTCTTCACAAGGAGCCACATGCAGAAGACAAGGGACAATGGGCACAAGATCCATCAGAAGAGGTTTCATCTCAACATAAAGAGGAATTTTTTTACAGTTGGAACAATCACTGGAACAACCTCCCCAGGGACACAGTAGAGTCCCCATTGTTGGCGGTTTTCAAGATGTGATTGGACAGGGTGCTAGGTAATCTCATCTAGGCTCTCTTTCCCGCGGAATGTTGTACCAGATGATCTTTCAAGGTTCCTTCCAACATGGGCTATTCTAATATTCTATGAAAGGGAAATAATAACCAAAGAACCCCAGTTTCCAGTGCTAGGCTTAAAATAAGGACTATACACCACTACTTCCTCAGACAGTTGTAATATAAATGATGGTATTAGCATTTATGTTCTAGACATGTATTTCTCGCTGGGTTTGTAAATGTGAAAGATACCGCTCTGATTACTCAGAAGATGGATGTCTACACTTCAGAAAGCAAACACAGCCTGGACAGCCAGGCGTGAAATTCCTTGTCTGACCGCAGTGCCCCAGCGCTCTTGACACATGCCCTGGCATCAGGGAGTCTTCTCCAAGCAAGTGGCTTAAGTGGGCAGGAGCTGTGTTACGCCATGTCAGCACATTACATCACGGTATCTGCTACCTTTATGCAGATGTTACAGTTACTCTTAAATCAAAGGCTGCTGAATTGAAAATACTTTAAGATGCCAGGGGCAATTTGTGGGTAGAATTCTTACTTCAAGAGGCTAATGAATACATCCAGGGACATTGGCAATAATATCACAATTTCCTGCACTAGCACTGGTTGCTTGGATTAAAATTACACAAGTTGTAAAAAGGTCATTTATCTGTTCTGGTCTTCTGCATCAGTGGGCAAGTTGCTGCCAGGCTAGATCCATCACTGAACCATCCATCTTGACAAGATATAATACTGTGACAAACAGGTAAAAACATTTTTAGGATTTGACACTGACACTGTTGCTAAAATGTCAGATAAACTTGATAACAGAAACAATATTCTAAAAAAATATGTTTGTACATAAAAGACCCCTCTGGTTTACTCTAACAAGCATTACATCCCAGCATTTTTATGATTCTTCTTTTTTAAGCCCCCTGTCAACACTCCTAAGTGGAGCATCATTACTCTTTTATGTCAGAACAATACTTGAAGTTCTCTCTGAAAATAACTTGGATGATGCTTTATTCACAACAGTGAGTTAACTTGTTAGGACATTGTCAGACATAGGCAACCAAGCACCATTCACACAAACTAAAAAGATCTCTTATTTGGGAAAAACATTTTATTTAAAAAAACCCTTCAGATTCACTAGGAGAGCAGGCTCATGGTTTGTAATAAAATCAGGATGTATATCGTCATTCTTTTTCAACAGCACTCAGAAAACCACTGTAAAGAAGCACAGTGAAATGGTATTTCATTGGATACACCAAACTACCCTCAAGAAAGGACTTCCAATTGATGCCAATGGAAGATGCATGTCCCACTTAGTCTTTATGTGGCACATAAAACTATGAGCTGTGTATGGCTTAGAGACAGCACATGTCTTACAGATAATATGAGGTTTGATTCATTGTAGGTGCCCAGGAAAAATATTCAGTAGTTCTAAAGACACATTCTGCTGTTATGTGTTTGTACCTGTCACACCACAGCTGTGTGTCCAGTCAGGAGGAGAGGGGAAGAGTGAGCATGTACCACCTGGACACGCCTGAGGACCCATAAATGAGCCAAGGGCAGGTCTCCCTTCCACATCCTTTCCAACAGCCTCTGCTTACAATGTGTGCTGACAGCCCCATGAGCAGGAGGTAACACAGCATTCTCTCTGGAGGGACAAGCTTCACAAGAAGAGAACACGGCTGTGTAGCTTGGCCTGTCTGGCACCTAGCCTGGCTGGGACATCTGACACTGGTTGGACTGACCCCATGTTCCTTGCAAGGCCATTCCAGCTCTGTCAAGAGGACAAGTAATTCCCCTTGGAGCCTGCTGTTTAAGAGTAACTACCAGGCTTTAAACAAATCTAAATACCAAAAGTGTTGAAGCTTTGTCATGAACAATACTTAGCCACAAAGCACCCAACCAGTGCTATTTAAAAACAAGTGGGAAGTCCTCCTATAGTTTTGCTTGGTTTCAGCAACCTACAGCAGAGTTGGAAACCCTGAGGGTCTCTGCCTACAGAGCCCATGGCCAGGATGTGAAAGATTCAGGTAATTTCAAATTAGGCAATGAAACACAAAGTAGAACTTAAATCATGGTTGTGAATTGTGACTCTTCATGTGTTCTCTCACAGGCAAATCCATGAGCACCCAGTGGGACCACTCAGTCTTTTAAGGTTTTGGGTACTTGGCTGGATTTTGGGCTTAGACTGGGGAAGGAAGAGGTTACTTTGTTTTGCAAAAAGTCTCTATTTATATGATCATGTTTCTAAATCCATTGCTTTTAAAAAGTAAGGTTCTGATGTTACAAAGAGATGCAACTACCTGTACCCTTGAGATTGCTCTTTTTGTTAATTAGGACCTTTGAGGATAAATTCACCTGCCCATCTGTGGCATGTGAAAACTGAGCTGCAGGACTAACCAGAAATGTCCTATTAATTTCACCTCTTTATGAATCACCCTATAGTAAAGGCCTATAAGGGACTATTTAAATGAAAGCTTTTTAATAACACATTTAGTACATGGATTATTGAAGTAGGAGACCTTCTCATTTTGTACAATTTTAAATTCCAGTAAGTTTTTTAAAACACCTGAAATTATTAATAAGATTAAGAAAAGGTATGTGTATGTGGGAGTCGGGTGGGGGGTGAGTGTGAATGGGTCGAATTATTTTAAGGAGGGATAAGGTACATCCAGAAGTATGATCTGTAGCGTTTCATACCAACACAAATAATGTCCTTTTGTATTGCAGGCACATTTAATTAACTGTGCATGTACTGTACAAGTGCAGAAATATTAAACCATTGTTTTCTACTGGAAAACTGTAATTCAAGTGATTTCAATAATACTTTAGTTGCAGGAAAAGGTCTCCAAAGCCCCCCTACTCCTGACGAGGAGTTGGATTTCTCTTAACACTGCTAATGAATGGCAGAGACCTCAGAAGACTGTAAGTGGTATATCTGCCTTGGAGACTCTCCTGTGTAGCTTTGCTGGCTCTGCAGTTTCCTTCTCCTCCATGGTGGCACAATGTGACAGGCACACCACATGCCCTTTGTGTTTCTCTTACATTCCTGGGCCCTGGAGGTAGATGGCTATGTGAAAATCACAGCTGCTATTACTGTAAAAGAAACTTCTACTCCTTTTTTTTTTTTTTTTTCCTTCTTCAGCTCAGAAAAGTAGTGTGCAAGCATCACCAAGATCTTTCTTTTAAAAGAACGGTCCTGGGGTTTTTTGAAAGTGCATGAACACAGATATCACATTACACGACTGTGATAACATGCAGGTTAAAGGTGCATTTGCTCTGGGGAGTGCTTAAAAAACTCCTTCTTCTCTCATTTAAACATAAACAAAGATCTCAGGCCATTTGAGTCCTAGACCCTGACACTTAAACATGTGGGTAGTAGCACAGCTTTGGAGCAATGATACTGAAGACAAAGAAGGATGCTCTTATTGGAAACAGAGCAGGTTTCCTACTGCAGAAAGGCCAATATTGGTTAAAACTCCATGTATTTCCTTTGAAAACTCCTTAGGATCAGAGAGACAAGAATATGCACCAAGCCCATCTGTGTCTCCCTCCAAACTTCCTAAGACTCATGGATGCAAGAGGGAGTGGAAGATATTGCTGAGACTCTTTGCAGAAAGGATATGACTCCTTTCTGCATTAAAATTAGAAAATGTATGTATGGAACCTGATTTCACCTGGACCTAGACATAATACAAGCACCTTTTATTTCGCCTGTTATAATTTTCGTAGCCAGTAGAGAGTCACACAAGTGAGCACAAGTGTTTTACATGCTGGTGGAGATAAGGGGGAGGAGAAAGAGTTGCTGTTCATTACCTGAATTCAAGGAAGAATGGTCCAGCCTGCCTCAGCCCAATACCCCATATCCCCAACCTTGACTGGAAGTGAGAAAAGGGTGCAGCCTCCCAGCAAAGGCTCACTGGAAGAGTGAACTACAACTATTGGCCAAAAATAAGATGAACGCACAGCTCCTCTCCTCATATTTTGTCACCTTCATCAGCTTTTCTTTATGATCTAAGTGACAGTAGATCATGAATTTGGCATAACTGAAGATGCTGCAAGTTTCAGATGATGCCCTCTATTCAGTGTCTTTCCCTATAAATGGAGCAGAGAGCCTGCAGTACAACCCCACAGTCAGTGTCCTTCAGTCACCATTACAAGGTATCTTCTGCAGGAATTCAGACTACAGGCTATTTGCTATCAAGATTTTTCTTCACACTGAAAAATGGAATTAAGTATGTGATGATTAGTAAGAGAGTACTAAGTTTGTGTTAGAGGCAAATTGTGGGCAATCAGTCTAGCTTCTCCAGCATCTTATTTTAGCAAGAGAGCTATGAAAATGAATTAATTGTAAATGGCCTGGGATGAAAGGGATTAGATAAATATTAGATAATGTTATGAAAATAAATTTGTCTGCAGATGAGGTGAGGTTTATCTGCTTTCATTTGTGTGCAAGCAATTCTGGTAAATGTGACAAATCTTTGTTAAAAGCCACCTCCAACCAAGCTGCTAGTGCCTGCAGTGCAAGATCACAGTAGTCATTCATTAATGAAACCCACCTTTATCTTGAGAGCTTTCATTTTAAAAGTGTGGCAACCACTGCTGTTTGCCTACAGGAGGAAAGATGTGCTAAGTAATGAGTAATTGATATGAAGGGAATAAGTAGAACTTTAAAATATTTATAAAATACTACTAGGGGTCTATTATGAATTTTCAGAGAAAAACACCTGGCAAGTTATACTCACACTAAAAGTGGTGGTAAAATAAACTCTATTACATATATATATATAAACTCTACACCCACTACTTTTTTAAAACAATGGAAAATTTTGAAAATTAAAATTATTTGTGTGAAGTATTTAAGAAGAAATACATGACACACAACAGGAGTACTGGGTCTGGTAGCACTACTACTGTGTATACTTACTCCTCTAATAAGCAATCCCAATATTATTCCAGTATTATTTTAGTAGAAAGATATTAAGATAGAGAATATGGCAGCTGCCAGAGTAGGTTTTCAGGTGGAATTTGAGACCTGAGATACCTGACAGAGCAACAGTGAAAGCTTCATTTCTTTTGAGTAATCCGTCTAGAACCCAAGTTATGAAAATCCCCATTTCCTGACCCGTATTTCCCAAACTACATGCTGCTTCCCCAAAAGTTAAGCTGCTAATGGGCTCCCGGTGGGTGGGGGGCTTTTACATTGCACATGAGATATTTTTCAAATTACAGAAAGCAGATGCTTGACATACAAATGACCTCCGATTTGGTACACACAAACATACACCTGTTACTGTAGCACAGCAGTTCCTTGCAAAAGGTTGTGTGTGAAAGTAATCAAGAATGACTCTCCTCTGCCAAGGCTGAGCTGAACTTGGACTAATGGGTCTGCTAGTACTGCTAATTGGAGAGTTCACTTTCTTCTCTCTTCTTTAAAAGTAAAAAGTAATTTGGGGTTATAACCTCTTGGAAATTTTGTAGGCTGAAATGATCATGATTACAGTTCTGTAGCATGCGAAACTACTTTTGTCCAAATATCTATGAGCTGGGCTAACTGTTACTCACTACCAGCTGTCCAGGCTGCTGCCAAAGGACAGATTTTGTTGGTGGTGCTGGTTTCAGACTGGACTGTGCCTTAATGCTTCTATCTCACAGCGAAAAGCTGCTGCGCTTGGTGTCCTTCCCTACACAGGACCTTACAGTCTTCTGGAGTTAATGAGCAATGAAATAATAGCGGATTAGGGAGGAGAAGGCAGCTCACCCTTTGGGAATACTTCTGATACTCCCTGTGATGGACAGCATCTGCCTTATCTGCTCACGGTTTATTCTGCACTTCATGCATGATAATTAGGTATGGTTGGGTAGCAAAGAAGGTGGCTGAAGTTGACCTGGGAGAGGCAGAAGCAATCTTCCTGTGAAAGAAAGGTCATCTCTATGGAGAGGCAGGAAAAGAAGAGTGACAACTGTTCTTGGAAACACTGGGAGACTCCTGAGGAAACCGGGGGGGTGCGACACTGCCAGACCTCGCAGATGACGATGTCCCCAGGCTGCTGGGGGCTGGCAGAGATCAGAAAGTCACCAGAAACAGCTGAACCAAGCAAGACTGACCCATCTCCAAGGAGCAGTGAACAGGGTGATGTATCTATTCAAGCTCTGTTTAAACCCCTCTCAAATGGTGTTCTAACAAACTTAATTTAATGATTCAACACACTTCAAATGCCTCATTCTAACAGAAGTTGTGGGCAGCACACTGTCAAAGCAATGGCCTTGTTGGGCACTGCCAGCTCAGTGTGACCTGAATTCACCAAGAACCTACCAAACCCATGATGAAGAATGAGCTGGTAGAACACAATGTGTGGATCACCATAGCAACCTGAGATATTCTGTGTTTAATCTAAAGCTGTGAACAAGCATTTAAAGAGATTCTATACTTGGTGATGAGCAACACAACTTCAGATATATTTGTCTTTTCATGACTGGGAATTACAAAGAATTTTGTCTGCAAGCAAGGAACAGTACTAGCCCTACAGGAATCACATGGAGATAATATTCTGTATTTTAGACTATAAGTCTCCTCAGCAAAATATAGCCATGATTAGAAGAAATTAAGGTCCACTCCACCAGAATCCCAAGCTCAAAAACAGTCAGTTACTTGTCAGCACCTGGGAAAGTATAAACAGCTTCAACTTTTATAGGTGGTAACAAATTTTTCTTCTGGATTCACATGCCGTGGTTTCATGAACTTCTTTTGGAGTTTGCTTTGGGCCTTATTTTCTTGTTTATACAATGAAAAGACAATAGAAAGCTTGAAAAACATACTGACTTTTTCAGATTAGTCAACACATCATTTATTGTTGGTTTTTCTCATTATGATTTTGTTCAAATTCATAATGAAATTTTAACTGTTACATCCCAGACAGGGTTTTTATCCTCACTGTAGTCTCTGGAATTGAGAAAAAAATAAAAGTTTTAACAAAGGGTTGCTGTGAGTTTGGAAACGTAACAGATTCTGCTGAAAAATTTCTAAATTAGATTAATTTGGGGTGAGTTGTTTCTTTATGAGTATTTCACCTGGTTCTTGTTAGCAGAATGCAGGGAATTGCAACAAATTAAAGAAGTTTTTGCTCTTTGGGTGATCTAGAAAATTATTTCCATTTAACAATGTTGGTACCATTGCCAACTTCTGCCCATCTATTTTTTTAGCAAGCTGTTTCTTGAATAGAAGGACTAATGTAATCTGGTCTCCTTTGAATATGTGTGCTGTGTGCTTTATACATCTCCACTGCAATGATGATGACAGCACACCCAGGTACCAGTGATTCCCACCACAATGATCCCAGTTCCCCATCAGATACAGTGTGAGCCTCTACCACAGCACCCTCAGATCCAACTCATGTTTGCAGACTCTGTGTTCCACTCCTGAAAAGGCTTCATAAATAACACAGAGAACCTTCAGGGCTCTCCAACATTCTCTAGCTACTATACAGGCTCTGGTGTTGCGGCAGGATTTGTGCTAGCAGTCCCACACCACTGAGCTCACGGGATAGGATTTTTCTTAGTGGAAAGCACTAATTTAGATCTTCAACCTTTAACAAGCTGCTAATTCTTGTGAAACTTGTACGATCTGGAGTGGCTCCTGCCCTCAGAGCAGTTCAAAATGCAGGAGAGATGGACAAACTGCAGTTTATTAATACAGTACTAATCTCAGTGGATTACAAAAATTTTGTTTCCTTGGGAAATCATGAAAAAACAAAAAAGACAGAGAGAGAACACCCAAACACTCAATGCATTAGGATAACATTTAAAAATGGAACACCTCCTGAAACAACAAGGATGGCTTTTGGGTCCCAAGGAAACGAGGAAAAGCCCTTTGCTGTCTGTCAAAATGACTTTAGTGATACAGGAAAGGGAGCCTGGGTCTGGGCTTTCCAACTGGTGAGCTGTGGGAAGCCTCTCTAATGCTATACGGACACTCCAATTTAAGCAGGAATACAGTCCTAAATTAGGACGTTTGACAATAAATTCAGCTGTCATACATTTGCTACTAAAAGAACTATTTTAAAGAAATACATTATTAACTTAAATGCTACATGAATTCTTCAAAAGCCAAGACTCTGAGTGGATTACTGAAGTGGGATTGCTTTCCGATTATGCTTAATACATGTTTTATTAATTTAAAGCCTCATGATTGCCTTCAATGTGATTATGACCCGAAATCAACCTCCATTGTATTTGTCAAAGTTGTTAGACTCTATGTGGTGGAACAATCACTTCTGAAAGCCTGAATGTTTTTCAGAAGGTAAGTACACAGATCTCTTACTTGGATTACTTGAGCCTCAAGGCCTGGACTCCCCAGGGGCTCACTCCACAAAACCAGGACCACCCAGCATCCCACATTACACATAAACAAGCACACACTTGCATACAAAGAACTCATAGAGAGTCATGTTTTCCATCTGCTACCAGAAGCAGAAAACAGTCCATTAAGAGATGGGGAAGATCTGATGACAGATTCTTCTTCCTAGGCTCTTCCAAAGTGCCAAGGAGATGGAGAGCATTTGGGTCCCCTAGTATTGGGGAAATCACCACTGCCATTACAGCATAGCAAGTTAATATCTCAGCCATCGGCAGCCTGCATGGCAGTAGGTGGGCATCCACAGCACGAAACATTACTGGGATGCTCCAGGGGGTAGATAACCCCATGAGGACTCTTGTCAGCTGGCAAGGGTTAAAGCCACAAGCTGGTTACTGCAGAGTGCACAATGGCCATGGCTTAGCCAAGCAATCACGATGGTAGAGACTTGCTGGTTCATGAATGCTATCTTTCCCACAGTCCAGATGAGATAAGACAGTATATCACCTATTAATTATATGAACAAGTACTATCAGACTATATTTAACACAAACTTGGCATCTGACAACTCCTACTAGCCTTCAAGATAAAAGTTCTCTTTATTTATTGCTTCCCTTTCTGTAAACATTTAATTGCTTGCATATCAAGCAATCTGAAAATACATCAGTGTATAGGAAGTCTTTTAAGTATTTATAAAAGGTCCCCTCTATCAGACTTAGAAACAATTCAGAATCTTGAAACAAATCAGAGTCACAATATGAAAGAGAGAGAAAATAGACATAATTGCAAAGATACGTGATATCTAGCAACAACTATGACAACGGCAATTCTTTGAAAACTGTGTGTAGGTGTATCTATGTCATAGTTTTAAATGGGAGAGCTCAAAGGAGCAAACATCTTAGTAAGAAACAAAGCTGAACTGCGAGAGTTATTGAGTTTGTGCAGCCCTTAGCACAATGAGGCTGAACCTGCTTGTGCTCCTTTTTCACCACTGCAATATGGGTGCAGGGCAATAATAGATAATTCAGTCTTCTTAGAACATCAAGCCCCAGATTTGGGGAGGTTACCTGAGAACATAACATCAACTCTATTGTCAGACAACACATCCAGCTAACCCAGTTTTCTGTTTTCACTGTGGATCACCAACAGACTGAGGAAAAAGCATAGAAATAGAGCAAAATAGAGTGAAACATTCCCTCCTTCCATGGCTTTTCCAGCTTCAAAAGCGTGGTGGTTTGGGAGCTTCTGAGCCCAAGGTGCTTTCTGTGTGCAAAGTAGCCTTCAACAGCTTTCTCCTCTATGGAATTCTCCAGTCTTTGCTTGCACCCACCACTGCAGTGCGACACTTTAGCCTCTCCTTTTTTTTTCTCCATACCCACGTTTTTTGCATTTCTGAAGATCTTGACATTTCAGTGTACAACCAGCATGCCTCTGACGAGGCAAGAGCATGTGATTGGGTTCAAGAGAAGACTGCCAGAAGTGGAGGCAGGCTGGTAGCCACTGCACAAGCCCACCCAGGCAGTTCTGCTGCTGGTGCTGTCATGCTCTGCCCTGGCTGTCACTTGGACGAGTGTGGTGCTGCTTCCTCTGATACACCACCCACTGACTGCTGCCCAGACCTGGAGCTTGCCCTTCTCTGGCCCTGCTGCCTCCCCACCTTCCTGCTTCAGTTTGGAGCATGTGATGGGGTTGGTTCCTCAGAAAGTAGTAAGCCACCTTTGAAAAACAAATCATTGAGCACTATCCCAAATTAGTAGCTAAACTGCATCTAGGCATTTCCAAAGATTTCTGCCAAAGTGTGCAGACAGTGCACACATAATGCAGAAGTATTTGATTTATACATACTTACATTTTGATCCCCATGCACTGTTTCTTCTCTTCTCCAAGATGCTTGGCTCCCAGTCAGTTGGAGCGAGTCCAATATAAAGACCAAGCCTTAATGACCAGGAAAGTCTTTTGATAGAGAGAAGGTGGGTGGTCTCCCCCGACTTTCTTTTTTCCATTCTCTTATTTGGCTTTCTTGGTGTGAAGGCATATATTTGTCATGGAGGGGTGCTGAGTGTAAGGGATGAGTCATTTGCTTTCCTCGCTGAGCCCTGTTCCGTGCAGATTTCAGTCACAGAGAAGAAAAACAGACCTTTGCATTGGAAATAGCCTGGGAACCAACCATCCTGAGCAGAACCACACAAATCATCTGGATACACAGAGCCCATTGTCGAGAAATGTATTTCTTTCAGGACCCGAGTTCCTTATTGACATACATATCAATGTTCATCGGCAATTGACTATGAAAGTTTTATTGTAAGCCTCTGCCTCTAACAAAAATTTTTCGCAAAGACGACTGATTTCAGGCTCTCCCTCATGTTTCTTTTTAATACATTTTCCATTACATTAATTGATTTTCGTTTGTTAACAATAGCGCATACTATACGTTTGCAAATGACGGTTCCCAGACGAACCCGATGAGATCCGTTAGCAATTTACTTCTATTGCCACTAGAGGTCAGCCACTATCTTGACAACATAGCATAAAGGCAAGTACCATGGTTACATCCTCAGAGATTTCATCTTCGGATAAACCAAATCAAGCCTAAGAAAAGACTTGAGATATTAGTTTATCTGAGGTGGAACTCAGCCTAGGAACAAACACAGGATTGCTTGTTTCCCTGCTGAGTAGTCAAATTCTGGTTTTACTACTTTCTTTTGTCTGTGTATCTGTAATTCTGTTAAATTAATTATTGATAACATTGGGAAAATATTTAAATGAAAATTCAGACTAGGTAGTCTGCTTGCCTATATAATGGGATAAGAAAAGAATAAACATTGCAAAAATGCTAGAGTAAACTGTTTTCAGTGCAGTTCAATTCAACATTTGCTGAAGAAGAAGAGTCCTTCAAGTATGCTGAAAATGATTTTTTAGTTACAAAGTACACTTTAAATTAATAAATTCAAAAATCAAAATCAAACTCCTGCAAACAGGAGTCATTTAATGAACTGATATCAGCTGCCTGACATGAACAATAGGGTTAAAACAAAATATTTTCTGTGGAAAAAAAATAACACATTCATCTGTTCAATCTATCTGATCCACCGATCCAGGAAATTATCGCCCTGACCCAGCTTTGCTGATTTGTGCAGGGCTCCTTCTCTGTGTTCCAGCATGAAATGCTCCTGTGAAAATTGAGACCACAGCCCCGCGCAGCACATTGCAATGAAGGCAAAAGTATGTTGCCATGGGTCAGTGACTGGCTTTTATTCTTGGAAATTAATACTGTCAAGAAGTTACATGCTTTATTTCACTGCTGCACAATCATCAAAGACTTAGACTAGAACAACAATATACGTAGTGACACCATAAATACAAATGTGACCTATAATGTAGTTGGAGGGAAGTGCAGCAATGCCTGGAGTGAGGCTGTGATGACGACACTGGACCTTTTCTTGCCCCATACATCTGTAACTGCTTCATTCCTGCCCTTGCCCCTGCACAGGTCATTGGCCAGGCAACATTTCCCTCCACTTGTCCCACATCTCAGGAGGATCTGAGCAAGATGAATGGTATTCTATCTAAAAGGAGCATTTTCCTGTGATTCTGGAAGCAGGAGAGAGAAGAAGAAAAAGAGACAAAAGAAGAGACATCCACTGATTTCTCTCTCTCCAGCCCCTACTGGAATGAGGAAAAAGTGATGATCTACCCTGACAGGAGCCAAGAGTCAGGAGAAACAGTCATGATGTTGTTTCTATAGGTAATGACAGGATGGGGATCCATACTAAAGCATAAGTGACCAGCCCTAAATATGATGCCAACTACTAGGATCAACTGTTTCAAACATTGCAAGTCTATGTCATGATGAAAAGGGGCTTTTGGGGACAATGGTTGTATCGCATTCCACTGGAATAAATCCATAACCCTGAACACAGCTTCTTCACTCTCACTCTGCCATGTGGGAAAACTCATTTTGGCAATTCCACTGGATACATCAATGTCTCCTTCACTGAAGACAAGGGAGCCACTGCAGGTTGCTTTCTAGTTCCACGCATCAGAAAAATGAAGTTTAACAAGGATAAAGCATTCAAACAAGGGCAAACCAAAGCACCAGAGCAACAAACCTCTTCTCATAATAGTAGTTTGCACAATTAAGTTTTTAGTAGGGGTTACAAATTCACAGACATTTGATATCAATATACACAACTGTAGTCATCCAGAGTGGATGTGCACCAAACAGTGCAAGATTCTCCAATAGTAATTATCTTCAATGGCTTACCAATATCTCTAAACTTGATACAGTTAAAGAACCAGTCTCTGAAACCTCATAACAGTTTGTGGTCTTTTGTGGTACTGGGCATTCATGTCCAATCTGAATTAGCAAAACATGACCAAGTCAGTATACTGAAATAAAATACCCTGAAACCCTGTGACCAGTGGGGGCATCAAATCACAGATCTAAAAAAAAGAAAAAAAACCAAACTTGTATTCATTTTTCACATTTGCCACTGTCACTTTTGTGACCACAATTAACTTTGCAAAAATATGATTCATTTGCCCTAAAAAATTGGCTATCTGAATTTGAAGCAGTGACTCCACAATCTCTTTATAATCAGCAGAAAAGAGAGATCTGCAGAGCCTCTCTTCTAGGAAGACCTGAACCACTTTCAAGAGGTGTTTATTCCTCTGCTGATTAGAAAAGAAGCCTATGATGAGTACTGCAGACTGAGGAAGTCTAACTTTGAGATACCTAATTAGGGCAGATGAGTCCCAAACCTACTTTGCTTGGGCCTTTAATTTCCCATTTGCAAAACAGTACAACAGACCATAATAATAAAAACAATGTTAATGATGCTATAATGTAGACATGACAAAACTTAGCTCTCTGTTCAACTGTAAAATACCATAAGATCCAGCAATGCATGAACCATTATAATATTTGATTTCATTGTTTTGTTAAGCAACAAAGAAACCAAAAGGCCATCAAGTGCCAGTAAAAGAGAATAAATAGGTGCTGATACAGCTATTTGAAGCTGAGTTGACTAACACTAAGTACCGTTTACCATCAGAAGGCCCTCCTCCAACAGAGGACATGCTTAGCTCTTTAGCACATGCTCGGATATAAATGCTCAGGTAAGTTATTGATTTAAATGGGACTTCTTGGGTACCAGTGCTTACAAGCAAGTGTTGCCTTAAGTGCTCTGCTGGTCTGTGACCTGAGAATGGGCATTCAAATTACTACACTTCCATGAGAATATAGGATCTGTCACAGGGGGTCAGATCGAAGCTCCAGGTGGGTTTGTGTGCAACAATAATAATTCACAATTTCAGAGTAAGACGAATTAGGAGAATTGTGCTGTGACAGTACATGAAGAACCCATTTATTCTCGGTGGTTTTCGACAATTTGAGCATTGTAGTTTTATTAACTTTTACTGATGCATGCATACTATAGATTCAGAGAAAATGTCACATCCTCAGAGGATATTGGCATAACATAACTTGATGTAAGAGATTTACAGGAACTTACTATCTCTAAAAATAAAAATCTTTCATCAGTTATTCTGTCTGACCAAACAAAGTCTGCTTGTTCTATGTAAGAAAGCTTCTGAAGCAGAAGTTTTAGCAAGCCTCCTAAGTCCCTGATGTTTTCAAATGCAGTTCACAAGAGTTGAGCTTTACCCTAAAGAGACAATCTTCCCTAAATCTAAGATGTTTCATGGATTAATTCTTTTAAAGGATGAAACTGCGAGGTGAAATCATGGCATGCAGCTTCATTTAACAAGTCTGTTCTTATATAAAATATAAAATAATGAAACTGAAGTTATTAAAGTCTCAGAACTGAAGACTATGAAAGTAGGTGCAGTGTATGGAACAGGCCACTTGTGACTGACCAGTTTGACTTGTATCTTAACTAGGAGATATACAGGTGTTGATCAATAGCATCAAATGTTTTTTAGGATAAAAAAGGTGGAATGAACTGACCAGCCACTTATTTTCTGGTAAAGCACAATTTACTTTCCACCCTTGAGGAAGATACATTGCATGATTAGATGAAACTAAATTCATTGGATGTTATGGGATTAAAAAATAAAATGCATGTGTCTGCAGTAGTCTGATTGATTGAGAGGATCTAATTTTTGAAAGAGGAAATAAGCAATTTCCCTTCTTATACTAGTCTCACTGAAATGAATATGTATTTTCTGCTCTCAAACTGAAAAATATATAAATGTTAATAAAAAGCAAAGCTTCTAGCTTATCAGAAGATTCTATCCGTAAAATGAAAGTACAGCTATCACAACTGTCATTAAAGTTACAACACATGCTATTTTGTGAGCAAAGGAGAGGCCAACTGGGGATTTTTTGATCTCTATTTCTACAAAAACGATGGACTAAAGTGGAAAGTTTTCTCACAGCTGGGATATTTATTAAGAGCCCCATTCCATGCAGATCCTCTTGTCCCTAACAGTATGTGAGCTCATACTTTTTTCTTTCTCTTTGTCCACTTATAGGGTAGCTCTCACTCTACACAGATGTTTACTTTCAGGAAACTTGTAGCGATTTAATAGTTCTTACCCCCCTGTCAAATTCAGAGTTCAAAGGAACTAGGGCAACTGCAGACACACACAACTGCTAGAGCTAGATCTCCATAGGAAACCAGGCCAGTGGTAACGCACGTAGCCTCAGGTATTCCTTCAGTCCTCAGCACCTCTACCAGCTCAGATGGATGTCCTGTTTACATCCACAGAAACAGTGACTGTCTCTCCTCTCTAGCTGCATGGAAAACTCACACAAATGAGAAAAAAAATCATTAAATACATAAAATGAACTATGAATAAGATACTGTTAGCCACACACAAAAAGCCTGAGTCAACAATTAAGTATTTTGCTTTATACTTCACTGAGGTTGACGTACTTTAATAAACTATAGATTTATTTTTTTTTAATAGAAGTAATTCGAGGTCATAATTTCTAAGTTATATGTGTTCAAGATTAAGCACTGATTAAGAATACAATATTAAAAATATAAATTGCTGGAAGGTTCAGGACATATGGTATGAAGTTTTGGGTCTGTATGAGTGCATAGGCCTATGCTTACATTGTACCAAATGCTGCCTAAGTAGCTAACGTTGCAGTATGGATGTGACATAGGAAAGAAAATTTCAGGTCACTGTATGTTGAATTAATGAATTGCATAACATCTTCTGAAACACAGGAACCTAAACAAATCTTAAAAATCTTACAGTGAAAGGCACTCATTTTCTGAAAAGAAAAAAAAAAAATTCATTTAATGGATTGAGGCATTTAACAAACAAATGAATGTTTCCAAAAAGAGCGCATTATTTGCAAAGTGATAATATTAATGAGGTATTCTCACTAGCACAGATATCAGGCAGTATGTATTCAGTTTAACCAAAAAAAGTAGCGACCTCCCTATTTTCAGGAAAAAAGACTTCACCATTAGAAAACTGCAGCTGAAGTGAGTGTGTATTATTTTAAAATAAGCATCATTCAAGAAGCACTGTTTAAGGCAGACAACATGTAAACTGTGATCAGTGAAAAACCACTCCATTAGGAAACCCAAGATGATTTAAAAGGTTACTTGAGGCAAATGATTGACTTTCACTTTTCATGCAATCAGAAATACATTGTTCTGAAAAAATTGCCATCAGATACATTTGTTGTGAACTAGAATTGAAGAAAGTAGAGACTGTTCCAAAGTTGCAGTTTAATATTAGACCTAAAAATGTCTCTGATGAAGACTGAGACAGACATCTTGACTCAAAAGTCAGAAAGTCCAGTACAAGGTAAACAATGGAAGTCCATGTTACATCCACTTTTAAAAACAATATATGACAGAATAACAAGCAGAAAAAAAATGAACAGAAGATTCTGCTTTGCAGTTCAGTTCTTACTACATGGCCTTTAACATATCATTTCATTTGAATCCAATTTGCTGAGCAAATGTTTAAGGTCAGAAGGGACCTTTGGCCCCCCTAAATCAACCCCAGGCATGTTACAGATCCTATATACACCCCCCAGATACCTCAACATTGAGTCCCAGGACATGAGGCAAGCATACACATTTCTTCGTTCAGCTGAATGACTGCTTGACATAACTGGAGAGCAGGCAACACCATGGTGCCATCAAATGTCTGCAGCCATGGCAAGGAGCTGCAATCTGCCTGTAGTTCCCAGGGTCTTTGCCAATTGGATCTGGGGGAAAATCTTCACATCTAATGATCACCTGGATGCTAGGGACTGATCAGTCACCTACGGCATTACTGTTGTGCCACTTCAGGTTACCATCTATGGTGAATTCAGCTGCACAGACACCTTTAACACTCCAGAGGAAGGAGGTTGAGGTACATGCCCAGGAAGCACACAGCCAGCTGTGCGCTGAAACCAGTGATGGCTGGCGGGATGCATAGGTGAATCCTTGATAACTGCTTGACTGCTGTAGGCAAAGGGTTAAACCATTGTGTGTCATGGGGCTGATGCAGTGTGTGGTTAATTAGGACTTTCAGCTGGCAATGCAAAACCAGCGTGTTTTTGTGGGCCCTGAAAGGAGAAGACTTTACCAGGACAGAAAGTATGCCTATAGGCCTCCAGTCTAAGCCATGCCCTCTTGCTCTCTCTTTCCCCTACGCATTCCAACTTGTTATCAGGATCCAGAATTTCTCACAGAAGGTGAGTTAAAACACTTTACTTAGAGATGCATATATTAAAAAGATACCTTATTGCATACTAAATTATTCAGGTGTCGGCCACTTCCCCAATCCAGCTATTCTGACATTTTATTTTACCTCTACTAAGCTGTTACATCACTTTGCTACACCTAAGCATTGAAAATTATACCTCGTGTCCGGGTTGAAGATGGCCAAATCCAAGAACTATGTCACTTTGCTATGTTTTAGTCTGTAAGACTGATTATAACAACCCTACTCCCCATGTAAGTACATATACACAATACAGAGTAATCAACCTTCTATTATGCAAATTACTATCCTTGAGCTTTGCAGGGTAAGGCTTGGTTCTCAGCTTCTGGATTACTGAGAAACACCTCAACTGAAGTTTTCCTAGTATCTCCGTGCTGTTCTTGGTGTGAAGTCACCTAAATTAATTCCATGCAAGGTGACTCTGGGAGACTATACCTCTTGGTCAGCAGCCTCAGAAAAAACTATTAGAGCAAGTAGAGAATGGGAAATGGTTGCAGTTTCTGTGAACTGTCTGAAAAATGTTGTCTCTCAAATTCTTCTTGAAAAAGATGCATGCAGATTCCTCTTCTGAGCATTGTGGTGTGTCTGAATGTGCACCTCTTAAAAACTTAAGTTAAAATCTGTTTTTAAATAAAAAAATACCAGTAATTAAATATCAGGACAGATTCTGACTCACTTTTGCATGAATACAAACTCATAAGGAATGCAGTTCAGCAAAATCAAAGAATGACTGATGCTCTCCCAGCTCTCCAGAGTTTTTCCTGAAATTTATTTTTACAAAGGTAGATGACCAACATAAATATGATGGAGGCCAGCTTCTTCTATCTAAACTGGGCTCACACGTTTGAATTATTTCTACTACTGCTACTTCACAGTTTTAGCTGCCCTCTCTTGTGTCTCCTTTGTTCCACCTGAGTCCTGCCACACAGTACTCTCTGTCCTTTTTCCAAAGGGTTCTTAATGAATCTCTCTCTCTGATGCTCAGTTTTGTAAATGATCCTGCCTTGACAGGCAGATCCTCTGTATGGAAAACCTTGGACTAAAACATTACATTATTTATCTTCTTAAATACTTAAATTTCATTTTCCTCTTTTATCCAGTGAAATAAATTATTGGAAATCCCTTTAATCCTATGAATGCCTGTCTATGACTACAGTGTCATCTCCTGCTACATCTCCTCATGCTTCCCTTGGCCTAGCAGGTACCACTTCGTCTATTCTTCACACTCAGGTGAATATGCCTCATGTTTGCCTCTGGTCCTGCAACAGTTCCCTGAGTCATAAGCATTAAAACTCCCTCACCCTCCTTTCCAAAAGCAGCAGAGACTACAGCTGTGAAAAGCTGCAACCCAGCCACAGAGACAGCACCTCTAGGAGCTATTTGGTGTGCCTGCAGCTCTGTAGTATGAGATCTTAAGCAAAAGAAGATTCTGGGTTTTGTTCAAGTTATGATAATGACCTACATATTCTCAATGCAACTTTCCACGATAAAAAAGTCTCGCCATAAAGTGCCATTGTCTTGACATATCCTTCCTTTGCTTTTCCTTCTTTCCTCCTCCCCTGTCCTGTCACTTGTTAACAATTGTGGTGCATGCAGGGACTGCAGAGTCCCATGTGGAGGCAACACCTATGGGAACCATCCACAGCCTCTTTTGAGGCTCCCAGGAGCACGTTTTCCTCTCCTTGAGGCCAGTGTCCCTGATGTCTCCTAAGCTATGCCATTGGCCCTGCTGTTCCAGATCAACACATGATGTTCAAGCCAGTACATCCAAAATACCTGGGATTAAATCCTATACCGGAAAATTCAACATCAACTTCTGTAGGAGCAGTGATTCACTCTGTCACAGTGTTTGGGCCCTTATAGCTTAATTACATGTATATATTAGCTTAGTGTGATATTTCTGAAGTCAGAACAATTCTCTGCCTATCTTTTTTTAAAAATACCTTAGCCAAAAGAATTCTCCATTCAAGAGAACTATATTATTAAAGGATTTTACAGGTGACCTTTGAGAGTCCTCTCTGGCATTGAAAGATGGCCTCCCAAAATCCAAGAACAATGCAAACCATACACTGCATGGCCACTATTTTATCTTTACCATATATTCTACTCCCTTTGTATTCATCCATTGCTGAAAACAAATCTCACAGCTAAGACTTTTGTTGTTACCTGTTTCCCACTTCTGGCATGTACAATAATTTGTTTGTTGGTTTGAATAATTTACACATCTGCACAGCCAGGATGTAAGAGCAAGGTGTTTATGTAAGGTCGCAAGCAGGAAAGAAAATGAGACACCCTCTTTGATCCAACCACCTTTGTGTCTAGTGACTCATTGCCACGACTCTTTTGCTCTTGTTTGTTTTCTTAAATTGTGTGCAAGGTTCAAAGAAGTGACAATCTTTCCAGCACAGGGAGACAGGAGCTCAGAGGCTTCGAAACTGTGTAAATAACTGTGTAGACATCATCAATATTTAGCAACCTAAAACCTCCGAACAAGCAGGTTTCAGACAAAAGCTAATGTTATGACAACGGAGAAACAAAGGAAGCAAATCTCCTCTGGAGTTACTACCAGCACTCCTGAACCCAGCAGCAGCCGTTCCCTGTCACAGCACTGTAGCATCACTCAAAAAGCAGAAGGGGAACATTAAACTATCATCCATTTATTTTTCAAGGAGGCTGGAAAGCTCAGAGCAAAGACAAGGCAAGAGCAAGACTTCTGAAAGGGTCTTGGGATACAACCTTATCTGAGTCACCACCTGACATTGTGCCCTTGCCCTGACTCGGCCCTGCGGTTCCCCAACTGTAGGCTGTGGAGTTGTATATACATGTGGATAGGTGAATACAACACATTTCTGAAAAATACAGTGCAACAGCTGCTTAGACAACCCCCCAAAAATTCCATTCTGTCTCTTGACCTCTGGAGTTGAAGTGCAAGGTTGCAGACTTAAATGCACCCACCTTTTCCCATCGTCTGGTACATCTCTCTGGAGCAGCAGATGCGAGGCAGTGAAGAGGGCAGCTGGGGACCCTGCTGTGATGCCCGGTGGTGTGGTGTCCAGAGAGCACTGCCACAGTGCCACCACAGACTGCCCTGTATCTGCAAGCCCGTGCAATCATCTGTTTCTTGCAGGGATGTTTGCACTCCCCAGATACTTGCAGGGAACATGGAGGGCGTCTACAGCAGGATCTACACCTCCTCTGCAGGTAGTGTGCTGCTAGCTGCTCGAGCTGGACTTTCAGCATTTCCCTGCCTGTGTTTTCCTTCCTGTCCTCCTGGCTATGCCCCAGGCAGCCATCGCTGCGACAGCACTGACTGTCCCACTGCTGCTGCCCATGATACTGGTGGTGCACATCCCTTGGCCCTAATAAGTACCTCTGCATTTTTCCCTTGGCCCAGCTGAAGGACTCAGCTGTGACACCTCTGCTCACAGTGAGCACTGCCAGTGACCTCAATGAGTGGAGAAAAAAAGTGCGGAAAGCAACGCAGGGAGGGCACCATGAACAAGTTCATAATTTGCTGTGGACCCTCTTGAAGTAAGATCACTGCCTTGCACTTATCAATACATTAACAGGTTGGGTTCACCTTCACAGTGCAATAATACTTCTCCAGAAAGTGATAAAACTTTCAGATATTGCATTTGAGTCATACCAGCACTGTACTCCTCAATGCGCCTGCTATACGTTTGTAATTAAAGCATAGCTGTGATTAGGAAGGAGGTCTGTCTATGAAAAAGCAACAATAATTACACAGCTGAATAAGTATATTTATCTATGAGCAAAGTCGTTGGAATTAAAATGTGGTTTAAGTCATAATCTTTTATCAAGCCAAGCACCCATTCAATGTGAACAGGGAAGGCATGTGGTCCCAAAGTGAGGTGTATTCCTCCCGAGGATGCAACATCAAAAATTTGACTGCACTCTACTCCTAAAAGTAGAAGACAGTGATTCATCTTCTATTGGGGAAAGAAGCCTAAGGCATAGAAAGGGTGGTGTTTGTTCAGCTAGTCTAGAATAGGCTAAAAAGTCATTGCTCTGATGAGTGAACCAGAGCTGACTCCAGGAGGGCAGATACCCACACCTCAAGGCTCATTTCAAACAGCATTTAGGATCAAGGCACATGCAATGCAAAACTTCTCTGTGGAAGCAGAGTGCTGGGCATAGTAAATATCTGCCAGGCCTGCACTGTGGCTGGGGAGTGGACCCGAGCTGGCCCAGGCACTGCTGATCAGGGAGGAAAGCGCTCCTGCTCCCCCCAGCCAGGTTCAACAAAGCTCCTCCCTAGCTCTCTGCCTACCCTGGCCCACTTCCACTCTATCTCTCCCCTGCACCCTGCACCTGGTTCTGGCCCTTGGGGCAGCAAAACTCTTTTGCTGCTGCTGCTGCTGCAGTATCTCAAGGTGGCTCTTTCTCCAAAACTTTCCTGCCTTAGATAGGACAAACTGAACGCTGCCCAAGTTGTGTGCCCAGATGGTATTACATGATGCAAATAAAACCTCCTGGCTGGGAGGTTAAACGCTCAACCCTCACATCCTCTGAGGGCTTTCCTTCAAAGGCAGTGCTGCTTCGAGGCTGACCAGTGCTGCTGGCCCCTCAGGACCAGGTTATTCCTGTTTGCTGCAATAAAATCCGAAAGCAGCCTCCCTTCACTGGGGCTCTTGTTTTCTTCAAGAAACTTTTGCAACCATAAAATAGAATCTAAATGTCCCCAAACTACACAAGGCATTATTTTTCCTTACAGCACAGCTTTCATCTGAAGTTCTCCTCCTCCTGGGCTACCAAACACAATTATTAATATGGCAATCCCTGAGCACTCTCACATCCCATGCTACAGCACTTCTTCAGTCTCTGTATGACTAGTCAAGTAATCAAGCATGAAGGAAACCTGTACTAGTACATGGCCTCATGCTTTTCAGGCTTAGGCTATACACAGAACAAAAAATTCTTTCACTGACCATGATACACCATTTGTTTAGCCAACCCATTCCTACCCGGTGCGTTATTACCAAAAAAATGTAAGAACCATTCACAGTCTTAGAAAGCGTCAACACCATGACCTCCTCCTCAGTCACTCTCCTAGGAGAACTACATTTAAATAAGTTTAAAGATAAGATTTTAACTCTTGGTAAACTGTGAAAGATGCCAGAAATTTTATTTAAAGTCACACACTTAAGGAAAACAACCCACAACCCTTGCAGAGCTGTAAAGCAAAATTAAACAGAAGTTTATAACATATTCACTGGACCCACATGAACCACATGGGTCTTCACTTCCAAATATATTTGTTAAAATAACAGATAAATACTGAACACTCCATCTACACAAAAATATGGACTTGATGAGGTAGACTGATCTGGGTATAAGGCAAAAGGGAGCATTTTACAGAGTAAAATAAATTATTTGCAAATTTATTTTTTTTTAAATAGAGAATTTTTGGCAACACCACTGCTGCTGTATGCTCCCATATATACCACGCAGTCTGTGACCAGTATCACAGCTTTAGCCAGCACCACTAGCCAAGTGTGTGAATGGCTTCTGGATTTCTATTGGTCTTGTCATAATTTAAAGTAAATCTGTAGAACTGAGTAAGGTAAATTAAAAAGTGGTGAAAATACAGCATATTATTGAAGTGGAACAGTGACACTGAATTTAAATTGCGTCCGAAATGTCTCATCAAGTAATAGGCAATTCATCACATCAAAATTCCCTCAACTGAAAATACTAGTAATTAGGCAAAGGCTGTTAGCACACCATGGCAGAAAGGATATTGGTTTTATAAATACCAGCTCTGCTTACAATAATGCCAGTAGCTATATTTAGTACTGCTTCTGACATACATTTAAATCTCAGGGCATGCTATACAGGGAGAAGTTGGTTCATTTCAGTCAGAGTTTATTCTCAACTATAAATCTTTTCCAATTGTGGTGCATTTAAGTTGTCCTCAAAAGGTATACCTCAGGCCTGCTGAGATTCCATCAATTGATACTTAGCGTAATATCATGTCTTATTTTTCAGTTATTATCTCTTTAATTCTAAATGAATCATAGTTAGAAGAAATTTTGTCTAGGACACCACTGGCTTTGGGTAGTCTCCACCCAGAAGCAGGACCTGCAGTGCCTCTCCTGGGCTGTCACAGGCTCAGGCAGAAGTGGTTGGAGAAAGCAAGAAGGAAATGTATTCAGAAAAAATACAACGGAAAAGCTTCTTTCTGAGACAGTGGAGTCTGTGCGGCAAGTAAGGGAGACAAGGCAGATACCCATGGGGTAAATCACTGCAGCTTCACTGCTGCTTTTGATGGAACAGCACCAGTGGGAGTTCTGGCCCCATATCACTGCAGATGAGAAACTGCTAAAATCCAGGACATGTTCTTTCTCCAGTGTTTATTCTTCAATATGACCCTGCCAAAATAGGTCCTTCAATTCTGTCTTCAAACATTTTTAACTTCCATTTTGTACTTCTTTGTGCAACCTTACAGCGGAGCTGAAAGCCATAATCTGAAGTGACACCTATGCTGTTCACAATTTTATCCACTTCATTTCTGGTTTTTGCTTCATGAAGAAACATCCAGACAAAACAGAAAATAAAGCTGTCCCCAAGATAAAAAAAAAAAAAAAAAAAAAAGTGACTGAACTGTAAGGATGGGTTAAAAGCCAGACATAGATATTTATAAAGGAGGCAAAGAGGTGTATGATTTAAGAAAATCTTCAGGTGTGATTTGACCAATATTTCACTGCCAAACCTCAACATAACTTTATTTGCTTTTTTGTCTCAACTAATATACAGTAGAAAAAGGCTCTCTTCCTTTCTGGCTGTTTCTCAGGCTTTCTTATGTTGTCATTTACAAGCACCGTAGGTGAAGCAGCTGTTCCAAATTCACTTTCCACTCCTTTCTAATCCAACTAAGGATATAGGTTTGCTCCTGTGTCAGTTTTACCACAGTGTCAAATGTTTAAACATTTTCAACCCCCACAGAGCAGCAATCCAACCTCTACAAATCCAACAGGCATTGAAAATATACCAAAAGGGTTATGGTTATATCACCCTTGATGTGACTTGAGGACACTGGCACCATCCACCTCATAAATCTAAATTTTCTAAAGAGAGCTGCCCCTACCCTCAGCAAGGACTTGTGTTTAGGGGCCTGGACAGTATATATACTTAACAGAATACAAAATGAAAACCCCAATGGTTATGTTACTTCTGTTCATCACAGAACACCCTATATGGAAATAGGGGAAAAAATCAACAAACGATGATTATAACTTAAAGTAACTTTTCCTACTACTGCCTTTCTTGGCAATCAGTCAATCTTAAGAGCAGAATCAAAACTGCTGCAGACCAAAATATAGCACCATGTCAGAGATGCCTAAATGAAAATCTGTCCACACGTCATCAGCATGACGCAGCCCCATTCAGTAACTGCTTCCCACTCCAGAAACATCACAGTCTGGGAATCCTACAGTCCTGGATTTGCTACCTTCTACACAATGCACTGGATACCCTCCCAAAAATGAGCCGCTCTACACCAGAACAAGGATGCTTCAGATAATCAACAGAGGAGTGAGAAATACGTTTTCAGAGAATAGCCACTCCATCTCTGACTTCTCAGCCCTTGGCCCCACAAAACTATTAAAAATATCTTCAAAAGCTGAGTCTGGGAACTGAAATTCATAACTCAAGTGGACACTTAAAATTATGGACTCAGAGGGGAAGGTGTCTTTATGGCACATGACAATTTTTCTCACTCCCAGCCAGACCCTCGCTATTTCACAGCTGGTTATTACTTTTCTTTCTTTGTCCTAGAAGAACTAATGTTTTTTTCACCTCTCCCTTTTCTAATATCCATCTCTAATCCTCAAGTACCAAGGATTTTTTTCTTTTCATAATCATGTTAAACTCAATGTAGTTCAAATATAGTTTAAAGCTTATGTCATCTATAACACATCAGAGGAAGACCTCATGTGTTTGAAACCTTGTTTATCTTTTCCCAATTATGTCAAATAGTCTAATAAATAATAATTTCCCTGTAAATATTTTGTCTTTTTATATCCTCATACCACCCTGACTATAAGAACACAGCTACACAAATATTTCAGTTTACACCACCACCAAATCATGTATTTCCAAACCAATATTGTCTCAGATTTTAAGAAACACCAATGCTTTTTATCATCTGCATTTACAAAACATAGAATCATGCAAATGAGAATGATTTTAGGTCTGTTCACATCTGGTAAAGCCTAGGGAATACATGCTATGAGTGTCTAAAGTTGAGAACCTATAAAACCACTGTGCAGGCAGCATTAACTCTTCAAAGCTGGATTTGTTTTACAGTAGTCTACTTATCTGAAGTAAAACATGCAATTTCTGGGTGAAGTTAAAGATAAGAGCACTTTGTTTCCATCCAAACACTAGGAAGTTCTTACAAGTGACAGGGCTACAAGGTCTGAGACTATCCAAGTCTGCCCTTGCCTCTGCAGTCCTGAGCTGTGACCTGCCATGTGTCACTCCCCTTTCAGTTTTATCTTGGGGGCATTTCATGCTCCTAACATGGGATCTGCATTTGGAGGTGCTGCGTGTAAGCATTTCAGTCACAACTCAGACCCTAGACACACTTTATATGTTTCAGAAAATAATGTGGTTAGTGGCTTCTTAAACCCCAGCAGTTTAATCTGTTCATGCAGGGCTACCAGACTCCCTAGGACTGCAATCAGTGCCATTCCAGTGCATCACCACAAAACACCCATGAGCCAGTTGAGAAGGAGCAGCTGTGAGAAAACACTTGTAGAGTATCATACATCCAACACGACCTCCCAGCTCACTAGGACAGGTCCTCATGGCCATAGGTTTGGTGACCTGCATACTTTCATGGGTCTTGGCACCTGCACAGTTTTTCATCCTCCCCTGAAATCTCTGGAGATTATTTTTGTTTCTATACTCCTCTCATCACTGCCAGGGGCTCAGCACGTCCTTCACAGGCACAGCTGGATGGAGCAGGTACCACCCAAACGTCTCCCAAAACTCTTGTGCTCTTTCATGATACAAAATGGGATGATGTCTCCAGAGCATATTTCCAGGATTTCTCTTTTTGCCTTTAAATTGCCTTTCTTGCCTCAGACTGCTGGACCTCTGACTGAACAGCATTTGATAGCTTTGAGGAAACAATGTGAGAGCTTGTCATTTCCCAAATTTTGAGAGCTGAGAAGGGAAGGGAGAGGGAGTTGTCACGGATCCTTGAGGAGCACTAAGGACACAGGGAAGCTGTGGCAGTTGCTGACACCAGGTAGTAATACTGGTATAAAACTAGCAATGTAGCTAGGGCAGTAAATAAATAAATAATGTAATTTTCTTTCTGGGATGAATCAGACAGATGTTCAAGATCGGAAGGTAGATTCTTACTCCATAATTTTTCATGCTGCATCTGTATCATCTTTCACACCAAGTGAACATAGATAATGGAGAATGAAAACAGTTTTACAAAATTATATTGGCAGAGGCATTGCAGCCTATGAGCCCAATAATTAACTGTTCCTCCTTTTGTCAGAGATAATGTTTTCCATCTTAACTTCAACAATTATTTTTCCTCACTGTAAAACAATTCTTTCTGTTTATTGCCTTTGCAACCTTGTGCGAGAAGACTCCATTTACACTGTTTTTCCTGTATGTCTAAATATGCTAGTCATTCAGTGAAAAATTATTAAATCTCCCTTAACAAACCACAGTGACTGAACAGATTTTTCTCTTTCCCATGGCACTGTGCACACTGGGTGTATTCAGGGAAGGTCCCTGCTAGTGACTGCTTCAGGGGATTCTATCAAGAACATATATAATTTTAATTAAGCAGTCTTCTCATATAAGCAATGCAATTAGAAAAAAAATACACAGCTAATTCTGATATTGGTACATTGCTGAGAAAGCCTCATTTAGTTTTCAGAAGTTAATATAATTCCAGAAAATACCACAATTTAACCACAGCAAATCCCTGGCTCTGACCCTTCAGTATTTAAAGAGCAAATTCAGTCTTCTCAGTCTTTGCCAGGCTCTGAAAACCTCCTGAAAACTTACTGTCCAAGACTAGCTGTGTTGTGTGGGCATACGTCTGGCATGCCACAATATTATTCAGAAATCTTTTCACTCACATAGCCACTTTTGTATGTTTTATATGTAGGATTTAAAAGGACTGTTCATTATAGTGTCACTACTCTTCCAGTTATCCTTTCAATTTTTTGCCATTCTGCCAAAAAACCCCGGAACAACATTGTAGCTATTTGTAGTCACTTGCAGTGAGGTCACTTATGCTCACATGCAGCAGCCATGAGCATCAAATTATTCTCACGGAGATTTTGAAACATAGGAAGTACAAGACTTAACCAGGTTTCATATATTGTCAATGCTTACTGATGCAGACGCCACTTGTCAGAGCAGTGCCGAGTTTGTCCCACTGGACAGATCTGTTCTAAGATTTTAAAGCATTTACTTAATTATCAATTCCAAATGAATCACTTCTTGCAACTAAGCATACATGAACTAGTAATTGAAAGCCATGAACAAGAGAGGGAATAATTGTCTAGCTCCTCAGATTGCTGTTGATTCAACAATCACCTATTTTTCAGCCAAATGCAATGCTTATAAGGTGGAGGAAAAATAATGTACACTAGGTTAAATATAATTCTCTGAAATTTAAATGTGTTTCTGTCCATCAGAAAATAGTACTTAATTTTTTCAGGTTTTTGATCACTTACAGTGAAATCCAATGTAGGACCCATTATACCGTCATGCTTTTAAAAAATATTAACTAAACCAAACCAGCACAATCAGTTTGAGTCTATTTTACTAAGGCTTCCAGAAAATAAAGACAATTTTTTTTTATATATATAAGTAAATCCTATTGGTTCATGGCTCGGATAAACTATTCAAGATCTTTTTTTCCTAATCATCTTTCCTGAAATAATCTTTCAGCTGGTAGCTCGTGATATGATTCAGGGGAAGAATGTCAGTGTCAATTTCCTAAACACGTGATGACAGAGAAGAAGGTTTAGACTGAAAGATTACACTTCTGCAGCACACTGTTGTTATGCAGAAATTAATAAAGCGGATCTGCCACTTAATATCAATAACAGTCTATGGATCTTACTAGAGATTTTGATCCACCTACTGTCCAATACACCTCATAAAACCACTCTGATTTTCACAGCATGATCTATAGTCCAGAACAGAACTTGGAGATTGCATGTTGTCTTTATGGATTTTTGAAATAGAAGTCATGGGTTTTGTATTGACACATGGTATTTGCTTTAAACTAGGTTAACGTGAGAAGCAGTCAGGGAGCGTTAGAAATACAGCAGAGGTCATGCACTCACTTATTCCCCAAGCGTGCACACAGCCAGGTTGTAAGCTGGGAGGATGCACGTAAAGCTGGTGAGGGCACACAAGACACAATGACAGCTATGCAGATGGGTGGATCACAGAAATACCCCACGCTGCAGGATGTGCCCAAACAGAAAAAAAGTGGCAACTGGTACCAGTGAGCATGAACACTCCTCAGCTCTGAAAGAAAAAAAATCATCGCTGTTGGGATGAAAGGGAGATGTTAGGAGCCATAATGAACAAGAAAAATTTGGAGTTCTGTGAATCTCTGTCAAAGCAGAGTGACAAAGACTGTTTCTTTGCATGCTGACATCCCAGGCCACCCGCAGCAGCTCTTTCCAAAGTTACGCAAAATGGGAAGAGGAGAAGGACAATAATATCAGAGTACACTAAACCATTATATGTGCATATAGGTAGCATTAGACTTACAGTACTAGAAAACAGTGGTTATTATGGGTTAAAATATCTCATTCTCAACTTGGTGTATTGCAGGAGTTCACTTTTTGCATACCTTCAGTGAATGTATTTATGATGGTGACATGGCCTTCCATACCAGTGTTCAATCAAACCACTTTGTATGGATGTCGTTCATGTCCTTTAATCATGTGTTGAACAGGATTTGAGTGTCCACACAGAATTAACCTTACAGGCGCCTTTGTGACTCTCACACCTTTTAGCTGTGTTCCTCTTTTCCCTGCAACCATGTTTTTTCCCTCCATGTTATTTTCTGATTCCTGTTTTTTCTGTTTGTAAGGAAGGTGGGTATTGCTAGATGAGTGGGTACCACCTAGATGGGTGATACGGGAGATATGCATGAAATCTCATAAATTACAAACTGCTGACATTTAAGAAGTCATTCTTATTTTTGATGGCTTGTGAGTTTTTGTTTCTTACCCCTCTCAAGCTGGAGAGATGAAACTCAGTTTTCATAAAAAGCCATGTGATCTGAAATACTTGCATTTTTTACTAGTTCTCCCTTGACGCCAGAACTTTGTGTCTCTTTGGGTCTGATCCTTCCATTTCCAAAATGCCACAGTCATTTTGTTACTGTGACTTGTAGATGGATCATGCTGCTAACGCAAAGTATCACATTGAGAAATTACTAAAAGTCACATTTCTGCATCTCTTGAGACTGTGAAAAATATTCCATTTGGGGCTTGTGGTTGAGAAACTATAAACCTGCTTGATTTTCAAAACAGTTGCTGAAAACTGTAGCAAATATAAAATAGATCACAGGCTAAATTATCTAGATTTTTATTGTTTGTTCCCCAACAGGATACGAGTCATAACTTCCAAAGACAATATGCACATCACTAAGGGATGACATCAATTCTTCTGAAGTAAAATCCATGAATGTCCACTGAGTTATGAAAATACATTGAGCAACCAAGATGTAGGCCTACAGATTATCAAGGGTAAATAGGTAGAGAGGTCACTTCTGTAGTTGCTCTTTAATCATTGCTCCCAACCATATGAAACCCTTACTCTAAATTAGATTCCCACAATGTCCACTGTGAACTGTTCAAACACTGCAAAAGAAATGTGTTTATATAAATAATTACACTTTGAAAAATTAATGTCATTTTAAATATGAAAGTCTTAACCAGCAAACAAGGCCCTGAAGTCAAAATTAAAGTTTCCACAGCAACCTAGCTACCTTTTTATTGCATACCACTGAGGGAAGGAAGTCTTTCTGGAAGAAGGATGCAGCAACGCAGAGACTGAAAGCCAAGACACCAGGGAGATGAGAGCTCTGCCTCACACTTGAGACCCCAACACATTGGCATAGATTAACAGCTCTGTGACATACAGACATATAAGAATTAGAAACTTCACATAAATATTATGACATAGTAAATAATTAAAGATGAGAGATTTAATTTATCACGGGTTTTCTGCCTATTCCCTTCCATTCTTTCAGTTCAGAGCTGTAATTCTTCTGGTTAAAAGATTAACTGCTTTAGTATTTTAATTAAAGCAAAGACAGGTTTATAGTTTTAGTATTATGTCGTCTGATAGTGAATATCTCCATGTATTATACCACTGGGTCCACTTTCCTTTCTCTGTTCGAAACAGTAAAATATTTTTATTTAGAAAACCAGGCAGAAGTTTATTTATTTTTTTAAAAAAACAACAGGCTTTTGCTTCTTTCTTTATCACAGTTTCTTTAAATAAAGTTTCATCAATAAACTCTCATTCTTTTTGTTGTTACCAGTAAAGCATCTGTGGAGTATTCCCTGAAAAACACCTGCAAGTGGGAGCCTCGTAGGCAACAATAACAAAACACAACCAAACTTCCAGGGAAAAACAAGCCTTAAAGAGGAGAAGAGTAACAAAGGAGACTGTAGGCAGTAAGAGTGACTGGATGTATCACCCTAGTCTTTGGGAAGAAATACTGGTTTCTGTTGCCTTTGACTTTTTATTCTGAAATGCCTTACAGGAGGCTGATCTTTATGGAAATGTAACACTGTGTTGCTTTGAAAATAGTGAAAATACAGTTCACAAAAATTGCAATATTCATTCTAGCTTTCAGCAAGAGGTTAAAAGGACTGCTGCCTTTTTAAAGCATTTATTCTGTGTGGTCCAAAACACAGCTAGATGAAAAATACAGTATCAGGGACAAATCAATTATTTAATACATAATCTTGAACAAATCTCTTATAAATTTTTTGAGAAATAACTCATGTGTGACAAAAATCAAACCAGGGTCTCTTAAGATGTACAGATAGGGCATGTATGAGAAGAGAAATTACATTTTCCAAGCAGGGATTTCAAACTCACTGGGTTTTACAGTATTCACAGTCCAGAGAGGTCTAGAAAAAGGTGTTCTTTTAACAGCTGTGTTTTTTCAGGTCTCACATGTTTCATTATGCTCTGAAATCCCTATTCTATCTTCCATGGGGAGAAAAACATCCCAGTTCAACACATGGGACTCTCAGTAGGGTACTCAGTATACTGTGCTTGCACCACAACAGCCTACTTGTCCCAAATGCCACATGTAAACTATACCCAGAAATCAAACCAAGTCCCCTGTGTGCTGTTCTTCTGAACTTAAAACCAGAGAGAGAAACAGAGAAAAGTAATCTAGGTTGAACCACAAAGCAAGGCTAGTGCAATGTGTGTTATAGGTAGTCTGCATTTCAAGGCAGCAGATACAGCAGGTTACAAGGCCCCCTTCGATCCCTGGAAAAAGAGAGAGAAGCTATCCTGCCCAAAGCCCAGCACAATCTGGGGAGGAAAACACATTTTCTTGACATTTTTTTTTTTATCACTCTAGTCATTTGAAGCTCTCCAGAGGATGTGATGCTAGTGTAACTCCCACATATCTTGGATTGATGGGCAAGAGGTTATGAGACACCACCATAGCCTAATTGTGTATGTCTAGGCATGGTTATATCCATACTGGGGGGCAGTCTGTCAGAGGGACAGCCATCTCTCCCCCTAGCTGCCTCTCAGCTAGAAAAGTGTTATATATATATAAGCCAAGATGGCAGTGATGCTGAGGATGAGCAGACACCTTCTATTGAAAATCCCCATTTTCAAAACTGTATCACTTAAACAAGCTTTAGTAACCTGGAATAATTTATCCCCATTACTTTATTCGATTTTTTTGTTTATTTTAAACTAAAAGGGTTCAGTGCTTTTCTTTATCTCATCAAGTGCTGCCTTCCTTAGCCCACAGCCTGAATTATGTTTAGGGAGTAAATCCAAGCTGGGCAGCGAGAAACAGGTCTTTGCAGTATGCTGTTCTTTGCGGCACCCCAAGGTTTCTCTGCAGATGCCAGAAAAAACATTTCTTTTGGTACTCAGCAGGATGAGAGGGTTGACCAGTGCTACTGGGAGGTTGTCAGTCAACATGGCGGGGGATTAAGGATGAGAAAAGACAACTGTTTTATGGTTAAGGCAACCATTGCCATGATGGAGCATGATCTGGCCTCCAAGACTGAATCCCTATGGGAGGGTGGTACATCACCCAAACCAAATGTTTTACTATTTTACAGGTGGTTGTAATTTACACATTCCTCCTCTAAGCATCTGACCCAAGATCTTCTCATGTGCTTTCTGGAAGGGTTGCTCAGTCTCTGAGAAAGGATCAGTGAGGAGTGTCCTTCCAGCAAATAATGAGAAGATCAGTCACAAAAAGCAGTTCTCCTGCATTTGTGTTTAGAGCTAACTACAGCTATTCTTTATGTATCCCTTACAGGATTTGGAAAGCAGAAAATGAATAAGGACTGAAGCCACACGTTGCACAAGGAAACTGTCATAAAATGGTGAAGAATTCTTTTGTCTTTGAAGCTTTAAGTTTTTTGTACTGAAGTGTTGGAATTTTTTTGTGCACAGCTAGAAGTATTCTTGTATCTATAATTTGTGTACTGATATATCTGAACAAGCAGGCACGTAGTCTGCATAAAAACAGAAGAAAAATATACATCTTTTAAAAATTGCCTCTACTCCAAACTGTTTTCATCCCTTAAAATGAGATTTTCACTAATAGATGGTGGCTGGATTAAAGCTGCACTCAGTTTTTCTTCTAGAGTACCAAATATAAAGCATATTTAATGTGACAAAAATTTCACATCTCTATCAATATTTTATTAGTTGTGGAACGTGTCTTCCTCAATGCCTTTTGGCAATATTAATTTACGGTACCCTTCATAGTTAAAGGAAATCACCTGCTGTTTCATATCAATGCAAAGAGAAAAACAGAAGTCTTCAAATACTCATTATCAGCTCCACTTCATAAAAGACATCTTGTTTGTTTGATTCCCTTATTAGATTGCTCTTTTCTTTGTTATACAGAAAAAAGCATCCAACAACAACAATAAATCTAGTTAATTGTGTGAAAGCCTTTCATGTATTTTTTGTGCGTACAGGAACAGACAGATCTTGTACCACTTGGTGTTTTTCTGATTTAAGTACATTAATATTTTCAAAGAGAGTAAAGAAAATCTTGATTTCAAAGCCTTTTAGTTAAAATACTAGTCTAATTTGGAAGATCAAAAAAAAATAATAATATTGGGATGGAGCTGCAGAGCTAAAGAAGCAGGTTGCACAATGTGTCTGATGTTGGAGCTCCTTTCAGTGTGGCAGCAGGAACAACACATATTTTGTGACCTTGCTTTATGGCCAGTTCGTGCAATTTGGTAGAGTATATCATTGTAGTAATTACATATAGGTTCCCTGCTGCCATAGTTATCTATGGTGTTGGAGGGGCTCAGAGGAGCACTGGATTGCTAAAGAAAATTGCTCACGCTAGAGAGCAAGCTGTCTGATAAAAAAACATACAATTGCTTCCTTGGCCACAACTTCAGGGGTAGCTTCACAAATACAAAACACGTTTTAGTGACTGGAAAATGATGTTTCACACAATATAGTTTCACTCTAATTCTCATCAGCCACTTTGTTCTTTCTATTTGAATGCCAAGTTCCCCAAAACTGATGGATTACGATAACAATAAATAATATTATTATACATGGCAAGTGCATCTTTCTCCAGCCTTTTGAGAATATCAGACATGACCTTGAAGGTCAGCTAATCTTTGATGCCTGCAACAGAATGGGGTGCTAAACACAACCTGCCCTCTACAGTCACCGTAGAACTGATTGCTTCCCACATACAGAAAGACGTACAGAAAGAAAGGCTTCTTAATAATGAGGAGACAGATAATTCCCTCCTGTTTTGAGATTATTACAGGCTGAGGTGCATATAAACCACTATATTAAGTATATTTTACTTTTCTAACACCACTTTTCTTAGAAAGACCATGATTATTCTTTCACAACAACGGACTGCATGTAGTGAGCAATATTTTTTCTCATTACTTAGTTTTTATCTATGAGCTCTGCTTCTTTCTACCTTACAAAGTCATAGCCCATTTATAGCCAGGCTTCTGAAGTCTCAACACAAATCTCCACTGAACTCTTTCTGAAAAAAAAAAAAAATTTCTGCTTTTCACCAGAAATATTTTGTTGAAGACAAACATTTGTTTTCTTCCCTATTCCAATAGCTTGCAAATGCCATGAAAGTATTATGGTTTAGTTCAAAATCCCATGTTTGCACCAAGATATATTAAAGAAAGGTTAATTCTATAATATAGAATTATACTATAGATACAGAAATAATGTTTTTACATTTTTTAACTAAAAACCAAGACTTTAGGAAAAGGAATGTATTTGCAGAAAGTAACCGCAACATCAGAGTTAACAAACTGATTAGGTTTGCAAAGTGGAGAACACTGCAGAAAAGGTTGCCAAGGAAATATTAACTCTATCCTCCTGTGCAAACGGATTATGGTACAATGTTTAATTACACAGCCACATCCTGTTTTTCCACTGCTCCTTTCAGATCCCAGCTTCAACAGTGTTCCAAAAATGACCCTGGAGTGGTGCTCACTGAGCAGTGAGGCTCAGTACCAATTCATCTCCTGCCTCTCGTGGCAGTCATGGGTTCTGGGTTCTTCCCATTCATAGGATCACTTGGAGGCCATCAAGGCATCAGGCAGTACCTGTAAAGGTTTCCAGAACAGCCAGCCTATTAGCTCATACGGTCAGGTGCTGATGCTGGGGAGTTCGTGGTTTAACATTTCAGCCCCTAAAATTGAGTCTGAAGGACATATCCAAAGATGGCAGAGCAAGAAAACTGAAGTGTCCAAAGTTTATGGAGAAATGTCAGAAATTTGCCTTCTGATTTTTCTCAGTTGGACTGATCAGAAATGGGTTATACAGAGTACTGTGCAAAAAGACTGCTGCACAAGTGTCTGGAGTTGGAAACCCTTAATCCAGGAATTCACAAAGAATTAAGAAAATACACATATGGATAATGCAGATTGTGAATTTATAGGAGTGTTTGTACAAGAAAAAGGCAATATCTCATTAGGGACTGGGAATCTGCACAAGAAAGACAAGAAATAGCTAGAAGGGACAAGTTTAATATGTAAGTAATTTCTTTGGGAAGTAACTAGAGTCAGTTCGACAGAAATAATTAAATTGAAGATCAATGGCAAGAGTAAACAAGGAAATACCCTGGGCAGATAATTTATTTGTGATATGAATGAAGCCAACCAGTGCTTTCTCTAAAAGCCCTACAAGCACAGCCAGGGCTTGTCTAACATAGTAAGTACACATCTAGGAAAGTCATTAGCGGGAAGATAAAAGGAAGATTTGCTAAGACTCTCAGCCAAACAGGTAACTAATAATTGAGGAGCACTTGGGTATATATATCTGATGCAGATCCACTGAATTTGAAACAATTACCAATTTAGAAGAGCTCTGCAGACAACTAACACATTTTAACAATCCCTCCTAAGTTTTATCTTCTGAATGCAAGTTTCTGCAGGATTTCTGCATTTCTATGTGTGCATGCAAGTTGCATGTGTATGTGAGTACCCAATATTTATCAGGTAAGAGGTAAGTGCACATAAATAAGCACTACAATTTGAATTTTACTGGAAGACAAGTTATAACTAAAAGCCAATAGGAAAAACTACTTTGAAAAGAAGTAGTAGAGAAAAAAAAGAGAAAATTCATCATGCAAATAGAGATTCACAGAACTACAAAAACTGCTGAAATCAAGGAAATTTGTAAAATAATACATCATGGACAATTAGACACAACACAAAAATCTTCAGCCAGTATAAGTATTCATGTGCAATGCATTTTTGTTGAATGGATTCATTCATTCCTTCATGCATTTACCTCTCTCCTGTAGTCAATTAAATTTATACCCAGGAGAAACTAGACACTAGTATTACTACATTAAGATGGTGCAGACCAAAACACGTTCTCTGTAAATCAGGATTATGCCTACTTAAAAGGTGTACGGCAAGAGTTTCCTAACCATTCCACAGAATTGTTTGTCATATAACCTATCTGCTTTACTAAGCCAGGACACTAAAAAGTCATAAACACTAGCTTGGGGCAGCAGAACTGTCTATGGATGTTTGGCTTTTTTTTTTCCTTTTGGCCATTTAAGATATCCTAGGGTATCATTTCATGTGTCCATGATTCCATGCAAACATGCACATGCCTTAGCTGGTAACTCTGCACTGAAGATTGATGTGCACATGACAGCATACAATTTAGGTTCTTTATAGCTCTTCATCACATTCATATTTATTATCCAAATGTTGTATCACACATTTTTACTAGTTCTTGTTGCAAGTATTAAAAGTTATTTGCTAATAACAATCACAAATACAGCCAGCGGAAGAACCATTTCTGTTTTCCTTGTTATTACAATGGTTGAGAACAGCTGAAAGAACTTTCTGATAAGACTGTCCAGAAGAAGATCTCTTCACTAAACCAACAACATGAAACATTAAGACATCTAAAATAAATTAGTAATTATGCTTTGGAGTAAAACCACTTGGGAAGCATTAGGAAGTGCAACCCTGCTTTCTGCCTGTTTTATACAGTGTGACTCTTAATCAAACAGTGATGAATATGACTGGTGTGACCAGTTACCATATTTATGAATGAGAAAGAAAGAGGAGAGTGAGAAAATGTGTGCTGAGGTTGTGGGAAAGATCTCCATCTTTGTTGTTTTAAAAAGTACCAGAGCTAAGTGAGATTGCTGGTTGCGTGCTTCTTGAAGGCTTCTCAGTGTGTGCAGCGGAACCTATCTGAGCATGAAAAAGTAGCCAGGAAATGGTGGCCTTCAAGGAATAACTCACCACTCTAATATTAAACATGTGTAAATTATTTAGCCTGCCCTTTACACAGATATTCAGTTAAGAAGAAAGCAATGAAAAACCAGCAGCTACTAGTTAGTCACCATTAAAAATATTTATATGTAATCTTAAAACCTGAATGTAATTAAAGAAGAAGTAAATAATATTTTTTGCTTTGTCTAACGCTTTACTCCATGTGTGTGTCACTGCTACTAACACTGGCATCATTGTGTCTCTCTAAATATTTCCTTAATAAAGCAATCTGAGGAATTTAGGTACAACTCAGGCCTAAAATAATCAATCTCCTTAGATCGAGTCCAGATACACAAGCTTATTCTGCAAAGAAGCACCTATTTTTTGACCCATATTTGCCTCTGGAAAAGCAAATACACAACAGAGTTTCCAGACACTGTCTGATGATCCTTTACCTTAAAAACATCTGAGTTATGAACACAATTTTTCTTTAGCCCAGCAAATTAATGGTGTGGGCTGAAGTGGGTGGAGGGAGAACCTGAAGGCCCACTGTCATCTTATCCCATCCTGCTGCCCATGGAGAAGACGGGCAACAACTGGACACAGCTCGCACGAGCAAACAGGGCAAGGGCTGCCATCAGTGCAATGTATGTTAAGGCGAACTCACAGAGTCACCAGATGCCCTGGCAGAAAAAGAGCGCATGGCACATGGAGGAAAATGGGTGGAAGATGTGCAGGGTGATTTTTACCCTAATTAGCAGTTGTTTTTTTGCTGATTACCCTGTAGTGAATTAAAAGATGTCTATCAGAGGAATTATAACAATTTAGTATCATAAATTCTGTAAGTCTTTATGTATACTGAATATATACATATTTATATCAAAAATTCCAGGCCTAGAAACCAACATCCCCCATAAGCAGTCTGGCTATCTGTATAAAATGTTGGCTTACACCCTACTCTTTTTTTTTTTTTTTTTTTTTTTTTAATCTGGGAAGCTTTAACACATCACAACAATCTTTTTTGCCTAATAATTTCATTGCCTATATAAAGTCACTGCTAATAAAGTTTCCTAATACCTAATTCCTTTTCGGTTCAGCCCACTAGTCCCTGGGCAACCATTTTCATCAATCTTAACTATTACTGCTCAAGCAGTTTCAGGATGCAATTACATTGCCTTGTGTCTTTGCCTCAGAAAATGATGATGAGTTAAACTCTGTCAATCTCCTTCCTTAAATTATTGTCTGTCAACCCTTCTATGTTTGTATTTGCACTGCTTTGAATTCTGCAACACTTACCTTGAGAGAGAGAGAGAGAGATAAGAACAACTACCACCAAAGAGGAGCTCAGGATTGCCTGATCCGCTTTGCACATTGCTTCAAAGGTGTTGTTTTAAAAAGGGATGGTTGTTTCTTTCAGTGCACTCTGTAGTGATAACTTGCTCTTCAATTGTAGAGAAGAGCATTGCTTTCTTTTTCAAAGACCATAACACCATCAGTTTATGACTAATATGCTGCTGCAAATATTATTTACAATAACATTGTAACATACACCAGGTGTTTTATGGGCCAATATGACCAGAAGACAATGTTTATTATAAATTACTCCTAAAAGCTGTTGTTGGGTATTTTTCATTTCCAGCCTCTGCTCCAGCTGGGTTAGAGAGAGGTGGGAGCTTGATGGGAATGGCAGGGCAGAGCTTGATGGGCTGTGCTGGATGACCGGGACAGATCAGTGGGCTATTTGCTGTGATAAGATTTCCATCCACAGCACTAGAAACCCTACTGGGATGTTTAAACATGTTTCTCCACATTGCAGAATCCCACTATTGTTATTCTGGGTAGTTTTAAGCACTTCTGCATTTATTTACTGTGGCTGAATGGCACACCATACCCCAATTCACAGCAGCAACACAAGGACAGCACAGGTTTCTGCTTTGCAGGCCCCTCACAGCAGCAGTGCATATCATTAGCAGCTCTTGACTAATTTCCCTGACATCCCAGGGAGCTCAGGAGGCAGGAGGGAGGAGGAGCTGCTCTGAGAGGAGGTCTCTTGTGAAGCACCCCACTTCATCTCATATTCGGTCCCCCCTGATGTCATGACTCTGCCCTGGCTCGGGGCAGAGTGCCACCTGGCAATGCCCACCATGGGCACCTGTGGCAGATGCACCTGCCCAGTGAAAGCAGAGCTTCTTGGCTGCTGAAGTGTAGCAGCTACTGACTGCTTTTGCTCTTGGGTCTTCATGGTACTTGGGGCCCTTGGTCAATGGGAGCCACCATTGCTTTTTCTTAAAGCAGGGGCAGTTTTGCAGGTAGAGAGCAAAACTAGGTGACAGCGAAGCTAGGGCTGGAGACCAGAGCAGGTCCCTGCATGTGCATGAGAGCAGGAAGGTGCTGGGAAATCCTGCTGGGGCCAGGTGAAGAGACTGGACACAGTGACTGCAAGTTCACTGAGGGCTAGGATCGGGGTAAGGGCTCAGTGTTGTTATGTGAATTAAGAAGTTTAAATTTATGAGGAAGTGTAAATCTCTGAAGCAATTTTCCCTTTCTCTCCATTTGATAATCAGTTGTGATTACAAGCCCAAACAGTCCGGACCTGTAACAAAAGGTAGATGTGTTTGTCCAAGTGTAAGTCTCAGCCTTTGTCAGACACCTCTACAGTTATGTCTAATGTGCCACTTATTAAAAGTGGTCTGCAAACTGTTGATGCTGCAGATAATACCAAAGAGGGAAGAAGTGGAAAACAAGTAATTTTGTAGATGCATGCAGTTTCTATTTGCCTGGTACCAAAAATAATCATAATATACTTCTAAACAAGTATCTCCTGTTGACATCATTACAACCATCAGCAACTGTTGAAGGGCTCTTGGTGTAACTTTAAATGTTCAGCCAGGGCAAAGTTTTAGTTGAGAATAAGGTAGTAATTCAAAATATGACATACTAAATTTGTGCAGCCATCAGTATTACAGCTTAATTTCTAATTGTTCTATTCTCTCAGCACTGAAAAGATTATATGTTGTAACTATCCATGAAATTTAATCTCCTCACAAAGTGCAGTGTTATTAGAAAAAAAAGCCTGAGGTATTCCAATGCAATTACACAAGGAATAGCTCACTGCTGAAAAATTGTAATATATCAGAAAGTGAGCAAGGAAGAGATCAGGTTCATGACCATCTGAAGAACCTGAATATACATAAGTCTATGGGACTCAACACGATGCATTCTAGAATCCTTAGGGAATTGGCTGATGTTGCCAAGCCACTCTCCATGATATTTGAAAAGTCATGGAAGTCAGGTGAAGTCCCTGGTGACTGGAAAAGGAAACATAGCACCCGTTTTTTAAAAGGGTAGAAAGGAGGACCCTGGGAACTACTGACCTGTCAGCCTCTGCTCTGTGCCTGGGAAGGTCATGGAATGGCTCCTCCTAGAAGCTATGCTAAGGCACACAGAGGACAGGGAGGTGACTTGAGACAGCCAGCATGGCTTCACCACAGGCAAGTCCTGCCTGACCAACCTAGTGTCTTCTATGATGGAGTGACTATATCAGTGGACATGGGAAGAGCTACAGATGTTGTCTATCTGGAATTCTCTAAGGCCTTTGACATGGTCCTGCACCACATCCTTCTCTCTAAATTGGAGGGATATGGATTTGATGGGTGGACTGTTTGGTGGATGAGGAATTGGTTGGATGATTGCATCCAGAGGATAGTGGTCAATGGCTCAATGTCCAGATGGAGATTGGTGATGTGTCATGTCCCTTAGGGGTGTGTATTTTGACCAGTACTGCTTAATATCTTCATCAGTGACATAGTGGGATTGTGTGCACCCTCAGCACATTTGCAGTGGTGTGGCTGCCACACTTGAGGGACGGGATGCCATCCAGAGGGATCCGGACAAGCTCAAGAAGTTGGTCCATGTGAACCTCATGTGGTTCAATAAGGCCAAGTGCAAGGTCCTGCACCTGGTTTGGGGTAACCCTCAGTATCAATACAGGCTGGGTAATGAAGGGATTGAGAGCAGCCCTGCCAAGAAGGACATGGGGATACTGATGCACGAAAAGCTGGACATGAGCTGGCAATATGCATTCATGGCCCAGAAAGCCAACCATATCCTGGGCTGCATCAAAAGAAGCGTGGCCAGCAGGTCAAGAGAGGTGATTCTGCCCCTCCACTCCTGTGAGACCCCACCTGGTGTACTGACTGCATCCAGCTCTGGAGTCCTCAGCACAGGGAAGACATCGACCTGTTGTAGCAGGTCCAGAGGAGGGCCATGAAGATAATCAGAGGGCTGGAGCAACTCTCCTATGAAGAAAGGCTGAGAGAGTTAGGGTTGTTCAGTCTGGAGAAGAGAAGGCTCTGCGGAGACCTTATTGCAGCCTTTCAGTATGCAAAGGGGGCTTATGAGAGAGATGGGGACAAGATTTTAAGCTGGGCATGTTGTGATAGGATGAGGCATAATGGTTTTAAATGAAAAGAGGGTGTATTTAGACTAGATATAAGGAAGACATTTTTTACAGTGAAGGTGGTGAAATACTGGAACATGTTCCCCAGAGAGGTTGTGGATGGCCTATCCCTGCAAACATTCAAAGCCAGGTTGGACAGGGCTCTGAGCAACCTGATCTAGTTCAAGATGTCCCTACTCATTGCAGGGAGGTTGGACTAGACATTTAAAGGTCTGTTCCAACCCAAACTATTCTATGATTCTGTGATTCTATGAAAGAAAAATACTAGATTGTCAGTCACAGCAGATTGGGATCTCTTGTCCTTATGGACCAGATCCTTTTATCTTTGCTCAGTAGTGAAGTACTTTACCCACTGACTTTACTGGAATGATTAAAGGACAAAGGTGCTGTTTGACTGGAACAGTGGTGTCAGAACTGAATGCTCTGTGAAGCAAAACCCATTCAAATAATATGAAGCATAGAACCAGCCTCTCCACAGGATGAATGAAAGCATTGTGTAATGGCTATGTGTCCTTATTTCTGAATTCTCAATTAAATGTCTCAGAAGCTCAGCAAATACTCCCCAAACTTCTTCACTCCCCAAAGACTTCAGATGCTCAGGTCTTTTGCCTTTTTTTAAAGGATCTACATGACTAGGTGATGTTAATCAGTGTCACACAGTGGTATTATGAATAAACGCTTAAGAGTAAAGTAGAAATATACTCTTCTGGCTTTAATATGACTAAATCTAAATATATCGTTATAAGCAAATGAAATATTTTGATAGGTCTTGTATCTTTTCTCCGCATAATGTCTCTAGGACCCATTTAATAACAGGGATCTGAAACTCAGTACTTGTGTTAAGTATTCGGCAGCTGTAGTGGTAAGGTCAGTGTTTACACAGAAGAATTCCAAAGCCTTTACATGCCATGTGAGATGCTTTTGAAAGTCTGGGAAAACTGAGGTATGTGCTTAATTTTTCTATTAGGAGTAGCCCTGCTGGTAGCAAAGTTAAACACGTAGATTAATGTATGAAGGATCAAGGGTGATCTTCCTTAAACACCTTGATTCCCTGCAGTTATGTACAGAACATTAACACATTCAAAGATAAGTTAAAATCCTTTTTAAAAATGCCTTTATATTTGCAAATAGAATAATCAAAAAATGGAAATGGGAAGGACCTGGGGAAGTCACTTGGTCCACCTCCCCACGGAAAGACAGAATCAGCTGCAGCTGCATCACTCCTCAGACAGTGACGCTTCCACAGGCTCCCACACGACCTCTCCTGCTTTCAACATCTGTTATTTAAAAAGAGGTTTTCTAATGTCTCACTTGAGTGATTCTGCAATTTTCACCTATTACTACTTGTTTTATTCACTCTGGGCATTGAGAACAGACTATTACTTTCTGCAACACCTTTTTATGATTTGAAGACTTACTGTATCTGACTAGACTTTTCCTCCTTAGGCTGAAGAACACTGTTCTTGTCAAACTGACAGCAGTATTTCATTATAAGGAAAGGCTTTTTTCTACCTTTCTCCTCCCTATTTTTCTGTGCAACACAACTTCTGTTATTCCAGCTATTGCACCAACCTTTTTGGTTTTTTCCTCCTTCTGCCTCTCTCCTTTTTCCTTTTACCTTCTCTTTCAGTGAAAATAGTAGTGACAAATTAAAAACACAAGGAAACCAAAAGTCAAAAATAATTCCATTTTTTTTCTTTTGAAAATGTGAAACTGCAATTATTTTCGATTTCTTGAAAAAAACCCAGCAGTAGTTTTCTGCCATCTTAAAACACAAGCTGGACCTTTGCAGCAGCGTCTTTAAAAATTGTTATGAATGTGCTACTATTTCTACTCAGTGCAAAAATAAGACAGGGAATACAGCTACAATTATGATGACACATTTGTAATTCTGAAAATTGTATAAGTGTAGGCAGCTTCCATTACACTTGAGCAAGCTGAGATGAATGTAAACACTGATGAAATAATCTTAGCTATTATATACGTGTAAAAATCAAAGCAGGAGAATCTCTGTTCACTCACGGCTGCCGAGATGTTCCTATGATGCTTAAAAATATTCTGGTCTCACTATGTGTCTCATACCTTAGTAGGAAAATACAGCAGAATACAGGGACTGACTGGAGAATCTGTACTAAAATTCACTGTCCTAATATGGCAAGCAACCACATCACATAGTCCTCTTCACAGGCTGAACAACCCCCATCTTGAAAGTTGTGGGGCCTTTTTAGCTCCTTCTACATAGACGTTCTTCCTGAGCCTTTCTTCTCCTATATTAATAACCTTCTGATTTCTAAATTTATTAAAATTCCAGGTCTAAATTTCTTCATAGCCATATGTACCCAGATGTTTTCATGCCAACATGGGCCTCTCATATCCCCCCGCCACAACATCTACACACAGCACTTTGTAATGCGAAACAAACTGAATCTTTTCAGTTTCATACAGGGATTTTCATTTCCCCAATCACTTAAATAGCCATTTTTTTTCATCTTTAGGGTGAAGCACACATTAATGCTGGAAGCCAGGGGAAAGAAAAGCAAGCCCAGAAAGAACTCGTGGATGCTTCTCTCCAGTCACCAGCTTGGATGCTCAGCTGTAACTGCAATGTTTCCTTATAGTATTTGTTAACAGTCCTCACACAAATGAAGGTGAAGTGAAATAGATGCATTATAATGAAGAAACCATCACTGATCACTAAATGGCCACCCATATGTATTTATAGGTTACATCTCCTCTGGGCTTTCACTTTGCCAAACTAAAAGAGACAAGGGATTTTCACCTCGCTGCAATGGACTGCTTCCTCCCATAACCACACTGGCAGCACTTTCTGCCAGTGTTCCGGATGGAGTGAATGTCTTTTGATTAAGATACATTTCTAAAGGAGCTCTCACCAAAGGCTTATGAGATAGAGTTTATATCCTTCTGCTGAAACAGTCTCTTCTAGTACTTTCTGGGATTGTTTCTGATGTTTCCAGGGCCATGTGCCTTTGAGTATATTAATGGCCACCGGGTAGCAAATACAACCAGATCTTCCCGTTGAGGTTCTTTCAGCTGATGACCTCTTAGTTTGTAGCAAAATTTCCTTTTACTAGTTTCTGAGTCCAGGAACTTGTATTTTTGTACAGCTGAATCTCATTCCACTTCTATTACTTCAAGGGAGACTTGAAGGTCATCTGACTCTCTTTGTATGAAAACCAAATCTCTTCTTTATTGATGCAGCTTTCACTCTTGAGATTGCTAGCAAATTTCATTAGCACACTCCTACCAAGGTCAGAAATTAAAATACTAAATAAGATTATCCCCCAAATCAGTTTTGGAGGGACACTAGTAATATCTTCACCTTAGCCTGACACTTCCCTTTTCAGTAGCACCTGATCTTGTCTTTCCTCTGGCTATTTCCTAACCAATAATGCAATTCCTATACTAATCCCAGTTTCTCCAGATAAAGCAGCACTCTCCTCAGTGATACTGTATCAGTGATTTACTGCAGTTCAGGGAGCTGGTATATCTTGTGCCCATAGACCCTATTGTCCTACCAAAAAGCCAACTGACCCCTTTGAAAGGAAGTGCCAGGAACCAGAATTTGACTCTCCTGGACATCCAATTGCACTCCTGTCTTAGTCAATGTAGAAGCAAGAGGAATAACTTTTCCCAGATGTCAAAGAAAGCAATCAGCATAGTGTCCCTAGCAACCTCATCCTGCTCCTATCACAAAGATGTGTGCAGGAAGGGAGGTCAGAGCTGCTCTTTGCTTGGAAGACAAGGCCTACAGCAGGAGATGAGAATATAACTCCTACCCCTCTCTTGCTGTGCACAAATGACTCCATAAGGGATGTTTCTCTGCCCACCTTTGCAAAAGACTTTGATCCCTTGATTCCTCTCCTTTTCTTCTTGCCAATAAGACAGGGCACTCTTATACCACATGTATGCTTACTCATCCTGACTCTTTCATCTTTAATTCTTTTTTTTTCCTGACAGAGAAGATCTATTCAAACAAGAATTATTTCAGTACCAGCCAATAGCCCTCTTTATTCAAGGAACCAGACTAGGGGATTGCAACAGTCCCTACATGCTAGCATTAGTTTAACCTAAATGACACTTCCTCAGAAAGCCTGGATTGCCTTCACCTCTTATATTACACACTAAAGACCATATGGAAACTCATTTAAAAGGAATGAAGTGCACTGACCTTTTGTCAAAGATCATCAAAAGCCAGTACAAAGTCGTTGTGACAGACATATGGACCATGGTATATTCTTTTATTATTACCAACTGAAAGCAGTATTTATCAATTACACACACATCAAACACAGATTACACACTGGCTACAAGTTATTGCTGTGCTTATTGTTAGTGTCAGTATTTTGCTGTGTTGGAGCTGACAATATTTTTGAGAAAAAATAAATGTTTTCATTTAAGTAGTGAGAATAACAACTGCAGTTAGTTCATACAAGCAATTAAGTGAATTAAGCCTGTATTCTGTAGAGCTGCTCATTAATACCATTTATTTAAATTTTGCTTCTTTCCATGTGAAAGATGTAGGCAGACTCCAACCCTGATGGCATTGCACCGCGAATGCAATGTGTGCCAGAAGAACAGCACAACGGCATGAACAGTTTGCACTTTTATACCTAATAACCAGGAAACCCACATATATATATATATATATATATATATATATATATATAAAATATCAACAAGAATCAACTTTAATGGGCATTTTTGAGGGCCACAGAAAGATATCGTGCAACTCCCAAGACATTTTATTTTTTTAATAATAGCTTTTAAGATGCCAACTTAGTTTCACAAAATGTTGAATAGTTCAATACTTGAAAATAGAAAACACTCTCAAATAGGTGTAACATTTTGCTGATGTGAGAGAGTCAGAAAGAGAGAACAGGAACAGGTTTGTGGGTGACTTGAATCATGCACTGGAAATTTTAGAATTTTGGATTCTCTGACTGAAACAGCTATTACATTATTTCCTCAAGGCTGAGTTAATTTAATAGCAAGAGAGTCCCAAACAATATCAAATTATGCATTTTTAAACAACTCTGAGTATTTATGCAGCACCAAATAGTATACAAGTTTGATTTATCTTTGGCTGGTATGGTCAGGATTTAGCATCAAGCCTGGAACTAATTCTTTGCCTCCCCAGTTTAAAATATTTAATGTTTCCTAATCCAACATGGAGACTTGGGAGAAAAAAATAAATGGAGCACACTACTTGTTTCTCTGGTTTTGATAGCTCACTACTGCTTAAAGCACGTGAAGGATTTCTCAGGGATACAAATATGCAAATTACAATTGGGTCCTTCTCCTTTTGTTGTCAGTAAATTGGTTTCCAATAATATCAGAGGTAAAGAAAATGCAAGAGAAGCATGCATCCCAACATACTGTATGGGAAAAACAAAACATGTTATGCAAAGTAAATGGTGCATGCTTCTCGTGATTAAAAGCTTGCAGGAAAACATCTGGACTCAGTGAAGTTCATCTTCCAAAAATGGAGACAGTTAAGTGACTACTGGGGAACAAAACAAAGAAAAGAAAGAAGTGTGTGCCCAGATTTCCCTCAAAATTATCAAATGCTACGATGACAGCAAGTGCAGTGACTGCCAGCTCCCCAGCGCAGACCTGTGCCAGCAGACTGGCATCTGAGAAGAAAAGCTGCAACACTAAGCATGAAAGTGGCTTGATGGAGGAGAGCTCATTTCAATAATACTCCAGTTTAACCCACTTGTTCTACCTCCAGGCTCTTATGGATGGATATATGTTTGTGCTGCAGCTGGGATATGCAGATGATCTGCATGTCCAAATGAGATTTAATCCAATAGCGGTGCTGAGGTGCTGTGTGGCAACCACACATCTGATCATAGTATAGCTGGAATCACAAGAAAGTACTATGACATTCTTTAGGAAAATCCCAGTGTCCTTGACTATCAGTTGGAAGTGAACTCAGAAAGACATGACCCAATCTCAAAGATTTACTCAGGAAGATAGAGAAGGGTGGGATTCAGCTCCAGATGAGACACCTACACAGTATGGCAATGCAGGTGTGTCTGTGTGAGCTGGGTATGTTCCCAGTATATCATTGATAACCTAGACAACACAGGTGGAGGCGTTTAGTGGGCTATCCATCTCAGTCTCAGACACCTACATATGGTCAGCTGAACATATGTTCTGGACTACCCCCAGCTCGCTGTCTGTACCATCTATTTTAACTGGTTAGAGGAGACACCTTCTGATTACAGTGCATCCTGACATTGAAAGGGTTTACTTTTGCTCTGATCCTCTGAATATTGTCTTGCACCAGGATTTCAGGGAGGTGTATGTGGAATTTGAGCTCTCACAACTATGGTCAGACTTCATGCTGCCCTGAGCTGTTCTGTAGAGAGGCATAAAATTTGTATAAATCTGAACTGAATCACCATCCTGACTGTATGAGGGGCATACCAATATACTCATACCAATAAAAAAGCAAGAAGAGAGCAAGCTCCAGTAATACTCCACATACAGGAGTTTCCTAAAGGTCCTCTCACTCCACCATGGGACAGACCTGGCCTAGGGGCCGTACTTAGGCAGTGTCTTTATACAGTGAAATAAAAGAGTACCAAGGAGCAAACTCAAGCACTGGGTCCCTTATTGTTCTTAATGATTAGCTCAGTTACTAACTCTGGTTTTTGGTTACTCCAATGAGTTCTCTCCAACACAGACCTGCTACAGATGGAGCTAGTCCCAGTAGTAGTACATTGCCAATTCACACTACTTGACTTCTGAGACAGGAATCACAGAGATGTGCCTGCCTCTATTTTACTTACCATTGTGTCAAACTTCCAGACCCCCGCAGCTCATTAATCTGCAACCAGAGATGCTGATTGTCCAGTGACCAAACACCAGGACCTTGGCCACAAGACTCGCACCTGAACAGCTCATGAGCCACATATATTTAAGAGCTAGTTGTAATCCATGGTCTGCATGGTGTTGTTGAGTCTATGAAAGGTTTGCTTTTAAGATGAAGTAATCATTGCTTAAGCATGTTCAAATGCTGCATCATCCTTTCATTCACTGTAGTATATAATCAGCATTTTCTTTCTCCACTGCAAAAACTCATGAAGTGTCACTCTGAATTGTAAATTCTCCCATGAAAAGTGAAAGAAATGCCTTACATATACAGTGATATATCACCCAGACTGCTTGTCTTTCTCACTCACAGAGCAGTTTTAAAGAATTGTTAAGACTAAGTAAGAATGATGTGTATCTGTCAATGACATTCTGAGTTAAATCATCAAGGACACAGAGAATGATTAAGGTTGAATAAACATTTAAAGCCTTCCGGGTTAAAATTTTTCTATCTCATTACACCTTATGAGCACACAGCCATAGAGTCTCAGCTAGGAGGAAGATGGAAATTTTCCTGATTCTGATTTTATTAGGAATACCTACTACTCAGCTTGTTCATTTTTACATAACAGGTGCAAAGACAAAATACACAGCAGGGGAAAAGTGACAAGACAGATGCCTAAAGTAATTCATACAAAAACTCTGCAAGTATGAGTGCATGGTTGCCTAACATCACCTCTGGTAGTGTCTCTGAAAGGGAAGAGAAGAACATCTCAAAACAATCTGTGCAGATTCCCACTGGAGTTTACAGTTATATATAAAAATATCCTGGATCAACAGCCATCAACTGTGTCAGGCAGATGTAAAATGGTCATCACAGACACCTGAACTTCAGTTTTTGCTAGCAAGACACCATCAGCCAATGCAATCAGTGCAGTTTTATTTCTTTGATCTGACTTTGAACTACGTAGCTCCAGCCCTCATTTTTTTGCTTTAGATGGAAGCTGGAGCTCATAATGGGAAAACTCAGTATTTAGAATATTCTTTGTCTCCACCACAGCAGAAAGATCAGTCAGATGTGAGAGATTTTTATCCCCAAAGGGGCACAGCAATTATTCACAGTCAGAAGGTTGTGTTAAGCAGTGAGAACAGACTCCCTGGACAATAGTGTGAGAACAAGTAAGAATCCTTCCTCTTCCTTCTCTGCAGTCACAGTTCAAGACCTTCTCATCAAAACATTAATGTTTTCTCATTGAAAGCGTTCTCAATAAAGCAAAGATACACCACTAATTTCACTGTATAGATGAGAAACTGGAGCACAGGAAGTTTGTTTTTATCTCCTTACAAAAAGAGCCACCAGGTGCCTGATTCCCAACATATTTACTACGCAGTAACCTCAGTGTTCCAACCTTATCACACCAAGTGTCATCAGACAATAGAGAGTCCTGCTGTACCAGCAGGAGGGAGGTCATGATATCTATTTAATTGCTGGTCAGATGCAAAGGACAAGTTTAAAATTAGCTAATACTGATATTAAAAATGAATAAAGGAAAAAATGGAACAGTTGAACTGAAAGCATAGTATTTGTCCTACTAGCACACTACCACCAGACAACATGCTGGTAGAACAAATATTACGCTTATTAAGACAGAGTTATAGAGGACTATGGTACTGCTTAATCAGGCACTAGTACTTGCCTTTGAGACTTGAGAGTAAAAATAATAATAATAATTGGTGTTCATTAGCTTTACTCAATGACTCTTCTACACAAGTTTCAAGCTGGACTCACTAGCAGGATGTCTTTATGCCAATCTGAAACTTGTGAAGAGCACTCATCCATATGCCTGTAGGCTCATTTAACTAAATAAGACTTCCTATTGTCACTGTCTTATCTTTGGAATTTATGGCAGTACATATAACAAAATACAAGAAAAGATGTTACTAAATTTAATGTAAATGGGAGAAGAAGAGATAAAAATATCTATTCACAGATGTTCTCAAATAGCAGACATAAGAATGATTCCTGCTTTCAGCTAGCTTCCATTAGCTACTGACTCTGGAAATTAATAGGAGGCTGTACACAGCTGAAACATTTTTCAAGCCCCAGCAATATTTCATAAAGATCCTTCTCATAGTGTTTCAATGTTAAAAAAGAGTTTTGAGTTGTCTGACAGGAAATCAGAAATCATTGTCCGGAGCTCTAATAGAAGAATGAATAGTGAGAGGCTACAGTAAGTCATGGACCCCTCCTTAGAAAAGGAGATAGAAAGCTTCAGTCAAGTCATTTAAAAAATGATCTGAGCCACAGACTTTCACCACCTCCTTCACAAACAGTTACATGGCCATACATATGTCACTTGGATATTTTATCTTCTCTGACTGCCACTTCTATTTTTCTTTCTATAATGTTGCTTAAACCCCTTAGAGAAGCTAAGTCTTTGTGCTGTCCTGACACAATACTTTGTTCTTTTTTCTCATACTTGTAGACAATTATTATGTCTTCATGTCTTTTGATTTTGTTTTCACATTATCCAGCTACAAACATTTAGTTTAATCCTCTGATACACTGCAAATTCTCCTCCCAGTCCTAATTTTTTCTGTCTGTTTCTCTGGATTTATATCCAGTGAGGGCTGCTGTGAAGAAAGGGCTGGAGGAAGACTGTGCAAGGGCTTCACTCCTCTTCTTAGGAGCTGTCTCAGGCTGAGGCTCATGCTCTTGGTCCCCACCTGAACTACATCACAGCGGCATCACAGTGATGCCCATCCCTGGTCATGGACCTGGCTGGTTGAGACCAGGACCCTGCCTAACAGGCTAATTTAGGGCTTGACCCAGACCTGCCTCATCACTATGGGCTTGTCTGGTGATCACTGATCTGGCCTTGGCCCTGGTTATGGTTTCCAAACCTGGCCCTGTCTCACTGATGTGTGTTCCTGCCTTGAGCTCAGACCTGCCTCATCACCACAGACTTGTCTTTGGACTTTCCTAATTACATGCACTGCCCAGTAACAAAGGATGGTTGGAAAGATGGATAAGCATTACATGTCAAAATTTTATGAAGTTCTACTTAATATTTTGACCTATATGTAGACTGAGTACACTTTAAAAGAAAACTAATAGCATAGCCTCTGCATAACTATGAACCACTCAAGTTTTCCAGCTCTGAAATTAACCTAATGGTTATAGCACTCCTGTGGTTTCCTACCATCGCTACAGGAAGCCCAAAGGAACTGTAAAATTTTTTTTGAAATTAATCCCTTCAAAAAATATATATAAATAAAAATAATTGCAGTGGAAATGACAGCCTTTCAAAAACAATACATTAGTCAACTGAAATACAAAATGCAATGTTCATTAATGGGTGCAAACTATATCTAGTAGGAGGTGGGAGAAAAGGGTCCAGCTTGGACTTAATTTTGTTTCTCTGTATCTTTTTTACCCATCTTGAGCTACTGAACATCTTGCAAAGAACAATCTTTGATTGTTTGGCTGATTTGAGAACTCTTCAGCTGCTGGTCTTTAAAAATAATGGTCCAGGCATTAATGCTTCTGGGACCTTGAGCTGCTCCATCTTTATGAAGACAGATGTATCCAGGTTTAAATACTCCAGCTGGATCATTATGTGTACAATTTACATCATCTTTTTCCTCCTTCTCTTAATATAAAAGTTACTCCATTTGGTTCCAATAGCAGGTGTAATACAGCCTGCATAAATAAACCGGGACATACAAACTCTCTGAGTTAGGATTACCAAGTTTCCGATGGTTTCCCACTATAACAACTACAAGGAAATTAAGCCTCTTCTAGTTTTCTTTTCGTAGCTAACATTGGGAAGGACAGAGTTCTTTTTGCCATACCTTACTTTACTGAAAAATTAATGTTTGCAGTTGAACATGCACAGAAACAGGTGATTCTCATAACAATAATGTTGATTTATAACTGAGAGCATGCAAGATACAGAATAATCAGATAGTGTCCTACAATACCAAGAATAATTAAAAATATTATGGTAGAACAGATCCTGCAAGTGAATGCACAAAAAGGCATGGATGGGCTAAGGGGCTGTTCAGATAACATGAGAAAAACAGTGGCAAATACCTTGCTGAATTTCCTTACTTCTATTCATCAACAGAATAAAAAACAATTAAAGACAAGATGGTAATCAATTTCTTGCCTCACGAGATTTTAAGGAAATTGAAGTAATTGTTACCTTCAGATTATTAAAGATAGACCATGACCCTGCTGACATTTAAAATAAGATTTCTAAGATTTACAACTCTCAAGCATGGATACCTCAGGAATATCTGGGTTTTTTTGGGGGGCTTTGTACATATATAGCCCTCCAGTACTTAAAGGGGGCATAAAAGGTCATATAGGGATATGACAAGGGGTAATGGCTATAAAATGAAAGAGGGTAGATTTAGATCAGATGTAAGGAAGAAGCTCTTCACTGTGAGAGTGGTGAGACACTGGCACAGGTTGCCCAAAGAAGCTGTGGCTGCCCCCTCCCTGGCAGTGTTCAAGGCCAGGTTGGACGGGGCTTTGAGCAACCTGGTCTAGTGGAAGGTGTCCCTGCCCATGGCCGGGGGGTGGAACTAGATGATCTTGAAGGTCCCTTCCAACCCAAACCATTCTATATGTAACACAGGTACCTCCACTTGTCTGGTTAGTGTGATGTGCAGTGAGCTGGAACTGCAAGGAGAGCTCTGTGCCCGAAGGATGGGATATGCATTGCTCCATCTCCACCTTCCACAGCACTTATCAAATGTGCTTTGTCCCATCCTCTGGCTGCAAAATTCACTCACGCCTGTCTGGAAGACAGGGTCCTCTTTTTGGAGATACAACAGATAGAGAGTCTGTGGTGGGTCAGCTGGTGAGAAAATGTGTGTTATGCTGGATTTGTTTTGTAACGCTGATGGGCCTTTTGTTTTAACCCTTTTCTCTGCAATTTCTCTACTCCTATGAATAAACAAGTACCACTCACTTTTAAAAAAGCTGTTCTGAGTGTAGCTCCCCAGTGAAAGTCTACAGATCACAGAATCACAATGACTAAAAAAATCAATAAAATAGAATAATGCTGAGGACTGACAAGAGACAACATGTCAGAAAGAAAGACAATCCAAGCATAAAACCAAGTAAACCACCAGATGTCCCAGAAGGGCCAAGGCTTAGGTACTAGTGGGACATGTGCCAAAGACAACAATGAAGGTTCAGGAGTGCAGAAGCCAAAAAGATCTGAAGAATACATCAGCTTTCAGACACTAATATACAAGCAGACCCAGACACTTGTTCCCTAGCATTTGTTGTAGAACAAACACATGGAACAACATTATGCTTCTATCGTTTCTGTTTGTCAGTATACTAGAGGAGTTACTGGGAAGCTTTTTCATCATAATAGTTGCTTGGAAGCTGAGAGATGCTCTGCTGAGAGCTGCTGAGTGGAAAGCAACACTGAAGTTCCTCTTAGATTAACAGCTGAGCAATTCAAAACCAAAATGTGCCTCAGTCTTAGGATAACATAAAGCAATAGCTTCAAAGCCCAACATTTTCAGGTACTGTGAAATTCTAGCATGGAGGTCCATACATGTCTCCCATTCATTTTTCAGCAGCTTTATCTTATTGGCATTACAAGCATAGCTTGATAAGTGTTTAAATTTATTTGTTCAGTTATTGTGATTTCTAAGACACATTAACTTCCTGGCATGGGAACAGGTAGAAAGGTTACAGATTTAATTTAAACAAATCCTGACAGCACTAATAAACCATTCCAATAATGCCATAATTTATCATAATCAGTTGGTCAATTAGAACTTACTCCAGTCAGAAATTAAAAACTGCTTTTAATCTACTAAGACATCAGGGCAGTATTAAAACCCAGTTGCAATCTACCCCACAAAACACTACACAGAGAAGGCTGGGACACCAGTACCAACCCAAACCATTATTATAGCTTTTTTTTTTTAAAAAAAAAAAAAGTGTAAGACCTTCCTCATTCAAATATTACAAAAAAGCACTGGTCAATAAACAAAAGCTTTCCTTTTATTTGTTATTACAGACAGGCTATTAAAGATACATTTGCTGGGTACTCTTTCTTTTGCAGGTGCAAAATCCTTAGTCTACAAGCAAAGCAGGCAGTAATATTTCAGACTGTGATTCTTTTATCATGACTGTTAAGACATTATTTCCTATTACATTTAAATAGTAGCTGTTTGAGCCACTGTATGAACTGCGCTGAAGTGGTATATTCCCAAACCAGCATGGAATTTGTGGCTAAATCTCAAATACAGCCCAGTAAACAAATTTCAAGAGGTAATTTCCTCAGAGATGAACATACGGATGAAAACATTATATTACAGTGCTCATTTGCACATATAACAACAAAAAAACCTACTGAAGAAGTAGTTGGAACCATTTTAGGTATTGGTACTCCTACAGCTTCTGAGGAAGACCAAGCAGGGGTTGTGAGGCAATTTAATCTGAGCTGCGATGTTTTAAAAGATTGCCAGGGGAAAGGATGCTGTCTTCTGGCTGAACACTTCACTCACAAACAACATACACCCTAGCTAGCAGGGTGACTTAGTTTACTAGCCAATTATTTCTGGCAGCTGAGATCCACAGAACCAAGAAAATACAGAAATTTATCCTGAAGCGGCTTTTTGAATTCTCTCAAATTTGGATTTGAAGATTTCTTTCTGCTGTAGAGCAACCGTTGAGCTGCTGCTCTGACAACTCCGTCTTTAGGATGCCAAGGGTATTTTCTTTTTGATTTTGGAGACCCAAAACTTGCCTTTGATACCCTTCATGAGACAATACAAGTGCACCCACAGCAGAACAGGTCACACCAACAGCTCTGAAAGCCAGCACAGGACAAAACCATCTGCCTTTCATGCAACTGGCAATTAGCCCATCCATGCTTCTACAGCTCTTCCACCTAAAATGAATATAATTTCTATAGAGGGGAAAATAATTCGACTTTCTAATTCTTCTAGAAGCTTCTAAAATAACCACATATGCAGAGAGAAGATCATATCTAGCCACTGCTGGGTATCCTCAGACAGCTTTGGCTCAGTTTCCCTTAATAGTATGTAAGTTAAATACACACTCTCTTGATATTCATTAATCATGACACAAAGGAAATAACTGTATAAATGATAGGTGACATAGTGCAAATACTCTTTGAAAAGAGCAAAGACACAAAGACAGTACTGTAACTGAGAGTATCTGGGACTTCTACCAATTGGATTTTCAGCCCAATGAATGTGATATGCCCCATTCATTTACAGAAACAATGGTAGGGAACAACAACACTGTAGTTTTATCTTTTTAATATTTCTATTGCAAGGTACATATAGGAATCCGTTCTCTGTTTTTCTCACTCTGCACTGTGAAACATAAAAACTCATCTAAACATAAAAAAGATCATTGAAGACGCAAATAACTCAGATGGTTAAACAGAAATGGCAGCAAAATTTCTGTCAGAATACACTATCTGCAATAAACTTGGCAAAGCTCTATGAAGGTGCAAAGTTACTAAGCCACACATTTACTTTGTTTTACTCAAGTCTATTGGGAAAGTTGCCCATGGGAGAACATTAATGGAAGTTTGTAATCATATGGGGAAATGCAAGAGTTTTTAAAAAGCAAAAAGAAGTGCTAAGGAGGAGTAAATAGATTTATTGCCAAGATGAACATTTAGGTGCTCTCAATATCTCTGTAACTCAACGAATACTTATAATCTTGAGGAGGAAGCAGTACACAAGGTGTTGAATCTGCTGAGGACACAGAATGACTGAGAATGGAGAGGAACTCCTGGAGGATCTAATCAAAGTGGGTGATTGGGCAGTGTGACAGTAGATAAATTTTAATGAAGGTAGGTACAAAGCAATGCTTAGTAGGTAAAACTGTTCACTTCAACTTTATACTTACTGATTAGCCAGCACATCTGGGGGAAATGCACCAACAGTGATGATACTATTTTCTACCTTCTTGTCACTGAAGAAACAGTTTTTCTGTGTATGGTTTATTTTTCTCTCCTCTCAGTGTCTGCTGTCAATTTGTTCAGTGTCTGTGATTCATGTGGAACAGTAGTTCAGCTTTTCAGGAGGAGAACAGGGAAGAGTAAAATTCCTGATAATATAATGAGTTTAAGAGACATCCCCCTTTTTTCAGCTTTCTAAAATGTGTGGAAGAAACAAGATTGTGGAGAATAAAGTGTTAGCTGGTGGCAATTAGGTGATTCCAAACTCACATGAAAGAAAAAATGTCTTATCAGCAATGGAGTTAATGTATCCTGGTACCTTGTGTCTTCTGGCTGGACTCTCTGGTATCTAAGAGGGCTAGTGCTTTTAATGAACAGGGATATGGTGTAGGGGAGAACTTTATAGAGTAGGGTTGATGTTTGGACTCGATGAACCCAAGGGTCTTTTCCAACCTTAATGATTCTGTGACTCTGTGTGATTCTGCTGATTGGACACTTCCATTGCCATTCTCCCATAAGGATTTCCTGCTATTAAAGATGATGAGCTCATTTTACAGGCTTTCCCTCAGTAAGGGCATCAGTAAGATCTTGCCATCCAGATAAGGTAAATTCCTCAAAACTTGAAGCAGTTTATGTTTGACATTTCTGTGTCTCTGATAAATTGGGTTGGATCTGGCCACAGCAGTTTCACTGGTTTTGGCAATAAGACACATGGGGCAAGATGAGACAGACTGCATGGACAGAGCAGACCCTTCCCAGACCTGAGTAATGCTGATTCCTCAAGACTAGTCCAGAATATGTTATCCACCAAAATTCTGGTCAGATATCTCAGCAAGCTACAGCCCTTTACTATGGGGAAACTGGCCATAAGTGTCTCCCCAGGGATGCTTGTAGTGCCAAGATGGACTTATTTACCTGAACAACAATAAGTAACTATGTCATATCTGCTGGGGCCAGATGTGGGCTGCTGTGTATTAGGGCATGCACAACTGCCATGGAGTAGGTAGTCCTATAGACAATCCTGCCAGCAGAAGTAATAGATACCGGAAAACCTAGTAGGGCTCATCCTGCTTTTGCTCTCCAAATCCAACAATTTAGTCATTGGTATATTGATTTCAGGTGGGAAAAGCACGTGCTTCTTCTTCAGCTGGATACACTACAGGTGAGGTATGAAAGATAAATCCTCCCTTCAGGAAATTGGAAGTGGCCTTTGGTTGTACATCATTAACCATATCACAGGTGAAGCTGCAGGAGCCATGCAGCCATACTGCAAAGAACAGCAGCTACTCCAGGCAACAACGCCTGAGTGTGTCTGTGCTTTATGTAGAGGAAAGCTCAGGGTATATGGTAAGACTATCAGATACTCTACAGAGAAGTAGAAGAAAGCTGCCCACCAGGAACATCCTAAGAGGTATCATCATCTTAACGGAAGCAAGGAGAAAATTCTGCTGTGGCTCTGTCTGCCCCACAAGTGACATTTCACTGGGGTGAGATTCACGGGGTGGGATGAGAGATGTGTATCTGAATCCTTCCCTGCAGATTCCCCTTCAAAGATGACCAAGCTATTTTCAGCCTCTATCAACAGGGGCCCTCACTGGGTGTTCAGTGTTCACTGAGTGTTCAGTGAGAAGCTCCTCATTTTTAGAAGCACAGCTTTACAATGGGAATTTACTCCAAAGTTCTCTGGTGATTTACATGGGTCTGTGGGTATTAGATAAGCTGGAGCTCCCAGTGTGCTGAAAAAAACTCCTGCCCTTGACATCTTGTATCATAAAAGAAAAGATCCAGGAACAATAAAATAAGAAAGGGAGTAGGAGAAAATATGCATTATCAATTATTAACTATTTGCCTCAACCACAATAAAAAGTAAAAAAGAAAAACCCAACAAAGCACTCAATACTCAAACCATGGGGACTTAAATAAAGTCCTACAGTTCTTTCTTGGGTAGAGCCTCAAACCAACTGCAACAGTGAGATTAACCTCAGAATACTTTTTGCCTGATTTCCTCTTGCCCCAGGATACACATCTGATAGAAGCTCTGTGGACTAGGAAGCTGTAATCAGTATAATCATATTTTTATACTGAAAAGGTATGAATGGGAAATGACATGATCAGGATCGAGAGCATGGTAACTCCTCAACAGACCAACCTATACCAGAAGGCATTCATCAAGAAAGGGTTACACAAAGAGGGTAAATACAACTGCACTAGGGCCAATAGAATTTTGATAAAAAGATGAGGGAAGGAAATAGTAAAGCTTTCAGAAACATCTATTCCATAATAAATATTACATTACTTACGTTTCCTCAGCTGAAGTTTCTTGCTGCCTGTGCAAACATTTTCAGCCATTAGTGGAAGTAAAGACACCACATGAAATATGGCAAATATCAGAATCTCAAGAATTTCATGCATAAAAAATCCATCCCAGGAAGCAGCAGCTATCATTATTTTAGTTGGTTATTTACTGTTTCCTAACTCAAAAATACCATGCTGATATCCAGCACCTTCGAACTCTGTGTTACCGTTTTCATTCTTCTTAAACATGCAGCTAGGAAGTATCTGCTTAGCAACCAGCACAAACATATTGCACCAGAAGAAAAGAAAGGTTACTTGACAAGCAAACTTGGCTAGAAGCCAGCTAAAAGACCCAAAGGCACCTTAGTCAAACGTCTGTGTTTTCTGAATAAACTATAAATTAATAAGAGGAACAGCACAGACAAAGTCAACAGTGATTTTGGGGCATACCCATGCAGGTGTGCCATTGCTCATGCATGTTGTTATTACAGCATATAGACAGAATAAATGAGAAATAGTTGGTTCCTTGTGCAAATTTTCCACTGTGTAACCTATGCATCTGAAATAAATAGTTTGGCCTCCTGGCCCCCTATCAACTGCAGCAGCTGGGGCAGGTGCCGAGTACCCTCACCAAGAAGGAACCAGGTTGCCCTGGCATGGCCAGATGCACGTGGCACGTCCTAAATGAGATGAATCATTTTGGGTTTTAAAAAAAATCCCCCTGGCTGTGTGAGCAATTGAATGCCATTGCACTTGGGGCATTCTGAATGAAAGCAGTGCAACAGAAGTGAAGGACCAGATTTAGTCATCTTTCACAAAGACAGACAGAGGAAAAGAAGAATGGACTGATGATTCTGATGGAACTTCTTGATTCCTTTGAACCCACAAAGACACTCAGTCTTTGAGGATGTGGCCTCAAATCCTTCCCAAGCCATATGCTAGATCAGCCTAGCTCTCACACTGTGCTTGCAGCCTGTGCATGGGGGAACATTGTGAGATAGGCAAAAACATCTCCTCAGCAAGCAGCTGCTCTAGCCAAGCATGTCCCTCTAGCCCACCAGAGCATGTTCATTTCAGTGAGACATTATGTCCCTGTGCATGTTTTTCCATTGGATCCATTCCCAGGATCTGTGAGAACCTGGCTATTTTCTGCTACCTGTCTTCAGGGGGAGGAGGAAGCAGAAGAAAACCTGTAGGAAACCTTCACTGGAGCAGGGAGGGCTGTGAGGACATCCACCAGCTACTCTTCAGGCCACTCACTGACAACATCGTCTCAGGATTTTATTCACACCATGTCTGGGGGCCCAAGAGCTTGTGTGGCACCACTTTGGGACATAAATGTATGAACACTCTCCTGAGAGCTGACAAACTCTGCAAAATACAGCTGAAAACTTAAAAGACGTTGAGATACCTGTGATTCAGAAATAATTGGCAATGATGAAGCATATTCAGAATGAAAAAATATCTTTTGGATTCCATTCTGACAAAAGACCAAGACAACAATGACTCTAATGAGGTAGAAACATCTAGGAAGTCACTAAGGTAGGCTCCAAATGGATCAATAGCATGAAAGGCAAACCATATGCCCTTCTGAAATAATAACATGTGCTTTAAAGGACAAATGATTCACAAAGAATTGGTTAGGTGGGATACATCGAATGCAGCTACAGAAGTGCAGGACACTGCTACTACAGGCAACTGTGTGGGAAAAGATCACAGCCCAGTATCACCATCTGTACATGGGGGAAAAAAAGAGGACAAAAAATAGCAGAGTTGGGGGTGGCAGTATTGTGAACCAGTTTATGAATATATTAAAATAGAAAATGCTGTATTCCAGGAACTCTTCATATTCACAGAAATAATCTTTCCATTAATCTGCACTTGATTACAGTGACTGTGTCATAGTACGAATAGCTGCATCTCTGATGTGACATGTAGCACAAGAAATAGAAGATTCAGCCTTAAAGCACACCCAGCTAAAGATGAAGGACAAATTTTGGGAAGAACTACACATCATCCATGATGACAAACAGAAAGTTAACAGTGACAGAATGGAAAGCAGCCAGATCAAAAGCAACCAGTGTCCACAGTTCATCTTTAAAGATAAGAGATGGCATCAGAATTTAAGGTATAAATGGATCGTAGCTGACTAAATACGGAGTAACATTTGAGTAAATATACCTGTACTAGTCACTTGCTTTCCTTGTACAAGATAAAATTAAAAAGGAATCAAAACCCTCAAATTATAGAGACAACTTTCTGGGCAAAAATGTGATTTTTCTGTTCCAAGCCAGCCAGAGACCACTATCAGGAAATCAGGACTTTCACACCCTCCCACTAGGAAGCAGAAACACGAGCTAATTTGAATGCACTTCATTTTTCAAATGATCCTTACAAAGATTTCACAACCATTGCTTAACACAGACATGAAACTCTGGACATGAGGTAATGATAAATCCTACCTGTTGTGTCATAGAGCTGAAAGACAGAAATGGGGCAGAGTGACATGTCTGTCCTGGGTTTAGTGTGAGTAGACCCATGGCAAATGTAACATGGCCCTGTAGGTTGCCACACTGCCCGCGCTGTGGGAGGAGTGGGAGGCTGGGAGGCCTAATATCAGCAGCTACTTCAGGATGAGGCATATAGCTCTGCAGGATTCTCTGACCATACCAAGCCAGCTCTCATGTTGCTAGTGCCATGTGTAGTTCACATGTAAGGAGCATTGCAAGTACCAGAGTCTGCATATCTGAATCCCTGAACCCTTGAGATGAGATTCACCAGTGTATTCAGAGGTGTCCAAATACCATTTTTAGACATCTTAATGCACCTGAGACATCTGCATGACATTGCAAGACATCATATCAGCAAACCAGACTGAGTGGATCCCCTGGGCTCTCAAAGGCAGCACCTACAGTCAAGCAATGGAATCCCCCCTCCCAGCTTCTCCCTTGTGCACTCACCGAGGCACTAACCTTCATTATGTGTTCAACACAGCTCATCTATCTCATCTGTGATGGAATATTTCTTCCGACCAAAAAAACCCCTCTGCAAAATCTGACACAACTTAAAGACATATTTATTTCCAGATGAGAATAAACTGTTCCTCAGTCAAGGTGGCCCTATCTAAACAAGCCCTTTCCCAAGAAGGCCTTCTCAGACAATCCTTAGACAAATCTGCGCAGGTGACTGTGAGAGCTGAACCTTACAACTTAATTTTATAGGATAAACATGTCATTTTAATGCCTCTGACAAGGCCATGCTTCAGTGAGTGCATGCGCAGCATCCCGTCCCTGGCACTTACAGGCAGAGCTCCAAGGCATTGTAGGTTCATGGCCCTGATTTTTGTTTATGGTACTTTTAAGGACAGAGCTTGGAGTTTTTGTTTATATTTCAGCTGGTTTGAAGGCCAAGATGCAACATGGAGGTTTTTAATGCCTCTTGTGCTGGAGCAAGCGGCCCAAGGCTTGTTCAAGGGGAGGGCCTGCACTTGCATTTATTCTGACCACACCATGACTAACTTCAGAGGGTGTATGGAGATGACTGTTTCTAAGTGAAGAAAAACCCATGAGCAAACTGAGTTGGACCAATTAATCAAGAGTACCCTGCTCTACCTGTGGTTTCTGAGTTAGACCCTAGGAAAAAGTGATAGTTTATCTGTGTGCAAATATGCTCACAGTTTCACTCCACTTTTTTCTCCGTAAGAATTCTCCATTCTACAGTGCAGTTTTTTGCAAGCTTAAAGGGCCCATTCACTGCCAAAGCCTACTTATATGAGAAGAAAAAAGGTTTCTTTGCTCTTGATAAAAGAAATACATTTAGCACTGGATGACAAAGCATGATTTTTGTGCTACGCAAGGACTATCATAGGTAAAACCAAACAGTAAGTTAGACTTTTGTATTGCATTCTTTCATTTTAACTACTAAAGGCACCATTTGAAACATAGAGAAAGAATATTTAACTTGACAGTGTCTGTCCAAAGACAAGTAGTTTAGAGGCAAGACATTAAAATATTGACAGCTGCTGATAAATAGATACATATTTTGCCAGTAATAGATCATTTTTAACAGCTTAATACAGTGTTTTTTATAATGACTAAGACTAGTGCATTCATACCAGTAAATAGACCTCTATTGCTTCAGGAGAGATAATTGCTAGGGATTATATAATTTCATTTATAATAATTTCTTCCTCCCTAGAACAGAATTAATTCATAGGTAAGAGCATTACTGGGTCATACCAGGGGGTCCTAACTAGTGTTACATAATAAAGCATTCAGAGATTTCAACTACCCTGAAATGCAGTTTAAACCATGTTAATACCATCATTGTACCTTGAAGGAAGGAAAATAATTTACTTTGTAGTATAGAGAAGATTTACATTTAAATAAACTATTGTTTGAGTTGAAAAATTACAAACAATCTCCAATCTGTTTCTTTGTCACAGTATCTGATATCACTGAAAGTTTCAACACACACAATTCCCTGTAACTACAATGCAATTCAGGGATATTTTAAGGGCAGAGCTCACCACCACAGGGTGCAATGCAGGGCTGTGCACCTGCCACATTGCTTCTGGCTGGAGAACGCCATTTTCTCAGGTTGCAAGCAATTCTGATTAGCACTTGCAAAGTCTTGAGTAGGTTTATAGGGTTCAAATATTATTTGGATTAATAAAATCAAAATCAACTGCACATGGCAGCACAGAGCACAACTGGGTCACTAGATCTCCAGTGTGTGGATTCTTACGTCATTATAAGCTCATGTTTAAGAGATTAAGTAGCACTATCAGGATTCAGAAGGATTTTTGATTATGAGATATTTATTGGGCCAAATATATATATTTTGTTATCAGTATATGTTATTATAAATTATTTTCAGTGATGGAATAAACACATGCAGAATCTTTCCCTAATGTAGCTTCAGCTACTGTTCAAAATGAGGGAGTCTAACAACTGTATTTAGGACAATGAAAAAAAAATCCATGTGTGGAAATGGGACCAAAGGCTTTATTCAGAATCCTTTGAAGAAATGCCTCCTGTGTTTTTTAATCAGCAGTGTGCTTGTACGAGTGCTGCATGTTCATAAAGCTGTATTAGTACGCCCTTTCTTGTACTGAGGTCCCTCTGGCACTGGATAGGTTAAGCAATTCCTGGTATTAAATTAGCACACTGGTTTTCACTGGTAAGAAAACTCCTGCGTCTTAAATTACAGATAAACTATTCCAACGGAGCCAAGAAGAAAATGGATAAATGTAGTCTTACAAAAAAACCAACAAAAAAGTAAACACATCTGAACAATTGCAAAGATAAGATGTATAGATCAGTTGAATTATTCAAATATTTTTAGACGAGATAGATAAGTACGTATTGACTCAATGTATCTGATCTGAGCTGACTGTGTTTCAGCAAACAGCATACAGCTAAGGAGAAGGCTGAACATTTTAATGTACTCACTACTGCACAATAATTAAGTAGAAATATATTTGCTGCAATTGCAGCTCATGCTGGGCAACTTCTCCTACAACCTCATTTTAGAGCTACTTGTATTTTTACTTTATTGGGTTAGTAAAGTGAGCTTGTTTGGAGCAAGCAGAATATGCCAGCTCTTCTTTTTTAAAATGCTCTGGTTTCCTTCACTAATCCATCACTAAAAGGCACAAACAAATTTACTTTGAATACAGCTTAAAGAGAACTTGGATGCTTACCTCCATTTATGGAAAGTTTTGAAGGTGTCAGGGAAGATGATAAAGCACATTTAAAAGTGTCATGACCTCAACCTGCGAAAGACTGGAGTCTGTAGGAGTTCAGATGGGTTAAAGCCATACCAAGAACGGCCAGCACATAAATACAAGAGGCATTACTACATTTCACCCTTTGCAAGAAAAAGGATCACTATGTGGTATACTTCATTAATGAAAGGCTTGCACGTAGTGCGTTTGCCAAGGGAGACCAGTCTTCACAGGAGCACATGGACTGCCCAGGGAGCTGTAGTCTTGGGTTCTCTTCCTGGCTCTCCTGCTTCCCTGATGGGTAGCCTTGTGCAAGCCATGTCAGCTCTGAAAGGTTTAATTTCCCTGTCCTAGAATCATAGAATCATTCAGGTTGGAAAAGACCCTTGGGATCACCAAGTCCAACCATCAGCCCTACTCTACAAAGTTCTCCCCTACACCATATCTCCCAGCATCTCATCCAAACGACCCTTAAACACACCCAGGGATGGTGACTCCATCACCTCCCTGGGCAGCCTATTCCACTGTCTGACCACTCCTTCTGTGAAAAATTGTTTTCTAATGTCCAGACTAAACCTCCCCTGTTGCAGTTTAAATCCATTCCCCCTTGTTCTGTCACTAATCACCTGTGAGAAGAGACCAGCACCAACCTCTCTACAATGACCTTTCAGGTAGCTGTAGAGAGTGATGAGGTCTCCCCTCAGCCTTCTCTTCCTCAAACTGAACAGTCCCAGCTCCCTCAATCACTCCTCACAGGATTTGTTCTCCAGGCCCTTCACCGGCTTTGTTGCCCTCCTCTGCACTCGCTCCAGCACCTCGATATCTCTCTCATATTCAGGTGCCCAAAACTGGACACAATACTCCAGGTGTGGCCTCACCAGTGGAGAGCACAGGGGGACTGTCACCTCCCTACTTCTGCTGGTCCTTGTAGGGGGATCAGTGATTGACTTCCATTATGAAAAGTTTTTAACATTGAGGCTTATATTATTAGCTCTTAATAACTAGTTCAGGTCTGGGAATCACACTCAGAAGAAGCAGAAGTCCAAACATGAGGAACCGAAAATTATCAGAGGTCTTTGAAAGTATGGCCTGGGAAAAAGCTGAAGCACTTGGATTGATTCATTTCTGCAGAAGGAAAATGAGATAAGACATGACAACAGTCTTCAAATATGTATTAGGCAGAAACAATTCTCTGCATATGTATTGGGCAGAAGCGATTCTCTGCATCCTCTGCAGATAGAACAAGAGAAACACGTATAAAGTCCTGAGAGAGAAATATAGGTTAGACACCATTAATTATTTTCCAAAAGTAAAAAAGGAATAAGCTTCCTAGGCAAATTCCATCTTTTAAACATGTTATAAACAACAGTAGAGAAAAATCTTCCCCAAATCACTGAAGTCTAGTTTCTCATGCTTCAGGACAAGGACATCTTACTGTGCTGCCCTGTTTTCAATGGCCCTATGTCTCTGATTGCCCTGAGAAAGCTTTGTGAAATGTCTTACATATATTAATTATAATTTCTTAATTGAAAAAGTATCTGTTATCAAATATGTTTGGGTTTTTGTTTTGTTTGGTTTGGTTTTTTTTCTGGCTGCATTCTGGTTATATATATGCTTTTACTTGTACACTAGAATATAATGCACATTAGGACCACATTTTAGTTCCATATATGTCATCCATATGAAAGCGCCTTTAATGTCTAACTTCTTCTTCACTATTCTTTGATTAGCTTGTTCTAATTTCCCTGCAGTTTACATGACGCAGCTCTCTCTTTTCCCTATCCATTGTTAACAGGGAGGCAGCTCAGCTGTTGGTTCTGTAAAAAAGCCACCCATGGGATTAACTGAGCTCCAAGAAACTGCTTTATAAATTCGAATACTTTTTGATATGATAAATGCCAAAGCCAACTTTACAGAGAAGAAGTGCTATATGTACTTCATTGTTGAGGTGCTTCCATGCAAGTTCTCCCTCAGCTCCAGAAGTCTGGAAGGGACATGTTTTCATCTCATAAAGGCACAAATGTTCCTAAAACTTTCCCCAAGGATGCAGAGCTTTGTTCCACTGGAGATGAGAACAAGTGGCTAAATGTGACATTTGTGTCACAACACTTCAAACATGGTCCTGAGGCATTATCATGCTCCCCCCCACAACGTTTAGGGAAATCATCTCCTCCAGTGCATCATTCCCACAGCTGGTGGTCATTTTCCCTGTTGGGCTCCCAGGAGATCTCATGTCTGGATCTCTTATGTCTGGGTCTCTCAGACTGGCCATCCTGGAACAGAGCAGGTCCAGAGGGCTTGAGACACCTTAGCTTCAGATATCCCCCATAAACCTTCCATATACTCTGAGATGGTTCATGTGTGCAATGTGGCACATTCACATGTTCCTCACTTCTCTTTTCCACAAGGCAGCAATTACAACACTTGCCTGCCTCCCAACAGTTCTCTGAAAGAAAACCAATTGATTGTATTCAGCAATACCTTTCAACAGAATCTTCTTTAGAAGTATTAATATATTAATCTGCACTTAGACCTAATAAATTGACTGAACAGGTTTGTCCATTGAAAATAAAGGTTTCTGTATCTAGCCATATCATGTGAGACAGCAAGGATGAAGTCTGTCACCACACAGTCACTTCAGCTAGCACTAAAATGCAGGGCAATTTCTACAGAAACAGAGGGGCTGGCACTAACAACATTGTGCAGAGAAGCTCTCTATATTTCAGGTAACTGGAGTTCTTTATGCAGCTGTAAATAAGTTATCCTTCAAGTGGCTACTAATCTATTGTAGTTTTGGTTGGTTGTTTGGTTGTTTTTTTTTTTAACAGAAGTGAGATATTTGTAAATGTAGGTTGTTTATTATCTGCTGTTGCTGCAGTTCTGACTTGCAATCACAGTGGAAACATCTTGTTCCCAAGTCCCCTAAATGATAGGGATTCCCAGCTGGTGCTGCAGCACAGTCTGCTAGAGACCTCTCCTTCTAAGGTATATGGCACTGAGTAGTTCCCATGAAGCCAATTAAAGAAATTATTCATGTTAGTATGAGTGCAAGTGATCCTTAAGCCTTTAATTACTCCCTGTACTTTTACTGTTTAATTCCTATGCACCACTCTGAGATCTTCAAGAGTTTGCCTTGAAAGCCTGTGCTGCAAACCACCATGGCTCACGAACAGCTTAGGACTCCCAACGCAGGGTGGGTGCCAGGGCCACCCCCAGCTAAGTCATCCCTTCCCATCTCTCAACACCCACAGATTGCTCTGAAACTTTGAAGCACTATCAGAAAATTTGCCTAATCTCCAGCACAATACTGCAAAGATAGAAGGAAAGTATAAAACCTAAAGCCCCCCAGCCCTTACAGATCAACTGTAATTTATGTAAGGTGATTTGTTACTGTATCTTTGCTAAAAGGTTGCCATACTTGAACAGTTTGAAATCTGCTAAGTAGAATGTAGATTGCCAAGCAACAAAAGTCCAGTGTCAACCGTGGCTTATTTATCTCCATGTCTGCAACCTAATGCTAAAGAGATATTAAATTTAAATAAATTTATTCTAAGCATAACCAAAATGCTGTAAATAACATATCACTTGATACACAGGAATATACACTACATACCACAGGATATAAAGCACACTAAGTGCTGTAACAGCCTAACTTTCAGGGGTTTATTTTACTGTACTATGATTCTACATCTCAGCTCTCACTCTCAAGGCACATTTGTATTAATATTATCAGGTCCAATTCCAATACCAAGCCAAAGACAGAGATCAAGAAAGTTGAGAGCATTTGGTTCACAACTGCGCTGCTGCTCGCAGCAGGACACTCAACTTCAGAGCACTGTGTCGGTGCAAGATGAGATGTCACAAGGTACCAGCTGCCGGCAAGCACGGCTCCTCATGCCATCAGTCACAGGCAGAGGAAGCGCATCGGTGGCATCGGGCTTGTTAGCCATGGGCAGAATTTATCCACACTCAGAGACTGTGGGGCTGATTTGATTGAGCAAGGTATCCACTGCAGTCAGTTTGTTCAGCCCCAGCTGCCAGTGTGAGATGCCAGCACACCTAGCCTGGCTCCAGGGTGAACCGGGGCATTATTTCAAGCAGTGGGAAGACCTTGTGATGGAGATGGAAGCTGCAAAAAGTTCAGAAGGCTGAGTAAGGAGAATACCCTGACGTCTTTAAAATCCAACCAGCAGAAAACAGTTAAAAATTCCAGTGGAGCTTACTTCCCCCCAAAACTTCCTTCTAAAATACCTTTACAATGAGGCAGTTTCAAGCAAGGATGCAGGAGTTTCCTGGAAGGATTCTCAAAGCTAATTACGTATACATTTAATTAGTTAATTACAAACTGCAAGTGATCAGGGTGAAGCTTTGTGCCTGCTGTAGTGGAGGAAAACGTTAACGACAGTTCTTATTTATTTCCAGTCTTCCAAATCACACGCATCACTAGGAACATGTGTAGTGCCATGCAAGTGATGGACAGAACCAACAAGGCAGGGAGTCCCTCATCTAAAGGCACGAGACAAACCAGCAGAACAGAGATAGTGGACAGGCATTTTGGAATGAAACACTAACTGAATGACCACATTTTTAAAACAGGGAACTTAGCATATTTTAGCAGGATGATTACTCCAAATATATGGGCATATGGGAAGAGGAGAAGTCACAAATAGATGACTGCAGAAATCAGAGGATCACTGTTGATGATCACAGAGTAAAACTGGATGAAGAAAGGCTGTGTGCTAACAGGTATCAGGATATGGGAAGCATTAAGAAGTGAAGCTAGTGCCTCATCATTCTTCTGATATAGAAATATTTCTCATGTGGAAACAATAACGGTAGTTAGGAAACTTCCATCAGTAGTGATTAAATCTCTATTGCCCACATCAGAAGTGTGTAAAAACAAAAGGAGAGGCATTTACCCTCGATTACAACATGGCTTCTGTCATGTCAAGCTGCTAGAGAAAATTGTCCTCCCATGGGCCAAGGACCTGTGATATTTTGTTCTCACCCAGCCCAGGGCTGGGCATGACCTTGGTGCTTTCCCTCCCCTCTGCCCAGATGGCAGTGGAGGAACACTTCCCACTTCTGGCTAAGGACAGAAACTAGCTTATGACAGCTGGTGCGATACCACTGAGGGAAAGGTTTGCCATCTATCCAAACCAATTAAAACAAAAAACCAAAAAATGACATGGTTACAAAACTGTGGGGTCCGTGAAAAAGCCAGTCTGTTTTAAAAATGTATCAATCTTTGATGTTTTAGACCAGCTTGACTAGTTTTTTTAACATGATAGCTGGCATGCCCTGAAGTGGGGAATACCAAATTAATCCTAGCTGCAAATGTTTCAATCTGACGGTTCATAGTTTAATCTTCTGACTGTGACTGATAGCAATCTTATATCACTTAGCGAGCTGCTCGGGGGCTTTGTTCAATTAATCTGAATTTTTTATCTGCAGATACTTTTGATTCACACAACAGGTAGATGACAGTTCAGGAGTGCACACATTCCCCAAAGCTTCCCACCATCACAACGGAGCTCCAGTGCAGGATCGTAGGTAAGCCATGCATAATTCAGTACATTTCTTAGAGCAACTATCGCTTTGCCAAAGGAGTGGGACTGACTTGTGCTCATAAGAGAGTTTCTTAGCATCAGCTTTTTTCTTTTACATTTTCATGCATCTACTTTCAGTTTTAAGCTTTTTAAAACTACATCTTAGACATTTTTAGCACATACTAACTACTAATGCATTTGGAAGGCATACAGAGACCATGACGCTACCTCTTAGTCTTCTTACTTTCCCACACAGCTTGACAGTGTACAGGCCTGTTCTGTATCTAAATTTACAAGCTGTGACAAGTGATAAATATCCTAAGTCTAAAAAGCTATTGTGTACCTCTGACACAATTAAAATTCCTTAGATACCTAGATGCAGTACATAATACATTTAGTCAACATTAGAACATGTCAGAGAAGGAATGTTTTATCCCAGGACACAGCCAAGCATCTAAAAATAGGCCTTCAGTTTAAATAAAAGTATTGTAATAATGTTCATTGGGAAATCCCCTTTCTTCAGATTACAAAAGTAATAGTAATTCCTAGATCATCTCATGCTGTGAAGTACGAACTGAGTAGAAGATTTTATAAAAAGTGCCAAATAAATGATATATTCTTTTCTAAGGAGAAAAATACTGGTTAAAAGCGATGCATTTTTAATTCTTTCATCTAACCCAAGAAGGTCATACTACATGCTTCAGGGCACAGACTGAGCTCTGGCCTGCCCTAATCCATACAGTTTAGCAGCAGGAGAAGAGGATACAAGGGTTTCCCAGGTTTGATCAAAACACACCCTTATATTCAAAACATATGATTTTCACTCAGTTTTGCTTAGTGCTCTCTGGAGCTTGTGTATACCTTTCCAGGAATGGCTGGCAGGAAGACAATATAGCTGTAATGTGTGATAGAAAGGAAGTTCATCACTGACTAAATATAAATATTAAGCTATCACAGCACCTGAAATGTACACTATGTTTAAGGTGCAAAGCAATGATAGGAAACAACTTGTTCCTTCATTTACTGTATTCCTTCTCTACTTTTAGTGGTGAGGCAGAAGGGTGTCTCCCAATTCTTCTTTGCCAATTAGAAGCTATTTTCTTTCTTTGTGGTAGTTTAATTAAGGAATATCATGGAATTTGTCTCCTTTGAGAAGGCTGCTTTAAAAAAAAGAAAACAAAAAGAGAAGACTGATTTGGGTTCAGCTGGAGAAAGGTTCATGACATGCAAGAACTAACTGATCTGGGCTCATTTTGTGTCACCAAGGTCCACTGCGCAGTTAATGTTGCTGGTGGTTGTTGCTGGCATCAGTCCACCAGCTGGCCAAGTAGGCATCATCTCCACTGCATTCTGGTTAGCAATGTCTACCTCTTTACATAGAAACACACACCATGCAACACCTAATAGCCCAATTCAGACAGTGTGCACTAAAATAACACAACGACCTTATGACCACTCGGTGGAGCTGCACAGAGCGCAAGATGTGCCCCATTCTGAGATGGACTTTAACGCATGATCAGACATCGAGGTTTGTATGGGAACACTGCCAGCTATTCTGGCAAGGTCCAGTTCCCATCTGTGAATCAGAGTACTTTATTCTCTCATCCTAAATGCTCATATTTCTGCAAAAGTATTTCTGAATGTGTAGCCTTCTATGGACATAGCGATGGTAACTTGTACTGTATGAAACCATATCAGCAGTCCATGAAGTTGGGAACAGCATAGAGTAAAGATTTACACCATGTATCCCAGCTTAATTTACTTCTTGCCACAAGGAACAGAGAGTCAAGGCTTGTTTGCAAATTGTAGTTCAACCTGAAAGCAGCAGCATTCTCCTCCAACCACACCAACCCCACAGGTGGACCCTTAAAGCTGCTACATGCTACCATTTCTCAGGCTCATGTCTGAGGGACTGAACATTTGCTAGCTGCTGGCAGTGGTATTGCTGATGTCTAGTATGTCAAGAGCCTACAGTTTGTGGTAACTCCCACCCAGGAGAAAAATACTGTGGAATTGTTTCCATTTTATTCAGCTTAGTGTTCATGATTGGAGGGTCTCAATTTGTCATTTTTCTGTCAGTGCTGGTTTTACTTATTTCAGACTTCAGTCAGCTTTCTTCTATCATTTAAATTAACTTTGGAAATCCCCAATTGAAAGCCTGTGCTCTTGCACCTGTCACAAGACAAATAACCACAATATTTTGAGCTGTTTACAGCTTCATGTAATCTTGCCCAGGCCTCTAGAGACCCTCACTCAGCAAGCCGGAAGGAGAGACTGTTTAAGCTTCAATTTTCAAGTTCTTGGAACATAGCTAACAGAATTGTGTCAATACTGTAAGCTGCAAAAGATGCTGTTTCTTCTTTTAATTGCAGATATTTTCAAGAGCACCTGGAAGACTTACATATATGACCTCAATTTTAACCTGTTTGGACTAGATTAGTGAGATGGAAAAAATGTCATGGGTGAGATTCCAGCCCAACCTCTACATGGGAAAAGTTTTCCCTCTATAAATAGCACAGCACTCTTTTGGCTGTAACACTTCTCTTGCTACTAAATTAGAATTCACAAGTCTTCTGCAGGATTCATAATGGGATCAAAGATTAGAAACTTCTTTGAAGTTTGTCTTCCTTTGCTCCACTGATAATACATACCTGCACTAATCCACGATGGTTCTCATAAACTAATCAGCACCCTCCCTCCCCAAAAGGAACAAGTATACAGGCTTTTTTCAAATCCCCATTTATTTGTGTTCATTATTCACACTTCATTTTGCAAGGGCATAACATTTTGTTAATTGATTTTTCATGTACTGTAAAGAGGACAGCTCTGTTTTCTGAAACCTTTTGGTCTAAATGCGATTTGCTGGCAATATTTACAGTATTTATAACTTTGGTCCTGTTTAATGCTAATAAGGCAAACAGTGGATTGAACTGTGTGCATAACAAATTCATAATATTTCACCTTTGAAAACAGCTATTAATATGATTCCAATGACATAATCTCAGACTCACTTTTTTTAATTTGGTCCTTCTTGAAAGAGATCAAAGAAATACTGAACCTCAAGGTTATCTGCCTCTTGTTTAGGAAAACAAGCTAACAGCCTCATTGAACCTAAGCAGAAATTACACAAGGGAAAATACAATTCCAAAAATGCTTTCAAAGTTTCCATAATTCAAAACTGTAACATAGGTATTTCTTTGTCTCATTGTGACTCAAAATTGGCTCATAACTACCTTATCAAACTTCTTGTATCTTTAAATTAATGTTTATTTTTGAAAAAAAAGCTATGTTTGGAAAAAAGCCCATTATCACAGAGTTTGTAAAGATTTTTGTCATTCACAGTAATTGGTTCAATTGGGCACCTGACTCAAATTTTAAAGCTGGAGTCCCTCACTGTGCTCACTGTCTCTGACCTCACAGACAATGCAAAATGTTGAATTGAACCAGAAGCAGTATGCAGTGCTTTTGAGAGATGGATATTTATCGATTTGAATGCATCTATATTTCCATACACTTGAATTTCAGAAAGCACAAAAACTGTGGATGAAGTCAATTAAATACCCCAGTGACAAGCCCCATAGTTAGACATCCAGAATTAACCCTTTCTAAATATTGATTTATAAACTGTAATAAAACGCATGAGAGGGACATGCTGAAGAGGAAAGTTTCGCAAAGTCCTGCAAGGTCATATTTCATTAGTGGGAGACTGAAGATTCTAACTGTGATTCCATTAGAAGGCAGATTAGTCCAGAATGGAGAGGAGGGGGAAAGGAAAAAAAAAAAAAAAAAAAAAGAAAGAAAAAAGTTCTTTAAAATTAAAAAAAAAAAAAGACATGGAAGAGCTTTCATTTCTTCAAAGCTTTGTTTCTTAATTTTTCTTTGGGCTAAATTAAGACATTAATCCATTCTGATGAATGCCCATTGGGTTCACTTCTAAAGGAGTATTTCCCCCCTCATCAGATAGAATAGGAATATCAGAGTATGAAAAGGAGACAATTTATAGTGAGTTTCTGGTCTTCAGAGGGGTTTTAATTTGGATGTGACAGATATGTTCCAGCTGCTGCTTGCCTGCCTTCATATTTTCAAAAGGACATTTTAAGTGCTACTCTTCTTAGTGCTGTGCGTCCCTAGAAAGACGTGCTGTGCTTGCCCCCATTAGAGGCTCCAGACTGACTGTGGCTTTTCCCCAGATTTTAAAAGCCACACTCCACTGGCAGCTCTCTTCTAACACTGGCTGCAGAAGATACCAGCCTCATGTCCCCCTCACATCCCTATTGGAGGGGATTGTTTTCAGCCTCCCTGAAGACCAGGTGCTTTAGAAAATGTGATTTAAAGACTGAAAAAAATAATTTTAGAAATGGCTTCACTGATTTCTTTCTATCCCTCTAAGAAATGAATTAAGTCCATTGTAGTGCAATAAAAAAAGTAGTCATGATCTCCTATTGGCCTGGGCGGAACAAATACAGCCATAGGACATCTCTAAAATAAAGAAGGGGGTGATGCAACAGCCCAGTAGAGGGGTACCTAAGCAGGCTGCCACAGTAGCTGCAATCATGAGACTGATCACTGAATCAACATCTCCCCATAGAGTCAGAGAGAGATAGTTTGGGTGCCTATGATGGCAATAATCTAACTGTGGGGCAATGCACTACCTTCTCCAGTGAAACTGGTGTCTGGAAGCCTGATCTGCAAGTGGTTTGAACTGCTTTTTATCCTCTGCGGATTAAACACTAACAGTCACAGTAACTAAATTAGGCACTCATAATCAGTCAAATAATCCTGTGTGGAAATGGGCCAGGAAAGAGGATTTGTCACAACCCATTTCTTCCTTGTTGCCCCATTACCCAATACCTGCGCAAACATTTGTACTCTCCAACCCCATTTTACGGACGGGAAAGTGAGGTGGATAATTTAAGTCACTTTTTAAAAGCCAGACAGAAATAAGTGCCAAAAACTAGGACTGGAGCTGCCAGGTCTGAGTCAGGACAATTTTAGCACATGGACACAAAATCTCCCGGACCAGCCTTCTTACACTTAAAAATGCAGATTTTATATGGCATTTTATAACAATAACAAGCATGATGATTAAGCACTCTGTTGAAATTGAGCTGGCATGAGAGCTTGGCAAAATTCTTTCAACTGTTTTTTGCTCATAAAAAGCAAGCTTCACAGAATTGAGAGTTTCATGGATTTTTTCAGTTTTGACAAACTTGAGCTCAGTAAATTTGCAACCCCTCCGAATGTTTCAGGTTGGCATTTCCAAACCAGCTTGATCTTCCTGCTTCTACTTATTCATTGCAGGGAGTGGTACAGACCCTCCCAGTGTGGTACTGCTTCCCTCTTCTGTGCACTCTGGCGGGCAGGGGAAGAGGCAACAGTGTAGACAGAAAAAACATTATCTAAGCTATTAAAACGTTATCACATTTAAAATATTGTCACAACCACCCTATCTAAAAAACACTGAAATTAATGGACAATTTATACGTCAGCACTGTTTTTTCAATCTCTGCAAACAGAGAGAAACCACTGTGCCTACACCTCCAAGTCATTCTTTGAATGTTTTTTTATCCCAGCTGTAATAACTAGAGTATGAAAAGTAAATGTTGAGAGTCTGGAAGGCAGCTGAAATGTCTTTTCAGCCCTTGCTCTTCCTGACTGATATACTGCACTTTTACAGATGCTTTGCCCCACAAAGCTGAAAATCTTAACTCAATACTGTTTTATTTTAGTCCTATTCAGAGTGAAGTGATGGCATAAAGTGATCCTTCCACCAAAATATTAATATCAGAAAGGAAAAAAATAATTTGTCATGTAGAAAAATTAACATAAAATCAGTTATAGAAATATGATTGGAATGTATTTTCACATAGGAAAATCTTTGTGTTTACATAATGTATTTAAGAACAATTGATATATCTGTCCATCACATGAGAGTCTTGAATGTTCTACCTTTTTTTGAAGGCAATTAGCCATCTATTCAAGGCTTCTGTGCTCACTTAATTTCCCCATTTCTCCACCCACCTGAATCTGACACTTTGACATCTTTGCTTATTAGAATGGAAATTCAACATTTAGCAAGGCCAGGCAATGCAAGGTCAAGAATCAGTGTGAAATCTATGTCAAAGAAGGGATTGTGGAATTTTACATAAAACATGCTGTTTCATATTTCTATAATTCTAAACAAGACAATAGCTGTCATGAGATACTAAAACAAGTTTTGAAATATTCATCACCATTTTCTTGCTCAGTCTGAAAAGAAATTGCTCAGAGCTGTGGGTAGATATTGAATAGCATTATGTCTTTTAGTCTAGCACCTTGCCAGAGAAGAATTGCCTCTAACACCATGCTATTATTCTATTTTAAGAATTTTAAGAAACAGGGATTTCGTCACTTGATTTGGAAGATTATTTAACAGACTAGTAGGCTTTATGACTATGAAGTATTTCCTGATATTATACCTATATTCTTCCATTTCCTAAACTCATAGCAATTATTATACCTCAACTCATTATAAACATCCTTCTTCCAGTCCTCCACACATCAAACTGTTTTCATGGTGCTTAATGAACTGTCTCCCATGTGGTACTTACAGCATGTTAGAGTCTATTCTGATGAAGTACACAAAGCTAATTACATGAGCAGGATATTCAACTGATCACTAGAAATTCAGATACAACAAGTGAGAGAATTCTAAGGCCCTTAAACTAGTAAAACAGAAACTACAGCCTGGGTATCATGTTACTGCACTGTGGAATCACAGCATAATATTGGGAACAACATCCCACAGCTGTGGAACTTTGATGTATGACGTGAATGTCTTAGGCAAATTTTATTGGGGCAGACACTCCAAATCATACTAGTTTCAACCTTTACATGACTTTTCTAGTGATTCACTTTTTCTCATATTTAGAAGAGAATACTCATGCTCATCTTATACTGAAATATCTGCATTTTTCAATTCTAGCTAATTTACACTGTAAACCAACTCAACAACGACACACAAAAAAAAGACTGTCTGAATAAAGAATAATTGTTAAGAATATTTCACATTTTTAAACCTAAAAAGCAGTAGACCAGAGCTGAGGGTAAATTTGAACTTTTCAGGTAATCTTGAACAAAAATATTACTGGAAAAACCTATCTGTGGCATGGAACAAATCTGGGGAGGGCTGATAGCAGGACCTGGAGCTGAGCCTCAGCCTGGCATTTCCCAACTGTCCCACAGATTCCAGGCCATGTGGCTTTGCCCCAGCAGAAGACCTCATGTGGGCCTTGCTGCACTGTGGTATAGAGTTGCTCTGATGTGAGAAGCCATGGGAGGTGTGAAAGGGGCAGGGAGAGTTGCACAGTCACACTGAGTGGAATGTTACTAGCAACAAAGGATGGACCCCCCTCCATTGGTACAGTGAGCTCTCACTATCGCTGCTTCTCTGAGTTGTTTTATTGAAACACAACTGCCCTTGTATGCTGTATTGAACAAAGAGCTCACCCTGAACCATGTCAACCATTTTATTGTGAACATTGTGGGACAGCCCCCTGATCCATCCTAGGACCCAGCTTCAAAATGGACTGGTCTTTGGTTTCTGTCATTGAATCCCACCGCCTTCATCAAGGTGAAAAGCTGCTTCACATGCCACCGTCATTTTGAATGAGCTTCACAGATCCTGATTCCCCTGTGTGCAAACTGCAAGTTACACGCAAGCACCAAAAAGTGGATTTTAAATGGGCAAAATGGACTAGTGACCCTGGTTTGCAGGTCAGTTCCCTGCCACAGAAGCTGGTGAGATGCTGAGTGGTTTGGATGCCAGAGCGGTCCCTCCAGCCTCAGCACACAATTGGGCAGGACCCCATAGGAGCAGAGCCCTGTTACGACTGATCCTGATTAGCAGCTGATGGCACAGCTGTCTCAGTTGGCATGTTATTGGCAAAGAGCAGCCTGGTTTATACCCACACTCAAGGTATGGGACTTGGGGAAAGAGCAGAGACAAGCGGACAAGCGCTGCACAGCCTGCTCTGTCCCTACCACAGGAAAAGAGCACAGTCCCACCACTGCAAATCCATTTAACTGAGTCAATTAGAGTATGTGAGCTGTTGCCAGAAAGTCAGCCGAGGTGCACAGCACAGGCTCTGTGCACATCCAGGATTACTGCTTTCAGAGAGGTCACAGGAAGGGGAGAAATCTGGTGAAGAACAAAGCTGCCATGTCACAGCACATTAACAAACTTCTCTGCAACACAAACATCACGTCTCCTTTCTCTAAACGGGTGGGATTTTACTCTCCAGACAACATTTAATCAGCATTAGTATGCCAAAATGAGACACTAGCTGGGATTTCTGAAAAGAAAGGTAACCATTTGTTACATTTGGTTTGGGAAGAGCTAGCACCTCAAGATATCTGGCAGGGGAGAGAAAAGCAAGAATAGAATCTCACTAGGACCCCTTCAAGAATTATCGTTTCCCCTAAAACACTCTGCCCCTAAAATAAACCTGTGTTTTCCTCTCAGCCAGCCATAGTCATCTGCTTTTTAGCAGCTATACAACATGATATTTTTGCAGCAGATACAAGATCTTGAGGTGAGCCCCTTCATTTACAACAGTAGCAGCCTCTCTATTTATAACTTATGCACACTTGCAAGATGTTTTCAATTACTTCTGTCTCCCTGACACGCAGAGATACTGCTTGAATAGGAAATTGTATCATCATACATGTTTGAAGATTTCTAAAGCTAGATTATTTTGCATTTTATACCCTACTGAACTAGGAAATTAACAGTAAAACTTTACCCTGCCCTATAGAAAGCCTGATTTAGTCAAAGACATGATTTCAGGTAGTAACTACAGAATCAGCTATTTATTTAATTTAAATAAAACCATTCTTCCAGCAGACAGTGAAGGTAAGAAATAATATGTCATTCCTGAGCTAATACTTCTCCCGTACATCCACACAGGCTTACTTTCTGTGCATGTTGGAAGTGTGTTAAATAAGATGCTGTAGAACGAGAACTAACTAATTTGTGCTCCCTGGGTGTTGGGCAACTAATCTAACTCTTGCTGGCACATAGACTATAAATAGAAAAAGGCGATACAGTTTCACACTGATAACATTTCTACAAAAGTTAGCAATTCAACAGTACAGAAACCATTTTTTCTTCCTACCTATCTGCCCTATAGGGAGTGATGAATGGGAGTTGTGTTGCCTTTAATTCAAAGAAAGCAGGTGACGTTAGGTGTCTTCTTGTGTGATGACTTACCCAAGGGCTGACACCCTAAACACAGGGTGTGCCCTCACCTGCTTGGTAACACACCTTCTCCTTCTCTCACACAGATCCAGGAGGAAGAATTACACATTTGGATTTAAAGACAAATAAAAGACTTCTGGACTGGACAGCTGTGCATGTCACAGGAACCACATCAGAAAGACAACCCGTGGGAGGTGCTCATTCTCTTGCTCTCCTGTGGAGGTGCAGGGAAACTAGACAACTGCTTAGATGTACTCTCTAACATCAGCAAGAGCAGAAATGATAGGTCCTATTTTTCATCAGGTGACAGGCTGAGTTCATCTCTACCCGAATTTGTACAAGCAGAACACTTCCCCCGGGTAATTTTCATATCCATCAGAAACGTTCTTGCAACATGCATAAATTGTACACAACATCCTAATTCCAGCATTAAAGAGGGCTACCATCTTCAACAAAGTGAGCTGGAAAAAAACGTATGCGCCAAGGACTTCCACATCCTTCTGGTGATTGGAATATGATTTCAGTTTTTGTGGGCTTAATGTACAATATAATATAAAAATGCACCAGAATATATAAATAACATCAACTTCTTTTAAGGTGAATGGTCAGATGTAACTTTCTGGGTCTGAGATTACTAATGCTTTTTCCACAGTTTTTTGAATGGAAATCAATTGACTCAAATTCCACTGTTTGGAGTCTTTTCCTTTTAGAGAAGTCTCAATTGTATGAACATGTATGCATGTATGTGTTCAAGGATAGTGCTGTACCTACAGATGTTATTTTTTTCAGTTTCACACCTGAAATTGCTAGACAACAACATTTCTTGCAGAGGTGTAGCTTAGGTCTAATCAGAAATAAGACAATTCTGTCCCTAACAAAGGTTTTATATAACCAAAGACTAAAAGATTACATCGGAGACAAAGGAAAAGGTTTCCAAAGGCATAAATGTAGGGTAAAAGCACGAAGCAAAAGAGGTTGACTACCCTCAAGGTAAAGTTTATTAGGAAATAAACAGAAATGAGCAGTCAGTCCAACAGTAAAACAAGATACAAGCCTATGTTTGGGGGCACTGGAAGAGTTAGAAGTCCCTGGACACATTAGTCTTTAGCATTTGAATCACTCCATATAAATGGGGAAAGAAGAATCCTTAGGGGTTTTAAGTATTTTCATTTTACTTATTTTAATTCACTTCAAGTTAATACAAACACTGAAAGATTTAGGAACCTGCAGCATCTCGTCTCCTCTGGTGCTTCATATCACCTGGTCTGCCCTGTCTGCATCCCTCCCAGGCTGATACCACTTGCTTTGATGTTGACACAGTTCAAGCTCAGTCCAGTCTTCAAAGAAGAACGGACATGAAAATCCTGCAACCCCTTTCCACTTCAAACCCAGGGCTCATGCACACTTCCCAAGGACTGCACAATCCAGTGGGCATTATTTTGTACTTAATAAAATTAACAGTCTTTACAGAAAATAGGATTTGAAATGTCATTTCAGCCATGGGATCCTTCCAAGTCTGATAGATGAGACAAAAACTATGATATCAGTTCCGATCCCTTTCATATCACTGACATTATTTGATTAATTTTCTAAACTAATTTTATTACAATGCATATTAAGAGGCAGAAGAAAAGCAGGTGAGAAAGACTATGTTGCTCATTTAGATGATCTTTGATCCTAAACTCAAAGCTGCAATATACTTACCAAACACAGTTTACTGTGATTATTTACTTACTTCAGCCTGTAAGAAGGGATATTCTAAGTAAAAACAAAATACAAAAATGCCTCAGGATCACTTTTAATGTGATTTTCTCTGCAGCAGGGAAACCAGCCCCTTCTTATTTGCAATGTACACTCAGGACTTATTTATCTATTATCAATAATATTTTTAAAAATAGCACTGGGAAATCAAGATTCCAAACCTACAACCCAATGGCACAGAAGAGATTAATGAGTGCTGCACAGATTACATTAATCCTAACTTAGACACAAACTCCAGTCTGGACATTCCTGGAATACATGTATTTAATATCACTCCAGAAATTAGGACACTTTTTGGACTTACGGTTGGTTGTCCTGCTTTGATCACTCTGAGCACTGTCGTTTGACTGGTTGCTGGAGACGGAGGATACACTTGAGCTCCTGACAAAACCAAATGTGGCCAGTTTAGCTGCTGGTAACCGTGAATAACCTGGTGGACGAAGACCAGACTGGCAGGGCTTGGGGAGATTTGATTTTGCAGCACTTGGACATGAGCCTTTCTTAAGATCAACTGAAAGAAGGAAAAAGAAAGAAATTTTTATTAAATAAACTAAACTGGGATATACTAAGCATTACCTCTCCCATCTGCTACATGAAGTCAGTATAAAGACTGAATATAAGTTTTAACAGCTGATCAAACTACAGTGATGTCTTATTCTTTGCTCCACTAAAACGAAGTTCTGTAGAACAATTACAGGTTGCAATATTTTTTAAAGCGTGAAATGCAGCAAGGACCCATGAGGCATAACTCAAAACTTCCAGTAAAGTAATGTAGTTCAAGTCTGCTAAGATTTTTTATAATGTTATCTTCTTTTATGCTGTATCACTTTCTAATTTTACATTTGTTATGTGCCAATTAAAAAAAAACTTACACAGAGACAAACATGCTATGCATAGCTGCCAATTTTGGAAACTATTGTAGAACACCAACAAGCCTCTTCAAGGACACAGGACTTCTTTGTATTCCATCAAAGAAAACACTTCTTTGAAGTCTTTCTTTCAAATTTTGCTAAAAGAAAATGCCCTTTTCTTGCAACAAGCCTGAGAACAAGGACATGACCTGTAAAGTTGTACTTTTTTAACATATCGGCAAGCCATTCCACTGAGAGACTTCTCACTATAAACCAATGTGAATGACATCAACCAAGTCTCAGACAACTGCCAATAGCGGGCTTATAAAAGATGAAGTTTGACAACAACAGTAGTTCAGCTAACATGTCCCCTGTGGTAACCAGTAACTGGTCATCTGTCTCTAACTTGTGTCCTAACCTGTATTCTGCTGCCCTTGCTTAGGTGAACTTTTCTAGGCAAATCCAGAACATAGGTCCATAAATGCTCCAAATTGTCTTCATGGACCAAAGGTCCATGAACATGGCAGGATTGTCTTCAAGGACCAAAGATTAGAGTTTGCTTTTTATTGGAAAGTCTGGATACCAAGTGAATCTGGACCTCAACTGTACATAAAATCTGGAGAGAGCTTTTCTTTGTAGGTTTGACAATAACAGATTCTTGTTCTTTGTGGAATCTTGAGCAGCAAAAATATATATTTAAAAAAAAAAAATCACAAAATTGTCCAAAAGCTGATGTTAGATTGTTTAATCAGTCATTAGGACCAGTGGGTTAGGAGACAAGGCAGCATTAAAACTATCAACATATTCTGCTAGAAAAGGCCACAAAGGCACCATTTTTCCATTCTTATTCAGTGAACGTTATTTGTGCATTAGCCTGACACATACTTCAAAGCAAGAACTGAACATTCATAATATAAAGGAAAAATAAAATTAACTGCACAGTAGGAATATGGTCTTCATATTATTACACTATTTAATTCTTTTGTAAACTATGTAGGTCGCAGCCTTATTAATTTTAATGAAGCATTACACTTTGAGAAGACTTTGCAGAAAACAAGACTAAATCCTTTGAGCAGAAAAATGTTATGGGGATTTTGAAAGATAGTTGTGTACCTCATCAAAATAATAACAATAAGCTTTGTTTAACAAAACTAAGCCTTTTCTTTTGAAATAGAAATATGTGTAACACCAAGCTGAAAAGAGTTTTGTTATCCTATAAGACACATTCCTATGAAAGACATCCAAAAATGCTCTTTGCTGAACACAGTAATTTACAGACTCTTAAATTAAAATACATGTTTTGTACCCACTTTTCACAAGTTGAGGCCTTTATTAAGACATGAGGAGATGGATGTCTGACTGCAGTACCTTTACCAGTCCAGAGGAGGACATGCTGTGGAAAGTAACCCAAATGAAAATAACTATCTACGGTGTATAATAAAAGACTGCTAAAATCCCTGCTCACTCTTCTGGCACCAACAGGGACAACTGTGGACTTTGATCCTCAGTCTGGCTTCATTTGGATGGTGTGGAGATGGACTCAGAAGTAGCTTTGGGCTCCAGGTGCAGGTGAAAAGCAGTGCAGGCACATCAGCACAGAGAACAGATAACAAGTGATGTTTGCCATCAGTTTACCGCCAGGCTGGTGCAGCATTGCTTTGACAGGGGTCTATTACAGCTGGTTTACGTTTATCTGCAAAGCACCAACAAGCCAGACTTCTTCCCTCCTCACTGCTGGGGACATTCATGCCACATCTAAATGACCCCACAGCAAGGCACTACAGAACATTACCTCAATGTTTTCCTCAGTGCCACCAGCACAGCTTGCAATTACTGTGAATCATGTTAACTGATTTTCATGTGGGAACAAGAAAAAGTATCCAGTGAAAGGCTTTTAAGAATCCCAAATGCTAGAAATGACATGTTAATCATCTTTCAGACAGGCTCTCTCTGTTTGAGAGGACTGACATCTTCCTGCGTTAACAGCTGCTGAACGGCGGGACTCGAATCGGCTTATGACAGTGTAAGGCTGCACTTTTACCATGGAAGGATGATCCTGTGCTCTTTCCCTTCCACAGCCAGATGCCTCATGCCCCACCAATGCTGACACAGACACTTCAGCAGTATTGTGGATTGTCCAGCTTACCCAGCTGCCTGCACACTCATACACTTGCTACTGGCTGAGCATGGCCAAACATCAGCTTTGCCACCTACCTAAAGGACTAATTACACAAGGGCAACTGTGTGTGATAAAAGGCAAACAACTCAGCCACAGTCTGCAAAATATTCCCTGTGTTGCATCAGTGACAGGACTAAGCCCAATTAGCCTCCAGATTTGAAGCAGAGATGAGTACCTGTGGCAAGCAGCTGCAGGAGCAAGGAACCTGCCCAGATCAGTGGCAGTCAGGAGAAGGTATGGGACTGTCTCTTGTGGGTTTTACAGATTTCTGAAAAATGCACCAACAGGCCTGCACTACGTAAGCTGAGAGTTGAGACTCCTTTTTCCTAAGAATGTCTGAAAATTCAGGTGGAGGGAGAAATCTTTCATTTTATAGCAAAAAGCTATAAATATCATAGATTTCCTGCAGCAGAATAGGGGAAATTCCACTAGGGAAATTTCTCTGGTGGAAACCGTTAGAAATGGGATTATTTAAAATGCACTTGAAATGCACTTGCCCTAGGATGGTGAGGTACAGCTGGCACTCCCATATCCCCAGATTAACTGCAGGGAAGCCCGCACTGAGTCCCCAGGCTGTCCGCTCTCTGTACCACTGTGTGACCAAGCGCGTGCAGTCCATGGCACACCAAGCACCATGGGTGTCACTGAAGAAGAATTTCCTTAAAAACAGGAGGTTTTTGGTGACAGATTGCCCAGCCATCTCCACCTTTTCTTCAAAATCTTTCTCCCAGACCTGGGCAGAGGAGTCAGTGTTTTTTCTCACATTTCTGTGTGTGTTTCAGTATATAACTTCAATTCAAATTCCCCCTGAACTATATTTTGTATCTTGAACTCATCATCATCCTTAAATTATTTTTCATTTCTCTTCTTTGTAATCCAGCTCTTCCGTATCACAAGGACCTGGGGGCAGGACATTATCCTCATTAGGGATGCATTCAAACCCTTAAAGCTAAGTCATTTTGGGTTTTCTTTCTCATTAAAATACATGACACATCAGCCTACTGTACATCATTATGTTCAAACGTCAAGTTTTACTATGGATGTTTTTTCTTTATTTCTGTTTCTTTTAAGTATAGAAGCACTCCTGCAAACAAGGTCTGGGAGTTCAAAACAAAAGTTATTTTAAGAGCAGCTTTCATTTTAATAAAAAACTGCCAAAATAAGCTTTAAAAATTGGCAAAAAAATCTTTCCAGCTGTCTCACTGCCTGAAGCTAATTATAGAATTAAGTATTGTTGTCTGTATGGCACACAAGTGATTTTCTATGACACTTCAAGCTGTTCCCATCTAGAAACGTGAAAGCATTTTGAGATAGCGACTGATTGACACAAACCAGATGTGCCTGGAAAGCCTTAAGAAAAGTCTGAGCCAGACTTATGCATCCCTGCTGCACGTGAATCGCATCTCCATGCACATGTATAAGCAAATTGCATGTCACTTCTCTGTGAAAGCTGAAATAAGTTTTAGCTGAAATGAATGAAAAGATGAAGAAAGGAGTTACACAGATAAGTTCTTATGAAAAAAAGTAGTGATTCAAAACTTCAACTCTGCTTGTGATTCAGGGATCCTTGGCAAGACTTTGTTTTTGTGTGGTGAGGTATTTGGTTGTAGGTTTTGTTTTTGTTTTTTTGTTTCTGTTTTGTTTGGGGGTTTTTTTTAAAGTATTTCCATTGAAACTTTAATTATTAGGTGTCATTTTCTGTCAGAAAGATGCTGTGAACATAATTATTTCATACTGGGAAATCTGGGGCAAAGAAGTTACCTCCAAGGTCACTGAAACAGTCAGAGATAATACAAGCAGAGTTAACCCACCTCAGAGTTATCCCAATCATTGGTATCTTTGCAGATTAAAAATACACTTTGCAAGTAAGAAACCTATTCTGTTGCCACTACCTTTTCAGTTTCCCTGTTTTACACATAATGACTTCTCTCTGAAAAAGAACTGACAAGAGGCTTTAAAACAGAGGTTTTAATAGTGTACACCTAAACAGCAGTGAGTACGTTGTACCCAGCTCCCCTGATGGTCTCTTATCCAAATGATGTCCAGTCTGGGACAGTTCAGTTCCAAAGGCAAAACAGTTGTCACGACTGAACATCAATATACTTTCTGATCATCAGTCCACTGTCATGCAGTAGGAGATGTTAATTTCCTCATGATTCAGAGTTAAAAGCCCCAAAAGCTGCTCTGTGCCTTCCCAAGGCTGGTTAGTACATTCTCACTACCCCAAGAATTTGCCAGCTCATGCTTCATACAAACGGCAAATGTCTATGTTCGAATTGTAGCTGATGTGCAAAGCAGCAGCATCCCACAGAAACTTCCAGTACAGGAACCATCAGTGCCTGAGCCACACTCACTTCATTTTCCACTGAAAGCCACAGAGCAACAAGAACACTTCTCTGTGCACCAGAGCCACGTCTCATCTGCCCAGCTGCTGCTCATCAGCTGCTCAGAAGTGCTGCATGTGCCCAGCCAGCAACGATGCTTGCCTTTGGCCAGGGAGGAGGTAGGGTACGGAACACTTGTCCCCAGATTGTTACTTGCACCCAGATTGTTACTGATACCATTCTTATTACTGACGATTTGGTACAATAGCCATATAAACAACCCTCCTAAGATGCATTTTGGTTCTTTGAAGACACAATAATTGTAGGGAGCAGAGAGGTGGCATACAGCTAAGTCTAAAGTATGGTGAAAATGTCCTTAAGCAAAACTCTGATAAAGAAGTGTGTCTCCCTTTGAAGCACATAATTTTTCTTCATGAAGTACAATAGGATTGCTCTCCCAAAGAAAGCAGAGTGCCAACTGAAAGCACTGCAGATTAGTGGACAGAGAATATTTTCCTCTCTGAATTCTCCTCTTGTCACCTCTTTCCTTAAACAGTTAAGAAGTTTGCCAGCTCAAATCCAAGTGCCTGAGACTGCAAACCTATAAAATAATCATACAGCTGGAGCAGCAGTAATGCAACAATTCAGGATGTAACCTCAAAACCCCTTTTCTATCATCAAATCTCATTTCCTCGTTTGAGTATTAGGTATTCCTGAGCATAAATATGAAAGCAAAGCTTTTCTACCAGGAGAAAGCTGTAGATATATTGTAGCATTGAAGATGAAATGCATTATACACATGCAAAGACACAAATAAATGCATATACCTGTGTGCGGGAGAGCTGAGCACGCACACGACCAATGTGATCAAGCAATGCCCATTTATTACAACTAAGAAAGCCCTTTTATAATGTTCTCCTGCACACGTGAGTAACATGCAGTACAAGTCCTCAAGATGTGACAGTTAACTTAGCCCGCGCTTTAAACGTTCTTATGATTGGATAAAAAGTGCCACATCAGCCTTGCCAGGCTTCCTGCCTTGTGTAACTTCCTCTTCTGTCCCAACCCCTTCCGGGGGTTGTTTGTCTCGTCGAGTTTCTCCCCCCTCATTCAGGGTCACATCCTTATCGCATTCTTGCTCGGCTGAGGCTCTTATCAGCCTTGTTCTCATGCAGGATTGCTCACATGGCCATTCTCTCGCAGAAAGCCCTCTAGAATCCCAACACCTGTGTGTGTCTGAGTAACGAGAAACTTTGCTGTCCTGATGTATATATAAACTGTAGAAATGAGAGGAACTGCTAGACCCTCAGGACTGGCAAATTTAATGCACAGGTGATAAGGAAACAACATTTAATTAACTCTTTGAGAAAATATACCATAAATACTACTGAAAAATGTAGAATTCTGTGAAGTTAATAAGTAGAATTAAGTGAAGTTCTAATTATGAGACCTCTGTTATACTTTTCAAAATCAGACATTAATCTCATCAAAATAATCAGCTAATGAATGCAAATCCTAACACGCTTGCTCCAAGAAGTGGAAAACATATTACACAGATTCACAGAATCATTTAGGTTCGAAAAGACCTTGAAGATCATCCAGTCCAACCATTAACCTAACACTGACAGTTCCCAACTACACCATATCCCTCAGAGCTATGTCAACCCGACTCTTAAACACCTCCAGGGATGGGGACTCCACCACCTCCCTGGGCAGCCCATTCCAACGCCTGACAACCCCTTCTGGAAAGAAATGCTTCCTGACATCTAGTCTAAACCTTCCCTGGTGCAATTGAAGGCCATTCCCTCTTGTCCTATCACTTATTACTTGGTTAAAGAGACTCATCCCCAGCTCTCTGCACCCTCCTTTCAGGGAGCTGTAGAGGGTGATGAGGTCTCCCCTCAGCCTCCTCTTCTCCAGACTAAACACCCCCAGTTCCCTCAGCCGCTCCTCGTACGACCTGTGCTCCAGACCCTGCACCAGCTCCGTTGCCCTTCTCTGGACACGCTCGAGTCATTCAATGTCCTTTTTGTAGTGAGGGGCCCAAAACTGAACACAGGAATCGAGGGGCGGCCTCACCAGTGCCGAGGACAGGGGTCAGATCCCTTCCCTGTCCCTGCTGGCCACGCTAGTGCTGACACAAGCCAGGATGCCATTGGCCTTCTTGGCCACCTGGGCACACTGCTGGCTCCTGTTCAGCCGGCTGTCAATCAACACCCCCAGGTCTCTCTCTGACTGGCAGCTCTCCAGCCACTCCTCCCCAAGCCTGTAGCGCTGCTGCGGGTTGTTGTGGCCTAAGGGCAGTCCCCGGCATTTGGCCTTATTGAAACTCCCCCAGTTGGCCTCAGCCCATAGCTCCAGCCTGTCCAGGTCTCTCTGCAGAGCCTCCCTACCCTTGAGCAGATCAACACTCCCACCCAACTGGGTGTCATCTGCAAACTGACTGAGGGTGCACTCGATCCCCTCGTCTAGATCATCAATAAAGATGTTAAACAGGAATGGCCCCAAAACCGAGCCCTGGGGGACACCACTCGTGACCAGCTACCAAACAGATTTAACTCCGTTCACAACTCTTTGAGCCCGGCCATCCAGCCAGTTTTTCACCCAGAGAAGTGTGTGCCCATCCAAGCCTCAAGCGTGTGCCAATCCTGGCAGCCAGTTTTGCCAGGAGAATGCTGTTGGAAACAGTGTCAAAGGCCTTACATTGTTGTCAAGGTAAACAACATCCACAGTCTTTCCCTCATCCAATAAGCAGGTCATCCTATTGTAGAAGGAGATCAGGTTTGTCAGGCAGGACCTGCCTTTCATAAACCCATGCTGACTGGGCATGATCCCCTGCTTGTCCATTATATGACTTTTAATGGCCCCCAAGATGACCTGCTCCATGACCTTCCCTGGCACTGAGGTCAGACTGACAGGTCTATAGTTTTCTGGATTGTTCTTTCTGCCTCTCTTGTAGATGGGTGTCACATTTGCCACCCTCCAGTCCAATGGGACCTCCCCAGTTAGCCATGACTTCATGGAAAGCCGCTTGGCGAGCACATCTGCCAACTCCTTCAGCACCCTTGGGTGTAACCCATCCGGTCCCACAGACTTGTGTGCATCCAAGTGGTGCAGCAGGTCTCTGACCACCTCCTCTTCAACTGTGCTGACCTCAGTCTGCTTCCCCTCCCCATCTCCCAGCTCATGAGCCTGGATGTCCAGGGAACAGCCAGTTCCACTGCTAAAGACTGAAGAAAAGTAGGCGTTGAGCACCTCAGCCTTTTCCTCATCCTTCATTACCATGTTTCCCTCTGCATCCAGTAGAGTCAATTTACATAAAACAAACAAATGTTAAGCTTTTGGAGACACTATTGCACCTTTAAATACATCATGATTCAATGACTTTCTATCTTACCTACAGTGCAGATTACTTTTTCTTACAGTCAGGCTGCTTGCCCGACCCATTCAAGGCAAAGCATCACCTAAGGAGCAGCACTGCTTAATAAAGAACTCACAGACCATGCCAACACACGTGTCCTACGGACAAAGAAGGATCACTGCTCCAGTCACATTTTAGGCATCACACTTGGAGATCACACTTGTGGGATCATTCATTATTATTTTACTTTCTACTCAGCATGTCTTAAAGCTAACAAAACCCTTAATGTACTTGTAGTACTTGCAGTCCACCACAGCAGTCCAGGGATTTAATTATCAATTACTTTAGAGTCAGTTTTATGAGTATTAGTATTATATATGGGCCAAACCACCCATCTTATCAGTGCTGCTTAAACAGATTGCTACATTACGAATCGCATGGCAAAGGGGAATAAAATCCTCATTATGAGGCACTGCTTCTGTCGTCGATACTGTGCCATGGCGATTTCAGTTTAAGAGCCTCCATGGTACCTTCTGCTTCTATTACCCCAGGGCAGGACTGAAATCACTAGGATTAGAAAATGTATTAAAAGCTCAGGATTAAGCTGCAAGAGATCCTGATTAGCAGTCTTGAAGGCAGGACTGGTATCCTGGAGAGAAAAATAACTCTTAGTCCCCAGCTGCTTTTGCTGCAGTCAGCCAAGCTCTCACACCCCACAACACTCATGAGCAAGGAAGGGTCTTACTGGCTCCACTTCCAGTATGCTGACCACTTGTTCATGTGTTCATTATGTTTGCTTATATTGATAAATACTTTTCTATTGAAGCTGTATTTAATTGTATTTCTCAAATATTGCATCAAAACTAGTAATGAAGATTAAAGTTTAATACCACAACTAACTGTTAAATTAAGGGAAAGTGGTTGAAAATGTGGTGTTGGGTACCTTAAAACAATTAGCTAGATGGTGCCTGGCCCTGCTCTGAGCCCCTCCCGTCAGCCCCACACCAGTTCTGCCACGCCAGAGGTTGCTATCCCATCCAGCCTCTCTATGGCAACCAGGGACCCATCTCTGGTCTTTGTTCATGCACTGGTGTGGACACAGCCACAGGAACCAGTTCTCTGCTGCCTTTCTATTCCTATGCCAGTCTCCTCCTGTCTGCTGTCACTTGAGTCTCTTTCATAAGCAATTCATTCTTCTTAAAAGGGATTATTAAAGACAGAAATAAGTCATACATTGCTGAGAGGAAGATCGTCAATTGAGGCATACAAGGAAAAAGGCTTTGGATAGGGAAAAGGTAATTATAAGACAATCTTGCATATATAATTGGGAAATAAAATACCAAAAATAAAAGACTGTAAAGTAACTAGTATACAATATCAGAAATACATGAAAGATCAATAAGGGAAGACACTGAATCAACAGAGAGCAATGAGAAGTACTTTGCAACAGAATAAGATGTTGCAGAAAAATTAAACACATTCTTCACCTCGCAAGAAAAAAGGTGAGATGCCAGAAGTGAAAAAAATGTGTCCTGAGGTGGACAGTGAAAAACTAGAGACATTAGCAACCTCTCCAGAACAAGTCTTGGGTAATTTAAAATCAATAAAAACAGTCAGAGCCCAAAGACCAGATGAGACACACTTTGGGATCCCGAAAGAGATGGCAGACAGATTATTGGACTACCATGAGTTATCTTTGAAACAGCAAGGTATCAAAAGACTAGAGAGAAACAAACAAAATAACAGTTGTAGGAAGGAAATTATGGAGAGCTATGAATTAAATCTGACCTCCAAAACAGACAAGGTCCAAGAAATAATCAGTGATAAAAGCAAAAAATCCCAACTTTTGAGAAATAGAAAACTTTATGAAACACTTTAGTGAAACAGGAATTGCACTAACAGCTAGTGCAATTTCCTCATGCATACTCATGCAGTGGCATTTTTAAAGGCAGTATTACAGCCAATAAAAAGGACTGATAGGCTGATACTGTTTAGATTTTAGAATGTCACATAATATAGGAAGACAGTAAATAAATACATAGAAGACAAGTTCCTATATGGATTAAAAATGGCTAAGGAAAACTCATGTCTGCAACCATCAATGATGCAGGATGATATGGATGATGGATGGATGATGGATGAATAAAAATCAAGACAACCTTCATTTCTGAGGATCAGAAAAGTCAGTGTATTTGTTAATAGGTCCTGTTTGCATATTCCTCTCACATCTATCTCCCACACTGGTTCCTGTTATGAAACAGCTTGCCCTACTCATATCCTGAACTTGCAGCCTCTTACAGTTTCATTTAAGTGGAAAATATGATTCAATTGCTCTCTACACCTGTATTCCCATGTTCAGTGCTGACTGAACTCAACTCACAGGGATGAATTGGTATTTACTACCCAGCGTGCAATCTTGGAGTGACTTCTGAGACACATATACAGCTGAGCTTGGTCAGCTTCTGCTAATGACATCAACATAAATAAACTCCACATGCAGGATCAGATAGTAAAGCATAGTGGCAAGAGGCACTGTGTTACAGAGAATGTTGATGTTCTGATAAACTTCAAATCCTGGCAACCTGTATTACTGACTGATACTGTCCTCTCAAGGTAAGTCAAGAGACTCTGGTCCATTTCCATTCTAATATTCTCTAAATTTATTCTGCAGCTTAGTATGGAGAAATTGACACCAGGGAGAGAGAGTAATAGTTTTCAAATACCTGCAGAGAGGCGAAAACCCCATGTCCACTCCAGATAAAAGAGGAAGTAAATTGCAACAAAGGGGATTAGGCAAAACACTAGGGAAAATGTGTAATTGAAAGCAGGCAATGCATTGGAGTAGCCTGCTTTCAGAGGATGCAAGATCTCACATTGAAGGTTTTTATAAATAATATTTCATTAACAGGTTAAATAAACATTTATCAGAAGTAATCCCATCCTGGGGCAAGAGGAGGGACCATATGACCCCAAGTCATTACTTAGCTTTATCCTTTATGACTATTTTTAAAAATCTCTGCTGTTTTGTAGGCTGTTAAACAGCTGCTATGCTTCACTCTGGCAATGGCTGATTTTCAGTTGTCTCTGAACTTGCTGCTGTTTAAATGTATGTTGTTAAAACCTTCAAGATTTTCCAGGCTACCAAGGAATGTCCCGTAGAGGTAATTATTATCTCTGCCTTGAGGCATTGTACACTTCTCCTTCCGACTCTTCTCTTGCTTTTCCCTCCCCTGTAATTCTGCCCAGGGTCATGCTGAGCTGGGTAGTAGCTGGGAAGAAAAAGGTATTAGAAATGTTGTCTCCAAACGGGTGGGTACCAGGGCTTCAGAGAATCAAGATCTCTGCTGGCACATCTGAACACTGCCCAGGTTTTCAGAGCACAACATGGTGGGGAATGTCATAGTCAGACTGAATGACAGGGTCTTCATGATGGAAGAAAATGTCCCATTATCTTCTGCAGGAGAAAAGCAAAGATTTTTCAGGCATTTACAAGGAGGAGGAAGATAAAAAAGAACACAATAATAATTATTACTGAAATTGGTTCTCCTTTGGCAATGACCTGTTAGAAAGCCTTTGCAGAAGTCCCAGACTCCCTAGTAAGGCTTGCTGCAGGATAAAAAGACACAACTCAAAGAGCGCTGTTGGAGTTTTGTAGCATCAGGTCAAGATGTTGCTCATTTTGTGATATTTCTGTCTAAAAAAACCCCCAACCTCTTATTGGTGACTACAGTTAAAGACAAGGAAAGAAATTTCATACTTTACCTGAAGCATCAGGATGATAGAGGCTGGGAGCACTCGTTATTTCTCCTTGCTGATGAAGACAGCTACCTGAGGATCTTTGACTTGCAATAAGAATCCTGCTCTTGGCAGATGGTAACCTGGATACTGCACCCAGTCCTAACTGTGGCTTGAGTATCATGGCAGATCGATAAAAACTTGGTGGGACCTCGTAGTGAGTATATGGTGGAGGGCAAAATTCATCTTTTGCAGGCCTTTCCCCAACCTACAGAAAAATCATTAACACAGATATTATGCAATAAATCAGTAAATCTAGAAAATATGGAGCTCTAAATTGCTTATAAAGGCTAATTTTCCCTTGTTGTGAATATGGGCTTCAGAGCAGTGCAGATTGATCATCACTTTCAAAAAATGACGGTGTTGCTATATGAATTGCTCTCCAAAAATATGCACATTATGTTCCCAACACACTGCTAAACCCAAATAAAGAATTGATCTCTCCCCCAAAAGAATATAGACAAATGGAAAATCTTCAATTAGTGAAAATGAAGTTACTGTTAAGTTCTGAAAGGTAATATAATTTACAGAATAGATGCACCAAGAGGGTGGATTATTTATTAGAAGTTAATTAAAATATTATTACTGAGATACAATCTTGGGGGAAGTCAGTTTTAACTTAGATAGTTAAAAATAAAGCTGAAGGTATTTTAAGTTCATTTTATCATAGAAATTATATTTTCAAATCTTCTGTGTGAGGAAAAAACCCCAAAACCTCCACATGTTCTTACTGCAAAATGTTCATTGTAATCTATGCCCCTGAAGTTCCTGAAAAGAGACCTGGTTGTGGAGGTGGACACGTTTCTGTAAGTTACATTTTCAGGGTGTTGTTGAATATTCCAAATCAGAACTATAGAACCCAGCTGCACATTTGAATTGGAGAAAAAAAGCAAATTTACAAATGTGAAACATTCACTGTCTATCATAAATCGATGCTGCTTTGCTAAAATCAGTAACAAATCTCTCGGTATTTTAATGGACATATATTGTGAGGACAGCACAGTAACTCCCAGGCTGGAAGTATTTTCAGCAAACTGGCTGTTAGCAGGGAACCTGCAGTAGGGCAATGACCTGGTTCCCCAATTCAGCCCTTGCTTCTTGCTACACTCAAGATGGGCTTTGACTCCCAACTTGCTGTGCTACTTCATGACTTGGGACAAGGACGCAGAACAATGTCATTAGTTTTCATCTCTCACTGGTGAAGAATCGTTTGCTCCTCTGGGTAGAGCCCAGCTTCTTTACCATTTTCTTATATATAATGCAAAATCATCACGCTGTAGAAAGAATCCATGGAGATTTTTTTCAGTGTGTTCCATTTAGGCCACAGGAAAAAAGCCCCACAGTTTAGGAAATAGGAAATCTGAACTAAATTTGTTTAAAAATTAATCAAAAAGTGCCATAGGCTACCTAGGAAGAAATGTAACTGCCAATTAATTAATTCTGCTGTAAGTTATAATGCACATAATATGCCAAATCAATTTCTGTTTAGCAATCATAAGCATTTAGAATATGCACTTAAAGCTTTGATCCTAGTTGCTTCAAGAGCTTTAATCCTAATTTAGCAAATCTTTAATATGCTAAAAGAGGCAAGATTGGCCTTAAACTATTAAATACAGAATTTCTGAGGCCTTTGCGCAGGAACTAGGAGAGCAGATGCAACAAACACTGATCATTATATTTTTGCTCTGTATTTTTTCCTTTGTTTGCAGTCCTATTTCCTGCCATTAGATCTTCCCATTTTCTTTTTTATTATATTCCTGTGACCTATTTTTACAAGTTAAGATGCAGGTTTTTTTACTGTATAGATGATTCTCTAGACTTGGACTACAGAAGATATTTAGCTTCTTATTTTCAACTTCTGGATTGTTTTTCTGGATAAACTTTTCTCTCTCTGATGAATTTATTTCCATCAGATTCCAGTATATACTTCCTGTTATTTCATATTTAACTGGCAGTGAACATACCAATGCCAAGTACTTCAGTATAAGGAATGGAGAAAAGCTTTAAATATAGAAACCATGCATTTTGTATAAACTGGGTCAGTTTAGCCAAACCTTCAGTCACCTCATATTTTTTTCTTTTTGACAGTATGCTAGGAGTAACACAGAAGGGCAACAAACATCCACACAAAACCAATCAATCACAAGTGTAAAACATCTTCTCAACCTGAGAGAAATGAGAATGAATTAGAATAGAATCATTAAGGTTGGAAATTTAGAATAGAATCATTAAGGTTTGAAAAGACCCTTAATATCAAGTCCCACTGTAGTTTACCCAAATATCTCTCAAGAAATAGTTGGGTTTTTTGAAGAGTGCAGTTTTGGGGGACATAAACTTGCTATGAAGACATATATTTTTTCTTTTCTAGTCAACAGTGAATTCATGAAGTGTAAAATTCAACTGATCTCAATAGAATTGTATCCAATTTTTGATTATAAGGCCATTTTAAAACTCTACAGAAAGATATGGATTAATATGAGACCTGTTAGTATCCTGTACTAGATTTTTGTACAAAGAAAAGATTTTTCTTAGCCTGTCAATTAAAAGGAAGCTCAGCTCAGAGTTTTATTTTGTGTGGCGCTCTGCTCATTCCCCACCTACCCCATTTAATGAATTTGTTAGAAACAGTTGGAAAGTCTGCAGTAAATACTCAGAGCATACAGGAATTTCCAGAGCCTGAGTAATCCCGAGCAGAGCTGGCAGCACAGCCAGCAGGTAAGGATGTCCAATACTTTCCTTCATGTTACTATGTTTATAACACTGTCAAACATTAATGCCTCAAGCAAGAATCTTCTTGTCAAGTGCTTGCTTTGGGCAGCTATTTAGAAAAAGAGTTGGCAACCCCAGTTCAGAGAGTTAAGATAATGATATTACAGGGAAAAACCGCTGGTTTGACTATGTATAAAACACCTCCCCCACATTTTTTCCCCTACAGATCTGTCATTTCAACAGGCTTTAGTCCATGTTTTCCAAGCAAAAGTATGTCTGTGCTGAGGAACAGGCCCAAGGAGGTGGTTGAATGGGACAGGGGCAACCCTGGGGAGGCAGACAGGAGAGCTGGTGATCCACTCACAGACCACAGACCCCTACCAGAACCAGCGCTCTTGGCAGCCATAAAGTAGTGAAGTGAGCCAAGGAGCACTCTCACAAAGCATAGACCGTATCCATACAGGTAAACTCTCACCCTGCAGACCAGGCTGGTCTCATCTAGGCTGGTCCTTGGGAACAGCCTCTGGGTGAGCACATGTGGCAGAGGTGGACACTGAGCTTGGGAGCATGCTCCCAGTCCCACAGTATGGACAATCTGCATGAGCCTTGGAGGCAGTGCCCTCCCACTGTTCAGTTCACTAGCAGGGCTACAGCCTTTGGGTCCCATGGTTTGCTCTGTTACTTGCATAGAGGTATCTGGGAACATAAACTGGCCACAAAATCCTACTGGTTCTCACTAGAAGAGGCTGAGGTCCACATTGGGATGGGGAGCCACACTGTGATGAAGCATGTGGGCAGAACCAATCTGCCCTGGAAAATGACTTTTAAGCATTTCACTTTGAGAGGTTTTCTACTTTTTTTTTGTATGAAGCCAGGCAAGATCTACCTCCACACCATGCTGATGTTCCAAAGAAAAGCACTCAAGGAGCTGCCAATGCCACAGGCAAGGCTGCCCATTTAACCTTAATTCAGTTCCTTTAAGGATCCAGTCCCTAAGCACAGCTGGGCTGCATTCATGCCTGAGCTGGGATCTTTTTCTGAGCTTTACACGGGCTTTAGCACAGGCAGTTCAAGGAGCCCTGTAGGCTCTCCATTGCATGGAGCTAGCCCTTGACTCTTACTCAAAGAGCTCTCCAGGCCTTGCCTTGGAGTCTCCTGTCTGAGAGAGTACCTTACTATTTTTTTCTAGCTCATGGCACCAGAGGGGTATTTAATTGTTCCTACCACTTAGCTATCTGAAGGGTGCTTAGAGATTACATGTCTGATTGACAGCAGCTATTAACACTCCCTATCATATCTATGTAAAGAGCTATAAAATGCTAATCAAAGCTCTCCAAAGCCCAAAGCGGATGCACAAAACAGGGCAATCTGGGATTTTTTTTCTCTCATAAAGACAGTAGCCATTCTGCCCCAGTGTCTCCTTGTCTCCAAAATTTGAGTCTTCAACACTGTTCCTTCACCAGGTTGATTTTGGTCTATTTCAACCCATCCTAATTGGTTTATTCTGGATTACACATCAGTCATCTGCCATGAACCTGTACTGTGCACAGCTGCTCTTTTAAGTATCTGTCCACTTCCATGGATCAATCATTTTCCTTCCTCTTGATCCATATGGGAGCCAGATCAGTTCCCTTTGCATTCCTCTAACTAGCAGGACAGTAAGGCAAGTGTTTTTAGGATGGCAGCCCAAGAGAGCAAATACCACCCTCTGCTATCAGCTCCTGACTCCTGGGCTAATGCAAACTCCTAACACAAACTGCAGTTTGATTGACTTTTCCTCCCCGGCCTCTCCTCCAGGCAATCCAGCTTCTCTGAAGAAGCAGTTTACTTGGGTTCAAATCTTCCCTTGTTAAAATACTCACCCAAAGTTATGTTTCTTGGAGAAACGGGGGAAGATGCTTTGGACCTTCTCCAGCCCATAAGTGTTCTCCTTCTAACCCTAGTCTAGAGCAAGTCATGCTGCAGAATTGCCACAGCCTGAGTCCTTCTCATGTTAAGAACAGTCCTCAGTGGTGCACAGAAATTGGTCCTTTGCTCCCAGATGTGTCTGCTGATCCTATCTGATTATCTGAACCCCAACGGTAAGGGCACTACAGTCTTCAGAGGGTCATGTCAGCCTATAAACAGCCAAACAACTGCACAGTCTGGGTTATTTAGGCTTTAATTTTTGTTGCCATACATTAAACAGTAGTAAGCTAGTAATCTTCCCTCACCTTACATGGCAATTGTGAAGATATGCTAATAATGGCTGGCATCAACAAGCTCACAATGACTTCAATAATTCTTTCTCTGGGTGGAAAATATAAGGGACAGAGCTGGAAACTGAAGTTAGAGGGGAAAGAGCAGTGAGCACTGTCCTTTCTGTGTCTGGGATGAGATGGCTGTCTATGAAAAACTATAATCCAACCTTCAGCAGGTTGCCTGTTAACGTGACCTAAGGGCCAATCTACACTCAAACACAATATCTTAATTTGGGTATTAGCCAGCTTTTGATTGGCAGCACTGTCACCAAATTTGTTATTTCGGTGCCATTCCTTGGGTAAATACTGTATGTAAAATGAGGCAGGCATTAAAATAGCCTCAATATAGCACACAAGACACACAGCAAAACCACATAGTAATGTGAGGGTTTTTTTTTTTTTAAAAAAAAGACTGATTCAAATTAAAACCACTTGTGTTACCTTTGGTATTTATATAAAAAACTTGGTTGTTGAGCTACCACAGGTCCCAAGTAGCAGACACAATGGCACATCACGGACCCGAATGTAGCTTCCTCTTCCCTGTCTTTTCTCTATCTTCCAAGCAAGGTCAACTTTCCTCAGCTGTGCTCACCTCCCAGCAGGGATTTCAGGTTACCAAGACTCCTGCCCAATTTATCAAGGCAGAAACAATGAGATATCAGGAGTCAGAACTGTGCAGAGGGACTTCCCTCACCTTTGGGCTCCATGTGAAAGCTTTTGAGGGGAAGGAGATTTCTCATTTGAGGTGCAGGTCAATATAACACACAGCACTAAAATGAAACAAAAGTAAATCTTTTTTCTGTATGATATATATAATCCAACAAGAGCTCTGATAGTCCCTGGGTTTCAGTACAGCTAAACAACAGGGAATTAGTTTAGATCTCTAGTGCTCTGTCTGAAAAACCTGACAACTTTCCCATTAAGGAATGTGGGCAAATTACATTCATTTCCCAAAGCAATTCTTTGGGAAAAAAAAAAAAAAAAATTCCTTTTATGAATAAATTCAAACAGCATATATTTTATTTTCTAAACATCCTTATTTATACTTTTAGCAAGTGACCAGTTTTCTGGAAAACACTGGAGGAACGCAGTGACAACTTCCAGTCACAGATCAGACATCGTAACAGGGTCAGTGCCAGAAAAGGTTAAGTAAGTTTATTTCTAATTATCACATATTGCATTGATTTAGAATTACTTTCTTGTTTGAGGTTTGAGGTTGAGAATTAACTACTAGCAGTAACAAGTAAGCAAATGATCATCACCTGGCATACAAAAGAGGCTGTCAAATCTGCCTCCTTACCTCCTGCAGAAACTTTTCGCTCATCGGACCGAAGTGATGGCCGGGGGGCCTAATTCCTGACACCACCAGTCCAGAACTGAAGAGTCTTGGCTTCTGGAGGTCAGGTTTAAATTTGTCGTAGAGGATGCTGGCGGTCTTTGCCTCCCCTCCATTGGATGCCTTCTGCTCTGCAGAGATGGGAATGCCACACGCAGGGCTACCGAAGGGCAGCCCTGCTGGTGCAAATGAAGGGTCAAGCTGCTCTATTGAACGAGGGTTTCTCCTAATGTATGTGATGATTTTAGGTCTCACAGGTTTGGGCCTGGGTATAGCAGGCTTTATCTCAATGCTTTCTTCCAGCTTTTCACTGCAGTCACTGTCCACACCCGCCTTATCTGAGAGGGAGCCCTTGGAGTGGACCAGGATAGGTTTTGGGATGGCGCTGCTGCAAGCAGTCTTGATAGGCACTTTAGGGGATATGTTTAACAACTGCGTACTGTCAATGGGAGGTAGGACTGAAGAGGGTGACAGTTTGTCAACATGAAGTGCATAAAGGTCCTTCAAATTACTGTTTGATAGCACAGGCTGACTATTAACATCCAGCGTTGCCACCGGACGCACAGGAGTTGGGACACACAAAAAGGCATCAGCCTTTGCTGAAACATTACAGCTCTCTGGTGCTTCCTCTAGAGGACGTTTCTGTGCATTAGCTGTCTTTTTACTTGGAACTGAAAAGCTCAAGGTTTCCACATCACTGTCATGGTTGTCAGGTTGTTGGTTTGACACTGTCTCTGCACTGTGTGTTCCATGCTGATCTGAGAGATCAGAAGCAGGCACAGCAGCATCCTCAGTGCTTCCTTTGACTAGCATCAGTTTATTCTCATTAACTTTCAAAGGTTTGCTGTCAGGTAGATTAATATTATGTATAAGGGAAATCTGTTCACCAACTGTTTCAGAGCAACCTGCGTCAATTTCATGTAAATTTTCATTTTTTCCAGGTGTCACTTTGCCACTGGATTTACTACTGCAGGTGAGTGGGAATATTGTTTCCACTTCTGTGTCAGAAAAATACTCCTCACCAACCTGACTAGCTGCCCTGTTGTCACTGTCATTGCTTCCTCTCCCTTCCTCACCAATGGTGATGTTGTCGCTTAGCAATTTGTCATCAGGATAGGTTACCACCCGGCTTGACAATGGATCCTCTGCTTTAATACAGGTGTCTTGAAAATGGGATGCTTGAAATTTTGATGTGTCAGACCCAGAGTTTTTCTGTTCCTGCATTGCTGTATTTTCATCTTTTTGACATCCCAGGGACTCTATCAGCATAATTCTCTCAATCTTTTGTTGACACATATTTTTAGATTGTAGAGATGGTGCAGTCTTAAGCTCCAGTTTTTTACTTTTGTCACCCTGACCTAATTGTGCTTCTGATTTACTAGCAATCTCATTGGGCTTAACAGCTGAATGCTGAGAATGAGAAGTACGCAGTGTGCTTTCAATGTTAACATTTGGTACATTTTCTGGTTTACTTATTTTCTTGTTCCCTGAGGTAGATGTTTTGGAATAAAATACAATATTTTCCTCTGAGGTATTGTCAAGTGGATGAAACACCATCCCAAGAAAATGATCTGCGGATGGTTTTTGTGATTTCTCTGTATTTCCTATCAAATGGTGTGACCTGTCAATGGAGTCCAATGATGCAGAAAGCAGACGTTTACATGACACGCGGCCAATGCAGTCTTTTGCAAATGTTTCAGATTGAGGAGAGAATTTACTTGGTCTTCCTAAAGAAAGCCTTTTTATTCTCTCCACCTCCACAGTCCTGGAAATTTTACCCTTAGAAAAGTTCTGGGTGAAGTCAATACCACCTTTGGAAGTAACCTCCAGGTTGGCATCATTTGTGCTACTTTTTAAGTTGGACAGACTTTGTCCTCGGCTAATCCTGATATGCCTTGATATATCTTTAGCTTCACTGGTCCTACAATCTTTCCCCATTTCCCTGCTTGTGGTGGAGGGCAGTTTATTTTCCTGTACACCGGTGTGACAGGTCCGAGAGTCTTTAAAGGTCAGAAGTTTATTCTGCTCTGTATTCAGATAAGTAACTTTCTCTGATCCTTCAGAGTGCATATTCCCACTCCCATCTGTCAAATCATGTTTTTTAGCACCTGCTTCAGTCATTCTAACTTTTGTCACAATTTGGTTGGCATTGGTATCCCCCACACTCACTACGCTTTCATTGTTATTTTTTATTTCGCTGCAGTTGTCCTGAAGCTGGGTATAACATGACTTGTTTGGGATTAACGGAGCACTCATTTTGAAGCTTTAAGTGACTGCTTTTTTGGCAGTCCTAATTTATGAGAAAGCTTTTTTTTCCCTATCAGGTTAACTATTATGCATGCTTCGGTTATGCATTTAAATTATAGACTGATCGGTAGAAAATTCCTCGTCAGAAAGCTTGGAGTCTTGTCAGAGTCACATTTTCGTGCTGCTCAGTTGTCTTTTGTGCAGCCTCTGGACCTAGGAAATCTTTATGATGTACAGTAGAGAGGTTCAACAAAAGCAAAATAGATCTGTCAAGTTCCCTCTGAATGAGATCCAGTTAATCCAGCCAACCTATGAGAAAAAAAAAAAAACAACACAACAAAAAAAACAGACGTTACAGTGATGTCAGGAATCATGCTAAGTAAACCAAAGTTGAAATCAACAGTGCTCCCAGGTACGTCCCCAGGACAGAGCATTCGCAAACACTTTAGATGCTGTTTCAATGACAGATTTGCTCCCAGCAAAGATTCTTGGTGTAGCACAGATCTCTGGCTTGAGAAGTTACACAATTAAAATTGCTCTGGTTAGAAGAGTGGTTTTTGCTGGTTTTAAACCACATAGATTTACAAGTGGAAATAGACATAAATATCTAGGTGAGGATGGGACCCTACACTGAGGGTCTAAGCACTTTCGTATTGCTATAATGTCTTCATTACACCAAGAGTGGCTACTGATGCATTTAAAGCACCGCTGAATAGACAAGCCATAAGTAATAAAATTCCAGCTCCATTAGGGGACGTTTATGGGTTTCTCTCCTTGTCTTGTACAAATCACTGCCATACTTGTGCTGACACCTCATCCCCTTTGACATTTCTTAGCCAGATCTATGGATGCCAAGAAAGCAAAAACTATGGCTGGAGCCCTGTAAAGAAAAACTGTGTTCTTTGGAGACAGCTGCATATGTGTATGTTCAAATATAGAGGATTATACACCAGTCTCAATACAGTGCAGCTCCTTTTGGCTCCCTCCCCTCCGTGGCTTTGGAAGCCCAGATTTTGGCACTAATTAGAAATGCTGATTAAGTCCACTGCTCTGTCTACAGAATATGGGTGCAAGTCTGAGTTCGTGTTTCTAACCACTATGAGCTGGTCCTCTGAGCCTTCACATTCACTTCACCTCTGCTCTCAACATCTGGCTCTGAGCTCAATCCAGTTTCCTTATAGGCACACACACGTTGGTTGAGTCTGGATTCAGACTCCTGGCATAGTTCCAGCTCTTCAGCAAACAATAACTAATTAAATGAATTCATGAAACAGAACACAGTATTAAGAATTTCACTTCAGCACCACAAAATTGTGTTATTATAGACCTCTTTTGCAAAGCATTGTAAAGCAAGACTTTTAAACTCCTTTTGTGTTCTGTCCTTATTCCCAGAGAAAAAATAATTGAATACCTATTAAACTAGATATATGCATTACAGAGGTTTTTTGGTTCATTTCTTGTTCCTTTTTTTTTTACCCAAAAAATGACAATACTAGAATTTACATATTCAATCTGAAATCTGAACCCTAAATGCTCTTCACTGGGCAAAGTATGTCTGCTATCTGTTTGGTTAGCTAGGAAAGGGAATTGATGGGCTCCAGAGTGAGCTGAGTTCACTCAGCTCATGTTTCCCTCTCAGATGGCAAATGGCAACTCTCTGTGGTACCAAAAGTGAGGGCCATGAAAATGATAAAAGGCCTGGAACACCTCTCCTAGGGAGAGAGGCTGAGAGTTAGGGTTGTTCAGCCTGACAAGGCAGCTCTGGGGTGACACTATTGTAGCCTTTCAGTACTTAAAGAGGGACTATAAGAAAGATGGACAAAGAGTATTTATCAGGGCCTGTAGTGATAGGACAAGGAATAATGGCTTTAAACTAAAAGCAGGTAGATTTATACTAGATATAAGGAATAAATTCTTCATTGTGAGGGTGACAGTGAGACACTAGAACAGGCTGCACAGAGAAGTTGTGGATAGTCCCTCCTTGGAACTCTTCAAGACCAGGTTGGACAGAGCATTGTGCAACCTGGCCAGTCAGAGAGGGACCTGGGGGAGTTGATTGACAGCCGGCTGAACAGGAGCCAGCAGTGTGCCCAGGTGGCCAAGAAAGCCAATGGCATCCTGGCTTGTGTCAGCAACAGCGTGGCCAGCAGGGACAGGGAAAGGATCTGACCCCTGTACTCAGCACTGGTGAGGCCGCCCCTCGATTCCTGTGTTCAGTTTTGGGCCCCTCACTACAAAAAGGACATTGAATGACTCGAGCGTGTCCAGAGAAGGGCAACGGAGCTGGTGCAGGGTCTGGAGCACAGGTCGTACGAGGAGCGGCTGAGGGAACTGGGGGTGTTTAGTCTGGAGAAGAGGAGGCTGAGGGGAGACCTCATCGCCCTCCACAGCTCCCTGAAAGGAGGGTGCAGATTGCTGGGGATGAGTCTCTTTAACCAGGTAACAAGTGATAGGACAAGAGGGAATGGCCTCAAGTTGCACCAGGGAAGGTTTAGACTGGATATTAGGAAGCATTTCTTTCCAGAAGGGGTTGTCAGGCGTTGGAATGGGCTGCCCAGGGAGGTGGTGGAGTCCCCATCCCTGGAGGGGTTTAAGAGTCGGGTTGACATAGCGCTGAGGGATATGGTGTAGTTGGGAACTGTCAGTGCTAGGTTAACAGTTGGACTAGATGATGAAGGTCTTTTCCAACCTAGATGATTCTGTGATTCTGTGGTCTAGTGGAAGATGTCCCTGCCCATGGCAGGGAGGTTGAACTAGATGATCGCTAAAGTTTCCTTCCAACCCAAACCCATCTATGATTCTATTAACTGAATAGAAAGTGCAGTGAGGAAAGCTTTGGGGAACTGAGGAAAAAATGGAAGAAACTCATCTGCATCTTTCTTGCACTACCTTGTACTCACTCACTCAAAAAAAAAAAAAAAGTCAACCAACAGCCCAAAACTTGAAGAGATTGTGGGGAGTTGGCCATGGTTGGCTGCCAGATGACCACCCAGCCACTCTCTCATTTTCCCTTCTCAACAGGACAGGGGGAAAAAACAAGATGAAAAATCTCATGGGTTGAGATAAAGACAGGAAGATCACATACCGAGTACCATCCTACTCTTTTTTTTAACCAAGCTCAACTTCATTCCTTCATTCATGACTCCTTCATCCCACCAGTTGCTCCTTCCCTGCCTGGTGCTCCCAGAGTCACTGACACCAGGAGCTATGGCAGTATATGTAAATATATTTGTAAATGATTATGACGATGTACATTAAACCCTAAGTACCATATCACACTGATGCATTTCAAATGTACAAATAGAGCAATACATTAATTTGACACTTATTTTTTTCTCTAAATCTCTTGCATGGGTTTAGAACCCATGAATAGTTAATTAAGGCATTTAAGATTATGAACATGGTGCTAAGAGAGCGTTGCTTCCTCTTGTTTACACTGCCCCCAGTATGATTAGTAGCAATGCAAATGAAGGCAGTTTAAAAAAAACCCAACATATTGGAAGTACCTGTATTCATTGAAAGCATCTTCACATACACAGTGTGCAAGAGAGACCATGCTGGTATGCTTCAGAGACCAGACCAAATAATTTGGTTTAATGTTGCTGGTACAAATGGATCAACATAAGGGTCAGGAAAGATTTGTCCCCTCTCAAATACAGGGCACTGTACAACCTCAGTACACTGACAGTTGGGCTTAACCTCTTAAAGCAGCTGATTCTGGCCAGAGACATAGACTTCGAATATATGCGTAATTACACTGCTTTTAAGAGAATGGACAAGAAAATACTGTCTAGGCAGAGGTTAATCTCAAGCAGTGCTAGCACTGCTCCTATACTTCTTTCAGAGTCAGTGAGAATGGACAGGTACTTTGGAAAGATAGTTGATCTTGTGATAAAACCTTTCAGAATGGACCCTATCACCTGACTTTCCAAGTTTCTCTCTTCTGGTGACATCCAGTCTCAGATTAAGGATGTCACAGACTTAAGGAACCCATTACATCCTTACAATTAGCATCCATACAATTACCCCAAAATATTTTCTTTTTCTGCAGAATATTGCCCATTTAACTTTGTAATCTGTTTTACAGTTGCCATTGCAATGAATACACAGAATAATTATTCTATGTTTGAAAATAATACAAGACTCCATTCTGCTATAGAACATACTGATGGCACAAGACTCCTGCTAAATTAATATAAATATATAATCAAGCATCTATGTCAATTATTAATCCACTTTTCCCTGTTGAGGAATACAAGATTTTGGTTTTGGATCAATCAATGTGATAAACTTATATACTGTGATAGGCATTTGGGAATAAGATGTATGGTTTTGTGTTACATTTGATCATTCTTCTGTAAATAGATTCTATTCAAGAAGCTTTGGTTTGGATTTTCTGCAGGTTAGTTTATTTTATGTGGCACTGTCCAGGCTCAACTTCATTGTGCTCTTTGGAGTCACTGAGATGAAAAGACTCAGCTGTGCCTGGGTTCTGCTAGCTCTTCCTCTATTTTTTATTACTCACCTCTCTTGACTGATGTTGGCTGACATACGCACATCTAAAGTCATCCCCTGCTGTGCAGGAACACTGAGATGAGAGAGATGTGAACCTCCTAATTCTTCAGATGTCGTCTTTAGTAAAGGAGCAGAGGGTAAGAGGAGACTCAATCCCAGCAATGACAACACCGTATCACTTAGCAGCATCTCACTGGGGTCCCTGGACAAGAAACATGACTGCAAGTCTTAAAGACTGGACTTGGTATATGTAAGCCTTGATATGGACAAACATTTTTGATTCTTTATAGTGTAAAAATGTCCCCTCTGAATCGCTGAGAGTGGAAAACGAAGTCATAGCTCTCTGTGTCACAGCATCTTGGCAGGTTGCAATAACTGCACTTGTGAAAAAACCTTTACAAAGTGATATGAACATGCTTGACAGTAGAATAAAATTGTGTCCACCAGACTATGGCTAGCTATGAATCAATCCCACAGGGACAAGAAAAGTTCAGTAAGCCAGAAACAAAATGCTTTTGTTTAACTTCAGCAGTATCAGTTTCCTTCTGAGATGTCTACCACTTAAGAGACTGTGTTCTAAACCTGAGCCTATTTAATGATGATCTAGGAAAGAAGTTTCTTCTCACCTGCTATTTCAGTTCCTACCCTATACTCTGCTCCATCCTAAGCTGCATTTATCCAGCAGGTCTCACCTACCTTCTGGAGACACCAGAGAGAAGGTGGAGCTGAAGTGGGTGATTTCTGACCCACGACACACAGCATGGACAGTATCAGCAGAGCTCAAGTTTGTAAAATGTAGCTGGCTGGAAAAAGAAAGCAGCAGCCTGCTTCTAAATAGTAACAGCAGCTCTTTTTTTTGGTTAAACAAGCAGCATAGAAATATTGTTACCCTCAGTAGCCAATGAATAAAAGAAAAATAATAAAGTATTACCATATTATTGGCTGCCCATTTTGTTTTCAATTTGCCACAAAAACAGAACAGCAATAATTATGAGATATGCAAAGGAATTATCAAAACATATGGAAAAATAAAGCTGGAAATAAAGAAATAAAACCTGAAATATGTTCAGAAGTTCCTAATGCAGGCTGTCACAGCTGCTTACCCATCCCAGTATTGAAAGTCTGAAACCAGAATACTTACAGCAAGATACAGTAAAAACATCTGTTTTTACTGGTAACACAGTGCATGGCTTAGGCTGATTGCTCTTTCAGTATAAGGTGTATGAGAAGCACCTGAATACCTTACCAACCTTCTGCCACTGAACCAATGCCTCTCGCTATTACATAAAAAATAAAAGCAATGGATTTGTATACAGCTGGGGCAGTGCCAGTAAGCCATGGGCCAGCATTCCCCCATCAGCTGCCCACTCCTGCAAGATAAATGCTCTCAACCTGGTGGGGTAGTGGGTTGTGCTGCCCAGGGACGAGCATCACACAGGCTATCAGCTGTGCGTAGGGACCTGCACACCCGCCCACTTTGTCAGGACTCGGAGGAAGAGTTTATAGTATAAAGAAAGAAGCCTCGAGTCATTTCCCCCAGAAGCTATCCCGATCATGAGCTCCAAGTTCACAAACTCCTGCAGCATCCAGTACAAGGGCTGAGCCACAAGCTCCAGCTCTGCTGCCCTCCACACAAGCAGCACAGATCCCTACAGAACAAGCATCTTTGACTGTGCTACAGCACCTGCAGATAAATTCCTGAAGAAACAGACCCCAGGAAAAAACATCTTGGCCCACAGGCAAGACACTCCTGTTGTCTGAAGACAGATGAAAGTACATGAGGAATATATTTGTATGAGGTGGGAAACAGATGCTGTTTTTACAGTTACTACTGGCATGAACAGCAGCCTCCTGATATGCACAGTTGTCCCAAGAAATGACACTGGGGAGAACTGGCAAACCAGCTACAGCCTCGCTGAGGCCTTCTCTGGGAGACAAGATAGCACCACATCTAATGCCAGGGCTGCATGCTGCCAAGAACTGAGCCCCATGGATGAAACAAATACAGTGCTGGAACGGAAGGAGGCGGGAATATCTTCCTAAGAAGCCCAAATCATTATGAAGAACTACTAACAGCGATGGAAGTTGAAAGCTGATACGAGAACATTAAAAAAAAAAAAAAGCCAATAAACCTCTTGGAGTGAGTAATTGAAAGTGATGGAGAAGTGCTCACCCAGGCATGTGATAATTTTGTTAATGTGATTTGGAAGGCTGAGAACTAAGATTTGGATACACTCCCCAATGGCTTCTATTCATAATGAAGCAGACCCAGCTGTTTGGGGAAATTACAGCATAATCTCACCATTGGCAGATCCTATGGAAATGTTGCTGTATATCATGAAGAGGGCAGTACTTCAGATAAATAACTTTCTGCCTGATGAGCAATTAAGACATAGGCAGATAAGAGAAATGATGGAGCAAATGTTAGATTTTTACACACTGGAAAATGATAGGAAGGCAATTCTTATTCACTTGTAAAACTGAAATGATCTGAAAATACTAGAGGCTTTTGTTGAGTGTGATTCTGTAGCATTTCCAGAATTTCAGTGTTTTAGTGGTTTTAATGCCTTTACAGTCAATAAATTTTAATATTTTCATTATTTACATGATTAACTATTTTATATCTATATAAATACAATTTTAAAACATGGATATAGAATACCAAATGGTTTCATATGTCAAAACAAATTTTGTCAGTTATGTTTTATTTTTTATTCACCAATAAAACAGGTTTTAGTTTATCCAAATTTTTAATGAATTTATGCCAGTTTATCAAATTGATTTTAGCAAAATTATTATGAACAAAACATATTTTAAACATATGCCTCATTTAGCTTCAAAATTTTCTAAATCAAAGTTTTTCATTTTACAGTTCCAAATCCAGACCAAATTTACTTCATGTTGACATTTTTAAACTTTTTTAAATGGCAAGTCAGGTGACACAGAAAGGTTGCTTACTCTACCCAGATAAATATTTTATCCTCCTAAATAACAGCGTGATAACAAGCCCAGTGGAGGACTCTGGTTCTTGCTCTCACTAGGTCTATGAGGAGGCACTTCTTTTTCACTTTTTTCCTTTGGTCAGGATTTCCCCTTTATCTTCAGTTGCCATGTCCCATGAAGGATATTGCACACATCAAATGTGCCAAGTATGGCCACATACCCTCAGGGCCACTCGTCAAGCTCCTGACCTCCTGAAAACCAGGCTCTTGAACAAGATATGACATAGCCAGAGGAGGACTGCTGAGAAGGATTCAGCCCTGGTCCTGTCCACCACCAGAATCAACCAGAAAGCATCCAGATCAGAGTAAAACCTCATCCTCTAGGTCATGTGTGCCTGACCCTCTTCACTCTTTCCCCAGGGATTCTGGCATCAAGCCTGCAGTAATGTAATTCCCTTATGCAACACCCCTGAGAGGTCCCTGGGAAGCAGCACAACTCCCTGTTTGCTGGAAATTAGAGTCACAGGCATCACTCCCAAAAACATAGCCAAAGGTAAAGGTGCTAATGCAAAGTTTTCCTCTGATTTTCCCAAGGAGGGGACGTTGCAGCATCTGTCTCAATGACCTGAAGCAATAGTACTAAAAAATCAGGTGCCAGGATGAGACCCTAGCCCTGGAAATTGCTGTAGCTCCTGTCATTATCACAATGTATAGCTGACTTGCAAATACAACTTTCTTTTCTGAATAAAATGACAAATGAAAGAGATGCTCCATGTTAGCAGCATTTTTATATATATCCTTAATTGCCTATCTATGGCAACTGAAGGACATCAGTGCAGCAGGGAGAGCAAAGGGACTGCATGTTTTTCATTTGGCTGAATACTCCTTTTCAGCACTGGAGTGTTTTATCCCACAGGCCCTACTGTGGGTGGGAAACAGCTATGATCATGTGCAACTACTGTTGCTAGAGTCTTGCAGCCACTTGGTCTCCCTGCTACAACTTTTCTTGCCATGGCAGTTGAAATGGCAGTGCAAAGAACATAAATCTTTGTACAGCTTCGTAATTTACCTCCAGTTACACTATGGGGATCACGGGATCATAGATAGAATGGTTTGGGTTGGAAGGGACCTTCAAGATCATCTAGTTCCAACCCCTGCCATGGGCAGGGACACCTTCCACCAGACCAGGTTGCTCAAAGCCCCGTCCAACCTGGCCTTGAACACTGCCAGGGAGGGGGCAGCCACAGCTTCTCTGGGCAACCTCTTCCAGCGTCTCACCACCCTCACAGGGAAGAACTTCTTCCTTACAGTACATGCAAACAGATCAAAAACCTTCCCAGATAATGTATATAAATTATTTCCTTTTCATAAGAAACTTGTAAATGTGTGGGGTTTAGGGTTTTTTTTGGTCAAAACTGCATTTTGTAATACAAATCTGAAGAGCTACCCTAATAATTTATTACCTGTGAGGGCTGAATTCCCAAAGCACATTATGTGGAAAGGATCCTGCTGACTGCTATTTCAAAGGAGTACAGGATTTGGGATTAAAGATTCTCATTATCAAAACTGACAAATTATTTTAATTATTAACATCAATCAAGTCTCCACAAGGCATAAGCCTTAATAGTTGTTTTCCAAGACTTCTTTTTTAACATTTCTATTTGCTTTCAAACATTCACTGTTGGAGAAAACAACACAGTCTGATATAAGCAATCTTATTAGTCAGTTCTCTCCTCAAAAGACAGAAGTATCTGATCATTTTAGCATTTTAGCAATGGCAACCAGGAAGTTGATTTGATAACCACAGCAACTTACCTTGAACAAATGTCTGGTTTTTATTTTAATTCCAGATAATACACCTAGTTAAAGGTATAGGAACAGCTCATACTTTCTGAGGCACAATGCTATTCAGTTCAGGACTTCAAAGAAAAACAAACCGCAGAACCTCAGGGAAACCCACTGTGAAGAGAGATGGTATTAGATGAGAGCATCCTGGCTATGGAGTAGTAAGATCTGGTAAATTGAACAAGGCAAGACCTCAGCCCAGAGCTCCAGTCCATGTAGATCTATAATGCCACAGTCATGAGCAAAACACAGGCGGTATGAGAAATCCTTGAATCAAAAGCCCAAAGGAGAGAAATTTATCACTGATCAACCCAAGGCACCATAGAGCAAGTGAAAATGGCAAGAAAGCAAGCAGTAAAGAAGCTTTCTTGGAGAGAAGTTTAGTCAAGGCAAAAACTGATTTCTCCAAAACAAGTGGAAACAATCAGAAGAAATATGATGCATCAAATCAAGTCCATACTGACATAGTGCAGCCCATCTGTTACATATGGGCACATTACCCCAGGGCTGACCCCAAACACAAGGCATGAGGACAGCCCTCTACACATTTCTTTTTGTCTGTGGATGCTAGCAAATGCACCACTTCACCACTTGGCACTCTTGGGCGCAGTGCTACCAATGTAAATAGGAGATAATAGCAAAGGTGGGAGATACACATTAGCTCCTCTTGGTCTTCTTGTCAGAAAGGAGGAAGCAGCAAAGGGATCCTGCCCATCTTTTCTGAGCACCTTCACCTTGCAGAGCCCAGCCAGCAACTTACTATGTTCCCCTCTATCCAAAAACACGAACTGCAGTTTATCATAAAATCTGCAACAGCTGGACGGTGGATGCACTGGGCCCCAAAACACCGCTTAATTTATTTCTGTACAGCACAAAATCTTGACATAGAAAAGGGATTGTGAAATGTTTCCAAAATGATCATTGTTTTTTTTGCTAAGACTGCTAAATCTTTCCTGCCTTCCAAAAAACATCTGGGAGACAGAAAAAAATATATTTAGTTATAACACTCAAACATGAAAAAAGTTTATAAATTTGCTTCCTATTGAGCAAAAACCAGAAACTCAGAAGCTTTGTCTACTCCAGCAAATTTATCCACTGCTGATAAAGCAGTTATAACTGATGCTGAACTCAGTTTAACTTCCAAGTGTAGCCAAGGGTAAACTGTCTTTCCACATCATTTTCTGAATTCCACTGAAGTCAACAGCAGGTAAATGTTTCAGTTCTTAACTGAACACCTAAATATGAATATAAGACCCTAATTTTAGATTGCCAGGTTTGTACTTTTCACTCTGAACCACAAGGTCTGTAATGCTGTCAAACTTTCAAAAACATTACTGTAGTCAAACTTTCAGAAACGTTACTGCAGATATACAGTGGCAACCCATGAGTAAAAACCAAAGCAAATATAAAGCATTATCAGAAATTCTGCTCATGTATTTTAACTCCAGTAAAAACCATCCTCCATAATTTGATCTACATTTCCAAATTATTTTTCCTTGTGACTTGAGACCTGAAGTGGGAAAAGAACAATGTACATTTGTTTCAAAAAAACAGTGGCAAGATGAAAACTGGTAAAATCCAGACTGGGCTCTGGACTAGAGGACCCTGGTTACATCAGTTACCATGAAGTACTGCAGGGCATAAAGCTCAGTGTATTTTTATTCACAGTTGTACTTTCCTACGAGACTCTGAAAAATACATGGGGTAGGTTTCCAGGTGTAATTCCAGCTGTTAGGAAGGCAGAAGGAACATATATAATTATTCCACTCAACCCACTCTGACTGACCAAGAAGCTTGAGGTTCAGATGCCACGCTGCCCACCATGCACCACCCACCTGTGGTGGCTGAGAGCTCACCAAGGGCAAACCGGCAAGGAAGCCCTCATTTAAGAGCACAGAAGACAGAATGCAAAATCTTATTATCCAGAAAGGTCAAGCACAACTAATGCATTATCTGCCTGCTGCTACTGATCCTGGAAGTGCACTGTAAGTACTTCACAGCAGCCACTGCTCTGCAAACAATTACATTTGTTCTGCTTTGAAAAGTTTGTAGATCTTGCTCAAAAACATTTGCAACAGCTTGTCTTCAAAAGACTGCATCCCCATTTTCATAAATTAACAGAAATTTGATTCAGTTTTAGCACTCTATCACCTTTCTATTTACCATGTGCTCTACAACCATGCATTCCTTACAGGTATGAATAAATAAATAACACTTTCATTGTGAACTTTGGGGATTTATTTTTCCTACTGTATTTTTCAACAGCAAATTTATATACAATAAAAGGATAATATTTAAGAGCTTTATGCTTATATTTATTCTTTTTATATTGTTGATTAGCACCCACAGCTGTGCATCAGGCATCTTCTGTGTGTATCAGATGCAGATCAGCTGAATGAAAACTAGCAAGAACTTGTCCCCTCAGTCCAAGGAGAAGGGGATGTTTCAAGTTGCATGTCTCAATTTATGGAAGTCCCACACTCTACTTACCCCAACCATTCAATTGTCTTCTCTCCTTCTGAAGCTGGGAAGAAGTTCAGGCTTTTCAGCATGTGCTGAAGACCAGTCAGGTTTTCAGATAAAACACAGAAATTAGCTCCAAAGAATGGGATACTGCAAAGAAAGCACCTGCAAATTTGCTTCCTTCTTTCCCGATTTGACTGTGTCTGCAAACTGAAGGGAGAGGATGTAGTCTCCCAAGGGACTGCTCAAGACTTTCCAGCTTTGCTGGTGGAGCTGGTTGGAGGACAAATGCTGGTGGAGGACAAGATGAACATGAGTCAGCAGTGTGTCCTCGCAGCAGTTAAGGCTAACCATGTACTCATTAGCAAGAGAGTAGCCAGCAAGTCAAGGAAGAGATCCTTCCCTCTGCTTGGCATGCATGAGGCAGCTGGAGCACTGGTCCAGGAGCGGAGCCTCAGTATGCTGATACTGGAGAGGATCCAGAGAAGGGCCACCAAGATAGTTACAGATCTGGAGTACATGATGTACAAAGAGAGGCTGAGGGATGTGGCTTGGTTCAGCCTGAAAGAGAGGAGCATGGAGGGGACCTACTAGCTGTTCTCAACTACCTAAAAAGGGGAATAATAGAGAAGATGGAGCCAGACTCATTTCATAGGTGCCAAGCAAAAAGAAAAGAAGCAAAAAAGAAGAACAAGTTGCAATAAGGAACATTTTATCTACATGTAAGGGGGAAAAAAGTCGTAATGACAGGGGTGAAGCACTGGTACAGGTCACCCAGTGGGGTTATATGATGTCCATCCTCGGACATTTTCAAAATCTGACTCAAAAACACTCTGAGCAACCTGACCTAATAGGGAAGCTGGACCAGCTGTGAGCAGGGCTTGGATGAGGCATACTCCATAAGACCTTTCTCAACAAATTATTCCATGATTCTAATAGCAACAGCTCCACAGGAAGAGGAACCAAAGACAATTGCATGTCACACTGCTGGAAACTCCACCAAACAATACACAGTGCAGGTCTGAGAGTCTGAAATGACTATTTGTATCTCCAGCACAGTGCATTTTGCCCAAAATAGTACCCAGATACTGTAGCAGTCATCATTTGCTCAGCACTGCAGGAATGGGGCCAAGGACCACCCATAATGTAAAGCTACTTTGTAGTTATCTTAACTCTCTTGGGTTAGGAGCAGTGATAATGATGGAGCCATCAAGGATGTGGCAGAGACATGGTACCTAGCATTTACCAGGGAATTACAGTAGCTCAGGTAAAACTGGCAGGCATGTGCCCTCAGCAAAGAGGATACAATATTCCTTCATGCCACAATATTTATTTTTAACTTTACTGAGTTTTAGGCTGTCTCTCTTTGTCCTGGCCAGGGCATTTACTAGTGTGGCCCTCCTTAGATGACATAAAGAAAAGACACAAAAGGAATGGGAACCCTATAGAAATCTAATCAGTGCCGGTAAATTGGTGCCACGCTGTTAGTGAGTACATTCGACAAAACTCAGAAGATGACTCAAAACACACATTTCATATATCTATATACTAAACTAAATATTTATTGTAAAAGCACTTAGCAATGGTTAGCAGTCCCAAGATTCTGCTAACACCTGTGAGGAAAAAAATTCCAGGAAGAAGTGGCTCCTTATTCTAATATCAGCCCTGCTGAACCTGGTATGTGAATGCTACACCGAGATCTTTCTTCATCAAAAGGTGTCAGAGAAACAGAACAAGAAATTCCCTCCATTTCACATCTGTGAGGTCTTTGACAACGTATTATTCCTGAAAGAAAATTACAGTGCCCATTTTCTTCAATACCTTAAATTAATCATTCTCCCAGTGATGTACAGACAAGAATAGACTCAAATGTTCACATTCACCTTCGCAGACCAAGTAAAAGTTTTAGACAAAATTATGTAATAACTTCTTTTATTATACCTGATTCAACATCATCTTTCTTTAACTAAACCTTAGATTCTATTTCTAATAGAATCACAATTAGCATGTTATAAAGGAAATTACAGATGTTACTAAATGGGAAGTCTTTTCTGGGAGGAGAATAAGCAGAAAATCAAAAAGAACTGAAGAAATAGAGCAGACAATTTCAATCTGTAAGAAGAAGAAAAATTAATACTACAACCATTTCTACCACTTGCAAAATGTGTATCTTAATCTGAATAAATATGTCATGATACAGTGGATAGCACAACAATGACTAATACTGCAAGAACGCATACTTGGAGATGGCCATGCTTTGGTCTAACTTGCAGCGGGGCAGCCATCCCATCTGCCCTTTTCCCCTTCACTTATTTCGATACCATTAAAATTACAGGACTGATCTTCACTATAAAAAACTTCTCAATGATGCCAATATAAATTCTACTTTCAGGAGGTCTGTGGGACTGCACCTTTTATTTTCCCAAAATAAAGTAGTCTCAATGATCCAAAGGTGCAATACTTTTTTTTTTTTTTTTAATTACTTCAGCACACAGAAGAAAAAAAAGACCTACAAATAAAAAGTCTACTGTCAGTTGGCTTCCTTCAGCCTCCTGATCCGCAGTGCACCAGTAGCCAAGTAGCCAGCAATATTCACTCATTGTGTCCTTAATTGGAAAGATACTGTAGATGTTTGGAAATAGTCATAAAAGTAGATAGCACTAGAAAACAGTGGACATCAATTTACCTATGTGCTCTCAGAGAACTACAGAAGGGATGGATATGGACTATTCGATAAATTGTACTACCTGTATTTTTAAATACATTTTGAGTACTTTTAATATGCACAGAAGTTGTTTTGAATGTTAGGCAGATTGTAATACAACTCTCAGAGGTAGAAATTTTACGCTAACAGGAAAATTAAAGATTACTTTTGCTTGAAACTGTAGAGAGATGCACCTCACATACAGCTCTGAGCATGCCAATGTTTGGAAGCTCCGTAAGAAATTGGAAGACATCAAGAAAAAAGCAAGATAAAAGTTTAATAGGATAGCAGTGTCCTATAATGAACCACTGCATACCAGTAAGGCAGTTAATCAAAAGTACTTAAATTTCATAAGGAGACATTGAACTATCATTGGATGTTTTCAAGAACATTTCAGTCAACCTCCTCTTAGACATGATGTGATTCTCAATTATCTTGTCTTGAAGAAGAGGAGTTGATAATGTGACCCCCCTCCCAGGCTTATTTTCTAACTCATCTATGAAACTTTGGGAAAAAGAATAAAAGAAAACACTATATGCAACATGAATAAATAATGACTATGGGAACTATAAACTCCTGACCATCAAATGCTTCCATACATGCTGAACTTTATTATCTTAAACCCTCTTACAGATGTCAAGGGGATGACTCAGAACAGTAAAATTATGCACATGCCAAAGTGTTTGCACTACGAGTGCAATAACTCTCACTTCTGTACAGCACGAGGAAAGATGACAGTTCACACATATGCTGCCTGGATGAGAGCTTTTAAATCAAAATAACTAATGTTTGGAAATGTCTGGCTAGTGAAGAGCTTTGTTAGTTTGTACAAGAAACATTTGTAGGACTTTGGACTTAGAAAAAGTGATGGGGCAATGAATCAGTAAGCTTTGTAATGCTTTCATACATTCCCTTGGAGTGTATGGAGATGAAATAATAAGGATGATTTAGTGTCAGAAGCTCCCACTGGTGAAGTTAGGATGTCTTGACACCAAACGTTTTCAGGATACTGGCACATTCTTACCATCATCTCTAAAGAGACCTTAATATTGTCAGTCTTAATGAAGTGAGGTATCCTTGTTCATTATTACAGAACACATTTATATAGTTAACAAATGGATGAGTCAATGTGATGATTTGGGGGTATAAATCCAACTGTTTAGAGACTTTTTTTAGGGGGGGTGTTTCCCAGGATGAGATCTCTGAGAGCTGCTATTCCTCTTGCCAAAGCAAAGATAGTACCTGTGATGACAGTGCTAGGGATCTTGCTGGAATGCTTACACAAAAGGAGCAATAAAGACTGTTCAGGAACACCTGGTTTGTCTCTACCAGACTAATATGCATTATGTCAGATAACCACATTAATAACTTTTATGTAATTGCTTAGAGAATTGAATCTGAAAAAGAATTGGCCCGTCTAACATACAATACTTCTAAAGTAACATTGTTAGTGGTAACAGAATGAAAATGAGAAAAGGAAAATTAAAGTTAGATGAACATTCCTCCTGCTGTGACTGAGTTCTGCACCACAAGCGTTACTAGGGGCATTTTTATTGCCTCAAATGGCACAGGACCAAGCCTATTGCTTTAATCATTAAAAACTGATTAAAAGAGAGCACTGATAAATAAACATTAGGAAACTATTGCCCTCATGCTACAGAAAGGATTAGATATGGAAAAATTAGTGGCTTGTTCATTTAGTCTCATTGTTTACTTACAGTAATGTATATGAGGCAATAAGGGAATATAAATATCCAAAACACAATGGAAGAAAGAAAATATCCCCTTGCCAGGACTAACACTAAAGAAGCAGAGTGCCTCTTAGGTATTCTACCCTTCAGAAAATGAGTTATCTTTTGAGAAAGTTTCCACGGGTTAACTGACAATGATGGCAGTAAATACAACACAAAAACTGCAAGAGTGAATTTTAGTAACTCTGCAGTTTGTCTTCTTTTATTTGGCAAACTGTCTAAATGCCGTTGTGGCATTATATTAAACTATCTCACAAGGACTCAATCAGCTAATGTATTATTGCTGGGCTTGAAAAAACATAAAAGAAGGCCTATTTATAAATAGCTTTTCAGTGTATTCATTTTTTTATTCTTCCAAGGAAGGAAGGCTGTTGCCAAAAACTATATGCCAGTATCATTTGGCAGACTTTTTGTAGTGCTATTTGATCTGCAGAGACATTAAATCTATACTGTAAATACATATTCAACAACTTATTAGGAGGTGAAATCTGTTGTTTGTTACACAAACACTTACACAGTGGATAAGACCTGCTATAACAGCTGCTGTGGAGATATTTCCCCATAATTCACTTCATGTAAGCAACATACATGCAGCTGACATCTTCCTAGTGAAAAATGTTGGAAAGCCTGCTGACAAAAGTCACTGCACACAATCATTAGCCATGCTGCCATTTTGAGATACCTTTTACACCCTTGCCTTCATTGCACTGAAAATGCATCTTACACTAACTATAGGCTGCATTTTAAACAGGGATTACTTATGTAGGGATTTTAGCATGTGAATTGCTATACACCTGGTAATTTCAGAAGTAGGAAATGGCCATGTGAAAGGTTTTCTTCCCTTCTTTGCATATTATGTTAAGTTTAAATGGCTAAAATACGTTTTCAGGAATGACATGCTACATGGTAAATTTAAGCCTAGAGATTTTTTGTTTTTTTCATTAATGAATACAAACCATTTAACGAAGATTTTTTTAAATGATAGACCCGTCACTGTATAATGTCAGTGGACAGTGTCATAATGCAAAAACAGATTGTTACCAGCTGTGGGGCCACTTCTGCAGACCTTAAACCCTTGCAAAACCTATCCAAGGCCTTAATTACTTCCTCTGTAATACATGTATACCTAATCATGTTTCAACTTTCATCTTTTCTCTGTCCTCTCCCATAGTCTTGACATCTAATGTTCTGTTCAAAGTACAAGCAAGCAGAAAATTCTTTTATCTTATCCTTGGGGACGGTGCAAAGCATCAACCAGAGGTAACAAAGTCCCTTCAGCATCTATCCTCTTATTAACAGAGCAATACCATCCAGTTTCATTTTTTGCAGGAGTGGGCAAAAATCCAGTGGTGTGAGTGCATAAGGAATCAGATGGTGTCTCTAATCTCTGCTACATGATATGAAACCCATGCCCCTATCATAGACATGAAATCAAAGACTATGCAACTACACTGGCAGCAATTTAAATGCAATCAAAGTTTTCTGCACTATGGTCTTACTGTACATACTTACATTTTTAGGATGTTCTTTATGGTTATATGATTTAGCAGGAACTTTTTCTATTAAAACACAAGGCTCAGTTTAAATCGGTTTGCAAAAACAATGACAAACCACGAGATACAGATTTCAGAACTGACAGGCTACATGTGTTAGGGCATACTTGATTTGGATTCTGTGAAATTATTTTAAGGATAAAGGGTCTATTAGATCACAGAGTCTGTAGTATTTCATCATAAGATCACAGAGTCCATAGCATTCCATCATATAATCGAATCTCATCTATACAACGACATTATGTGTCAATGCCAAGAATGTGGATAAATTAAAGCATTTCAGTCCCTCAGAAACCAGACAGTGACATGCGAGATTAAGGTGTAAGAATGCCTGAGGTCCATGCATAGCAGGGAGTTGATGTGCTGCCTGCACAGGCAATGCTCCTGGCAGGCAATGGTGCTCCCTGACGCAACAAAAAAGTGATGAATTCTCTTGGTTTTGCTAATCTTACTTTGCTAATTTCTTCCCAGTCCAAAATCTGCTCAGGATTTGGAAGTTGATCATCTGAACAAAGACCCACCACACACGTAATTTAGAAATATTATTGTTTGTACCCCTTGTCTCTATTACTTCTGTCCCATCTCCACCAGTGTTTCATCCTGGATTGTTTAGAGAATGCAGAAAACTCACAAGCTAAAGGAAGCCTGCTTTCCCCCCTCCCCACACCCCATCAGATACAAATAAATCCAGAAAACATTTAGTAAATTGCATGTTAGAGGAAAAATACCACCACACCAATGAAGTCTATAGCAGAAGTCCTATATCATAATCACATCAAGGGATTTTAAATTCTAAGCTATTTTACTCCTTTTGTATTTGTATTTTTGTATTGCTACTTGGGAATCACTACACATCTCACTGCTCAGAGATCACTTGGAAATTAACTAATTTTACCTTGCTCTGACTTTAAATATTGCAGTGAGGATGGTGGAAGAAGTCATGTGTGAGCAGTCTTGACAGCAGCTAGAAGTCCTGGGTAAATAAGACAGGGCTCACGTGAAGTTCAAATCTGCCATGTTCAAACCCTGTGTACTAGAGAGAATTTAATGAGTAGTCCAGTAAGAATCTGTAGACAAAAATCCATCCCAAATCAAGCACTGAAATAATTTGAAGTGACAGATGAATTCATACAAAGTCTCTTAAAAGGTAGTTTGGGTAGAAAATGCCTACATTTATTAACCAGCTTTCTTGTTAAATATAAACTGTCAGTTTTTAGCTGAAAGACTATACTGTGCTCCTATGAGAAGTGTATGTGAGTTCTTCTGTACAATAGCTCCTATCACCAGAAATGGTATCTTTGGATTAGGTTTTGCACATAAAAAGAAATTATCTGTGAAATTATCCTATGTGAATTGTGTTACTTTGTTTACATGGAATGTCCCATATCATTTTTTTATAATGAATGTTATTTCAACTTCATCATGTCAGATAAAGATATGACAATTACACCTTTCAGTTGCAATTAACTGCTATTAGTGCAAATGTTTCCCACCCATTTATTTTAGTTCTATTGTTTTTTAAGTTTCGTTGACAAGAATTTTTCCAAACAACAAAAATGCCCCTTGACAGCTAACTTTTCATAAAATACAGTCATTTGTGTTCTCATAGCACAGCTCTTGTGGCGAAATTATATACTTCTAATCAAAAGAATATTAAGCCACAAAAAAAAAAGAGGAAGAAAGTGGTATGGTAGTACTTCCAGCCCACATCTAGACTAACAAAATAAACATGGCTAGCAATGTTCCTGGGCAGTGGGGCCAGCTGATCTGGAATGGCCCATCAGCCCACCTTTGTCCTTCCAAATATTTTTATGCCCCAAAAGAGGGACGATACTTGCAACTGCATCCTTGAATGTTAAAGTTTTGGAGATACTCTAAGGAAATGTTTGGGAGAATATTAACCCTCATGGGCCAAAGATATGCTAGCTGCCACTCTAACAGTTTACTTAGGTGGAGATCAAGTCTGAGTGCTCAGGAAGGCCCCCTATTTAGTTTATCTGTATAGACGTGACCAGGGGAAATGTAAGAAAATGTAACCAATAAAATTGTAGCTTTATGGAATCCTGTGGAAAACCTCACTGTACTCCTGGGCTCCCAATCCCAATTAAATAAGCCCTAAAGACAGGCATCAGCCACTGAATAGTAACGACCTGCTTCTCCTGCAATCTGAAATGCTTCTTCTCTGTCTTCCAGCCTCTTCAGTCTGGAAAACTATTTATGTAAGAAATACTCCAGTAAAGACATTCACATGGTATTTGTGGCTTCAGATTTTAAAAAACATATCTTGTCGGTGAAATCCTCCAGAGTGCAGCTGTATGTCTTCTGCCCCATCTCTTGCATGGTAACTAAGCCAGAGTCAAACCCTGTGGGGAGGGGCTGCAGTGCCTGAAGCACCCTATTGCCTTCTACATCAAAATGCCTTTTTCTACCTGACTATCTAGAGCTCTATGCTGTGCAGGCTTTTATCCTTCAGATGCACCTGAAACTTGGATAAGTTCCCGGCAAGAAATGTTCACAGCAAAACATCTGCTGCCTTTAAGGGAACAGGTTTTGACCTCTGTAGGGTTACTAAAGCAGGTAAATTTTTTGGTCAAAATAATCCTGTCATCTTATTAAAATTCTATACATTTTTTTGTGGGAAAGTTTCTATCTTGTTTTTTCTAAGTAGAGAAGAGAAGAAGGGAGCAATGACAATGCTAAGTATATTTTTAAAAAATGAAATCTGAAAAAATCTTTTCAAGAATAGATAAAAATTCTAAATATCTTTTTTTGACATTTTTCAGTTAACACAGTCAATATTTTTTGACCGACTGTTCTTATTTGACGTTTCAAGACAAAAGGGTCCAAGTCAACTGGCATGAAGCCACACCATGACCTACAAAGAAAGTGCAAAGCCTGTACTAATTAGCCTCATCCCACAATGGACATGAGGGCAATACCAGAGTGCTGAAGAACATTTGCACAGGCAGCAGAAGCAAACCCAAGAGAAAGCAGGAAGGCAGCAAACAGTTAATCAATCTAATGGAGAACGAGATTATAAAAAAAAATAAAAGAGCAAAAGTGTTGAGAAATCAGTTATTTGCAATGAAAAAGAAAATAAGATCAGTAGTAAAAGAAATTGAAATAGGCTGAAAACCAGGAAGACAGCAGAGAAGTATAATCACAGAAGAGGAAGAAACTGCACCTGCTTGCAAAAAACAGCTCTGGCCTTTCTCAGACAGAACTATCACTCCCAGAAAACCCTTTGGATTTGGGAAAAGTTGAAAAAAATGAGAGGCAAGCACAAAGTATGGAATCAAGACTGAAGAAGTATGGACTCAGGCTAAATACCTCCCTATTATATCTAGTTTCCTAGTATTTTGCTAAAAAGGACACTCAGGAGCAACCACATCCCTTTCTCCTCTGAACTAGATACTGAGAAATTCTTCCCTCTCTTTGCTCTCTTGCAGACTTCTCTTACTTTAATTCATTTCCTTTGCAATGAGGCCTGGACTATGCCCCTTGCACCTACCTGGAAACCTAAGGAAAGAGCTGCTCAGCTCAGGGAGGTCCTCCGGTGGACTGAGGAGTCTCTGGTGCCCTGCCACATAAATAAACAACCTTGGTAGTTTGCTCCTCCAGCTCCCAGCCAGCCTGGTCTAGCCCTGACCTCCTTGGCAAGAGGAATATTATGATCAGCCAAGTCCTGGCTTAACCTAATCCTTGTTTGATCAGCAGAAGATTATGCTAAGAGCCTTCCTATCTGAATACAACATGTGAGTATTCGGGCCAGCTTCTGCCTTCCTGTTGTTAGTACTTGATAGTCATCATCAGCACACACACCTTCCACAGACACCTTCAGAGCAAAGGGCCCAAAGCTCTCCTGTCATCAGCCTTTTCCATGTCCCTGGAAAAGGAATCGGTGGGTGAGAAATTGTGGCATGAAGCCATTATCCTTATTATATATGGTGGAATATTTTTTGAGAAACACAAATGCAAGCAAAGTGATTAGCCATGGCCGTACCCTACAGAAATAATACTGCTTCCTTCTGATAAGCAAAGTAATTGTTTTGAATGTGACTTTACCTTATTCTGTGCTGATGCAGAAATCAGGGATGTTATCTTGGAGACAAGGACAATAATAAAAAAAATATATTCCTATGACTTTCATGGTATCAATGTTATTTTGCTTAAAACCAGAAAGGTTTTCAAGAAATGTCTGATGTCACATCTGGCGCAGGTGGGATTAGGCTGTGTCCAGGTCTCTTCTTGGTCTACCGCTTGCCTTCTGTGGCAATCAGTAAGCTTGTAACTTTTCTGCCTTGCCCTTGTGGATTAATACCAGAAGTAACATCTAAACCCTGAATGCTCATCAGCTGGAAATGCATCTTCTTGAATTAACTGATCATAAAGCAACTGTGAGTTTCTGATATGATGCAGCCAAAATGAAGGCAAATGCAATCTTACAGAAGCATTTTCAACACAGATTCACAAACACAAGTGTCTCTGTGTAAAGCACTGGTGAGATATCAAGCAACCCAAGTGGCAAACTGCATTCAATGTAATACACTGGTAATGGCATGTAATGTAACTGATGGAGATGAAAAGCTCTTTTGGGGGAGGAGAAAAGAGAATGTGGCTTGTTTAGTCTAGTCAAACAAAAGCTGAGACAGACTGATCTCTCTCTCCAGGGGAACATAAGGGGGTTAATCTAAGAATATACACTATGAGAATGGTACCTAAGAAAAGATATTTAAATTTGGGTCACAAAAATAACTGAGTACAACCTAGCAGTCAATATATCTAGGTAAAAGTAGAAGACAATTCCTAGCCTTCACAGGAGAGAGCTTTTGCTACCCAGGTACTCCTAAAATGGGAGATGGGAAAATTCTCAAGGGATTATATGATATGAAGCTTGGGGCAGCTGGGACAGGTCTCATGGACTAGAAAGTAACCTCTAGGTAAAAGATGTGTCATAGTGAAGCTCCTCTAAGAAAAAGAATAGGCAACTTGTCGCTAGTATCAGAGGTACTCGTTCTTCAGCAACCACCAACCTGCATACGCAGCTCCTGATGGGTGCAGGGCTCTTGGCATGGATGCATCCATTTGGGAACTAACTTTGTACAGCAGTACAAGGAGCAATACAGCTCCCTTAAACAATTAAACAAGGCTCAGATTTGGGGTCCCTGTCCACATAGAGCCAATCCGCAGCTAAGAAGACACATTGTTATGGTCCTTCCTCACTATCAACTATTTCCTATAAGAAGTCACACCATACTCTTTTTGTCCTGTTTAGACACACATTTATGCACAGACACACCAAATGAAATCAAAGCAACATCCTTAAACAGAGCAAATTTGGAAACAAGCTTACTGACAGTGTTTTATAAGGGGCTAAACTGCAAAGCCACATGAAGAAGCACCTTATACAAATGGGACTACTCAACAAACAAGTATTGCTCAGTGTAAGCCTTTCAGGAGGTAACATATAGGGCTTTTGGTAAAAGAGGGAGATAACACTGTAGAGTTATTTGGAGTATGGAAGGTAACTGAACATCATGCTTGGAAATATCCAGCATTAAAAAAAGTCTAATCCCATTAAACTGAAGAGACCTCAGAGATCAGCTATGACACAACCAATCTGGGACAGAAGAATATAATTAATTACTTTACAGATATTTCACTGAGAAGTACAGTCTAGTGAGAATATATTGTTTGAAATGTTGCAACACAAAGCTAGGGTTTGAGGACACAGGGAGAGATTTGTTTAATCTTTAGAGATACTGGCCTTGTGTATTCTTGGATCCACCTCAGTCTTTGTTAAAAGGGATAACTTGAAGGTGTGCCAAGTAATTTATAACATGACAAGACATAGGTGTTTTTCACCTGCTTGATCAGCACAGGCCACTAAAGTAAACCAAGAAAAAGATGGCCGCAGCATAAGATCGCATTCAAAAAAACACTATAGATGTATACTCTATCTCTTTTAATTCATGGTGAGTTCCCCACACACTTTTCTCTCCTTTTTGCCCCTCGCTTGCTCTGTGTGCTTAGCTCTCATGCTTTTCTTTAGTCAAAGACTGTTCAAGACTCCCTGAAAGACTGCACTTTGGTCAAAGACTGTAGAAAACTCCTTCTGCGTTCCTTGTATTTCACACAGCAAGGTCCTGTTCTCATTTGGATTCTCTGTGAGCTAACGTAATATAAATAGCAGCTGGAAAGTTAAGACAGGGCACTCAGATCTCACATATAGTCTACTCTCCTTTTACAGATGTATCTCAAGTACACAGAGCACCATCACATTGTGAGGGAGAAACAGATTTAAATCATCAGTGATGCTCAGGTTTATCTTGTCTAATACTCAGTCATTCAGCTCTTCAGTAGGAAGACATTTCACACCACACAACTCAGCTTTATTTCAATTTTTCTGCCCTTGTATGTTGCTTAAGCCAACCCAAGTTGCTGTGACAACAAGCTGGTCCTCTACTGAAAGGAAAAATAGCTTAGAGAATCAGGAGCAAGGGACACAGGGGAGAAAGACCCCCAGTCCTGTAATTCAGAGATGGGGTAGCAGGTGAATGTTTATGTGAGAAAAGGGATCTCCAGAGCACTGAGCAAAAAGAAGTGAGTTATTAAAGGAAACTGTTGAAAACAGTGTGGATGGGGACCTTAAATTTAAACAACCATTGGTACTAAAGCTGTTTGTTACTCGTTCATGCCCTACCTGTAATAACATGCAACAACCTATCCTTTGCTTTTTTAATTGGTAAAAGTGACTAGAAAAAAGATTTAGGATTTTATTTACTGGTGATTCATCACTCACAGCACACAGCAGCAGTCTGTTTTAGTTGGGATTAAGACTGAACTCGCAATTTGCAATCTCTCAACCAGTCCAGTCTGTTCCCTATACCTATGCACAGATCCAACAGAACTGCAATTTGCTGCACCTTACTGTTGTTAGCAAAAGCCAGCATTTGTAGAGTAAAGGCTACAATGAGAGACTAAAGTCATCCCACCTTTCTGCAGGCATCTACAGCTGAACTAGTCACCTCAAATTCCTTTTACAAACAATAGAGAAAATAAGGTATTTTCAGGGCACAATTCATCTGACTCATTCTATGTACCTTGCTCAGATTGAGATAATTTTATCTGCTGACCTGAATGGTGCTGAAGGGGTGGTTCAGACATAGACACCTATGATGTAATCTCTTCATCTGGCCAGAGTCTCAGTCTTGGAGGCCTGAAATCTGGTCTCTGGACACCAGCCATCTTTAGTGGTAGGCAAATCACTTCATCTCTGCAGAACAGGGTTTCTTTTCAACAAACTAGCTGACTAAGAGAGCTAAGCACTGAGTTTAGGCAAGTCAGGCAGACAGACTCCACAACCTGCTGAGAGAAAGAGGCCCTTCTCAATGGAAATTCAAGTTAGACTTGTGGCTTGAATCATCCTGACTCTTTTATATGGTTAAAATCAGGTAAATCTTGGCTGTCTGCTTTGCAATAGTATTTCCTACAGTTAGAGCGGTGAATCCTATGGGCAGGGCTCTGGAAAAGCCTTTGAAAAACAGGTTTGACTCCTTCAAGGAAAACTACCACTTAGGCTTCTGGTAGCTGAAAGTAAAGTGCAATTGTATAGCCTGTTTTGTAAAAACACTTGTCTTCATTTTGTTCAAGAGTTTGTCTTTTGTTGCTGTAGTGACTCAGCTTCTTCATGTTACCTAGTCTGGAGCTAAAACCACACAGAGAGAGAACACAGACTCACCGTGAAACACCACACTGGGAGCAGAGTTACTGCATAAGGAACAGCTACTTCTCTGGGTCCTTACTAACAGCTGTATCAGCAGCACTCTGGCTTTAAGTCACAGGTCCACTCACTGGTGTATAAAGCACCTCTTCAGCTAGAGTCTGGGTTAAGCAGACACTGCATTAAGAGCAAACTCTTGAGTTGTGCTGTGCTAGAGTTCTATTTGTTCATACAAATAAGGGAAATCTTTGCCAAATGCAAAGGTGGCAAACCAGAAAAGATATGGGTTTTGTTTGGGCATTCATAAGAGGTTTCTAGGTTGACTGCAGTAGTCATCGTGACAACAAACGGAGTGTAACCCTGAAGCAATTTAATAAATCTAAGATACAGAGTTGTGTAGTCTCATCCTACCTGTTCCTTTTCCAATAATCAGCGATGATTTATTATTTTTCCTGAAAAGCTCATGTACTAGCTTTGGGTTTGGGTTGGGTGGTACTTCTGAACAGAGGTTTCTCCTAGCAAGAATTTCCTGCTCCGTTAACAAGGTGCTTCTTACTACCCCATCATAAATCTTACCTTTTCCATTTTATCTTACTCCAGCTGTCCCTGCACAAATTCCACACTTTCCTCTATTTCCACTGTAAGAATCTAAAAAGCTTTTTCTTTTTCCACACAGTCACCCACCCTGAAAATATTTTTCTTTTATATAAACTCCCCAGTGTTCTGTAAAATCTTTGATTCCTTCTTATTCTCTCTGAAGGGAATAACGCAACGATTCTTCTCTCCCCGAGGTTTCACCAGAGATTTTCTTTTTACCAGTGAATATAGGTCAGTGAATTTAGACCATATGTGTTGCTCCACTGGGTGATTGTTCCATTTTACAGTAAATAAGGCAGGACATCTGTTTTAACAACAGAAAAACCTACAGGAGTTTGTCAGATCAGACTGGTTTTGTACACCTTAAGTGTTACAGGACCTTGAAGCCACAGTAAGTAACACAGAAGGTTGAAGAGAACCTACAGGCATTTTAATCTGAAATCATTCTTAATAAGAGCTCTACATATAAATAAATGAAAAATCAACAGTTTTTTGACTGGATGTGGAATTGCATCAGATTTCTGTGTTGGGAAGAAAATCACCATTAATCAGAATCTAGTGAAGCCGTGAAAGCAAAACTGATTTAAAATTATTTACAATATTTTTAGTATTTTGAAACCAGGAATATTTCTATCATTGTTTTAACATTTCTAATGATTACATTGATTATGTTGATATCTTGGATCAAATTATTAACATGTCTCTGTGTGTAGCATAAATATTTAAAATATAAATAGCCAATGTTGTGTTTTTCATATTTACATTACAACATAATAAATATTATTACCTCAGCTACAAGGTATAAAATATTCCCTAATGTCACAGTGACTTTTTTAAAAAAATAACATGAAGTTAAACAATACATAAGACTGTTAAACTCACTTAAACTGCAGTGCCAGAGAGCAGTTAGACTGAGAGTACATCTCACTGAGCATATTGTTAGTATGCAGATTTTGACAAGTTTTGAGAGGAAAATTGTGTTAAAAAGTTAGATTGTTTTAATGCGTTATATTAAAAATTACTTAATCTTAAATCTGGAAATGGAAAAAAAACTCCAGAAAGATCTAAAATAAATAGTATGGTGATATACACAGATGGTGATGTTGGGGCAGAACGCCAGTATACAGAATCACAATGTTCGGTAAATCGTGGGCAAAATAATTAATGGCATTTCTAGTAGCATAACACCCTGCAAACGTACACACTGCCTCATGGAGTACTTGTCAGCAATATTGATCTAGAAAATAATTAGTCCCTGTAAAGTTTTTTCACACTCTTTCACCAGATGGCCAGGCAAGATCGTCAGCTAAAATCCTGCTGTTTCAGCACTGGAGAAAATGGCAAGAAGTTACACTTTCTGCTACACTGTGCAAGGTCTGGGCACGCTACACTGTGCTCATGGCTTCGTTCTCCCAGGTACTGCATACCGGTACAGCATGCTTCACAAATCACATCAGATCATTTTCCAAGCGTCACCGCCAAGCGCACTTCACACCCCAACATTTGCAAGCCACTCTGCAGAAAGTTTTGCCATCTGCCAAAACATAGAACTTCTCCAAGTGGAATGAGATCAGAATTCATATTTTTAGAAGCAAAATGAACTCCAAATGAGACAGGATACTTGCTTAAAAAGAGAAATATGTTAATAATAGCTTGCAATTACAGTGACTCTGTAGCAGCTCCAGCTTCACATTCAACTAACCTTCACCTTATCTCGCTTCACTTTGTTACCGTGCAAATATTCAAGGAACTTTCCAGTGACATATTGACTGTTTCCACAAATATTCAGTATTGATTTACTCTACAGATACTTTAAGATTAGCTACTGATTTTAATGGAAGCCTAATAAGACAGAAGCATACAGCTGGGTAGGGCTATCCAGCAGAAATGCATACACTAGGCTAGAAATAATATGCAATATGAAAACATACCTTCTATTTTGTTTGAGTTCCCTGTATCCTAAAGCTAGCTCCAAGGCTCTGGAAATCAGAGAAGAATAGCCTTTTCTTAGAAACTCAAGATCTGCTCAAAGACATGGAATACTGGATATGGCATTTGACAATGTCTGTAAGAATAGTAAGCAGCAGCATAGGGAATTCTGGAAAGTTAACACTTCTCCTTTGAACCAGGAATGGCAAGCCTAATTTGGCTGATGATGAGAAAAGGAAACAAAACAGGGCACTGAACAGCACTGCTGTGGCTGTAGCTGAGGCAGAATTTCCATTTCAAAGCCTGTTTTTTCATGGCCTATTTCTCCCTTATAAATACAAGCTGCAAGTTAAAGCTTGGTGCAAAGAGTTCACCTGTCACATTTAGGAATGAAAAACTGAATCAAGTTGCTAAAAAAAAATTGGGAAAGGAAAAAAGATACTATTGTTAGTACAAATATATTTATGAAAAAAATCTACTGTTCTTTTTGGGAGGATGTGAGGAAAGAGAAAGCCTTGTCTGCGTGCCTTTCATCAGATGTCAATACCATGCCACAGCTGCAAAATCCTGCGAAGACAGTGATTACAAAGCCCAAGAAGGCTCTTTAGATGTGTTTGTCTTCAGTAGAAAGTCTCAGGTCTGAACATGAAAAAAGAACTTTGACTTTGCAGGTTCAGTGTTGACAGTCACTGAGTGCCTGATACAGAAAAAAAATTGTTTTCAGCTGTGCAACAGTCTAGTCTCAGTCAGAGTTAGACTCAGTGGTTTGATATGTTGCCAGAGTTTGGCCTGAAGGACACAGTCTGGTCAGTCAGTGACTGGTTGATGATACATCCAATCCTTCCTGGTAACGTACAAATGCAGGATGGCTTTCTAGGGAAGAGTAAGTCTTCACAGGGGTTTCAGCTATCTAATCCACAGTACAAATACAGAAGGTATTGATTTGTCAGGATGTTCTCTCAAAATCCCCCACTGCCCAACACAATACTTGGATCACTTAGGATTATCCTGAACTGCAATGTTCCACCAGGAGCAGGGAACAAAGCAGCTGGGATTTTCCATGCTACTGATGCCAGACTGTTTGCAGGTCAAAGATGCAGAATCTTTCAAGATCAAACACAACAATGCTCCTTATCTGTGAAAACAGGGAAGAAAACAGAAAGGTATATAGTGCGGGATGAACGTGTTTACTCTCTTATGCAGCTCCTTGTATTGGCTCACTCGTAACAGCACCCAAGCACCTTCCAGTAGTCCATCCAGTGATGTGGCTAGCATCTGTTATGTACGCTTCATCCACTCCCCCATTCTGTTTGATAATCCTATCAATATGTGGCAAGTTTACTGCCTTATATGTAAACATGACCTTAGTTGTCTTTGGCACATTAATCAGTATGCAGTTTGAATTTTTCAATGGTACAAAGTTCTGTGGATAATAAAAACTAGCAATGAGCACTCCCCACCATCTCAGTCACTACTAAAACATAACATAGAAATCACTGGTGAGCTTTGGGAAGTGCCGAGATTAGGTGATGAAAGTGATCCTTTGAAGAGTCTGCATACTACGGCTGACATCTACAAAAACCATTAGGGAAATCCGAGGGTTCATTTTGTCTGCAAGAGCAATGAACAATTCAGGCAACAAAGCAGTCAAAGAGGAGATAATTAAAGAAGACTTACTGAATAACTTATTTTGTGAAAATGAAGTTGAGGGTTTGGAGTTTCTTATTTAAGGAAAACGTCAGCACTTCAATGGAAGAAGTGAGACAGAGATATGAGAAATGCTAAAATATGAAGATGTATATTAGAAAACAGTGATTACATTTAGGACTGTTAAAAAAATTATGTCATCTCTGCTGTATTTTACACACATCCTGCCAAAGACAAATATTTGTTAGCACATTAGCCCAACTTGCACCATTTTCTACAACATGCAGATACTTTAACAGCCTAATTGTAAAATCAGAATTGATTTCTCTAGAAATCTGCAATTCAAACACCATTGTTTTCCTGCCGTATACTCAGTGTTGCTCTCAGCCAAGATTTAGATTATATTTGACAATGGCTAAACTGTCAAACAACATCAAATTTTCCAAAGATTAGTCACTAGGAGAGCAAAAGTAATACCTTTGTGATATTTTGGATACTGTTATAAAGCTATACAGCTACATCAGAAATATGCACTGGAGTCAGCACACTAAGCAATTATCTGTGTTGAGCTGATGGATAACAGAGCTATGATTTCCAAAGATCCTTTCAGAGTTTCCCATGCTGTTCCGGTTCAAGCTGAAACAAAGGAGTATGTTGCAAGGACCCTGAGCAAAGATATGAGAAGTACCTTGTTAACAACACCACACACCCCCAGTTCTCTTCCAGAAATAGCTTGGATTATAGAAAATTATTAAAATAATTCTACTGGGTTCCATTGCTCATGTTAAGACATGAGAATGGCCACAAAAATGAGAACCTGCCCACGGATCAACCTACAGCCAACCTGTGGCCATGAGGCAGTGTATGGGTGTACACCAATGGGTGTGATGGTCCAGAGCAGACAGCAGTCCCCAGTAAAGGGCTTCTCCCAGTTTAGTTCCATTGCTAGAGACAGTGGCTGCTGGAGCAGCTGACATTTATCCACTTTACCTAAAGAGGGTGATGATTGTAAAATGCATCAGCCAAAGGATCAGTTTCACCTAACTTTCTATGACTATGCTGCAGACACTACACCTAAACTTTTGGCTTTTAGGCATTTAGCATTAGCATTTACAATTTTGTCACAGGCCATGGGCAGAAGTAATCACTGTAAAAGTCTACAATAAGTCTCGTGAATCCTAATGTCTGTGTACTGACTGAACAGAAATCTAAGCAAATACTTCCAACCTGAACCTCAATATGTGCCTGTGATTGAGCATGACAAATGCCAGCCAGAATGCAATAGGTTTTATCAGCCAGCCTCACTAGTAGTAGATTTAATGCTTACTATAGCTGGAGTCCAGAAGAAAAGAAGGGGACTACACACAAACATCACCCCACCATGAATAGTCATCAAGAACGGATATTTGTGTCAGTGTCGTATCTTGATTATCTCCTCCACTCCAGCAAAAAACCTGTGAAGTCTGACCAAGCAATTAGAAGAACACCAAGCTGGTAATGGTGAGCCACTGACTGAAATGGAGCAGTTTGGGAGATGGAGGATAGGATAAGAGATTATTAGGGTAACATCAAAATTGTCTCAGTTCCACCCTGGTAGGTAGCAAAAAGTCAGCAAAATAGGATTTCAGGGAGAGAGAGAGCTTCAGCTCCACCAGACACAATTTCCCCAATCAAAGGTGGCCTTCCTAGGCCATCACGCAAAACATGAGCCCTTAATGTTCCCCATGACACTGGGTAGGTGGAAACCCTATTCTCAGTATGGTAAGATCAGGACCACAGGACACTTTTGGTCCTTCACTACTCCTTTGGGCAGAAGATCAAGACAGACTAGTGCTATAAATCAGTTTTCAAAATGAGATGCCATACCTCTGCGGGAAAGGGAGAGCACCTTTCACAGCACAACAGCTGCAGATATGAACTTACATTGAATGATACTTCCCAGAACAGGGTGGGGGAAAAAAAAAGCTAGTTCAAGATTATGAGTGAAAGATAAGTATGTTTTGTCACATAAGAAACTGAAATTTCCCCTTTATTTCCATAAATATCGTCTTAATAGGGAAGAAAATATGAGGCCATGGAGTAAGGTATCTTCCCGTCATGTTTCATTATGCACCTATAAAATAAAGCTTCCTAGATTTTTTAGCCTGGAGAATTATCACATGAATTATCATTGCTTTTCACTCTGAAAACAGGAACTTACCAATTTCAATAACAAGTGACTATCAGAACGACAATCTAATAAAACATGTGGTTCTTGTAAGGTACAACGATTCCTTCAGCTGAAGAGACTTTTTTTTTGTCTGGAACATGTAATAGTAGTATCTGTATTTATGGCGAAATAAATTCAGAAATGAATGGCATAAAATGAATGGAAGAGGCTAGTCACAAAGCATTCAGTCACACAGTTTATTCATTTATACACTGTTTATCTTCTGGTATATGCCACAAGAAGTAATCATTAAATAAACAACTTCTTTAGGAGGTAATAAAATGTTACTGAGTTTCCACACTCACAACATGTGCTATGGCTGTAAATCAGACTTATTCTAAACTTGTACTGATTTGCAGCACTGGGAGGCACTTTAGAAATATCACATTTGAAAGGGAGGTGCCTGATTTTTCCTTCTCTGTAGTCTCTGTCTTTGCAGCAATGCTGAGAAGGGCATGGGTGGCTGGAAAAGTGCTCATGCCTTTTCAGCTACATCAGCTGTTACAATATGCAATATTACCTCTCCTGCAAACCTTACCTCACTTTAACACTGCCCAAGCTTTTAAATGAGTCTAAACCACTTTCAGATGTCAATTGTGGTTACTGCTGAAAGTGTTCTGCTGTAAATTACTAACCGCAGTGCACTGGGAAAATCTGCCAAGAGATGATACAAAAATTATTTTGATCAACACTGGCATCCCAGACACAGAAGAACAAAGTTATGAAAGAAGCATCTCTCGTTGTCCTAACCTCCTCAGTTATGAGGTGCATTTGGGTTGCCAGCAACCCTCTAACTGGAGATAGTTCTTCCACTTTCTGCTTCTGAGCTCCTTGAGGAAGAGAAGCTAGAAGCCAGCCAACTCTTTTTAATAGTGTTTTTGACTAGGACCTTCTCTTCTGACAAAGATGATGGCATCTGTGAAGAAGCTAGAGGTGTTTGTGTCCGTGAGTGACTAAGCTAGCCAGTAACTCCCTTTGGTAAATCCTTCTGTCGGCAGCTCACATCCTCCACCTCACAGAGTGTCTGATGTCCCAGAAACATGGGGAGGAATGGATGCCTTGGGGAAGGGATTTCACAATGCTCTAGGATGCATGAAACCTTCATGACAGGGTGGATGCCGCAGGGTGATTAATGTTGCTTGCTGTCACCTGAAAACATCTGCAGAGAACCAAGGAGATGCATCATCTCTCCCTCCCAGACAAATATAATTTAGACAAGAAAGAGATTAGTATGTTTTGGAGGACTCCTTATGTCTGGGTGGTTCCACATTGGTCCTATAAAGACCTCTCTAGAAAAAGCTTTGCATTAAAAATGTATACCAACTTCCCCCTGACTCCAACTCATAGCATATCTGAGAATCTTACGTATCAGCAAGGGATGCAAGCAAGGAGGACATAGCTACATACTAGTTCAGGGTAAAGTTGGACAAAGCAGTTATTCAAAAAGTTAACTTCTCAGATCTGTACTGGGTAACTGATGATGAAATTCCCATTCATTTCCTTATGTTTTTTGGTTTTTAAATTTGAAACAAGGCACAGCTACACAGTATTGTATTAAGTCCTAACTCTTTTTATGCAATGAACACAGAACTTTAAAACTCTGTTTCAAAATCTGAAATAGCACCTGGACATTCCTCAGTATATAAGGATTCCCAGTTCTGGGATAAGACTGTGCAGTCTGCTTTTAGCCCCACTTGAAATTAATGAGAAACGCTACTTGGAAGTTGTTAATATGCAGTACTAAACTGGGCATCTCTGCCCAGCGGCTGCTGGCTTGCAAGCTTACCGTTTGGGAATACATGGTGTAGAGGTACCTGTGCTGAACTGTCCCTGTGCAAACAAATTCAGTCCAGTATACCTGGGTTATACTCTCTTAGAGATTCTTGCCAGAGATTTCTCCATTAATTTCTCAAGACTTAGTGTGGAATTGCCATAGTGTAACACACTACTTATTCTTGAACCAGTCTAAGGTACCAGCGTGACACCGTGCAGGAAAACATCCAGTCTGGGTCAGCATCTGCCAGACAGATCTGAAAGGTGTGCTGTATAAGTTATAACTTTTAAGAAAGATATTAAATAAGTGTTCAAAGTGATTAAGAGCTAACAATGTTCTGCTTCCTATATTATGGGTTTTGGTCAAGTTCAGGAAAGGCTGGATCAAAGGCCTCTTGATGTAAAATCAGGGTTGCTCCAGGAAGAGAAACAATAGAGATCATGGAGCAAGAATAAGAGACAGAGTTTCAGAAAGAAAGGCAAATGTACCAGGCAAATAAGGCAAGTGAGTGAATGACATTTGACAAGTTTGCCACATGGCTCACATTCAAGTAAACTGCTGGTTCCAGTGGAAGGTCTAGAGCAAAACAATCGAACATCAGGTCTGTTAACCCAGATGGATCACCCAAGACTCTCCTGTGAGTCCCTCAGTCTTTGGAAACTACATACAGAAGTTGGAAAGAGAAGATACCAACATCTTATAAATAGGGCTCACTGTCTTGAAGACTATGAGTACTGGTTTGGTCACCTGTAAAAGCTTTGTCATAATCTGTGGGGAAAGCCCTGTCTTCTTCAAAACAATTTAGATTAAAGCTTTAATACCTGAGAAATTACTTCTGTTGCTGACACAGAAACTTTGGGGCTTTTTATTTCCATTTCTTGTTATAATCCTTCTTTACTACTGTATTACCTTATTACTACTTATCCATGTCATTATTATTATAGTAGAAAGTGAAAAAATGCATGAAGAAAATTAGAGTAATTAAATGTATATGAAATAGAAGACCTTTAACAGTTCACTGCACTTCCATACAAAATCTGTCACCACAGTATGTATGAGCAGGGAATGGGCGCAGAGATCTAATTTTTCTGGAAACTTTAGCCATGAACTGCAAGCTACACAAAGTTTTCAGACACCAGAAAGGGGAAGGCCATCTTTTCTTGTACCTTGTCTAAGCAGACTCTCATTTTTCAAGCAGTCCCATTACATTTATTTATGGAGTAATGTGTTGTTGAATGCACTGTTGGCAGGGTCTGGCTCTGCAAAGATAAACAAATTGCCCCATGCAGATTCAACTGTCACTGTCATACAAATGAAAAAAATCCCAGGTTAGATAGATGTGTTATGACCAATGCATTAAGAACATTTACTCCCCTTCTGCTGATTGATTGAAGAATTATATCCATGAAATGGGATGATTTATACAATTTTATTGCCTCTTGGCTAGAATAAGCTTTTGCCAGTCAGATGCCCCTGAAGAATGGCAGCTTGCAGCATAAACCTGATGTAATTTGATACACAGCAAGGCGCACAATCAAGATGAAATGATCCTTACATAATTCTTCAATGTGCAAATCATGTCAGGAAGACAATTTCAATAATGATATTTTCTTTTTTATTGAGTTCTTCAGACTATTTTTTCAGATCATGAGCAACTGCATCCAGGAGAAATAGCTATTGTCAGGTGAACGTTTTATTAATCCTTTACCTGGGGCCAATATCCTAAGAAACCAGAGGAGTTAGCTGCCACTGAAACACTCAGTACTGATGGCCTTTTCCAGACTTGACTTCTACAGTGTTTCCTCAGGATTATAAATGCTTATCTCCCACTTTTAACAGTCTTAGCGTGACTATGCAGTATTTTATTTGTTTGTTTCTCCCTTTTCTTCCTCACCCTTACCCCTACATTTTTGCTTTCCTCTCAGACAACGATAGTAAAGGGAAAGTTTAGGATTGACAAGTATGAATACACACAGGTAACAGTATTTTAAAAAGATGTGACTCCTTCCAATCTCAGTCAAGGCGCTGTGCCTGCTCAGCATCAGGGATAATTCCTGTCCAGGACTGAACTGATGAGCTACCAGTGGGACTTACTCCACCTGGAGCAAACCACCATATTCAGGTTCCCCAGCAGTGATTAGGATGAAACAGTGCTGAGAAAATGTCTGGTCCCTGCATTGTCAATGTACGAGGCTTCAAATGAGCACAGCTTTTTGCTTCATGTCTAGACTTCTCATCTGAAGGAAAGGCAAGTTGATGCTAGTGTTGTCAAGAGTAAAAGCTTCCATGTAACATTCAGAAACTAGCCCCAGTACAATTTAATTTCATCTTTTATAGCATGTGTCTCCCAAACAGCTCTTCATGGAGGTGGGATTAGCGATTAAGATATCTGGAGAGTGGAACACATATGTCTCTGAAAACTGGAATTAATGTGATTATGCTAAGCAGAACATATTCTGGGCATCAGTGGTTTGCAAAGATTTCATGAAATGTGCCCTAAGCACAGAATTTTCTCTCTGGAAAATAAAGCATGATATTCAGAGAAAGTTGGGATAAAGGGGCACTTTATGGGCAAGCAGAGGAAAATTAACTGACACTTTATATGAAACACCTTCCCTCTGTTGTGCTCTTCTGATTTCTACCATAATAAAGCAATTATAATAAATTTATGATACTTAAGTACTATTAATGCCTCCTTCCCACATGCCACATTTTTCCTCGTGGGAGAAAAAAAAAGGAAGGAAACAAAGTAAAAAAAAAAAAAAAAAATAACACAAGCTGATAATAAACTGATCAATGTGTAAGTATATTGGGGATGAATGTTAGCAGTCACTACTCTTTATAATACTCCACTATTAGGTCTAGTTCTGTGAGGAGATTGTGCCTTGGAGGATATAAGAAATCCTAAAATATTATCCAAAGTCCAAAAAATGCCATTGTTTTGATGTTACATTTTTACAGGTTTCATGAAGCATGAACTTTTCCAGAAGAACAAATAGTCTGTGATGCCAATAATTCTGATAGCTTTGGAAAATATGTACATTCGGGTCCATGCATGAGAGTTTCCCCAGTGCAACAAATCTGGTCTTTTTTATTACATACATGACCACAAAAGAATTTTAGCTTTTGCTTATTCTGTTGCTCACCTTGTTCTCAACCACACTGCACATCCTGCAACCACACCTTACATCCTATACAGCACAGTCGATCAATACACACTATAGCAGTTTAGTGTTGCAGGATGAGTCTGTGTTGTGACACATCAGCAGAGTGAAAAGCATGACAAGTCATTTGCAGTGTTAATATGGCTTCCTTAGAAACCAAGCTGTTGCAACTTTCTCACTTCATAGTGCCTCTAAATGCCAGCCACCTTTCATGGCTTATGCAAGCAACTCCACTCACGGTGCTCCAGGCATTTCTGCACAGTGAAGAGTACTCCAAGCACAAAATAAATGTTCAGTGATTCATATTTGTATTTCTTTGGAAAATAAAACTACATCTGTTCACCTTGGTCGCAGGATGACCGAGTAAACATCTGAGTGAACAAACCTACTGGTTTTGTTTTAGAGGTACAGTCAAAGCAACTACAAGATACAAGATACTCCCAAAAGACAGAAATTTGCATCTAGGTTACAAACAGCAAACTCTAAGAGCCTGTTGAGTATGTATGTCAATGTGTTTATTTTTGATGGTTTCTTCCAGTGTAGAATTTGTAATAGTCAAAACTGTGTTCCAGATGCATTTGTTTCTGAGAAGCGCCTGCACACCATTTCTGTGCACAGCAGAACTAGTAGGACTATTGCTCAGTTACGTTTAAATTCCAGGGGCTGAATCACAGACCTGCAACAGCAGAAATAACCTGCACTATCTGCACTGGCAAGAGGTTGCCTTCAGAAAAAATACCCATGCCCAAGTATTTGTGCACAAAGTATAGCAGACAAGAAAACAGAATTTCTTCCAAGCTATCTGTGTACTGATAGGAAAGTAAAAATCAGACCATGTATATCTTTACAGGTGAAAAGGTGAAAAATTTCTATTTCTGCTCTTTTCAAACAATCTTATGCCCCAAGTATCCTTATTCAGGAATATCATGGGATCTTTTTTACCAGCATTTGAAGTTCATAAACCAATTAATAGTATTTTTTCTGCTCATTTCATGAACTGAATTATTTGAAGGTACTGAACTAAATAACTCTTACCTTGGTTCTGCCCTCTGGGAACAGTCTGATAGGAGAAGGTGGAAGTATTTCCCAATTCTTAATTTTCTCATTTTTACTAAACTTCTGAGAAGATTAATTCTTACTAATAGTTTTGAGTTGTATTGAAGGATACAGTCAAAGGCAAAAAGTGAAACTTCAGCTTCAAAAACCAAAACTCTGAAAATTTTCCCCAGAATATCAAGACCTCTCTAAGTATGGAATATCCCTCTTAAGTAACCAAAGCTGGTAGATGTTCCTAAGTGCTAAAAAAAAGAAAACAGAATGTACTAACATAGTAAATACTTTAACCATACCTTTGCACTTTTTATATAACTTTCAAGAACAGCTTACAGAGAGGAATGCAACTTGCCTCTCCAGTATAAGAGCAAATATTTGTTACATACTTACTATTTTTATTTTCGTATATCCCAAAAGATCCATAGTGCTAACAATGTTCACAAAAGCAATGAGCAAAGTGCAAAGACAATGGCAAGGGACAGCAGTACAATAAAGAAAGGTACAGTTTTTACAACAGCTGTATAAATTGTCTCTGTTATTTAACTGGTTATTTCATTTCTGTCCTTATATATTGCTATATAGATGTTTGCAACCAAAGGCTATGCTAATTTAACTACAAAATTTTTGTTAAGACAATGTATTTACTAGTGACTAATGGTTCTGTGCTGCATTTTCAAAACTCCTCCTTGACCAAAAATATTTGTCTTTCTTTTTCACATTGAGAATTACAACTATGGATGTCCACTGAAGCTGTGGTACAATAAAGAACTCTGAATATTTTCCTTATTTAGCAGGCAAAATTAGACAATTAGACCAGACTGCACTAGCACAACTAAAAAAATGAATAATTTTCATAACGCAGTTGATTTCTTACCACATGGTGCCATTTAAGGGATTATAACTCATCAGGGTAATACCGAACTTGATTAGAAGCCAGGGGGCCTGCTTGTTATCTTGGTTGACAGTGAAAACCCAGACAAAATGTAATTGACACCAGCAACTCTCAATCTGCACCAGTGCAACTAAAAAGAAAGTCAAGCCCTGTATCTTTGATTAGAAGTGGCTTTTCTTTTTCACTTGGATAACTCATTTCCATATCTTTGAGTGATTAACAGCAATTGTTTCAATCCCCTTGAAGATATCAAAGACAGTGTTTTCATTGCTAGGTACACTGATATTACATAGGTTTGAAGAAGTACCTTCATATAAAGAACAACTCTCACAGCAAATAAAAATTTCTTATGTAAACTTTTCTGGTGGAGAGAAAACCTTTAACATGCCCAGAATGCCAGGCCCTTTGCCCCTCTCTAAGTAAACATCTAAAGATAACAGGCTGGATTTTTCCACAGATATTGAGGTATACAGGGGTGGAAGTAAGATCTGGGAAGCTTTTCAGGAACTCCCAAGCTAGGTGTCACAAAACACAATCAACAGATATTTCAGGGCTTGATTCACCTGAGCTCAGACATTTACAATGCAGGTAAATATGCACGAAGTAGTTGCCTAAATTCTCTCTGTCTGCGATGGGTTAAAAAAGTAACTTCTGTAACAGTAAGATTCATCTCATCATAATAAATAAAATAGGTCATATATGAAGGTGGGCACAAAATTGCTTATTTCTCCTTATTGATTCCCGGGGCCAGAGGGCACAGTTCAGGGTGACCAGCTCTGATACACATGTCTATATTACACATATTTTTAGTTAACGGAAATAAATCCCATGGTTTGTACCCTCAACCCTGACTGTGCAGATTAACTTCTGGTTTGCTTCCATTTTGGCCCTCTCCAACAGTGACCCAATGGTTCACTACTGGCACCACCAGTACTTACCTGCTGTGGATGAGGGACCACCAACTCCTGAAACTTTGGCCCAAGGGAATGGTCCCTGGTGTTCTCTTATGCCATCCGACAGGTAGCCCACTGAGGCTACATCTACACAGTGGTAAATCACATCAATTTTTATACAAATTAAATATGCATGAGACCATACTCCGGCATTGAAGCCAGCTGCCCTGGAATAGCCCCTGTCATCTTACTGAACTCTCACCATTCAAAAGGGAAGAGGTTGATGTTAGGTGATGCCATTCATAAGTGTCAGCAGTGATCTTTCTTTAAAAGGTTGCTTTCCTCATATACATATCTATGATGTTAATTGACTCTGCATACAGTTTAGTCCCCAACATCCCCTTTCTGCTGTGGAAAAAAGCTGCTGCACCACCTGGCTGAATGCCCTATGTGGGGTTGAGGATGTGACAAGCAGATTCGTATGTCCTGGCCACTTCAGGAACAAGCATCCCACTGGCTTTATGGCACCTCCTATTCACAGAGGAGACAGTCACTCTGTGACCACTGACCCCAGAATTGTATTTAAATTTGAAAACATAAGGAGCTGGAATCAATTGAAATGTGGATGAGGTATAATATGCTTTGAAGATGAGGCAATCTGGGGTTATATACCCTTGCCAATGAGATGCTGCAAAGGATCCTTGCAGTGCAGATGCTCCCTGCAGAAATAGTGATTGTCCAGAAAAAAGCAAGCAGCATGTCCTCACTTGTCAGCCTGTCTTCCAATTTTTCTGTTCACAAGTAACATACCTGCCAGCCTACAGCCTACCTTTTCCATCTTCTATTAATTTATTTTTATTCTTTTTTTTTTTAATCATCTGCTGAGTACCATAAGTGACAGGTAGATGACATATTTATCTACCTATATGAACATATCTTCATAACTTCAAACACTGACAAATGTTTTGAAGACACCCCCTCATGGGAAACTTTGCCTAAATTTACAGTCCATAAGAGCAATACAACTGTTTACATGATTTTAATTATATCTGAGTCAGAACTTTCTCTAAACAAATAAACGTTGTCCCTCAATATTTATAATTCACACCTTAGAGAGGTCTGATACCACTTGAGAGGGGGTAACTGACTGTAAACAAAAGGAAAACTTCCTGAACAGCAAATTCCAAATTATTCTGTTCTTGCAATAGGAGCCCTGTGGGAAGCAGCTCTGCTGTGCCAGGTAGGTCAAAGCAGCAGCATCCAAGGGCTCAGCTGAAGAAAGTCCCAGGGACTTCCTTGGAAGTAAGGGGGCTGGGAGGCTGGACCCCTGCCCAAACAGTGGCCAAGCGTGACAGGTCGCACACCCCATTGCATGACTGAACACCCCAGCTTTGGTCCTGCCCTGAGTACGTGTCTGGTCCCTTTAACTGCTGAAGCTCAATTTCTCTGCAGTAGGTGCCTCCATCAAGCAGAATCTTTCTAGAAAATACCAGTCGAACCATTTATAGGCCTAGAGAGAATGAGCACTAAGGGACACCTGTGTGACACCTTCTATTACAAGTTTTAGCATCCTTGTCCTCTGCAGTTTAGGGTTTGGCAGAGGATAGCTTGAGTCTTGCATGTAATTTTTGTCCTTCTAGGGTTAAAATACGGCCAATTTATGAGCATCTTAAAAAAAAAAAAAAATCACAGTTCAGTCAAGGTATTAGCAGCTAAAAAAGCTATTATAGCTGCTGGAAATCACGAAGATTTAATCTTCTCTGACCATGCTCTGTCCCTCCACAACTCCCGCTGCTGATTAGACATCACAAGCACCATCTTCACAGAAAAACAGAAGAATGAAATCCCTCGGGAAGAAATATTCCTCCTCCTGTAAGAATAGACAAATTTTCTCCGGAGTCATGGCTCCCAACTAGCTAATTACATCTCGCTAGCAAGGTACAATGGCAGCCCTTTTAACTTGTTTTATCAGGTCTGTCCTGGCCAATCTGGCTGTGTACCATGCTCCAAGAGCTGCCAGCACCAGGAAGCAGGGAGCACAGACACTTAGGTGATCCTGTACCGAATGAGCCATCCAGCCATGTTTCCAACATGTGCTATGACATCGAGCAGCAGCCTCCATGCTGGCAAGACCAGGAGCAGAACTACTAATGGCAGAGACAAGAGGGGACACCCCAGTCCTCAGGCCAGAGGGCCAGGATAAGGGCAAGTGGAGGCACTGAGTTAGGAGAAGCAAGGGAAGGTGTGGGATGCTGCAAGTGAAACTTGGCATGATTTTGTGAGAAACTGTTTTAAAATAATTCCACTGCCTGTGTGCTTATACTGGCTCTCATCTTCTTTTCCTTCTCTCTACTAAACAAGCACATGATCTATTTCTCAGAGATTTCTGTCTTCAAAAGAGGCAGCTTACATCTTCTTTCTACCAGTTCTCTCAGGAATAATATCCTGCTCTCTGCCTGTACTTGTGCTTCATTATTAGCAGAGCACTTTCCTACCACTAGATACCATTTTCTCAGTTGGTTTTAACTTCCAATGACACAGTGATGGTTACATTTGGTACAAGCAGTGGTGCTTATGTGGTCACACACTGCTGTCACAATCAATGTGAGGCTAGAAAAACTACTGAACTGCACATTTCAACAAAACAGCAGGTGCTTTGAACACCATCTATAACTTCAAGTGAACAGTTTCAGTAATGGTTTTGTCAGTCCTCCCTAGAAGCAGTCCTAATGGGCAACAAATAACAAAATGAGGTTCAGCTGATGAAGGAAAAGCAGGATAATATGTTGAGGGAAAGGAAATATTTGTATAGCCATGTGAATTCTGTACCATGCTGTACAGAAGAGATCGCATCTCACCCCTGTGCTAAACTTCTTGCTGTTGCTAAGACAACCACATCAATGTAAGAGAAGCAATGCAGAGTCCAGTGGTGAGACCTCCTAAGGGGATGATTTGGCTACTAGGCTTTGCTAGAAGAGAGAAAGTGTATTGGTGCAAAGAGCAGGACGGATGCTCTGGCTGTGGAAGTCTGCCTGACAGAGGCACTCAACCAAGTGCAGAGGCAATGGGGATATAGTGGGAATATCCCAACAAATAGCAGGGGTTCCTTGATCACAGAAATCCCATTGTTTGCATAAAAGGATCTCCTTCACTTCACAGAATCATAGAACAGTTTGGGTTGGAAGGGACCTTCAAGATCATCTAGTTCCAACCCCTGCCATGGGCAGGGACACCTTCCACTCTCCCAGGTTGCTCAAAGCCCCGTCCAACCTGGCCTTGAACACTGCCAGGGAGGGGGCAGCCACGGAATCTCTGGGCAACCTCTTCCAGTGTCTCACCACCCTCACAGTGAAGAACTTCTTCCTTACGCCTAATCTAAATCTACCAACTCTCACTCTAAGCCATTCCCCCTTCTCCTATCCCTACAGTCCCTGATATAGAGTCCCTCCCCATCTTTCCTGTAGGCCCCCTTTAACTACTGGGAGGCCGCTATAAGGTCTCCCTGGAGCCTTCTCTTCTCCAGGGTGAACAACCCCAACTCTCTCAGCCTGTCCTCACTGGAGAGGTGCTCCAGCCTCCTGACCATCTTCATGGCCTCCTCTGCACCCACTCAAGAGCCAAACACTGTACTACAGTACTTGACCCTTCTTGACACTATTTACAGTCTTCCACAGAATATTGCTTGGATTATCTGTCTAAACATCAAAATATGGATCCTGCAGTATATCACAGGAAACTGCATCAGTAAGGTTAATAATTTAAGGTTTTCTGGAGCAGAGCATCATTACCCTTGAAGTATGCACACAGAAGAGCGTACCTGACACAGAGCTCACCTAGACTCCTTCAGGATGCCTCACTGCTTAACATAACACTGCTGACTAGCCTTCCTACACCTAGCTTCTGAGTTTAGATACAGGAGATGAAGCAGATTCAAGACTGGCAAACAGAACACGTTACAAGAAGGCAAGCCTCTATAACTTACCTTTTCAGGTGTTCAAGGTCTAAAGCAATAAGGGTATTAATACAGTGAACTGAATGTACTAGAGTAAAATCTCACAGTTTGTTTACATTATGGGGTTCATATGTATTCATAATTTTACATGAATAATAAACCAATTCTGATTCATAAGTTAATGAAAGAACTTTTCCCAACAAGGAAATCCAAAATAATCGATTGTTGTCTCTTCTCTATCCCCACTTTGAAAGACACTTTAGAAAATAGGGAAAGTTTTTGTTTCAGTTCCAGACATCTCTGCTGATGCAACTTTGTGGGAAGAGAAATTCAGCAGCCACCTCCTACCACTGGTCTGCCACAACCAGGGCTCAGTCACACTCACAGAGATGACTGGTAGGTAGCTGGTATGCTTGCCTGTATTACAATGCCTCTCTCACAGTGCCAACTTATTCCTCCCTGGACTTCCTCCTGTTTTACTACAACACCTTGAATACAGCATCAAAAACACTTGTACTAATACCAGGATTGGGCCATGATAGACACACGTCTAGTTCATGTGTTGTGGGGTTTTAGAATTTTGATTCTTCTCCCAGCTCACATATTTCACATGACTCTGTTTAATTAAATGGCAGAATGGGATATAGCCAAATGTGTATTTCTCACTGAGACAGAGACAGCTATTTAAATAATGTTGTTCCCCTAGCCACATTTCACCACAAAGAACAAATACCTATAATTATAATATCTGTGATTATATAATGTCAAACATCATAGGAAAAATAAGCAGCCCCACATTTTGAGGAATAAATTGTAACCTCTATTATCCATATTCAGGCTAAAAATGCTGGATCTTGTCCCAACCTCAGAAATAAAATACACCCAGCAGTAACTGAAAAACAAATGAATTGGATTATAATCTTACTATACTCTAGCTTTTGCATTCCTCAGCTATGTGGCAAACAGATGGAAAAAATCACATTACATGCACCAGTTGACAATTTTTAAGGTATCTCTGCAAACATCAATTATCTTTGCACTTAAATATTTCTGGCCTTGAAGCTTGGGTCATTTTGTGTTAGATCTGTGAAATACTTGGCTATTGGTTTATAACATATTTTCACACTGGCAGTGGACCCAGTGAACAAAAATATTGCTGGGTTTGCCTTTGAATTCAGACTGTGGGCAGCAAGCAACATGAATACAATTAGAAGATGCCAGATTATTTTGTAAGTTCTGAAGGTAGTAGTGTTAAAGACAAATTGCAAATACTAGGCCTCCATTACTGGAAAAATTGGTATGTTCAGAGAGGCAAAGCTTTTATTTTCATTTAATAAAGTGAAACTTACTGAGCTATTCCAGTGGAGCCATTCAGGGCCCAGCAGAGGAGGCATGTCCCAGGCATCAAGCAGGGGTTTTGCAGCAGGACCCAACCTCTGCTGCAGGGACATCTTGGGGTCAACTCTTGGTCTGAAGCAGCAGCAGCCCTGGTTTCCATTTCACCTCAGCCCCAAGGTGTCATTTATGAGGGTTTGAAAGCTGCTCTGTGAGAACCTGAGCAACCCCTGTTGAAGGCTGCAGTGGGGACACACACCCAGAGTGAGCCAGAGCCTAGCAGGATGCCATATATGATGCCAAAATCCCCTCTGACACCCGAGACATGCGAGCAGCTGCCCTGAGGGACACTGGGCAGGAAGGAAGACACAGATGCACAGGACAGGGAGCACCCACCCACTCATGTCACCTGGCCCAGTGCTCTGCCATTCCTGGGATGTGTGAGCGTGCTGCAGCAGGACACAGGACACCTTGGCCATGGCCGTGTGTTGGGGCCCACAGAAGAGGGACCACCAGGCCATGGCTGCCCATCCTTGCTGCCGGGATGCTGAGCCATCGTCCTGCCTCAGGCTGCTTCCCCTGCCCTGCCACAGCCCTGCAACAGCAGCCAGGTACAAGGGAACGATACGGGCCTTTGGGACATGGGGAAGTTCCACACCAGCCGGCCTCAGTGCCCCAGGCACAGTTATTTCATTAGCAGTGCCATAGTCCAAGCTCACAAACTGAATGGGTCTTCCACAGACATCAGCCAATGCCCCAGAAAGCAGAGTGGCTTGTGCTGCCAGACACAGGGTTTTGAAAGTATAATAATAAGGAATTAACCTCAACTGATGTTTTTTCTTGAGACCAAGGCATTCCCTATGCCCTCTTTGCGCCAAATGCTGCTTACAATTCTGCTGCTGATGCCCCACTCCTCAGGGCACAGAGGCCTCGTTATCACACGCATCTCTCGTTATGACAGCATTTGCAATCATCTCCAACAACCCTTGCAATGCATACAGCCTTTCTCTGGATACCTGTCATTCTAAATGCAGTACCTGTAATGCCTATATATGCATCTATAATACAATCTCCCCACAGCTTCCATGGGGTTCCCTCCTTCTCTGGCTAATAATCTGCAACCATACATGAATGAAACATGACGTGACTCATTTCTCTGTGAGATGTCTTAAGGTCTATTTTAAAAGCTATAACAACAAGCACACAGGCATGGTAAGAAGCAGTATACAAAAACGTGGCTGCAGTTCCATTATATGCTTTGCAAACTTTCTTTTCCTAATTGCCTTTGGCTGATAACATTTGAAAAACAGGTTAAGTAGTAAGAAAACCTGCAACTTCAGTCCCAAAGTATCATCTTTCTCTTCCTCAGCAACCTGCATACAGTTAAACAGAGATCTTCTGTTAAGCAGCTTTAGTGGATGAGGTCCAAAATGATCTTTAAATAAACTTTTTATAAAAAAACCCTTATTTTGCTATTCATCCATCACAGAAAAGTGTACCTGAAATTAAACCCTGAATTGATGAAGTATCATCTGGAGAAAATACATTGTCATATATTGACATTCTGTCAGTATAATTTTTTCAGATGAAACAGTGGAAACTCGGTGGCTGTTACACAAACCAAACAAAATATTAGCATGTCACTACCTCCTGCAGGGAGAGAGGGAACTTACACAGAAATGTTTGGAAATTTCTACTGATTTCAACAGAAGTTCACACTTGTATTCATATAAAAAGACTGATCCTGCATATTCACTATGGCCTGAAAAAGATCATGTCCAACAACTTACAGGTGACAGTCCCTTATTTTCTCCAGAGCTTGCTCTGTCTTCTTGCAGCTTGTTGGGCTGTGGCTACCCTTGATGAGCAGGTGTGTAATGCAGGGTGTCAAGAGAATCACACTATCATTTGCCCTCAACTAGAAACCAGAGGTTTCCCTTTCACTGAATGACATTCAATTCTGTCAATCAGCTCTTTCTTTGTAAGTTAGCAAGATGTCTTTACATTATTGCTTCATCCTGTATATAGCCTTATTGATTTTTTCAGTACTTAAATGCTTTAAGAAAATCAATGTTTCAGCAAATAGAGTGGAGCAGAAGTATCGAAGAATCCCATTCCAGCATTAGAGATCATGGTTAAATTAAATAACATGTACATGTGGGACGATGAATATAGAGAAAAACTACAGAAGACTTAGAAAATAGGTGAGTGGAGAGGCATGAAATTAAAAACATAATAGAAAAAGAGAAGATGAAGGTAAATGTAGTAGCTGTGAGTAGGACTTCTCTCAGCTAATTTTGGTAAAATCAAACTTAGGTGTCTAGTCCAATCTAATCTCCTTAGTTCTCTCCATATAGTGAATAAAGAGCAGAAGCCACCTTCACAGGGGATTCAACCAGTCCTAAGATAGGTCTTCTAAGACAGGGCAATGCATCACACTTTCCCTCAACTATCCTGAAGCCCTGTGATGGGCTTGGAGGAGACACGAAACTTCTGTGTTATAACAGCTCTGGAGCTGATGGAGGACCATACATCAATTTGAGTGTTGCACCTATTTAATAGATGTCCTTTCAGTTCAACATTTTCAGCTTTGAAAATCAGATTAATTTGGCTTTCTTGGCAATATCTAATGTTTCTTGTGTCAGAGGAAAGATTTTCTTATAATTGCTCATCAGCAAGCCCTTGTATGAACATTTAAATAATTTATGACCACAAAACCTATTTGTTTTATTTTATTAAAAATGGGCCAAACTTGTCACTAGTACAATTGCATGTACTGCCATTCACTTCAAAGCAGCTACATATGCTTACACAGCAGGGAAGTAGCCCAGATACTGTCAAAATGCTTCATTACTAGTCAGGTCAGACGATAAATCAGATCTTCTGTTTGTGAAGTACTGCAATTTATGTCTAATGACTGGAAGAATTGGTATATAAAGTAATTATTAAAACAGGAAAGCAATCATCTCCTAAATGTGCAGAGCCTCTTCCAACATGAATTTTTTAAAAAAAATAATATTATGGCAGGCTTAAAATACATCTTGCTTTCTTGCAGACATAAGCAAGCACTTCCTCCTTCCCTTTTCTGCAAGGATCCCACCTTCAGCATTTTTTGGCTTATTTCAAGGTCAGCTGTAACAGAATTACTGACCCTTTCAGGCTGGAAGGGACTTCAGGAAGTGTCTAGTTCAGAGACAACACTGAATTCAGGACCAGGTTGCCCAGAGTTTTGTCCTGAAAACCTCCAAGTACAGAAAGACTGCATAAGCTTCACTGTCCTCATGCGACAGTCTCCTGTTCTCCTCATATCCAGTCTGGACTTCTCTTGTTTCAGCTTATGCCCACTATCTCTTTTCACCTGCCATGGACCACTGTAAAGAATCCACCTCCATCTCCTCAATGACCCTCTAGGCACTGGGGGCTGTTGTCAGGTCCCCCCACAAAACCGTCTATGCTCCAAGCTGAACAAACTCAGTTCCGTCAGCCTCTCCTCACATGGGAAATGCTCTAGCCCTCACCGTTTCAGAGGCCTCTGATGAACTCCCTCAAACATCAAAAATTTGTTAACGTCTTTGCTGTATTGGAAGGCCCAAAACTGAATGCAGTATAACGAGATGTAGTCTAACAAGTGCTAAGTAGAGGTGATAATCCCTTCACTCCATCTACTGGCTCCGTAGAAGGCTCTTATAATAGAGCCTAAGATGCTGTTGCCTATTTTTGCTGCCAGGGCATGCTGCTGGCTCATACCCAATTCACTGCCCACCAAACCTGGTACAAGCACTGGAGTTTGCATTTGTCCTTGTTTAATTTCATGAGGTCCCTGTTGGCCCATTCTTCCAGTCTGTCCAGGTCCCTCTGGATGACCACCCTGCCCTACAGCATGTCACGTGGTTTCCCCTAGTTTTGTGTCAGCCACTGAGTTGATGGGGGGACATTATCTCTTTTTTTTCAGATGACTGATAAAAGTATTAAACAGGATATGTCCCCACACAGACCCCTGGGGAATTCAGCTCATAGCTGGCCTACAGGTAGAGTGCAACCCATTAATTACCAGTCTGTGAGCCCAAGAAACCAAGCCAGTTTTTCACCCTTGTAGTTGTTCATCCATCTAGAGTATATCCCAAGCAGGATACAAGGATTATGCTGCATCAAGCTACACTAAACAGCTCTGCTGTATTATACCCACCCTCAAACTGAACAGTACAGTCAAATGAGCTACAGAAGATGACAGACACTCGCTGGTTGCTGATGAACCAGGCGTCATCTCTTTGCCTGTCTCCATGTTGGATCATGGCTGGAAACAAGCATCCAGGCAGGAAAAGTGAGAAGACAAGATGCACCCCAGTAAACTACACCCCTTATGCCTATCAGAGAATAGGCTTCATGTCTACCATGTTCTCTTCATCCACACCAGGAGTTTTGGCATATTTTATCAATAAGGACATTCCTTTCCCATAAGAACATGAAAACTTCTGACCACCTACCAACAAATTAGTGGTTGTTGGTGACCTTGACAACTTTTAGTACACAGCCAATTTGCCAAGTTACCATCCTTTTTGCATTGCTCAGAACACGTATCATCAAGAAGATAATAAATATGATAATACATACATCTTCTAATTAATACACAAGTGTTCTAAATAATTAGCATAAAATGTCAGTCACAAAGTAGGACAAACCTTTACAGTCAAGTTTCCAAAAGATCTAATTAATCACTTTCTGCATTTTAGGTTATGAGTCTATTGTACATCTCTGCAAGTGACCTACTATTTCCCACAAAACATTCACAGCCCAAAAGATGTCCCCAAAGACAGGTGAAGCAAAGGTCACGTGGAATGTCTAGTGAAGCTCTTTCAGAAGTAGAATAAAGACTCCAAACTGAGAATTTCTGACTATGAAACTAGGTGAAGTTTCACAATTTTACACGTCTTTTTTCCTAATATTCACAGAAATCCCTTATTCACCACTTAGATTCAGCATGTGAACTTCCAGAAAGATTAGGCATCCCTGGTAAGACATGAGGGATAGGATTAGAAATCGGTTTATAACAGGCGTGTAGTTTCAGTTTCAATACAGCTGCTTGTTTCTTAGGAAATTACGAATATGAAGGATCTAAAACCAGGTTGACTAAAGGTGGAAAAGAACATTTAGATCACATATTTAGAAAATACTTTCCTTTTTCATTTTCCTGTTCAGTTTGTACATCTGACAAAGAGTAGAGGACACAGAAAGCAAGCTGTGAAATATGGATTACTGGCCCACCAGTGCAAGTTCAAGAACAGAGCATGGAGCTGTACATAAACTGGGTAGCACATGCTGCTTTCCAGGTACAACTGAGTGTAATTTCTGGAGGCATCTATTAGACTATGTGGAATTGAGTAGCTGTCTGTAAGATGAACCTTGCATGCCTACTGTATTACTTACTATTTGGTTTCTGCTGAAGATGCTCCTTGGGGAAGGCTCTTGCTCTCTGTTGATCAGAATCCTTGAAAACATATCAAAATGGGAAAAAATAATTCATTCTCGGTTAATAGGGAAGTTCTTCAAATGATAGAATATTTATTTAAATGTTAGTTCATTTTTTTTCACACAAGCACCAGTCTAGATTACATTTGAACTAGCTTACCAACGATTTTCTATTCATTTTATTGCTTGACTTGACACTTGCAATTCAGCACAAGTTCTGGGCTTGTGCAGTGCTATGAAAACTGAACACACTGCAAGACAGTTTCAAACATGAATGCAGCACTTTTTATGGCAGGATGAACTCCTGGGTCTTAGAAGTCAAAGAAAATGAAATTTTCAGCTCAGAGGGTTAATGAATCCAAACCCTTAAAGGATGGAATCTGTGGAATAGTGACGTGTTGCTGTCTGAAGTGGCACTTTCCTATTTCTCAGAATTGCTTTGACAAGAAAATTGCACACACTTTGAATATTCTAGTAGCCATGGAAATTATTGTATTAAATTCTCCTGGGACAGTACCGAGAAAAAACAATGTTAAATTAATTACTAAATTCTGAGAGTACATTAAAACCCCCACCTCCTACACTGCTATGTATTGTGTACACCATTCTTTATTCACTCATTTAGAGTACAAGCAGTGATGTAAATTAACTACTTCAGGAGGGTGTTCTGCAAACTGAACAAACAGAAAGTTAGATTTTAGCAGGCAGGTAAAGTTTTTTTCTCTCTTTGCTTTATCTTGTGATTTGCAGTTGGATTCCTTTGCTACATACTGTTCCTGAATCATCCTAGATTAGTATCCATACTCAGGACATGGGTGACAGGAGGCAAGTGTCTGACTGATATCCCAGAAGAATGAGATTTTGGCTATGAGAATGAGAAATGTGTAATGTGATTAGACTGATCTCTCCCCATCCAGAAAAAAATGCATTTATAAATCAAAGTTACGATATAATTTGGTTACAGGTATTCAATGGACAAATGATCCTCTTTCTCAGTTATATATTTCCACTTACATTTAAAAACCTATTGATTCTGCAGGATGAGGAGGGAATCTCTCTGTGCTTCATTATTGCAAGTGACACATGATAAATTATGCTTTTCTACGGACTTTCATATAGTCTCCTTCAGAGAAGACTCCTTTCTTTTCCTCAAGTGCTCAGCTGTTAATCCATTCTTTTACTGGAAGAGATACTATGGCAGATGAAAAAAGTGCCTGTGAGCATGTTAATCATGGAGTGATTGATGCTGCCATTACAAGGAAAGGTTAGACAATACACTCAGCAGTTTTTACTGCTATTTACAACACAGTGCCAGTCATCCAAACTGAGGACTGATCAGTGCACAGACTTCAAATTAATTCAGTATGAGTCCTCTGAACTTAATGGCAAGTCTGATAACATTCATCTATTTTTATTTCCCCTCTCTCTTTCAGCACATGGTTGAAGTCTGAAAACATCTGAAATTCATGAGACTTTCATGGGCTGCCTACCAAAGCCAACTTGTGGCTCTGGCTCCCTGCACACACCCCTCTCATACTGGGGTCAGCCCCTGCAAAACCCACATATCTAATAAAACAGAAAAAAGGCAGTAGACAAAAGAACAAACTGAAAAAAAAATATTGTCATCTCTAATTTGTAATTTATTCTGTGAAATAGTTTCACAGAATACTCTTGCACCCTGCATTGCCAACATGACTTCATATATTTTTATTGGAAAATATGTGAATTCTGGAATGTGGGTACACGATTAATCCAAACAATATTGTGATGTAAGTCTGAAAAGGAAAACTTTTAAAAACTTCTGTAAATGCACTTGTCTTCATAAATTATTTGAAAGTAAATATATTTATTGAAGACCAAGCTTCTATTGACAGGGATAAGTTCCAGCTGTGCAATTAATACAAGCAGAGAGAAAAAGCAATCTATAAATTTAGCCCATGACCAACTCCATATGATTAGTAAAATAGAAGAACATTAATTCCATATAGCACATTTTCTTAAATATGAGTTTTCATTTCTATGCATTTCTTACTGTCAGCTAAACCCCCCCCCAAAATTCACACCTGAATATTCAGAAACAACTCATCTCAAGAAAATGTTATTCTAATACAATAATATTCAGTTTTAAATCCAAGAATGCAAATGTATTTCCTCTATGCTAATTTATTCTAGAATTAAAGCGATCAATATTAGCTCATCTGCACTTTAATTCCTCTAAATTAACTGTTTTTTATAAAAAGCAGCAGTGCTTAGTAAAGTATAACAAAACTATTTCACAACAATGTAGATCTTAAATAAGAATACCTGGGCCTTTCTAGCTCCATTATGGATTTTATAAATATCAGTGTAATTGAAGTAATAACCATAGTAATGACCAGAGTTTTACCTGCAACATTTGTTTCCAATATTGAACACATAAATTTCTAATAAGCTGAAGACAAACCTCCTTGTCCTCTAGCCTACCTTTCCCGGGTTAGTCCCAACTATTTTATTGTGGAATACTTTTAAAACTAAACCAGCCGTTATCTGAACAGCCATTTAAATGACCACAAGTATTTTTTTGGTCTGAAAATGCTTTCCTTAGCTTTCCAGAAGTGTTGTGAGCTGTTCACCTACCATAAACAAATGCTAACAGAGTTACCGACATACTGGCTAGCTAGAGGTTTCCTGGAGTTTCAAACTCATGAGGTGTTTTTCACTTGTAGTTTCAACACTAGCAAGTGCACCTGCACATCATTACATATTTGCTTGATGTTTCAGTGGTGTCTGAAGTGGGTCACGGTCATGTCAAGCATTCAGAGACCACACAGGGTGAAAAGCACTGAACAAACATTATCATTTATTTCCCCTTCACTTTATCATGGACAATGAGTCAACAATAAAGCAATGAACTGCAATGAAAGAGCTGCCAGATAGCTTTGTATGAGATATCAGAAACTAAAATAAACAGAAAATTCTCAACAACAATAAACAGCATGATCTTAATTCAGGTGCTTAATTTAGGCGACCAGAAGGACAGTATTTAAGCATAACACAGCCCCCACATGCTATGAAGTTTAAATGTACTTTATCAGACCACATCACTATCTTTAGCAGGTATCAGGGTTTCCTGCTATCACTCTTCCAGCAGATCCCAGTGAATTTCCCTCTGTTCCCTGTGTAACAGCCATTCAACCAACACGCACTGGTGACGTCTCTAATCTCTTAAAACAGAAGCAGATGCTTGCAAATCCTTCTGCCTACTGTGTGGTTATATGTGATCAGGCTCAGTCCTGTCTAGTGGTATGTTCCCTTGCAGCAATGCAGGATGGCCTTTCAAAATAAAAGGATTTATCCAAGAATTTTTTTTTGGGGAAAAAAAAAAAAGTAAAAAAAACCCAACAAAGCAAAGCTGTCATGTACACCCATGGCTACCAGTGTAAGTTGCCCTCATTTTTCCTGGGCAGCTTCTCCCTCTAGGTGACAGCCTCCCTAACACAGCCTGCTCTTTACTTGGAACTCTGATCCAGGGGTAACCCATCCTGTTCCTGCCACCAGAAGGTAATGCCAGTCACTAGTCTTCCATTAAATCACCACAGAAATTCCTTTCACAGTTCTCAGTAGTTCCTTAGTTTCAGGCCAGATACATTTACTATCCCTAACACTTCACCTTTCCCATCTAAACAGTTCACTGGATCACAATGCAGAGAGAATCGAAAAAAATGTCTCCTAAACATATTTAACAAAAGTAATACCCATATTCTCCAGCAGTTGATAGGAAGCTTTCTTGGGGAGACCTTGTTTGATTTTGCACTATACATTGTGATGTCCTACATATAAAGTTTAAAGGAAAATAGTTTAAAGGGGGGCTAAAATAAGACACCACACACTGTTGTCTCTTCTTTTTCATGTTTACTACTATGCAGTATCCATTAAGTCAGAAACACTCATCCTGGCTTTTTCAGCTAAAGGCAGTACAAATCCCTTTATAAGGCAAAATATGATAGGGCACTTCTTTGGCTTTCCAGTTCTCACTACTCCTTACAATAAATCCCACAACATACTGCAGCCTTTACAAACTGTTCCACAGTTCTCTTTTTCATGCATAAGGTGTAAGAACCACATAAAGAGAAACCAAAGACATGCCTGTGTGTTAGGGCCTCCTCATCTGTATGCAGCAGACCAGATTCCCACCAGTTTCTACCTAAATGTCAGTCCTAATACATAGTTATCACAGTCAAGGTGATTTATCAAGGCAAAAACAAGCCGAAGTAATTTATCTTAATCATGAAGACAAGAGTACTATATTTTGTGGGTAAAATAGCACATTTTGACCCCCTTTTTTGGTAACAGCTGAAACAATAAATTTTTTTTCAGCTGTTCCTTCATTTCAGCAAGTTATATATTGCTGCTAGGGGCATCAGCACTTAAAAAAAAAGTTCTTTGGATACAGTCTCCTAAGAAAGTAAAAATTTTAAAACAGCAAATTACTCATTTGCTGTGAATAAGGAAATGCCCACCAATGGTTCATAAAATCTTTTTGAAATTGAGAGCTGCAAATTATGCTTATGGGCAGTGATAGACACCTCTTCTAGATCTCAAGTTTTCACTGAAGAGAGGACCAAATAGGATTCATTTGCTTATTCTACCATACCCCCATAAATAATATCCTTATCAAAATGTGAGGTCAGTAGAAAGAAATCTCCTTGTCCTGTGTACTGAACCGCTTTCTTGGTGACAAGGGACATTGAATCACACCTCATGAAAATGTACCTCCAACTATTAACTCAACCAATGTCCTCAAAACCCAAAGGATTATCATAAAAACCCCAAAGGAACAAAAAATAAAAGGCCTATTGCCTACTGAAATTAAGAACAATAATGGGGGAAAGTAAGGAAAAAACTTAACTTCTCCTGTAATTAAAGAGTTTTAATAACATTCTCCAGTTTCACAGGAGCTGTAGATAAATGCAGTATTCAGCAAGTTATGTGTCCAAAATATGTGTACAGAAGCCCAAAATAAGCTTTAAAGAAAGACATCATAGATTGGCTGTTAGCAGGGAGCTTCAAACTCTCCATGTCCTTCAAGACCATGTCTCCCAGCAGGTAGGAGAACTTCCACAAATGAAGACAGTTTGGTTGAATGGACTGGTGAGCTGTTATGTCCTCACACAAGCTTACTAATGATGGAAAAGGCAACCAGCACTTGCCTCTCACTGCCATGACCTTCCTCTCTCCACTTCCCTTAGAGCTAAAATTGTCCAGTTTGAGCCAAAGCAAAGGAGCTAAGAGTCCAGTCATTTTATTCTTATGGAGCATAAGCAGTGCAGCTTCATTGTAACTTGAAAAGCTGTGGTCACTACCTGAACTTTGGAATAGGTCTTGGTTACAGCAGTACATTGCTCACACCTTTATTTTACCTTTATATAAACAGATCAACTGGGAACAAAGGCAATTCTTCTGGATCGAGTCTATAAGTTGTCCCCTTTGCCATTGCCTATTGCTCAACAGTCATTGTGCTTTTTACTTGCAACCTTACAAAAAAGCATTTGCTCAGAATTTTTCATACTTAAACAGTAGTTCAGCTGTTTAAAACCATGGTAAAAGAAATCAGTGTTCCAGACTCCCAAATGCCACCATGATTCAGATGCCTATTTCACTAGTATTTCCTAAGAATAGTTACTATCTGCCAATTTACACACAAATCCATCACTGATGGGGGGGGGGGGGGGGGGTGGGGGGGTGGTGTCATATGCCAACAGTATACTTCTCCACTGCCTTTAATTTAGATTTGTAATAGAATTTTTGCAGATAAACACAAGTTAGCAAAATACCGGTCACACTGGAAGGAGTTTCATTTTCCTTAGGGGAAAGTAGATATCAAATTGTGATAGAACTCCAGGAGGCCACAAAGACTAAATTATAAATCCCCAGATATTCTATGGTACGTCTACTAAACAATTTTTTACCTGCCGGGGGATTACAGCTGAATTGCTTCATCTGCAAAATCCAAAGTCCTTTGCTGCTACAGAATTATTTTCTACTAGGGTCCATGGTAGTTGGCTTCCCACTCACGGAAAGCCGTACATTATTTACAAATCTTTGAGTATAAGTCTGTTATGAATACATTAACTGTTCTTTTACCTTCAGAACTCATTAGCAACAGGAACAAATCTTCTGATGCTGTTTTCCACTATATATCTACTGCATATGCTGAACCTGCTGTGCCACTCAAAAGTGTTGTGTTTCCAACATTAGTCTTATTCTAAAGAGTGGAAAAAAAAAAAAAAAAGACTATAGGTTTAAAAAAAAATCTTTAAAAGAAAAATCCAAACCATGCTGACCCAGTAGGCAGATGATCTAACAGATTTTTATGAACTCTGCCTAGACACAGGGATTTATTGTCAAAACACTACAGTCTTGGTTTTTAAGCCTGGCTTCCAAAGAAATCGAAGCTCACATGATCACCTTTATCAATTCTTCCTTAGTAACCTTTGAACCTGTTGGTCAGTTTTAAGCAAATTTGACAGATGGGGACAGGGAAGATAGGGATCTCAGAGGTGGAAGTCCTAACAGGTTTTGTGAAAATTACGGGCTGGGTACAGAAGATAGAGACGACTATTTTGCCCATCCTGGGAGGCAACAGCCTGCTGGCTGTACCTGCACACCTAACTCAAATCAGCAGCAGCCTGGGTGGACATTTGCCCACTGGACTGGGAACACAGACCAAACACAGCATGCTGTGGGAGCCGAGAGGGAATAGGGGATGGAGAACACAAATCCACATAAACCCAAGTTGTCCTACTGAGGCTTGCTTGGTTTTTCGTAACTTTTCACAGACAACATCAGTGAAGAGATAACATAATGTTTTAATTTGGAATGCAAATGTTGTAAGAAATAGGCAGAGTTTGATCATACATGGCTAAATGATATAAACCAAAGTCATTGCCCTCAATTCTTGGAAATATGGCAGTATGGTGCTACAGCTTTCCTGTAGTCCTCCTGTTTTTTATTAAAAAGGTGGCAGTTAGTCTGCCTAGAAAAGATCAGAGTCCTCAGCCCTATAGAAATGGCAGTGGGGAGATGAGGGACAGGCATCCTTCTCCCAAACCCCTGGGTGCTACCTGACAGCATTTGGGGACTTCTGCAGGGAACACAAACATCCACCTGTGTGCTGCCAAAACTCTAGTTGCTGTGCACATACACTCATCAGGTGTATGTTCATGGGAAAGCTCAGAAAAATGGCTCCTGCAAAGGGCAGGCTGGCCTCTGGGGAGGCTAATGGGAAGTCCCAGGGAAGCCAAGCCGTGGAGGTAGGGGGTGAGACCAACACAGGATGGGGGACTCCCTTCCCTGCACTCCCCAACCGCAGGACCCCATGGCTGGAAGGGCCTGTGAGGACGCAGATACCCTCCCTTTCTGGGCTCAGCATATTCCACACAAATCTTTCATCAGGGAGAGAGGCCATCACTGAGTTAAATTGGAGCAATTTAGATGAGGACTATATTGGTATTCTGAATTGCAGTACTTTGGCTCTGCCTTTGTGTTTTACCAAGGACTGCACTGATAGGCAGGGTTTTAGCTATATTTATAAATTATGTTATGTGTATATGTTTAAGCGTGTATTCTCCCAAAAGGTAAAACTAGTCTTACGTACTGAGAAAGCAGACTGCAGTGATTTCTTTTTAGCTAGTTAAGCAGCCTGAAGTGATCCAAGAAAGAGTAATCAAGAAAAATGGAACATTATTTCAGTCTCCAATCAGTGTGCTTAGTTACAAGAATCTTTCCAAATACAAATGTGATATCTCTGCTAAAATTAGGATATTAGTTCTAATTACTGGGCACACAAAAATATCAAAATTTTGGAGCTGAACTGATAATGTTGCTATGGAAATAAGCTTAATTACTACAGACCAGCTAACAAACTTTTCAATGCTTCTATCTTTACAAGCTATCTCTGCTCCTGAAAGTTTCTGGTTTTTTCCTCCCTCAAATGGGGCTAAATATCTCTAGTGTTAACAGTAATTAAATTCAGATGTTTCAAGTCTGAGGCTATTCTAAGAACAGCTTGACAGAGGCTAATGCAAGTCAGTGTAACCATTCCAAACAATTAAAACCACATTTTTATCAATATACTACTTTAAACACACCAGGCAATGCTAATTTCCTAAGTACATACTGATGATTGCATTCTCTTCCCACACTTCTTCTCTGCCTCACACAGAAGAAAAATTTATGAAGAGGAGAGCCATGCAGAAGACTCTTTTCCTTCCCTCCACAGACTTTGGTTACTGATTACTCCTTATGAATACATACGTGTGCATATGAATATATGCATATATATTATTATATGCACACAAGAAAAAGGCCATTCACAAGGTCACTCTTGTGTTTTGCTTTCCCATGGTAGGAACCCTCATGCGTGAGCTCGGGGATGGGCAGGTCAGAGGGCAGAGGACAAGCAGCAGGGCTCATGCTCCAGCATCACCATGACTCCACATGCTGGATACTGCGAGCTAAGCACTTCAGAGGGGATAAGCTGGCTTTGCTGGGGATGGAGGGCAAAGAGGACAGGAAGGAGGCCCTGATCCAGTCCAGGAACTATATGACTGCAGGGGCTGAGACAGAGCTGGCCCTACAGATCTTGCATGCACTGACATGGAGGATCTGACTCCCTGTCACCTCCTGAAGGGACTTCTATCCACTCTATATGTCTATTCATCCTACTTGAAAGATGTCAGTGCCTCAGCCAAGCTGGGACAATAACACATAATGAACTTGACCCACTGGCTACCAGCCCACAGGTAGAAAAATGCAGGTAGTGAAAATGAACTACACAAACACCCAGTGGCTGAAAATATTTCATTTCCAGCATTCAGAAGCAGTCTGCAAATTTTTCACCAACAGATGAAAGATTCAACTTTATCAGATAAATTTATACACCATGAACAATTCAAGCAGTCTTAATAAACAGCTGAAACTGGAAAACCTACAAGGAGCACATTTTACAAGGTTCCTTGCTGGTGGACTGCAGTACAAACTTGCTTACATCCAATCTGACAAATGCCACTCTGTTGACTTCAGTTTAATTACCCCTAATTTATACCAGTCTGAAAGCAAAATAATTTAATTTCCCAAATGATAACAATACTGTTCAGTTCAGACACATTATTTTTAATAGATTCTTCCTCCATATTATTTTCCAAAGATTTTCTTAAATCTATTTTAAAATCACACATACTTGCCAAGTTGCACACAGTAATAATTCAGAGATAATTGATCTCAGAACAACTTTACCAAAAAAAAAAGTGAAACAAAAATGCCTCTGAAGTTCTAACACTCTGAAACTGCTTTCTAGATTGTAGAAAACATTTTCAAATTGGTTCAGAGTTGAGGAACCATGTCTGCTAGCTAGTACATATTTTTTCCTTGATGAAACTGCAGAAGGTACATCAGTTCTTGGATTCAGAGAACTTAAGCCCAGAGGAATGAACCAATTATCTGGTCTGACCTCTGCATATCACAGGTTATTAAATTTCATTCATTAGCCCCTTTATTGAGCCATAGAAGTGGTGACTTCCAGTTGGAATTTCAATAGTATCAGCTTTCAACTATTAGACCTTGACAATCCTTTCTTCACTAGTCCTTTACTATCACTATCCCTTTATGGCCAAGTTTATACACCACGTCACCTCTCAGGCTTTCTCTGGGGTGTTCAGTGCCTGTCACTGTATTTTCTTGCCTTATTTCCATGGTTGCTTCCCGCACCTTTTTCAGTTTTTAATGTTATTTTTGAATGAAGGATGTAAATTCTTCTAAGAAAGGAAAAAAGCCTCTATTTTTGCTACCCTGTTTATACACCCAGAGACTGCAATCAGCTTTTGGCTGTAGCGTCACTAAGTGCTTCAGCTTTACACCGAGTATGCAGGAAACAAAAGTAGCATCACACAGAACTTGTTTCTGCAACCAGATGGATTGCTTCAGGCTAACTGGCCTCATTAGAAGTAAGCAATGCCTCTTCCTCTAGCTAGGGCTTCCTAAAGGAAACTCAGTGTCTATCTGATGCAGATATAAGCTCCACTGGAGCCAGTATTGAGTATCCCATATCTGTATGATGTGGAACAGCCTCTGAAAAGATGTCTGCAGAGTTTAACTTCCTATCTTTTTTAGCACTACAGTTGCTGGCATCAGTGCAAAAAGCAGGCGCTGCTTGAAGAGTTCAATAGTGTTAAGAGCCACCTGCACCGGGGTGCTTCCCTGTAGCAAATTCCCTCATTTGGCCTGGAAAGGCAGAATGTACATCATGTGAAGGGAAGAAACAAAGCTGTTGTGACCTGCATTACTCTAGCTGCTGCTCCTGGAGCAAGTCCTTGGGTCACACAGGGCTCCCTGCAGCTTGCTGCCTAACGATAAATGGTTGGGAGAAAGACAGCTGGTGAACCAGCACACCAGGTGTCAGAAGAGACAGAAGGCAGGTTTAAAACACATGAAGTGTGATGCAGAGATCTTGAGGTTAACTGTTCATAAGCTACTTCTGGAATCTCCTGAGGGATTTAGAAGCTTATTACTTATTAGCTTATTCTTTATTAGTGCAGTGCCCCGCTAATGCAGCTCTGTACCTGGGGGACTTGTTGTGGTGGGGACACACCAGCACATCTGTGGCAGCGGCTAAGGAAATGTCCAGCCCTCTCACAGGCCTCGCAGGAAACAAGTGCCTAAGGTAAGTGGCAGGAAAACCCACCCCTGAAGAAAGCAAACACCACCCGACCTGTGGACCAGCCTCTGAGAAAATCTGTGCTGAGCTCTTTGAAGGTTTCCACCCACTTGGCTCTAAGAAGAAGAGCCACACACTGTTCACTGTTCTCTGATCACTAATTCACTGAGCCCAACAGTGAGTCCTCTGTGCCAGCTTCTGAGATGTATTTAAAGTAATCTATATGTATAGTCTGCAGAATAATCGCAGTGTGAACACGTAGTTGCTTGGCCCAAGCACAGGACACACACACCACCTCCAGAGCAGAGGCAACAAGGCTTTGTCTGCTCAGGAAGAGAAAAATTGGCCATGCTCCAACCACACCAGCACTCATCCCTCCCACACCGCAGCCTCTTGACCTCCGACTTCTGCCGACTAAACTCTTCTGGCACAAGTAAGGGCATCCCCAATTCACACACCAATTAACTTTGAGTAACCTCCCCCAGGAAAACAGTGTACACCATGCCTTCCCAGCAATCAGTTGTTTCAGTTTGGGCCCTGCCGCTACACATCACCTTTGGTTTTGTTTCTGGTAACTCTGCCACCCCTTGACTACACAAGCAGATGTCCTCTCAGCCGCAGTTCTCACAAGAGCAGCAGCCTCCCAGCATCTGCTCTCACACCCACAGTCCTTGCCCTTTCTGGGAGATGCAGCAGCTCCACCTGCTCCTTCCTCCTTAAAACGACTGGGAGTGCTCAAGCTCCCCACCACACTACTGAATAAGTGATGGCAACACTCCACGTACATCCTAAGGGCAGTCCCCAGGGACAGCACAGATTCTTGCACAGCACCTACCCACACAAGCAACGTCTCTGCCTCCCCTGGGCACTCTCTTTCTCCAACCTAATTGTTCTTTCCCTGGAAAATAAAGCACTGCAACGAGGCAACTGCAAAGTATCAGAAGGAATACAGGGTGGAAAGGGAACGGAGGGAGTAAAACTGTCTTTAACCTTATTCTTGACACATATTTGGCTTTGAGTGCTCCACTATGCAACTTTAATAGAGTTTCCCTGTGGTGGGGTTGTATGGATCTGTGCAAGAGCCTGCAGCGTCAGCAGGCTCATGGGGAATGGAGAACACCTGCTTGGAGACTTTTCTATGGAAAGGATCAGGGCGTCTGACAATCCCACTGAGATGATGGGGCCCCAGTCTTCAAAGGCTCCTCTGAACTCCCTGTATGTAGCTGAGTTTATTTACTCTGAGGATATCGATCCCCTCCAGCCAAGAGGGCACAGAAGGGCTTGTCCTGCTACAAGAAGGTCTGTTTGCCATGACCTTGCATTCCCTGAAATGCTTGGAAAGCTTTCTGAGACAGCTCTGAGCAGTGCACTGGACCAGGTGGCTAATTATAAAACTGACTGACTTTGCAGGCATACCTGATTCATATGGAGATTGACAGCAGGGCTCATGGGGTTGTGCTGTGTACAAACATCAGTTGGTTTTCAAAATGATCATTAATATAGCTTCCCCAAAATCTGCAGCACACTGAACCCCCTGCTGTATTAGCACAATCAGTCCATCACATTTACAGTTTCATATGATGCCCACCTTCCCAAGGAACCATTTAAAAAATTAATATAAATACAAACATTTCCTTTTCTATTTTCGTCTCTCTTAAAAATATTAATAAATGGATCTGTAAAACTTTTAAAATCAGGTTGTCATCTTTGGACATAAGCCATGTTTGGGATATCTCACCCAGAAAGGCAAATGTTTTACTAAGTTCTGGACATCTAAGTCCAGGAAACTATGAAATGAAAACTATTTTACAATCTTGCCTAGAGTTCTTGCCTCCTATATCCTTCATAATAGACATATTTATAATACATGGGAATGTATAATATATTATCCTAGATAGTAGTCAGTCAGACTAAAAAGAACCAGCATGGCATAAATCCACAGCAGATTTTAGCTTCTGCCTTTTCCAGAGAAAAATAGCTGGCTGACTGGCTCTGTAAGTGATGGATTACACACACACACAAAACACACAGACACCTGTGCAAAATGAGTGGTCTGATTCTCTAAGGAAATGTGGGCATCTGCTCAAACTAATTTTCCCCCCTATCTGCTTGCTAAAGGCAGTACTGTGCAGAATATGTGGTACTGGAAACTACTACACTCTGAATGACTGATGTGAATGCATTTGAATCTTACCACGACCTCTACACTTCCCCAAATCCAAGGCCAATTTCACTGAATGTGCAGCTAGTCCATTCCTCTGCAAAAATGCTTCTTAAATGAATTTGCAGGGCCTTTAACATGAGCATCATTTGAGGATTCCCACATTGCCACCCAGTTCACACTCATTACAGCACTTCCATTACTGCCCAGTCAAACAGCAGATAGTGTTTGCAAATGTTATTAATACAACTGCAACACCCTATATGAAGAAGAGCCAAATATAATATGCCATAATTCATCCAAGTCCAACAAATAATACCAGCTAACTATAGCAAAACTTACATGTCATCTAAGTGCAAAGTACTTCTTAAAATTTCTTTTTATATTAAGGCACACAGTTCAGGGGTTCAGAAGTAGCAGTCAGTGGTGGGATCCTTACCAGCTCAAGCAGCTGGGTGACTCTGATAAATAAGTTGGAAGCTAAGGACTTGCCTGAGGAGCCTGCAATAGCAGCACAGAGCACTGCTGCTCTGAGATGGAGGGGCTGCTGCGGGAAGGGAAGGGACGGCACAGAGCTGAGATGAAGATGGCAGCATGCCCTTCCTGGCTAGAGCTCACAACCCCTGGAGACAGAGGAGTTGGAGCAGGGAGAATGGGCATTTGATCAATTTTGACTAATGGTGATACTCACAGAATCTAAACTGATGGTTATGGGCTGAAATTAAGGTCTTTTCCCCTTTATAATGTACAGAGAGGGCCTCAAAGAGTAGGCTGCCACATTTTCTTTAAATTCAGTCCTTGTCTGCCTTATTGACTTGAAAGACCCTCTTGATGAGTGGAGAACAAAGAGAACTATGGCAACTATAACAGTGACTTCTGCTTGAGGAAAAGCAACCATTTTGATCAAATGAGTTAAAACTGTTTTTCTGCAATGTTAACATCTACTTTGTATGGATACCATATAAATAGCTGTAAGAAAAGATATGCTATTAATGATAAAAACTTTCCAGGCTTTCAATTAAAGGAGGAAAAAAAACCCCTAGCTATTCACATCTATGTCATCTGAGAGATTCCAAAGAGGGGAGAAAAGATAGGACATTTCTGATATTTTTGGATAAAGAAATGAGCAGAAGAAAACAAAAAATTTTTCAAGTCATCCTGAATAATCATGATGAAGCAAAAGCAAGTAAAATTGTTATCTTCCAGTTCCTCTAGCGACCACCTTGCTGTATGAGCCAGCTTCTACAGGAGTATGATGCAGAACCTCCAGCTCTTCCCAGAATTGTCCCATACAGGGTAAACACAGCCCCTCTTCACGCACGTCCTTGGGTGCCTCCTCCCACTCTCTTTCACCCCTTCTCTGTTCTCTCATGCAGCAGGAGAGGAAACATCTGACCAACAAGTCTGACTTTCACTGATTCCCAGGGTGGCCTCTCTGGCTAAGCAGCTGCTGTGTCTGGGCCCTTCAGGTCAAAGCACAGCTCCTGCAGGAGGCCAATGCCACCACAACATGCTTGTTTCAGCCACGCAGCACATCCAGGCCAGTGCTTGCCACTGCTTCCCACCCAACAGCAGCCAGCACACTGTCGGAAAGCAAAATCATTTTATTTTCCTCATAGCTGTAAGTCAATAAGTCACCTGGTTTAGTCAAGTAAAGCTAGAAGGATATCTTTGTATGCACCTTACATTTTCTATTTTGCTGCTAGAGTTGCCTCAAAGAGTTTATTTACTATGCAGAGATCATAAATGCAAATAAAGGAAGAAATTAAGAACTGTTGTAGCAAGTCTTGTCAAAACCAGATCATGAACCGCATCCCTGGATCACTGCTTTCATTACAAATGCTTCATTACAGGAGTTCACAACCTTCAATTAGTCAAATGAGTGCTAAGCTGCTAGGACTGATGTCCAAAGCACATTTTATTTTCTTTATAAATTCTTTTTCAAGAAGCTGCTCTGATACAGCAGATGATAAACAGCAGTATTGTAAGGGCAGAGATGTGCCTCCATTCCCCCTCTCTATCTTGCAGGTCTCCTCATACCCTCAAGGCAGGGGCACTGAACTCTCATAGAGGCTTCCTTTGGACCCCTAGTTATCAGCACAGCACGTTAGCAGAACAACCGCTGTCACCTCTTCGATTACTGAGGACAAGACCTTTTACCCTTCCAGGCTGCAAATTACCATCTGTCAAGCAGGCATAATGACACTCTGCTCTACATTAAGAAAAAGCACTATAGAAATGTTAATCAATTCTAATCAATACCAGGTGCTGTATCTGAAACAAGCCGCTTGTGGCAAAATGTCAGAACGGAGGTTCTCCTGAAAATACTGACAGTACAATGGGAAAAATCACTGGGCCCAAAATATCCCTCACATTTAAAAGCAGGCCAGCAGGACTGATGCTGAGGGGTGCTGGCATCACAGGAAGCCAACTTGAATCAGCTGGTGAAGGGAAAGTGATTTGGTTTTCAACACTGTCCACACAACCATTTTCATTAAAATGGATCCCGTGTCAAGTTTTCCAATGGTACTTGCATGACTGCTCACAACCACCACGTCAGGACAGGTCTGCATGTGCTCTGCCCGTACTGCCAGGGCCCACACAGGGTGTCACCAGGACAGTATCTCCTCCTGCTCATCACATTGCCAAAACCATGGAAAAAACAGAAAAATACATGGTACCTAGGGAGGTTTGAATCCTTCAAAAACACAAATGGTTGTTTCATTTCAAGGAAGAGAGAAAAAAGGCTGGGAAGAAAGGTTCATTATTCAGTGGAGGAAATGGGACATGGCCTAAAACTGAATGACAGAAATGTATAACAAATAACATACGTATTTTAAAAATAAGCTATCGCTAGCAGAGCAAGTCCAAGAATCATTCAGGGAAGGAACACACAGCAACCACACACTCACAATATACTCCATGCAGTACACTGATGGACAATAAACCTGTCTTAACCAGTACAACAAATTGGATGTGGCTCTCTGCATCTTTCATGGACCACCAGCTGCCATCTGTATGTTTCCATATTCATCTATCATTATCACATACTTACTATAATTGTCACAAGCTTCATGAGGCCACCCCTCACAGTGATCCCAGTCTGTCTTCCATGTAAAAATCAATGGCAAAACTGGAGTCCCAATGGACTGAGTCTTTGTTATTTCTAATTCCGGGGACAAATAATCTTTTTCCATAGGTTCAGCAGAAAATGAATATGACCCTAAAATGTTCAGAAAAGAACAGTAATATCTGTAGTATTTGGGAGAATAAAATATTTTTAATAGCACCAAAATATTGCTTTATTTTGCCTTTTATTGTTTTGGTATAATAATTATCTTACTTTAAACCCCTCAAAATCATAAACAAAATCAGATTCTTTTATTTTGAAAATGCAGGGGCAACCTGTTCCAGTTTCAAAACATTCTATAAAATGAAAAATTCATCTAAACTTAACAGTTTTGAGTTTGATCCATCAGCATTTTCTGAGAAAAAAAGAAAAAAACCCTACGCCAAAAAAATCTTGGTCAGCTCTTGTAAAGATGTGCTTTTAAAGATTCCCAGCTGGGCTGGCAAGAGGCATGAAATACAAAATGCTTTAGAAAGGAAATAAGCCTAACTACTTTTCTGTGCATTCATATAAAAAGACCCTTTTTTTTTTTTCCTTTCTTACCTCAAAAAACAGAGATATACAGACTGACAAATTGGAATTACTTACAAGTTAACACTGAAATTCCTGTTTGTCACTATGTAATACAGTAGGATGCTCTAAAATCACAATTTTTCAACAAGTCAGTATTAACTGTGAAGTATTATTAATTCTGAATTCCAGGTGGTTTGCCACTTTAAGCTAAGTACTAGATGAGGGGTTCATTTGGGTTTTTTCACTGCTCATTCTTGTGCATTTATGAAAGCAATTTTCTAGATCTCTGAAAGGTCCTGGGTAAAATACTGCAGAGATTGAACGCACAAAATATTACAGTAAATGACAGACGCAGAGTTATGTCTTTTGACAAACAGCACTCTTAATTGTGCATCCCAAACATGACTGAATGCAAGTCAATTTTCCTCTATAAGATATAATTTAATCCACTTCAGTGACCTGAGCCACAGAAACGATTGTCAATATTTTACCCTGACACCCAGACATCCATTAGAGGATCCCACCCTGACACTCTTCTCCCAAGCAAGGAGCTCAGTTCTCCTGAATCAATCAATCTGTGTTTACTTATATGCTTCCCCATCTATAACAGCACTGATTTAGTAAATCCCTTTGGAAATTAAATCTTGATATTAAACCCAGAACTTCAACATGTGAGCTGGCAGAATGTATTAGACATATGGATATTCCTCAGCTACAAGAAACAGGATTTTATTCACCTCAGGTTTATTGCTGGAAGTGTTTCCCTAGCACACAGGCTGCTCTGTTGAAGTATGTGGTGTACACAAGACATCTCAATAATACATGTACTCCTACAAACGGAAGTCTTTCAAGTTCCCAGGTCTGGCTGGAAGTTACACACCTTGAACAGCTCAGTGGGACTGGTCCATGGCCTTCTGAAAGTAACTTTTCTAACTGACTGAAACAAAAAGCTCAAGACATGCTTATTCAAAAATAACCTTTCCATCCTGTAGTTTGAGTATAGAAAATATTGAACTAATTATAAGTAGTCTAGCAGCGATACCAAACTATTTTTGTTGCCCCCATACCAGGGCAAAGGTGGGTATAGCTCAAACTCAGCACTCTATGGAATCAAAGAAGGAGCTGGGGGTTCAGCAAACCCTGCTGATTTGCCATGGCAAGTGTGACTCACTAATTCTGACTGAACACAAAGGGGATGAGCAAGACCAATTCTGAAAAACAAGCAAACAAACAAACAAAAAAACCCCAAAAAAACCCAAACAAAACAAACCAACCTCTAAGCAACAGTGAGAAATTGCTGGATTTTATGTTAGCATTTTTCCTAATTTTATGTTAGCATTTTTCCTAAAGAACCTGGCTCCAGGAGGCATGAGATTAAATAAGAATGAAAGCTTCCACTTAAAAGAATTTCTATTCTCCATGGCTGCAGATGAAAGTTCCCCAGAGCTCTGAAACCCTCTTGTTCCAGCATGTCACCATCCTATCAATAAAAATTGGTAATACCACCTCCTAACTTAAAAATAAGATTTTACAAATTTTTAATACCATCCTTTGTGTTGGGGCAGGGGAGGGGGGTAACCAGTCTCTCTTTGGGTGTATGTGAATCAGATTTTCAATTTCTTCACCATGAGGACTAGACCTCTGGAATCTGCCATGAGTGAAAGTTGGGACTTGGTACCTATGTCTGACTGCAGGAGGGACCACACCAAACCCGGCAGGACTTGCAGAAAACTGCAAGTTCTGTTTGAATTATCACTGCCCAGGTAGAAGAAAATGGCAGTTTGTAGCCATTCACTTGCACAAGTTGGGTCTCAGCTGGCTTTTCTCATTTATTTAAGAAGGAAAGAAGATTAGGTCAAAATTTGTGAAGGGCAAGAAATGGGGGGCTATTTCTTTCACTCATTCAATGTATACATCCATCCAAAATCTGAAGGCAAATGCTAAATTCTCACTATATGTAGAGCCAGGTTTCCCTTTAGCTGGATTTTTTATCATCAAATACACACACGGCACCTTGATTTGACACTAGACAGTTACAACCCTCAACTTCACACTAAAATAACTCATCAGTAGCACTTTGGAAAGTCAAATATATTGAGACAGTCCAACTATTTTCAATAAAAATTTTGTGGTTTATTTTGGAAAAAAAGTGATTTTTGTTCAAGTTTTCCACTCTGGAAAAAGATTTTGAAATATTGCAAGACATTAACAAGCTCCCTGTAATTTTGTGGAGAAAGAAGAGGCATTTTTAGAGCAGTTCACTTTGTTTAGAAACCCACAGTAAGACCCGGAGGAACACCCAGGTGCTGTCCAAGTGGAATTAGCACCAGCATTTAAGAGGACAGTCATTCAAGAAGCACTGACCAGCCCAGGTAAGGGCAACAGCACCCCATGCAACTCTTGGGTTTCTGCTAAACATTTTCTTGAGTGCTCATAATCCTGTCCTCTTGAGCACTGAGAAACTGGGCTGTTCATGTATACCTACATCCCACATAAGGCCAGTGGGGACACATAAACCTGTCAGCTCTGTAAATCCTTCAGGGCTTCATTCAAGTCCTAAGGGCTTGATTTGCTATGTTCCTTCAGACCCCAATATCCCTAACCGTGCTTAAGGCACAGGTTTAGGATTTGCTGTGGTTTTAGGTATCTCTGCTGTGAGCAATTCCGGGCCTAGACTCCAACCCTGAGGTTAAACTTCTGTTTTCCAAACTAAGAATCTCTTAACTTAATTAAAGCAGCTCTAAAAACCTTAGACCCTCTCTGGAATGGCATATACCCCCTAATGTTTTTATGGGATCTGCTCTGCAGTCTGTCTGTCATGAAGCACATGGAAGAAAGGAGCCCTGCATGCTTCCCCTCATCAAAGCATCATCATGCTGCACATCCATCTTAGCCAGGTTGCTCATGAAGTCCTTGCTTCCCTGTGGAGCAGGACTACAGCCCCCCAGAAAGTCAAACCTACACTCCATGCCTCATGGGCACCAAGGCCACTGGGAGTCCCTGTGGGCACAGCACCCACCCTGACTCCGGCTGGTAGCAAGTACCCCTGTGGGCATGGTAGCAACCAGCTGCGCAGCCTGGAAAGCAAGCTTTGTGCCCAGTTTCTGCCAGGGCTGCTTCCATTGACTGACCATGCTCCTCTGAAATAGGAATTGCCTACAGAGCAAAGCACCAGAGCAGCCTGGACAGGTTCAAACTCTACAGCAGCCTCTTCTGCCTATGGTGTTAAAGGGTATAGCCCACATAACATTCAACTTCTCCTTCTGCTTTATCTTAGGAGAGGTTTTGCTGTGTTATTTCAGCCACCTCTCTTCAGCACAGACAAAAAAAAACCCATGATTGGATAGTTCTAATTCTTCCACTTACATTTCTTTATTAAGGCTTTACTCTTTGTGTGCAGTAGACTAAAAAGCACTGCTGCTGAAAATCCTCCCGGCAAACAATACAGGATCAAAGAAAAGAACAGAATTCTGTGTGACTTGTTCGAAAGTGAATGGTGAGGCTAAACAACAGCTCAGGAAATTATGCAAACAGTAAGTATACATTCAAAACAACCCCCTATAAGCAATGCCCAGAGTACTCCATATTTTAAGTGGGATACAATAGCTGCTGTGCTATCCAACTGCCTTGATTTAAGCTCACAAAAAAAAAAAAAAAAAACAAAAAAAACAACCCACCACCACCACCTTAACATTCTTTTAAACCCAAAACAGCCATAGAAAATAAATCTTCAGTGGCAATCATTTTAAACTATGTATCAGAAACAAAAGAAAAAAGAAACCCAAAACTTTATACACATCATAGAAGAACTATGTTTTTTGCAGTATGTCTATAGTCAACTGCCAACTAATGTAAGGACCAAACTCCTCATCGCTAAAGAATACATGCAGGAATCAAACCCAGCCTGTCCTTTGTTCACACCACACAAACACAACACTCCTCTCTTGGATGTGATGCTTACCGGCTTCCAAGCACGACTACACGTCTGCTTCAAGGGCCTCCACTTAAAAAAGGACTTTCTTTTGCAGCTGTGTGGGCTATGAGAGAAAACTGAGCAATGCTTTCTTCAAGCAGCAATAGTAGCTGTGCAGCCAGCAGTAACTACCACCAATCCCACTCAGCTCAGCTGTTTTAACAGAACTGAAATGCAGAGTGCACATGTGTCCTGTGAAGGCAGAAAACATTTCCTTGCTAATTAGCATCGGAACCTCCTACCTGGGGAGGCACTAAACTGCACTGGTCATGAAAAATTAAACATCACCAACTGAAACAGAAGCGTTTTCTCTCAGTGTCAGGCTTTAGCACCATAACAGGAGATGGGAGACTCAATATGAAATAGTGATCACAAGAAATGATGAAGGCAATTGGATAGTCACAAACCCCAGCTTAACATGCAGAGTATTACAGTGGTGACAAGTCAAGGATTTTGTTCTCAGATCTGTTTGTTAGAAGCAGTTTTGTGCATTCAGCAAAGAAATCAGAAGGGAATAGCAATTACACAGAGCTGCTGCAGCTGAGCTTTTCAAACCATCACGCCAGTGCACCCCATTTCCCAGCAGGATGCTCCTATTGGGAAAACCCGGTATCTGCTTGACATTACCGTTCTTCCCACAGTGGTTCAAGCAGTAGGATGTTTCTGAGCAAAACTGTAATGATTCGATAGAGAAATGTTCCACCCATAGAGGGACAAGACGTTACCTCTCCAGAGCCAGCAGCTTCAGCAGATTTATTGCCTATTATCCCACAGCGGTTATTTTTCCTCCCAGTTTTAATTTTGTAGCACATAGCGATTCCTTGATACAAGAATAATTTGCATAACCAAGCAGAGACTCATTTTGAAGCACAACTTACAATAGCATCCAAATGCCATGCTGTAAAGCTCAACGGGGCTGAGAATGGCACATCAGGTTTCAGTCTTGCTATTAAATCTTAATACTTCCTGAGGGCTGTGTAAGTCTTAATTTTACCCTGTGTTTTTTGTTTTTGCCACAGCACTGCACAGTGTCATTTCAGTACAAATCAGATTAAAACCTGCACAGATTTATCTGATCTGTTCCTCTATCAAAGTTTCAGAATCCTGTTCTCTCTGGAAACCTAGGAAGACAAGATAAGGTGCAATACAGAAAAGATTAAAATAAATTGCTGTGGTTTTTTATTGTTACAAAAAGTGAATCACCAGGGATAAAGATGGTGTAAAAAGCTTGCTGTTCTCCCAGAGACACAGAATGATGGCTCCTGGCAACTAACTTACACATTTCAGTTTGCTTCCTCACTGTCTTTTTTTCCTTTTCCTTTGTTATTATTTAATTTCCCTGCAGAAATATGGTAGGACACTACTGCATGATTTTTATGCATAGATGGCATTTTTAAAAAATCATTTTGAGAGAACATGCTGTCCCACATTTATCCCATCTTATAGTGGAAAGCAGGTTAATGATGCTGCTTTGCTATGTCAGCCTGTAACTCCACACAAAGTTCTGCAGTTAAAAGTACCAAACAAGCACTCAATGAAGGTATTGCAGCACTCATTTAAAAACACTACACATGCATAATTGGGGATACAGCTTCTGGGTTATGTTGGCTTTTTATAGCTCTTTTTGTCTGCAATCCACCCTACGGTCTGCATGATTTCTTGTATATAAAGCTTCTCTGATGGTTTTCAATGATATGTTTTCCTCGTGCTTTTTTTTCTTTTTAATTATTCAGTGTTGGAATTAATAAACAGAAAATGAAAATGTCATAGCTTAGTGCAGAATGCATCAATTAATGAAGTAGGGTGCAGGACAATTTAAAGGTACATTTCCCAGTGGCAGGAGAGTTGATCCTCTTCAAGCTGGAATCCAAAGCAAAAATATCCCATTGACTGAAATGACAGCCAGCAGGCTTAAAAGATTCTAATGATTTTATAAATGGAGACAACCTATTTTTCATAAACAGTGACAGAACTTGGAGCTTAAGCATCATTTAAGAGATATAAAGTGCACAATATGCTCAAAGGGATTAAATTTACTTTAAAAAAGCAATTGCAGATCTCACAAAAAACATTGTAAGTTCGATCCAAATACGCATGTGATCAAAACTACAGAAACTTGCTAATCTCTCCACTGCATTCAACCTGTCCTATAATGAAATATCTTGGGGAAGGAAACAGGCCAGAGGAATTCATTACGGATTTTTTAACTCTTTGAAGTACTTGGTCTGGGCATAACCAGAGAGGTGGATGGGTGCTTTGGAGATCTAAGGGTAGTTTGGTCTTTGCTTTATCAACTGGATTTGAGGAAATCACTGGGATCTGATTGAAGCAAGATACTCTTATCAACTGGCCTCTAGCACAGTTTCTCCCCACATTCAAGAATGCAGTAATAATGCATACTGAGGTATTCACAAGGCTCTGAAAAAACTAGCAGATTCCAACAAATCCTGATATGCCCTTTCCAGAGGCAGAGAGGTAAAAACTGTCACTATGCTTCTTCACAGACTCTCGAGTCTGGATGCAGAGGCGTCCCTGTTTCCTTCTTTCAGTCCTCAAACCTCTTTTCTTTAACTCCTCTCAGCCACACAGCAGAGAAGAGGGATAGGAGGAGATTTCCAGAAGAGGTGTCCTGATCCCAGATCAGGGACAGGGATCTGCCATAGGGGGCAAAGCCCAGACAGTGCAAGTCCGAAACTACATTTGCTTCCCAGGAAAGTCTGAAGCAACACATACTAGATATGCATATTAGAAAGCTACCATTTCTGGGGAATCAATGGGAAATTATGGATTATATTAACATGAAGAACTGCAACTCATCAAAACGGGTTTTTCTTAGCAACTGTATTCCTCTCCGTCTTAATTTCTGTGGACTATGCCCAACATAATCCTGCTACTAGAAATTAAAGTTTCATTCTAGAAATAGGCCAGGCATCTTAGACCCAGCTGAAAAAATAATTTTCTTGTCTCGCCTGCTTTTTATGTTTAAGCCCTTGAGACACACATCACCTACTTTTTTATCATCCCAAAATACGCCCTCATTTTCAGTTGTTCACAGGCAATCAAATGCTGTAGGCTTTATACAAACACACAGTAAGAAACAGACACCACCTCGAAGAGTTTGCAGTAGGACGAGTGGGGAAACTCCACAGTAATGTGGAATAAACAGAGCAGTGAAATGTTTTGTCCCAGGTCACCAAAACATAAATAGCAGAATGAGGGAAGTGCCAATGACCTCCTGATGCTCAAGTTTAATGTTCCGTTTGCTAGTAAATCTTTCTTTCTTTTAAGCCCCCCATCCTTCTCATCTAGAAACAGTATCTTATGGGGTTGAATAAGCTGTTGGTTGACTTTAAGAAATCTGGAATTTCAAACACAATGACGCACTAAAATGTAATTCTCCAGAGCATCTATGCAAACTGATGCTCTTTGTGGCTATGAAAGGAGGAGAAGAATTCACACACACTCATTAGCTGTGTGCAAAAGCACTTTCTGAGACAACAAAATGTATGTCATGTTTTTAACTGAGGAAATGCAGAATTGAAGTTAAAGTGGAAATTATTATAATCTACCCTGTCTCTGATCCTAATCAGGGACAGATAAATTAAATACAGCAGTGTTAATCCTTGAAGGCATACAGGTATTTGATCAGGCAAGGTGTATTGATTGATAAAAATTAATTCTGACATCAAAACCTGTATTGACTGCTGTCCCTTTGCTTACCCAGTTTAACTAACGTGACCTAAGAGACCTGTGTTTCAGTGAGTGTGGCTCCATGTCAGGGACTGTTCCCCTTTCCTTTTATGCTGTTTCCTCCCCATCTATCATAACGGGACTCCATGGAAGTACCCTTCTGCTCACACCTTCACTACACACTGGCCTTTGAGCTGCAACATTGCGCAAAGAAAAAGATGTTTTAAAAAAAATCAAAAGCATTTTAAAAAAACAATGAATGTAGCTGTCCATATCTTAAAACATGCCAGAAATAAGTTACATTCGGGGCACCATTTTGAAGAAAATTCAGACCTTGTAAATGGCCACCAGACTCTCCAAGAGTCCCAAGCCACGTGACAGATGTGGCAGCTTCCTCCCTCTTCCTTGTGACATGTCCATATTAAAGTCAGCTTTAGCCATCTGAAAGTTAAGTACTCAGTTTTATGCAGTGATTTTAACTCTACAGCAGTCTCAGGTCTATGATCAGTGGAGAACTGCAGACATGTGCAGAGAGCAACTCAACCCACTGTCCCAGATACCCAACATAAAACAGGCTAGGACCTGTTTTGCAGATGTACGCCTCTCTTCATCTTCAGCTCCCAAATACCATGGTTGCCCACCTGCTCTGCTTATACTTAATTGCATTTTTATCTCTGCTGACCACCAATCAGGGGCTAAGACTGAACACAAGGATGGATAAAGATGCAGAACGAGGTGAGTCAGAAGGGCTCCTGGGACACTCATGCAAGGAGGGAAGCAAGGTTTGGGGGTTCCCTTCACAGATGTCTTGAATGACTAGTGCCATTTGCCAGCATCTGGCTCAGTCTGCCACAGCCAAGGAGTTAATCCTTTTGCAGTATTAAGAGATACTTCACTACAAGCTGACAACTGGAACCTCTTCTCTTTCCTAGCACTACTGTTTACACATTTTCAGATAATTTTCCACAGATCTGTCTGTTTACATTTATCTTATTTGAGCCTTACAGATAGGAAATCTAGTATTTCTAGTTCCCCAGCTATTAACTTCTCCCTGTCCTCGGCAGAGCTTGCAATACCTCCCAGTCTAGCCCTACCTTCAAATTCAATTGATTTTTGTATTCACAGATTGTTAGTTATGACCAGACTTAATGCAAATTCCTGTGGGAACCCAGTGGACACTACATCTCAATTTGCAGTACAACCATCTATCATTACCATTCATGCCACGTTCAGTATGCCTGACATCACTGGGGCCCAAGTAAATTTATTTGGTGTGGTAGGCAAGACTAGGAGGCTATGAAATATATCAACACAAGGACAAAATTAATAATATCGTACACGTGCAAATGTCACCTTTAAAAATCACTTTTATATTCTGTGATTGACCTTTATTGAACTACACGTGCACCTTTCTCATGAGTCTCTTACCTTCAAGCTAACTTATAATTTTTCTCTTAAGAGAGTTTAACAACTACTTGACTACGGTCAGGATTTAATATTATCTAATGGTGTCTGTCAGAGTAATTATTTTAAATCATGCAATATTGCCTTTCTCAAATTGAAGCTATTTCCAAAATTACCATGACTGCTAAAAAAATTTGCAATGATTTAGTAAAGGTGTAAATAATTCCCTGTTTCAGAGTACCTGTCCTTCATACTTGCAGGTGTATGCATCTCCAACTGTCTCTTACTGTCTTGTGTATATGTTTATTTAGTATTTTATTTACCAATTATCTGTGCATATCAACGGATATCTTGTTGGGGATTTTTCCAGCACAGAATACACATATGAACAAGGAGGAGTGGGAGAGAGAAATCTGCTACAATGAAAGGGTCAAAAGGCAACATATTTTGAAGTCGTACTGCATTAATTTCTGGACTACTTGGGATAAATATGAATGACCTCCATACTGTGCATATGCATGAATTTATCAGTTGCGTTAGAAAGGTTACATCTACAGTGGCCCAGCTTCAAAGCAGTTTAAGAAGAGCCCTTGCAATCAAAATCTCAGCCTTGCATTTACACGTTAAAACAGAGCAATTTCTCTTTATAATCTGCTACTGCTCCAGAGTTCATGATTCTCATCTCTCTTGGTATTCACTTCAGTGCTGGAGCCAACATTTGTTATTCAAGTAAGAACGGATCTTCGCAGATATGAAATGCAAATGCCAGGCTTCACAATACTTTTTTTTTTGACCAGCATTTACAATTTAATTTGTCTTCTTGGTTAATGAGTGGTTTAACTCCACTATGATAGCAACCCTGAAATCAGTCTACAAAGCTTTCTTCCGCCTGTAAAATTAGACGTATTTCTTCTACTGGCCTTGTGTTGCATGAAAATAAAACAGATCTGGTGTTGCTACTACACTCTACCATAAGCACATAAAACATCATGCAAAGGCTAAACATGCAGCAACATAAACTGGGGTGCATAATTACACAGGAAACTGCTCACTGGCTCTGTAGATGTAACCCTGTGAGCAGAATTTGGCCTGATGATTTGGAATAGTATTCAGATGTCCACATTTCTCAAATGGCTGAGACATGGCTTAATGTTGAAACATAACATCAGTTAGATCCCTATCATCATGACTCTTTGTAATATATTTTGTGTAGGATGTGCAGTCATGAAAAATACTGTTCCAGTGTCAACTCCCTTTTATATCAAACCTGCTTTTGTTGTTACCTCCACTGCTAGGATCTGGAAGGGCCATACAGAAACAGCAGGTGTGTAGATTCACAGACCAGAAGATGCTTGGGGAATGCAAATACCAAGGGAAGTACGATTCAGCACACAAGGGTGTCACGGGTTTTGGCACTGCCCAGAAATTCCTGAATCGCTTTTCTGGATTTAAGTTCCCGCTTCCCCTTCAAATGCCAAATATGCATCTCCAGCTCTTCTGGTATCTAACACTAGATTCTGAGGCATGGTACAGCAAGAGGTCAGAAGCTTAAAAATGAGCAAAACTTAGCACCTAGCTTTAAATAGGTCTTTTTAGCCCTTTACTGGATTTAACCCTAGCTCTGCTAAAGCTCTCCCATCAAAAGTGGCTTTTGAAAATGGGATGTGGCTACTTTGAAAATCGTAGATATTACTGCTCTAAGGGAGATGATAGCTTTACAAAGAAATCATGGGAGCACTGGGGAAAATCACTTTAAGGACACGGCCCTGTTTTCAGTTACCAGTGTGAGCATCCTTTTAGGGAGAAGAAGTAATTTCCTTTGCAAAAACAGCCCATGGAGTGCTCCAGCACTGACCCTCCTGCAGGGCAAAAGGGACCTGCAGCATGTCTCCATCTGGCTCACAACCACCTTCTGCACCACCAGTGAAGAGGTCTCTGCTTCAACAGGCAGCTGGACTAGGTGACCTCCAGCACTCCCTCCCAGACAACACTATGCCATGATCCTAAAAGGATCTGGGAATACCTTCACCTGATGTGGCAAACAATGTTGTCTTATTCACTACTCGTGGAAGAAACGGAGTTGGAGCCAAGCCTCTTCAGTGTGTGTACACGTGTGTGTATGTATGTATGTTCGACACGCCCCCAACCTGACACCCCATTGAGCAGGAAGGATGGGGAAGGGAGCACTGATCTCTATATCAGATCCTGGGATCTGTCAGATCCCAGGATGCAGAAACCTGGGTAAGATGGGTAGCAAACTGTTGCCAGATAATGACAACGACCTTTTGTATGTATTAAAAATTCAGCCAGAAAGGTGCTAAAGGAGATTTTTGGGGGAAAGGAAAGATCAAAATAATAATAGTTTCAAAGCACTGTACTTATTTTAGACATTCTTACAGCATGTTTCCATAGGAACTGGAATGCAAAGAAGCACACTGCAGCAGTGTTCACAAATGTGTGGTTTAGTGGCTTGTAAAGGATCAGTTAAGGCCACCATGACCACCCTGACAGTGCCAGGTACCTGCTGCCTTTGTTGCAAAACAGGATCTTAGCTATGACGTTTCACAAAATCTAGGAAAAGAACCATTTTTCCCTTGTTTTTCCCTCTCATCCTGCAGTCATGGCCAGTTTCACATCTTCCTGTAGCCACAATGCCAAGTACTGCCCACCCAGACCCACTGGGTGGCATCAAGGCACTGGCGTTTAACCCAGGCCTGTCACAAGCGACATGAGAATGAGGGAAGCATGAGTCAGCTGCCTGGTCAGCAGGTGAGCTGTCCAGCTCAGCAGGTGAGCACTTCCCTGGACAACTGAGACACCCTCTATCCTGCCAAAGACACCTACCTCACGGACAGGTCTCTTGACCCAGAGCACCTACACAGCCACTCCTGTCATATTAAGTGTTTTGCCCACACCTCAAGGTGCCATGTGGCAATTGCTTGTTTTCTCCATTCAAAATTGTCCAATATGAGGTCTGTGTTGCAGCTCACCAGAGCAGCATTTCACTGCATGAAGGGTATATTACATGTCTTGGAGCAAGGCATGGGCATGTGAGGGCTTTTGGTAACCCTCCTGCTGGGACAGCACTGAAGGACCATATACAACATGGGGAGCCAGACCTGGTGTGATGTCACCCTTAGCTCCTCCAGTGTCAGCCCCCTCAGCAGGCTGTCCTCGAAACTAAATGGGTTTTGTCTCAGAGGGAAATAATTAGTTGTCTCCAAAAGACAAGTGTTTGAAACAAAGCAACCCAGCCTATCTGATCCAGGGGACCACAAGCGTGAACTGAGCAGGAAAATTAAACTGTGTAGACATCACATTCTAAAAGAGAACAAAGCTCCTCCAGTGTGATGATCTGTACACCTCTCCCTTTGTTGTAGTATGAGCCTGAATGACGAGTCCAAATTTTAGATGGAAAAAATAAGATAAAATGACTCCTACCTCCTGTGCTGTCATTCCTGAATGAGTGCAGTGGTGCAGTAGCAGTGATCCCATGTGTAAAGGACTTTCTCAACTACTTATGACAAGGATTGTGTAAGAACTAGTCACCTGCACTTATGGAATGAGAGGAAAATAGAACTTTGTTACTTATGGATTTAAAAACCCCTTAATATACGCTCATATTGAAGCTTGACATCCCAAGTAAAGGTGGATAATTTCCAACAATCAGGGTAAAATACACTTTTCCTTGGACCTGCCACATTTAACTTCATAGTCCAGTAGGAAACTAAGCCAAAAACCTGGCCAAATGCTTCTGGCCAGAAGCATCATCCAGACCATAGCTAGCAGGGCAAAGCAATCTCAGCCCAAATGCTCCATCTGGGCAGGAGCCAAGTACAAATATCTTTATACTGTTGTAGAAGTGCTAAAAACTTTTTAAGTTATATTTTCTAAATCAATGGTTGCCTGCATCATAGAGGTATTTTATGCATAGAGATATTTTATAAATACTAAAAGAAACATTATATTAATTTAAATATTTAGATACTCCACATATGGCAATGTATTTTCTCATCAAAACAACTTTCACTGTATGCATTGCCATAAGAATCCATATGCAAATTACATATTTGACAAAGAAATATTGATATAGAATGCCTGAATTCAATTTTTATTTCAAATGTTACAATGACAGTTTCAGTCAGTGGAATGTTAGAAGAAAATATCTAGGAGCCCTGACAGCCTCACATTGAAATATAATTTTGTTATTAAAAATAAAACAAACCCAGAAACAAATTCTATCTTTAGAAACTAATTATTTAAAAGAAGAGAATTATAATTATTCTATCTCTTTTCCAACCTCTCCAATAAAGTAACTGTGGGAAGGTCCTTTGAAAGCGTATCTCATTATGTCTTCTACACTTTATATTTTAAGGATTAGAAGCAGTATGTTACAAATATACATAATATCTATGCTTCCGTGCCTCTGAAGTTGTAGACTGAAGTGGCAGAAGACATGCTTTGATTTCAGTTTTCCAATCCAAGTGAAATTTACTGGCCCAAACCAGTACTGTAACAGACTCAAAAGCGGGATGTAAGTTTTGCACTTCTGTGTGTGTCTGCATGACTCCAGTGTCTGAAACACTGAGATTCCCAGCTGGGAACAATGTCCCAAGCCATGGTGAGATGTACTAAAATAGACTGCAGAGAGCAATCTACTTCACAGCCCAAACTAAAAAAACAACACATATAGTATACAGACAGCATATAGTATACAGATAGAATATAGACATTAGGATTTTTGATACAGTTATTTTTTACATTGAATAACTAACTCAGTCTATAATAATGACGACTACAGTGTCCTGCATTGGACAAGCTTGCTGCTGTGAACTTACCCAAGCACTCAGCTTTCTGTTCTGGGTCCCCTGGCAAGCGAGTCAGATCCAGGTCTTCTCTCTTGCATCCAGATTTTGGCTGTTGTTACCCGAGACCACATCTCACTCCAGGAAACCATCCTTTTCGAAGAGAGCGCTGATGCACGGGGCAGCGTGTGAGCCCAGCAGGGGCCAGGCTGCAGGACCTCCTTAGGGGCTAAGAACAAGCAGGGATCTGCCAACCTGGCCACCTGCCCCTGAAAGCATTTCTCCAGTTTAGCTTTCTCACAGTAAATTCTTGATGCAGATAAACAATTAAGAAAAAGCAATCCAGTCATTTATCCTCCAGGCTGGAGAGAAGGAAGGAGACTGCCACAGCAGTGCCTGTTTTGAATGCTTGGCAGGTACACAGGCACAAGGGGGATGATGCTATAGATAAGCGCAGACAGAAATAGCTAGAAGGATGAGCTGGCTCGGCGTGGTGGTGGTGAAAGGCAGCAATCTCCCTTCTCCTGTGATTTCACCAAAGCCAGCAGCTGACCTGCAGACTCACCAAGCGTGCTGGCAGGAGAAGGTCCCCCCAAGCTCTGAATCTCACGCTGGAAATATCCTTCTCACACAGATTGCCTTCCCCATCTTGGGTAGGTGCTTTGAGGACTGCATCTTCTCAGCCTACTTCTGACTCAGAGCACAAAACCTGCTCACTGCCTGTCATGGGTTTTGGTGCTGTTCCCAGAATCCTGCCAGGAAGCCGCTTGCTTGCAGATCCCTCTGCACTAGCAGGGAAATCCAGCAATTATGGCTCAGAAAATACTGCCAAAGCACCGGCCTGAAGTGTCCGGGCAGCCACCTCACCTCTCCCCCAGGAGCAGCCTCACACAGTTCTCCCTACTGCTTTTACCAGCCTGCAAGGAGACAAGCACAAAGCTGTCACCTGTCACTTATGCAACCTAGCTGCAAAAATACAAAATAGCTAAATGTGAGAGTTTTGTCCAACTGCCACTATTCAGTAATCCTTTCTTTCCCTTTCTGTATGGCAAGAAAGTCTACTTTTCTTCTAAAACTGGAAAACAGTCTCATCTGTACCTGCACTGGGAAACAAGAAGGAATAAAAATCCTGCTTTTTAAAGCTGCTTGAGTCGGAGCAATTAGCCAGAACCTTCTCTACTCTGTGCAGTATCAGTCCCCAGGAACTGAGGTCTGTGGCTGTCAGTATGATGGGACAACCCTGAGAAACCCCATGGCTTGGACAGTTGAGACAGGCAAGGACTCTTTGAGCTCAGCTAGAGGTGACAGTCTGGGAAGGGAGACAATCCTACACAAATCTGAGAAAAAAAGGTGGAAAGAGATAGAGGGAAATAAAGAAAGGGGAGAGGCATGAGCTCTCACATGAGGCTGTGGTTTCACTGCGCAAGGGTGGTGGTGGGATGGCAATTTATGCATTGTGGAAGAGACAGACCACAGAAGAAGACCTAGACTGGGGCACAGACAAGTGAAATTAAGTGATAAAGCAGAATTCATGAAAGGGGCAGGCAGCCAGGGATGTGGGAACACAACAGAAAGAAGGAACAGGCATGGGAAGAAAGAGCCGTCATGCGAAAAAGAAGAATGATCTAAGACACAAATGAAAAACTCAATGCTCAGAAAAACACTGAAAAAAATGAGGAAAAGTAAAATCACAAACCAAATTCAACTCCATTTTAAATCATTTTATTAATATCACCAACCTGAAAATTTCACGTCCTGATATATGTCCCAACTCTCTCACTGTTTGCTCCCTTGTGACTGCTGCAGAGCTGCTCCTGTGGTACATTACTTCACCCACTGAGCCATGCTCATGTGCCCAGCACGAGGTGGGGGATATTTCCAAAAACAAGGGGACAAGGGGCTACTTCACATACTGTCAGTGGTCGGGCGGAGAGGATCCATGTCATTGCACCACATCACCCCTACACTGAGCTGGGGGAGAGGCACCTACAGACTTAGGATCAAACACGTGTATTATAGGAGAGCTGCTATCCTGACCACCAGCTGCCAGCACTGCTAGCTCATGTTTCTTGAGGAAACCCCATAGACTACATCCATCCCAGTAAACTAAACACGCTCAGGTAGCTTCCCAGGGATTAGGCCACCTTCCAAGAGTGGTCTGAAATGTGTGACTGCATATACAGCAAATAATGGGGATATCTCCCAACTCTCTTAACTCCCAAAACAGGCCCTGTGAAGCCACCAGGAAAAAGCTGACTGGCATGGGCCCAATTCCAGTCAAGGACTGCTCCAGCAGTTCCCCCATGCAGGCAGACAGCCTCTCCCCAGGGCCTGGCAGTGGTCTTTGCTAACAGAGACAAACCTGTAGCCTCCCATAATACTGTGGTGGTTCAGACAAAACCTACTATTTTTTCATCCCTTTCCATTTGGCTCAGCTATTCTGGAAAATCAGTAAAAATAGTATGTTTTTCGCAGTAGGAAAACTCAAGAACCTAAAATAAATGGCTTTTGAGATTGGGCTGAAAAAGAAAAATCTTAGGTTCAGAAAGATAAAACATACTGAGTGACAGCAGAGATATAAAGGGAAACTTAAATCTGATTCAAACAACTGCAATAGCAATGGCTAGCTTTAAACAATTTCTGCCAGAAACAGTCTTCAGGCACATTTATTTGCTGTTTCACAGGAAGGAGAAAATTATTTTTATAAAAATAACTGCACTTTTTTCTGATTACCTTGTCTTGTTAGACAAGAACCCGTATTGCATGACAGTGCTTGGGTGGTAGTATTAGAGCAAGTGTAAATTAAAGCTTTTCAAACTCATTAAACAGAAAGTATATGTGGACCATTAAAATAAAAAGCATGTTTGAAAAATTTACAGAGTGTAAACTGTCCCATTTTTAAATATTCCTATCAGTAAGAGTTACCTCCTTTCAAATCAATGGAAAGCAAGTTTGAAAAGCAGGTAAATGTGACCAGAAACCAGGTGGGGAATTTTTTGGCAATTCATTGGAAATAATTATTTTGCATAAAACAGCTGATCATTTCAGACCTGTATTTGTGTGTGGTTTGCACTGGTTTCACAATAAGGTGAATAGTTACTACATTTTCTTGGTCAAAGGGGAAAACATGAAGTATTTACAGCTTGATGTTTACCATTTAAATGATGGGTAAGATAAACAAGAACATTAACAGATGGGCTTCTTTTAATTCAATTAAAGTTATTATGAGCTATTTATAGTTTAAAAACACCAAAAAGCCAACACAGTATGTCTCCCTTCTACATAATATTTCATCTAAGATTTAACATCTATATTTGTTGAAATAAAAGTGAACTAGTGTCTTATTTAAGATATATGTTTAATACAATTTATTGTCCCGTTTTTGCTTTGCAAAACTGTTCTAAGAATTATTTTATCTGCAAAGAGTCCTTACATTTCACTATGGATTTGTGTGCAGATTACTTTTAACAGCTGAAAACCTGCTTTGGACATCTGTGGTCTTCCTCACCACCACCCCAAATTAAAAATTGTCTTAAGTTCTTTATTCTATGAGGAATAAACACTTTTGATAACTATCTGGAGATCTCCTGGTAGGCAACAATATACATACAGCTTGTTTGCCAGTATAGTTTTGATGCAAGGGACGCTCTTCCCCCTGAGCTACCATGAACTTCAGTCTTGCACAAAGACCACTAAGTCAGCAAAAGAAAGGACACCCACTTTTTCTCTAGCAAATAAACTAGTGACAGATACCAGCACTCCTCAGTCAAGCCAGCAACAACAACAAAAAAATATGCAAACCCTGCTTATATACAAACCCTGTTTTAACCAAAGTCAAAAAGGGATATTACTAAGAACTATTTAAGTATAAAATCAGACACAAGAGGAACACCATGAACCCAAGCAGCTCATAAGAACAGAGGCAACACCACTAGGAATAAAAACCTAAAATGCTTTATTCATCTAGCAAGAACTTGTGCGTCATCAATATAAAATTGAACATTTTAAAGCGGTTTTTTAAATCACAGCTTCTGGAAAAACATCATCGCTGATTTTCTTTGGAAATAACCATATTTTAGCTAAATAGACTTGTATATTTAACTATCTTTTGTCTAATGTGAAATCATCCAAATAATACAGTTATTACATATCACAGACTACACATGCAACCAGCAAGATCACCATCAGAATCAGTTTTCCTCTGATATCAATATATATAATCCCCAATAGAGAATAACAAGTGCCTGGAAGAGAAATTCCAGTTGTCCATAGTGTACTTCAGCATTTAATTGTAGAACAGGTGTTTGGGGGGGTTAGTTTTGGTTTTTTTAATCTAAGTGATTTTGGTGTTTATAGGTTCTGCTATGTTGAAGCCCTAGAGATGAAAGTCCTGCCTGAGCTGGTCACAGAAGATGGCTTTAGCCATTGTGAAATCCAGAAGAGCTCCCTGGTTGCTCTATACACATTCATTTCTGGCTTCCTGAGGAAGCTGCCTAGGATTAGCTTACTGCCTGCCACTTAGTGCATTCAGATGCTCATCACTGTGGTGTTTTGTGCTTTGATCATCTTCCTATAATGGAATTTGAAGGTATTTTATAGCAGTTGCCTTCTCAGATCAGAGATTAAGTCCATCTGGCCTCTTGTCCCATCTCTAATAGCAGTATAAACCAAATACTTCAGAAAATGATGTAAGAGTAATGCAGAGAGCATATAAGGAATAAATACTTCCTCATCTATGATTCTATGATCTCAGATCCAGCCATTGACTGAATGAGCCCTTATGTTTGCGGTTTTATTTTATATCCCTCTAAGTATGTCCTAAACAACTACAGCTTATATGCATGATCAATCTTCTTTAACTTTTACAGTTACAAGTATGGGACACTTTGTTCTAGCTCCAGATTTAAGGACCAATAATTCAGACATGGGGCAAGTTCAGAAACAGAAGCATAGGGATATCCATCGACCTGGCAAAATGTCATGAATCACACCAGTAAGAGATCTCTGGTGAGAACCAAAACTTTCAAACACCAGGAGAGGCTCTAATTACTAACGTACTTCTCTCTAGCTACCCTCCACTGCCAATTGTGTAGATGCTAAAAATCAAAATGTCCTTCAGCAAAAAACAACTTTAGTTCACTTATATTGTTATTGAAGACAAAGTTATTCCCAGCAGAACAAAGCGCTTTTCTCCTGAAGAACTGGTTTTCCCATTCCAATACTGGTATCTGATGTGCATACATGGCTACTCATCAAGTTACTTGTATTGAGGGGACTATTCTAGTACCTGGATTCAACCTCCAGTCATGCTTGGTATCAATTAAATATTTCCAGATGCTTGAGCAGAGCTAGTCTAAAAGAGTGCCCATGCAATTAATGAGTGCCATGCATTCTCTCCAGTGCACATGAAAATGGGTCAACAACATTGCAAAGCGTGCACATGATCCTGCTCTGGGGAAGAGAAGCATAAAAGATGATGTCTCAAGATGCCTTCCAGCTCTCCTTTTCTGATTCTCCAGCATACACCACTGAGATAAAGATTGTGTTGAGCAATATCTGTTTCTAACACACTGCAGACCATTTCACCTTCCTCTTTGAAAGCTTTTGTTGGGTTCCTGGATTTTACTTCCTTCTCGACCCTCCAAGTTTTATGTCTGCCTGCCCATCCCTTAGTCTCCTTCCAATCTTCTCGCCTAATTATTCTCCTTAGTCTGTTTTCTCTAACCTCAATTTCATGACTTCCCTTCCATATTTCCACTTAATCAAACAATCAGTACAGTATGACCTACAGTATGACATTAATCCATGCTTGTGGTCATACTGTACTGATTGTTTCATTAAATTATGTATGAAAACAAGTGATAAGTATCATCCTAAGACATAGTTGAAGCTGCCAAGGATTCTCTTGCACAGTTAGGTTAAATTAGCTATGATAGACCGGCAACTTTGCTAATAGATTTCATTTTATTCACTACACTTCCTGTGGCTTAACATCATGCCCAAAGACACTCTGACACTAATAGTCAACCAGTGCAAGTGATTCAGTTCTGTGTTTTTCAGCCTTAGTGAGGCAGATATTGTTAATGTTATTTCTACACAACCCCCAGCAGCCAGGGCCAGAGCCTGTGTAATAAATTATACAACACGGCAGAACGAGACCAGTCCCGGAGAGTCCTAGAATGTGTGGGAGGTAACTTCCTGACGCAACTGGTGAGTAAACCAACCAGAGAAGGTGCCCTGCTGGATTTCCTCTTTGTGAACAGAGAAGGGCTGGTGGATGATGTGGAGGTTGGAGGCCAACTAGGGCACAGCGATCATGAAATAACAGAGTTCTCTATTCTTAGAGAGGTCAGGAGAGAGCTAAGCAGGACTGACACCCTGGACTTCAGAAGGGCTGACTTTGTCTTGTTTAGGCACCTGCTTGAAAGGATCCCTTGGGAGACTCTCCTGAAGGGTACAGGGGCCCAGGAAGGCTGGGCGCTCTTTAAGAAGGAAGTGTTAATGGCTCAGGAGCAGGCGGTCCCCAGGTGCTCTAAGAGAAGCCGACACCAGAGACGACCACCCTGGCTGAACAGGGAGCTTTGGCTGCAACTCAGGGAGAAAAGGAGAGTTTACAGCCTTTGGAAGAAGGGGCTAGCCACACACACTGATTACAAAGAGGCTGTGAGGCTATGCAGGGTGGAAATCAGAAGGGCTAAAGCCCAACTGGAAATTAATTTGGCCTCTGCAATCAAGGATAACAAGAAAAGTTTCTATAAGTATGTCAGTAGCAAAAGGAAGTCCAGGGAGAGTCTCCATCCCCTGCTAGAGGCAGGAGGAAACATGGTAACAAGTGATGAGGAGAAGGCTGAGGTGCTTAATGCCTTCTTTGCCTCAGTCTTTAATAACAAGGTTAGTTGTACTGAGGGAATCCAGCCTCCTCAGCCAGAATACAGAGACTGGGAGAATGACCCCCCTGCAGTCCAGGAGACAGTCAGTGATCTACTGCATCACATAGACGTACACAAGTCTATGGGACCAGACAGGATACACCCGAGGGTGCTGAAGGAGCTGGCTGGGGTGCTCGCCAGGCCACTTTCTATCATTTACCAGCAGTCCTGGCTGACTGGTGAGGTCCCAACTGATTGGAAATTGGCCAATGTGACGCCCATCTATAAGAAGGGTTGGAAGAGCGATCCAGGAAATTACAGGCCTGTCAGCTTGACTTTGGTGCCCGGGAAGCTGATGGAGCCGCTCATCCTAAACACCATCATGCAACACATGAGGGACAACCAGATGCTCAGGCCCTGTCAGCATGGGTTTATGAAAGGCAGGTCCTGCCTGACAAACCTGATCTTCTATGACAGGGCGACCTGCTTATTGGATGAGGGAAAGGCTGTGGGTGTAATTTACCTTGACTTTAGCAAGGCTTTTGACACCAGTTCCCAAAGCATTCTCCTCGCAAAAATGGCTGCTTGAGGCTTGGACAATCGCACACTTCGCTGGGTAAAAAAACTGGCTGGAAGGTGAGGCCCAGAGAGTTGTGGTGAATGGAGTTAAATCTGGTTGGCGGCCGGTCACGAGTGGTGTCCCCCAGGGCTCGGTTTTGGGGCCACTCCTGTTTAACATCTTTATTGATGATCTAGACGAGGGGATTGAGTGCACCCTCAGTAAGTTTGCAGATGACACCAAGTTGGGTGGGAGTGTTGATGTGATCGAGGGTAGGGAGGCTCTGCAGAGAGACCTGGACAGGCTGGAGCCATGGGCTGAGGCCAACTGGAGGAGTTTCAATAAGGCCAAATGCCGGGGGCTGCCCTTGGGCCACAACAACCCCCAGCAGCACTACAGGCTTGGGGAGGAGTGGCTGGAGAGCTGCCAGTCAGAGAGGGACCTGGGGGTGCTGATTGACAGCCGTCTGAACAGGAGCCAGCAGTGTGCCCAGGTGGCCAAGAAGGCCAATGGCATCCTGGCTTGTGTCAGCACTAGCGTGGCCAGCAGGGACAGGGAAGGGATCTTACCCCTGTACTCGGCACTGGTGAGGCTGCCCCTCGATTCCTGTGTTCAGTTTTGGGCCCCTCACTACAAAAAGGACATTGAATGACTCGAGCGTGTCCAGAGAAGGGCAACGAAGCTGGTGCAGGGTCTGGAACACATGTCCATGAGGAGCGGCTGAGGGAACTGGGATTGTTTAGCCTGGAGAAGAGGAGGCTGAGGGGAGACCTTATCACCCTCTACAACTACCTGAAAGGAAGCTGCAGAGAGTTGGGTTTGAGCCTCTTTAGCCTAGTAGAAAGCGACAGGACAAGAGGGAATGGCCTCAAGTTGTGCCAGGGAAAGTTCAGACTAGATATTAGGAAGCATTTCTTTCCAGAAGTGGTTGTCAGGTGTTGGAATGGGCTGCCCAGGGAGGTGGTGGAGTCCCCATCCCTGGAGGTGTTCAAGAGTAGGGTCGATTTGGAGCTTAAGGATATGCTGTAGGTGGGAACTGTTCTAGGCGAACGGTTGGACTAGATAATCTCCAGGGTCCTTTCCAGCCTAGATGATTCTGTGATTCTGTAACAATGCGTGTCATTCAGCACATGCTCCTACAACCTGCAGATCCTGGCCATGCCAGCAGCCAGGCTGCTAAATGATCAGTTAGAAATGAGAATAAAGAGTTGAAGCTGTGTAAATAAGAAGCATTCATGTAGTTGGGAGGGAGGCATTAGTCACTATGCTAATAGAATATCCTGACTATTAAAAGGACCATAGTATACACAGATCAAGTCTCTGCTTATCACTGATATCGAATAGGAGGATTACATATTGCATGTAACCAGAGAAGTTTTATATTCACTCTTTTCCATGTCCCAAGCAATTTTCTATGGTCTCTCAGAAGAGAGCACTCAAGATGAACTCTTAAGAGTATAAAAGTTAAAAAGCAGCAGCGACAGTTGAGTTTCACTAGATCTGTGGGAAGCCGACTTCTCAGCAGAAAGATCTCTTCTGACCTCTAAAGATATTTCATAGAGAACATATTCCTTTGTTACAGCAACAACATAAGATTGCATAAACTCTTCCACCTTATTTTGAGGAAGTGCATACACTTAATTGCTCTTACAAAAGAAAGATGTGCTGTTCCATTATTGACTATGTGGTTGGATAAAGGAAATGTGTCTGCAAAGAGGGCTTGCAGACTAATCAGCAGGGCCCAACATTTTGCACTAGGAATGAGACCAACCACCTACTCTAGTGAAGGGCAGCTATTTACAGTTTTAGGCAATTAAAGGCAAAGAGAAGCCTTGCTCTGTCCTTCCATAGAGGTATAGTCACTTTCCTGCAATAAAGGTGACATGTCAGTTCAGCAGGATGACTCCAGTGCTCCCTTGCACTTCAAGAGGCACTCAGAAATGGATGCTCCTTGTAATGTCCTCAAATCATGTGTAAACAACCACACATTCTGCAAAGGGAAGCTCCAACTCTGACAAACCTTTACACCTAATAGACCAGACTCCAGGAGTATCAATTCCACTATGTACTGCAGTATATTCTTCAAGACATTGTCCTGCCAATGATTTACAGGTGCATTTTTTCCAGACTTAGTGCGATTAATTCTCCCCTTGGTTCAAGTGGCAATGGCATTTTTTGTAATTCCAGCAGCTAAAAAACCTCTACTCCAAGAACATGGCATAAACCAGCTGAATTGTTACAGTACCAGCACCCTTTATTTCAGTGCAGTTCGCAGTGCTATAAGCCAGCAATTTAAGGCAAAATCCAAACTCCTTTAACAACATTTAGAAAAACGAAATAAAATTTGGTGTATTATGAAATACTACATTGAGATTTTTATAGTCCTGAGGGCACAGATTGTGTTCTCAATTACAATAAACCAATAAAGACCCAATAGTCTCAAACCCACTGAAATTAAATTTTAATGGAACTTGTAAATAGTGAAAACTTGTTTCCCAATCAATTCACACTGCCTTCTGAAGTAAAAAAAAAAAAAAAGGGGGCAAAAGAAAAAAAAAAAGAGGAGAAAGAAATGTCTCTGAAGAAGTGACTGTAAAACCTGAAAAGCATTTCTATTCTCACTGATGAAGACAGGATGATCTGATGGAGACATGATACCCATGACAAAAACTTTCAGAGGATTTAAAGGAAAAGGCTAGTTGTTGCAGGATGTCCAACAACCAACTCTAAACATGGAAGATAGATAGCAAGAGCCAGCAAACCCTGGCAGAACCAGACATGTGGTCAGATTCTTCCAAATGGTTAGTGAAGCAAATGAGCCTCTTGACAAGCCCCACTTCTCAGGAATGAATGTCATTATGCATCATTATTTTACATTTTAAAACCCCTCTTCAGCCAGCTCACATTAAATGGTATATTAAATATATTAATGGTATGTCATTTCGGTGTCAAATAAAAGACCCTGCCCCAGTAAATCAGGTGTCCGTAACTGAATGCTATATAACTCAGGTGTAACATTCAAAGTTCAAGCCCCAGGTAGATTTTTTGCTTATTAATGACCAATATTCTGTTGTGATATACTTAATCATCAAAGTCCAAAATGCTGAAGTCAGTCCATAGAGTTCACTTAAACTGAAAAGAGAATAGTTATTACCAGGAAAGGCTTGTGTCAAAGGGCAGGAAATTGAAATGTTTATAACTTTCTTGCTAGTGATTGTCTGCAGAATTAGAAAAAACTAGATTAGAACTGACCCATCACTACTGATCAAGCACAAAACTTATTACACAGTAAAAACATTTTTACCAGCATCCCCACCCAGCTTCACTAGTTGACAATCTTTTGAGATAAAAGAAGTGTAACACAAATGTAATCATGCTGTGAGAGGCACAGAGAAGTCTGAGCGAGGCATCAAACTGGCCAAGGATCAGGTGAAGATGTGAAGGGTGTTCAGGGCTGAAGATAAGTACTTTCTACCATCTTGCCCATGGAGGAGAGGCAGCAGAGGTCGGCATAGGAGGTAGTCCAGCAGGGAAAACCAGCTGGGAGAGTGGTGTCACAGCTGTGACTGGGAAGCAGTTGCATCAGAAGTGGAGCACTGAATATCTAAGGAATGTTACAAGAAAAGTGACAGGATTTGAAGTAGGATGATGTGCAGGTAACTCCCTGCTGTGGGAGTGGGCAGCAAGTAGTCAGCTTTGCCCTCTGCACAGAAGAATGTGCAAAGAAAAGGAAAATATCTTATTTTAGCTACAAGTCTGGAATACTGATGAGCCATTCAGAGAGGAACCAGAGATGGGCTAAGCTGCAGAATGGCACAGCAGGAGATCAGGCAGGTAGTCTTGGAAAGAGCTGACCTAGCAGTGGTAACTGCAACTGTGAAAGGTGGTAAAACCAGGTCAGTCCCAGTCAGGAACTAAAAGAAAAACCCTCACTCAGGGATGGGAATAGAGGATGGATTTATAAGCTATGTCTGGGCAAAAGCATCAGCATGTTTCCAAATAAAATGTTTTTCATGTGAAGTGCAGTGTCAACAGCAGGAGCGTAAATCCAAGAGCATTTGATATTTTCAAGCAAAAAAGCTGAAAAAGTGGAGAAAGAAAATGTGGCAGGTATGGCAAAGTTTGAACAGACCCATCAATACTGGTAAAAAAATAGCAAAGTAATTTTTCTGAAAGCTGTTTCTTTCTTCCTTTTTTCTTTCTTTACTAATAGACAAGCTTTCCCTCTCCCTCTTGCCTGTATCCAGACTTGCATGGCTATGACACCACCCAACACAATTTCAAGCCAGTTGAGCAACGCCAAACTTTCTTCCTACTTGAACTAAAACATTGTTTTCAAAGCATCTCAGTATGAAACTATGCATGGCCCATTATAGTCTGTGTCCTGTTCTCTTCTAGTTAGGAGTTGAGCCTTTTGGCAACATGACATTTCCTAACCCTCACAATAGCGTTCCATTTTGCCCAGGTGAAGGAAGGTGTGGAATAAAAGAAAACAAACAACAGATACAGAAGATTTTTACTGGCAGTAAAATAACTGAGAAGGGTAAGAGTGTCAGGCCAGGAATTTATAGGAGGAGCTGGGGGAATAGGCAAATTGAGGGAGTCCAGGAGAGAGACTTTTGGAAGAAAAACCTGGTTGCTGACTTTTGGGGTGCAGAAGGTGGTGACAGTCAACATCTTATTTTCACAGAAAGTTTATTCTCAGTCATTTATATGACACAGGACAGGGGAGAATGATTTTGAGAAATTCTTCACATTTGTGGTTAAGTTTGGTATGGGAAGAGAGCTTAAGCTCATTCATCTACTCCACCAAACTTTCTTCTACCTCTCCATCACCACTTGCAGTATGAGCAAAACAATCCCTTTCATACCCTTCAAAGTTTCATCTTCACTGAACAGCATACCAGTAGTCCCCAGAGTTCTAATTTATATCCTGTTACAGTAATACATGGGAATTAAATTAGCAGATGCCAAGCCAATTGCCCAGGAAATTTTAGCAAAGTCATCTTTGAAATTTAGTAAGAGCAGAACATGTATTCACAGCAAAAATAGAATCATGTAGGTTTCTTTAAAAACTGTGGCAGGTTCACAATGTCATATATTCTATTCTACTCTAGAAGTAACATAGATCCCTAAATACATGAACTATTTATAGTACCCTTGTAAGTGAAAACTGAGAAAACTATATATTCTAAAGCCAGCTATACACCTATACTCAGGCGTCCTCCATTCAGAAAATCTTTAAGTGACAAATATCTAACAAATATCAGGTGGATTTAGGAAAAAGATTGTATTTTTTTCTTTCCTTTTAAAGAAAGGGGTTTGGTATATTCTTGATATTTTCTCATACCCAGAAGTGGAACAGCTATTTACTTTTCTTCTACTTTTTATGGAGCCAGCATGCAAAGCATACTTTTGACTCCATAGAAACAGCATTTTAAAGTAAGTCAAATTAATAAGACCCTGAAATTTACAGGAACCAATTTTAAGTAGCACCAGGAGCAGACAGAAGAAGAATGCTCTTGCAAATCAGAAAATGGATGACATGCTCCAAGCTTCCTACATTTATTTTTGAATAGTTTATTATATCAGTGAAGACCTCCCCTTCCTTCCTTAGGAGTTAAATTCACTTAAGCAAGAAGCGCTTGAATCTCTCCGTCAGAGGCGCCTTTGTATGTGACATCTGTTCATACCCAGAGTAATATTTGGGTGGACAAAAGGCTTACAATAAAGTTTTGGCAAATTTTTCTTTTTCAGAAGGTCAATGTTAATACAAATCCTAGTATTCAGTGATTAATAAGAACGAAGACATTGCAGGAAAAAAATAAAACCCTTCCCTCAAGAAAGGAAAGGGAGGATCTTTGCTGATGTTACTGGGAAACTTTGTAGCTACTGTAGTGATGGTGCCCAACATAGGAATACAGACAAACCTATAACTGCAGCTCAAATATGAACAAATGAGATCTGACAGAAATTACGTGAATGCTAGAAAATTATAAATGCCAGACTATAACCCTATTTACTTCCAGCAGGAAAAATAACTGAGCCTACATTATTTACCTGTAAGAGTCATTAAAACAAATATGAGTAGAACAAATTTAACATTGAAAAAACCTGCAGTTAAGAAATTATGAGTTATTCCTCCAAACCCTCATCATTAAAAATAAATTACACCACCATTATCTATCAATTGTTAGTTCAGCCTTTGGAGGGCAGTTGCATTCCTTTTTCTAGCATTTGCCCCTCAGGCTGTAGGGATTAGAAAATCTTATACACATATGTATAAATAACATGTATGCAAATCAGGCATTAAAAAAATAATGAAATATCAGGACACCCACAAGAAAAAATAGTAGGACTGCCACAGATATCATTAAAATCTACTAGAAAAACAGAAAGTGAGGAAGACTTTCAAACCTGATCCTTATGGCATGCACAAGCCATAGCAAGTTTTCCGTGAACACAGACTAGATGAAAATGTGCAATTTTGGGAAGAACTGAATCCCCAGGCCCAGAAGCGCACTCCCACTACATGCCAACCCCCGTGGAGTCACGCACCTCCATGCTGCCCTGTCCTCCTCTTTCTCATCTAAAAAAGAAACTCAGATGCAGTGCCAGTAAAAGACCCCAGTGGATCCCAAATCCTTGAACTGGATGAGGAAGGATCACCCTCCATCCTGTACCACATGCCCAACTAATCAGACACAGGCACAGTAAGCAGAGAATGGGGATGCATGCAGAGAAAACACCAAGAAAGTCTGCAGAGCCCTACAGACTGCAATGCTGGATTTTTAATAGCTGAAGTGCTACCAGCATCCAGACCAGCTTGCAGTAAGGATGCTAATGTCTTAGTAACTCACTTGTGGTGGGTACAAATCTGAATGAGATACAGCACAGCCTTGAAGAATGCACACCCTGGCACGTACCACTCAAATTATTCATTCTCCAGAACTATCATATGTATTTCCACAGAGGGCTTTGAACTTGTATCAGCAAGATCAATAGTGCTGCCTTTTATCTATCAGAACTCTCCAGCTCCACAGTTACTACTTCAGCATATATGAAAGATCAGCAGGATATAAAGGGATCAGGTTCAGCTCAATGTGTTAAGACACTAGAAAAATCAAACAGGCGGGTCTTTGACTCCAAATTACTTCAGAGGTTAAGATGGAAACTGAACAAGTTACCTGACATACCATCTTCTGAGCAGTATTAATATTTACTCAAAAGCATTAAATCATCTATCTTGTTTAACAGTCTTAATGCTAAACACAAACACAGCCCGTAACAGAGTTTACGCTTTCACCCGTAGCAGTCACCTAGCAGAGGACTGAAAGGTCTTCTGACTTTCTGGAGTGTCCTTGTCAATTTACTCATCAGGTGGAGATTTTTCATTCTCTAATATTAGTTGGGATTTGTACTTATCAAAATGTGTAAGCTTCAAAGAGGCAGGATACTGCTTTGGTAGAGAATGCCTACTTCAGCTTACCTCTTGGCTCTCTGGCTGCCACAACCTCTTCACAGAGTAGTGGTTACTACCTCACCATCTGAAGAGAAGCTTTAGGATTTGAGCAAATGAGGTTTACTTCCAGCTAGAAAAATCTGATATCTGTTTGCAGCCAGCCTTTACCTTGCATCGGGACTGTAAGTGGAATAATTCAAAAGTGAGTTCCCACTGCGAAGTCATTTTCACTCCTAAAAAAACATTTTCTCCTCAATACACTTAACCTTATTAAAAGTGTAATTCCCACTCCAGTCTTCCAGAGGTGCACACTCTAGCACTACTAGACAAAGAAATGGCTGTCATTTAATTAAGGTGAGTCTTTTTTAAACAGTCTGGCAATACCCCAGCATGGGCTGGGAGACCATTCACACCAGGAACCACTGTCGGTAGCAGCATGGACAAGACCAAATTAGGTCTGGCTCCCACACACCCACCAACAGTTTCCCATCACTAGCCCAGCAAATTTTAGCACACCCAGCATGCCTTCTTGCTGACCCTGTGTACCCACAGCACATACCCTCAGCTTCGCACTATAAAAAGCACTCTGGTTCTCACCATATTCCACAAGCTTTGAATGGAAAAAATGCATACAGAGTAATAATTATGTTATACAGGGCACTGTATGGGTCCCAGAAGAGACCCCAAGCTGAGCGCTGGGTAGTGCGGAACAACTCTCAGCGTAAAACAGGGTGCTCCAAGCACTGCAAGCAAGTCACTCCCTGCCATGTACCCGATTCCCATTCCACACTATAGACACAGTCTAATGAGCCTCCCCACATTTGCAGGAGGAAACATAATTCTGAGATTTCACAAGATTTTGGTTCACTTCAAAACTCTGGGAGCCTACAGATGTGATGGTAGAAGAACAGAACTAGGATGATATTTAAAGTGAAACAGAGAAACTGCACCATTGCAGCTTACATTGTGCAAGAACAAAACATAGGTAAGTCATGGAGGCATCAATGTGAATGCCACCTATTTCTCCTTGCCACATTTTATTCTCAGTTTCATTAAAATCAGAAAGCATTTTTGCTCTTAGCAAAAATTCAGAAATTCTAGTCAAACTAAACTTGATGGGACTCTCAAATATATTTCTCTGGTTCAGCATATGATCACAAGAAACTCAGGGTTTCTAGATAATTAGTCAAAAATCAACAGAAAATATGTGTTTCATTTTTGTGTAGATGCCTTTGTACTCCTTTAGAACCGCATATGGCCCCAGTTGAGAATATCCACTCAAATGTGTAATTTTGACTGGTAGGCATGCAATCTCAGAAGACCTGAAGTATTGAGGATGGCTTTAGTATCTATACATGTGCAACAGACATTGTATGGATGGTGTCCTGAAGTACATAACTACTTTTTTCTGTGTGTATTTTTTTTCTCTTTGAGACAGTAAGTTATATAAGCAGCAGTTTTGATGATTCGGGCAGGCAGCTATAAAGAACAGACCTCAATTCCTTTCTTTTTAAAATGTGTACTTGTAAATTAAGAAGCGTTTCAAGATTAGGCATCTGTCCAATTCTTTTTATCATTTAGTATATTATGCTAATGAGAATGCTGTTTCTTTAATTATCATTTGAAGAAAAAAATTGCATTCAGTCCCTTGATCTTCCTTAAAACCATCCCCATACTTGATTCCCCCATAGGCTTTTAATCACACTGCTTCAGTGTGAAACTCTGCATTTGAAAAAAACTTCCCAAAACTGGTTCACTGAGAAAGTTTAAACTGTTTTCTTTCATCTCAGCTATATCCTCCACCACTTAGCAGCTTAGGAGGAAGGGCTATAAGACTCAAATACTAGTTTATGCACTAAATGCAGTGTAGTGCCAAAATCTATTATACTGCATATGTAACACATACTAAATGCTAGGACTTGTTAGATAGAGGTAGAGACAACGGATGTGATCTATAAAATAATGCTGTCCTGTGGCACTTTACAGTCAAATACAGTAAATCCTATTTAAAAAGCACTTTAATACACACTTGATCAATTTTTAACTTTGTTATGCAAAATTACCCATATATATATATCACTCTACCCATTTAGTTTCAGTGTGGCTTTCTGATTGTCCTGACAGAGGTTCCTGAAAGAGAAGCCCTGGCTGAGTGGGAGCCTGAGCCCCACTGGATGTACAAACCCACTCCCAATGCTGGAGGCTCTCCTGCACCTCAGAGCTCGCTCCACAACATCCCCATACCCTTGTGCTGCCTGCGCAGGCGCGGCAAAGCCTGACTGTGTGGGCACCAGGTCAAGGGCCCTGTATCTCCATCCACCCACCCTGGAAACAGCCCCATGGCAGGGAAGGGTAGGACTTGCCGTGGCATTTCCCCCACTGCTCCCTGGGGTGAGGATGGAAGGGTGCACTGACCCCAAGCCTAACCTGCCTCACCACTCACTTAATTGCAGTGCCAAACCAGGACCATCAATGCCTGTACTCTCCTTTGGAGATGCAAACATAGTTCTATAAGCTTATCTTCTCTTCTGAAGGGAGAAAAAGCCCATCTTCCAAGTCATCTCTGAAGAGCACTGGCTTCGGCCTCCAAAGCAGGCTCAGGACATTCAGAGGAGAGGTTACCGGCATTTTTTGGTTTGAGCAGCAGCCACCTTTGAATAAGCCTTTTGATATTTGCTTCACTGCAGCCCTGAAAACTACTGATGCTCACCAAGTTAGTGTCTCATGCAAGCTGAGCTGCACACATGTGACTGATAGGGATGCTGGGGACAAGTAGCACTCCCCTATGCCACTACAGAAAGAAGAAAGGTTTTTTGTCTGTTTTAGCACACTCACACATCACAATGTACACAAATTTTGTTGTACACAAACAAAATGTTTATTCCTGTTGTGGTATATCCATTTAAACCCTAACTGCAGTATGTATTGCATGCTATGCTTTCATCCCACAGTGAAACTGAAAGAAATACTGGATTTTGTTAAAGCTAAGACACAAATTGCACTAACATCTTGAAGCAAAGTATTTACAAACAAATACTCTGACATCTCACTTAGCTGTTTTGCCATGAAATTGGCTTATACATGATTAATTATGAAAAATAAGCACAGCATGCTTTCATGCACTTTTACTTTGAAATCAAGGTCACACTTTGTTTTGAGATTCAGAAAAACAGTATGAATAATATAATTAACATATCACAAGATTCTTTGCAAGTAACTATTTAAGCAGGCTAAACCAGGAGTTTATGAAGTTGTTGCTACTCTGTTATTGTAGATGGATCATTTCTTAGTCCTTGTTTTTATCCTTCATTTTGACTAATCCTTTGTACTGAAAGGACAATTGGAGTAGCATCCCTCTCACTAAGCCACACAACACCGAATGAAAACAGTGTTCTTGTCCCAGAGCATTTACAAGCTGATTCCTGATGCTACTCCTTAGAAATAGTTCAGTGGCGGTGTGGGTTATGAATGGGAAACCAGTAACTTAGAGTCATAGAATCATTTAGGCTGGAAAAGACCCTTAAAATCATCAAGCCCAACTGTAAACTGTCAAGTCCACCACTAAACCATGTCCCTAAGCATCAGACCTACAAGTCTTTTAAATACCTCCAGGGATGATGACTCAACCACTTCCATGGGCACCATGTTCCAATGCTTGATAGCCCTTTCAGTGGAGAAATTTTTCCTAATATCCAATCTAAATCTACCCTGGTGCAACTTGAGGCCTTTTCCTCTTGTCCTATCTCTTGTTACTTGGGAGAAGAGACCAACACCCACCTCACTACAGCCTCCTTTCAGATAATTGCAGAGAGCAATAAGGTCTCCCCTCAGCCTCCCTTTTTTCAGGTTAAACAACCCATTCCCTCAGTTGCTCCTCATAAGACTTGTGCTATAGGACCTTCACCAGCTTCATTGTCTTCCTTTGGACATGCTCCAGCACCTCAATGTCTTGTAGTGAGAGGCCCAAAACTGACTGCAGTATTCAGGATGCAGCCTCACCAGTGCTGAGTAAGACTTCCATACCTGAATACACCCAGCAAACCATTCTGCAGTTTCTCTACTCAAGATACTTAGTTGCCAAAATACTTTTGTGCTAAACACAGCATAATAATGGAAGATGTGGATCTTTCTCAGGCATTTGGATGGAACTGCCACGTGCTAACCATCTTCTGCCCATACAGCTCCTCACAAAGCTTCACCTCGGCTAGATGTGCAAGTCAATTCTGCTGACAGAGCAAGACCATGTGTTAACAAATCACTCGCTTCAAATAGTGAGAAGTTAATTTCTAGGTGCATGCTATTTTCACTAATAAAAATATACCTGGTTATCTCTGTAAAAGTCATTTAAGACTGTACTTTAAGACTTTCACAAAGCTTGAGAGAAGAGAAAGTATATCAGCTTTTGTCCTCAGCTACTGTCCTTTCCCTCTGCCTCAGCTGCTGCCCAGAGCAGCCCCAAAGACAACTGCAGCATGAACTCCATCTCATGGTTTACCTTGTCTGCACAGCAGCCTAGGAGCAGCATTGGGCTTGTAAGAGGCCATATGGACTGGCAGCTGCCAACTGTAGAGGTCTGACCAAGAAAGAAGAGCCTTCCCATGTCAACACAAATTGTCAAAAAACTTGTGATTTGTGTATTGCAGAGCTAGAAATAAAAAGCAGTGCTTTCACCATACTGCTGATATTTGAATAGCTTTTTTTAAAAAAGGCAAACAATTTGTTCCCCTGAAAGCTTGCTTACAACAGCAATGACTGGGCTCAATTTCAATAGAAATTAGAATTGCTTTTTTCAAAAGGAAGCTCAATTTTATTAAATGTTAAGAAGGTAACATACACATGACAAAAATCAACACTATAAAGTACTGTACTTATTCAAGTGAAACAGGGTGGTCAGAAGATAAAGCCATGGACATTGTATCTGCAAAGAGAAAAGCAGAATTGAGAATACTGACAAATGACATGCTCAGACAGAGGCTGAGGTCTGCTAAAAATCCATCAAATGAGGTAAGAGAACAGAATGAGGCGCTCCTCAGGGATATATTCTTGAAGTTATGAAAAATATTGTCACACTGGATTTTGTTCTAGCAGAGAATCTGTTCTGGAAGAACCACTTTACTACTAAGACTTTGAGGAAGTCTGCAAGTTCTAATCATGGCTTAATAAAAAAAGAGTAGTGAAGTCAACTCTAGCTGATATTATATTGGACTCCTGCTGGACACAGGTGAACAATTTAACCAGAAAATTATGATTCACTACAGCCAACAGGCAACGCTCTAGTTTCCTTTGCAATTGGAAAAAAATGTGTAATCTTAACCAATATCTAATTTACTTGTTTGGATATTTTAGAAAGACAATTTCTCAAACCTTAAAACAATCATGAACAAAACTAAGGAGGGGGAAGTAGTCACACACAAAAATATAAAAAAGGATCTGCTAAAAGATGCTTTATTACATGCCAAAAAAAAAAAATCATTGTGCTACAGCCATGAAAAGAAGCTTTTCTGGTTGAAGAATCCTGGCTAAAGAGAGTGACAGCAGCCGCAGAGAAACCTGTAAAACAAACTCACAGCACATAACAGATGGGGAAAAAAAGACACTGATAGCAATGAATACAAATTAACATTGCAGAAATGCAAGCAAATGATGGAAGAAAAAAAACAATAAACATTAAAAAGCTATGGTAAGGTTTATGACAATAGGAGCTCCTCCCTAAATGGAACAAGAATAAGTGAATGCCAAACAATTACTTCAATAAATGGTTAATTCAGACAAAAATTATCAGACATTTCAGAAAAAGACAGATGTATTTGACAACTACTTCTACTCTGTATTCAAAAAGATGCAAGATGCACATCTTCTAGAGATAATGACATACCTCCCATGCCATCAGTAGCTGGAGAGAGCTTTAAATAGATGACACTGTCCCACATGATATCCTTGCCTCTAAATTGGAGAGGCATGGGTTTGACGGATGGACCACTCAGTGGATAAGGAATTGACTGGATGGTCACACTTGAAGAGTTGCAATCAATGGCTCGATGTCCAAGTGGAGAGCAGTGACAAGTGGTGTTCCTCAGGGGTTGGTGCTGAGACCAGTGCTGTTTAACATTTTTGTTGGCAACATGGACAGTGCATTGAGTGCACGGTCAGCAAGTTTGCCAATGACACCAAGCTGTGTGGTGCAGTCAACACAGTGGAGAGAAGGGACACCACCCAGAGGGACCTTGACAGGCTCAAGAAGTGGGCCAGTACAAACCTCACAAAGTCCAACAAGGCCAAGTGCAAGGTTCTGCACATGGGTTGGGGCAATCCCAAGCACACATACAGGTTGGGCAATGAGTGGACTGCAAGCAGACCTGCGGAGAAGGACTTGGGGGTGTTGGTGGATGGAAAACTGACTATGAGCCAGCAATGTGTGCTTGCAATCCAGAAAGTCAACCATATCCTGGGCTACATCAAGAGAATTGTGGTTAGCAGGTCGAGGTAGGTGATTCTCCCTCACTACTCCACTCCAGACCCCATCTGCAGTGCTGTGTGCAGCTCTGGGGTCCCCAACATAAAGAGGACATGGACTTGTTGGAAGCAGGTCCAGAAAAGGGCCACAAAGATGGTCAGAGGGCTGGAGCACCTCCCCTATGAGGACAGGCTGAGAGAGTCAGGGTTGTTCAGCCTGGAGAAGAGAAGGCTCCAAGGAGACCTTATAGCGGCCTTGCAGTACTTAAAGGGGGCCTACAGGAAAGATGGGGAGGGACTCTTTATCAAGGAGTGTAGTGATAGGACAAGGGCTAATGGTTTTAAACTGAAAGAGGGCAGATTTAGGTATAGAGAAGACTTTCTTTCTTCTAAGGGTGGTGAGACACTGGAACAGGTTGCCCAGAGAAGTTGTAGATGCCCCCTCTGGAAGTGTTCAAGGCCAGATTGGACAGGGCTTTGAGCAATCTGGTCTAGTGGAAGGTTGGAACTAAGAATGGTCTGGGTTGAAAGGGACCTATGATTCCATGAAATAACCTCTCTGTTAAAACTCTGCATTTCAAGAGTAGCAGGCAGATAAACCAACTTTTGTTTCAACATCTGCTTTTAACAGACATAGGAACACCAGAAGTTCCTGGTAACTGGAAAGAGTTAATATCAAAGCAATATTTAAAACGGTTAAGTGGGATAACCTAAGCACCTATCGAACAGTTAGACTGACAACAGTAGTAAGCAACAGCAGAGAAAGGTCACCATGGGACATAATCAATAAGGCACTGAAAGACAGTAGCATAATTAACACCAATCAACACAGCTGTATGAAAATAGGCCTGGTCATGTAAATCTGATCATTTGTATGCAGTTACATCATCATCTGATAATGGTAGTGTGCTGACAGGACATATTTCTAGTCCTTAAATCACTGCATAGTGTGAAATTAAGTCACACTGTACAGAAAAACCTGAATTAAAAGATTCACCATACTACATCAACACTGCTTATAGTAAATGAATTTCAAAAGTGGCTAACTAAACAGATAAGGAAATGGAGAATCAGCATCCAGATAACAGATTCCTTGTCAACTCAATAGGGAAAAAAAATGAGGTACAACATTTGGAAGCTGAAAAGAACTATAGACTGTCTCAGAAGGCAAGGCTCATTATTTACTGAAACAATTACCTACAACATGGTAGATTCATTACTACTGGTACCCTTTAAATCAAGACCTTGGTCTCTTTCAGGAAGATACACTAAATAAAGAAAAATTAAAGGACTACTATTGATATATCCTGAATTTCTGACATGAACTGAGCAGGCAGTAAGAATAGCTATTCATGCGGTCCCCTCTGGTTTTTAAATTTATAAGCCTACAAAACAATGACCCAGACATTATTAATCCCTCTGGAATTTAATGCAATAAGTGAATCATGCTTAATCCATCTGATAAAGTATAAAGTGTCTTGAGTATTTCTATGGGATTTCAACTGTAATCCAGGGTTAAATTACTGGATGACTGTTAAAATATTATTAAGTCACTTCCCTGAATTTCTGAAAACAGCAAAAATCTATACCTCTTTGAAGCATCTTACTAGCTGTCTGCATAAATATGAAGGTATGGTATCAAACTCTTGATCCACAGTGTCCTATGTAGACCACTTTGACCTATTCCTTAGGAAATGTTTTTTTAAAGTAATGCTATTAGAACAGTATTTCCATGTTTTTTCAGAAAGCTTGCCATCAGGTACAGCTGTGACTAACACACTAACTTCACACAAGCCTCTCAAACAGGGTTATTTTCTCATATACCCATCATCTTCCCACACAGTGCTCTAAGACCAATACAAGAGAAGTGAAAGTCACATTATCTCCACCAAACCCATGTTACTTGGTGCTGTCTACTTGAAACAAAACACAGGGGTTTGAAAATGCCATTCTTGTAAACAACTCTGGAATGGACAAGGAAGCTTTATTCTCCCACGTTTGCAGCAAGCGCTCAAATTGCAAAGTAGTCTCCTATATTTCTTGCTCTATTTGACATCTACTTCTGGCACAATTTTCCCTTTCAGAAGCTGAACATTTCTGACACTCATCACAGAGCAATTTCATTTCAAAGATTCCCGGAGCTCTTTTCCAGCTGGTGGCCTTTGATTTCCAATCCTTCTAGCCATAAGGAATCAAAAACTTCAAGATGCTTCTCACAGGCTTTACTTTGAATACCATTGCCATGTCAGTTTAAAAAGGAAGAGGACATGTTAGTGAAACAAGTACTCAATACCTGTTACTGGTGAAACAATATACCTTACAGAAGGAAATGCTTTAATGTGACATTTTGGAGAAAACTACTAAGAAATTATTTCTTTTTAAAATTTTCTCATTTAGATGCAATTACAGAATACTAAAGCATTGTACAAATCTTTTTTTATATTGATATAGTTCTTTTCATAACCATCATCCAAGCACTAGAGAGTCCTCAACCAAACTGTGAAATCCACAGGCATATATAGAAAATTAAGAATACTCAGCAGGATTCATCTGTATTTCTTACGGCAGCTTGTGCCCTTCCAGCTCTGTAACTAACTTCCAAATCCAGGGTCCAGCCTTTGACCTTATCCAGTTAGAGGCAACGGGAGAGCTGCACTCAGGAATGCTTTTTGTGAGGATCCAAACAGCAACTCTTCCCACCCACAAGAGTCATACAGCTTTAGGCTCACTGACTGAGTTACAAGACTTACAACCTCATTAATAAGAAGGCAGAAACAGTTATAACTGCTTTTAAACCAGAAGGCATTTGTATATGGGAAATGCATAAAAGGCATTTTTGTACATCCTTCACATCACTCAGCGCAGTGTCCTGCAAACGTCCTCAAACAGAAGATGTGCATTGCACTATGCCTTCCCTTCTTTCACACGGGGCAAAAGCATGCTGGAGCATCACATGTCACCTGTAAGCCCATAAACACATGATTTCCCTCACTGATGTTCAGTCACCTGACTGCTGCTAGATGCATGTGCCACCCATAAGACCGTAACGCACCAGTTCAATCGCCCATTTCACAGCCAAAACCACATAATCTGTGACTGAGCATAACTGTTGCCAAACAGCTTTTGACTCGGACAAGGGATGGGATATTCATCCCCAAGCTCCTGTGACCATCCAGTTTCTATCACAGAGCGCTATCTTCCCAAAGGCATCTGCACGTATGAAGAGTCCCTTGAAATCCAGGGATCATGCCATGATGATGTCTTCACCTTTCTGAGCCCTGCCAGTCACTATCAGCTCTGCAGCCAGGACTGGAGAGGGAGACAGACATGATACAGGATTTCCTACGCTGGAGAACTGCGATGGTGGGAATGTCCTTGCCAATGACCTGGGTTTGCTTTCTCTTTACTTCCATCTGCTTTCTGCCCTCAGTCCGATTACCACAGAAACATCACCCCCTGGGTGTGTCCTTATGTACAGTGCTGCATGCTAGAGCGATGCCATCCCCAGGCTTTGCTGGGATCCTGACCCTCTCCCACTGCTGTCTGCTCTTGGCAGGCCTTTCTGACTCCAGGTCAGACCAGGTCCAAGTCTCCCCAAAGGAAAGAGCGATGCTTATTCCAGGTTGCTGCCAGAACTTCTCCATCCAGGCTGTGTTCTATCACTTGAGGGCAGGATCAGACCCAGCTCCAGGAGATGCATACTCAGGGAGGCATACGCTGGGCTATGTGGACAGTTCTTGTTCCTCCCCATGGTTGCTCAGCCACCAGTACATACCAGGCTGTCACACCCTAGTGATGTACAAGGGAAACTGTAGCCTGTTATAAAACCAGGGACAGTATAAGACCACAGAAGGACACTTTGTCCCATCACGACCTGGCCATCACAGAAGAAGCAACCTCAGAACTCCAGTTTTATTTGGGCCATTTGAGGTTACCCCTGGCTGGGCCAAAGCCAGGGATGCACCCAGAGAGCCTGCTTGGGGGTAAGCTGGAAAGAGGCAGCCTGTGGCCTTCCTTACCCCCTCTAGGGTTTGGTAGTACCCCATACAGTCAGTCTCTTCCCAGATCCTACACTGTCCTATCTCCATTTTCTTGAGTCATTTGAGGCTCTGGACCATTCTCAGCTTGTTACCAGTGGACAATCAACAAGCCAATGCCCCCCCCCCAGCCAGGCAGCAAATACTGCCCCACAACTTGCCAGCATAGCTGTCATTTTTTCCACGTAGAACGTCATTGTTGACCTCCCAGAGGCTTCAGCAGGCATTGTTATTGCTCACAAATGAACACTACCTCATGCCACTAAACACAACTTCACCAGGATCTATGTAATTGTACTGGGTCTGGCTGAGCTGGAATTGGTTTTCCCCTATAGCAGCCTTCATGGTGCTGTGTTTTATGCTGGGAGCTGGCAGGGTGTTGACAGCACCCTGGTGTTGTGGCTGCTGCTGCGTGGTGCTTACACAGCACCAAGGCTCTTTCTGACATTTTTTTCCCCCAGTGGGATGGGGCGGGCAAGATCTTGGGAGGGGACACAGCCAGGACAGCTGACCTGAACTGACCAGAGGGATATTCCAGACCATGTGACGTCTGCTCAGTATAAAGCTGGGAGAAAGGAGGAAGGGGGTGGGGTCACCTTTGGTCCTCCCAGGCAATCACCACACGTATGGGAGCCCTGCTTCCTGAGAAGGCCCCACATCGCCTCTTCATGGGAAGGAGAGAATAAATCTTTTTTTTGCTTCCGTGCATGGACCTTTGCTTTGCTTCTATTAAAACTGCTTTTGTTTTACCCACAAGGGTTGGTCTATCTTATTTTCTTTCCCCTCTTTTCCCTGTTGAGAAAACAAGGGGAAGGGGGTGACGTGATAGAGCGACTTGGTGGGTACCTGGCATTTAGCCAAGGTCAAACCACCGCAATCATGGTCATCATGTCGGCAAAGTTACGCATTCCCAAACATGAAGGACTTTCTTCAAATACTGTCATATTATCTCAAAAAGTAACTGGATTTAGTTTAGATATATAGTACTTTGGTTTATATATTCATATTTTCAGTATATACTATACCTACCAGACAGAAATAAAAAACATTAGGAAAACAAAAGGCTATTTTTGTTTGATAATTCCCCACAGCAAACAAGTGGTGCGCTTTGAAGTCACCTTTATCTCTATTGTTTATACAATTGTTGGAGGGAGTTTTCTTTTCACTGCATAGACTAGCTCTAATAAAAATCAAAGACAACTTGCAGAAGAGTTTTTTGGTGGCAAATACATTTAAAAGATGAAATCAGACATTAATAATACAGAAGACAAGCTTACCCAGAATGCTGGAAAAACAAAGTTTACTTCCATTGGTGATAGCTTGCCCTAGAAGACAGTCCCAGGGTGGAAACCTTTAAAAAAACAAGTAAAAAACTCATTAGAATTAGAGTAGGTAACAAGGGCATACACCATGAAATCTTTTGCAAACACAGTGCTCATGATTAAACATCCTACCCTTCTGATTATGATCCTGTCCAAGTTTCCTGGCATTAGCTCACAGGTAAGCTGGTCTGTGTCAGGAGTGAAATGAAGTAATACACCTACTTTCAAAAGGGGAAGAGGATACAAAAACTTAAACAAAAACTCCACATTCTGTTCCTCTTCCTCTGCAGTATCTTTAGAGTAAGTCAACACTCTCAAGTCAAATTTAGGTACACAAGCTGCAGGGGAAGCACAGATTAAACCTAGTAAGGTTTTAACGTATTTAGAGAGATTATTATTTTTAAAGGACTCTGCTGTTTGACACCTTCTTGTCCCTATGCCATATTTTGATGGGATAAGGGTGATGTATTGCTATTCAGGGAGACTTAGCTGAATTTGCTTGTGATAAGATCACCCAGGAAAAGTATGGAAGGAAAGAGGAGAAACAAGAAAGGGTGAGAAATCACAGAACTGTCTAGGTTGGAAAAGACCATAAATATCATCCAGTCCAACCATTTATCTAACACTGACAGTTCCCAACTACACCAGATCCCTCAGTGCTATGTCAATCCAACTTATAAACACCTCCAGGGATGGGGACTCCACCACCTCCCTGGGCAGCCCATTCCAACACCTAACAACCCCTTCTGGAAAGAAATGCTTCCTAATATCTAGTCTAAACCTTCCCTGGTGCAACTTGAGGCCATTACCTCTTGTCCTATCACTTGGTTAAAGAGACTCATCCCCAGCTCTCTGCAACCTCCTTTCAGGGAGCTGTAGAGGGCGATGAGGTCTCCCCTCAGCCTCCTCTTCTCCAGACTAAACACCCCCAGTTCCCTCAGCCGCTCCTCATACGACCTGTGCTCCAGACCCTGAACCAGCTCCGTTGCCCTTCTCTGGACACGCTTGAGTCATTCAATGTCCTTTTTGTAGCGAGGGGCCCAAAACTGAACACAGGAATCGAGGGGCGGCCTCACCAGTGCCGAGTACAGGGGTCAGATCCCTTCCCTGTCCCTGCTGGCCATGCTAGTGCTGACACAAGCCAGGATGCCATTGGCCTTCTTGGCCCCCTGGGCACACTGCTGGCTCCTGTTCAGCCGGCTGTCAGTCAACACCCCCAGGTCCCTCTGTGACTGGCAGCTCTCCAGCCACTCCTCCCCAAGCCTGTAGTGCTGCTGGGGGTTGTTGTGGCCCAAGGGCAGCCCCCGGCATTTGGCCTTATTGAAACTCCCCCAGTTGGCCTCAGCCCATGGCTCCAGCCTGTCCAGGTCTCTCTGCAGAGCCTCCCTACCCTCGAGCACATCAACACTCCCACCCAACTGGGTGTCATCTGCAAACTGACTGAGGGTGCACTCGATCCCCTCGTCTAGATCATCAATAAAGATGTTAAACAGGAGTGGCCCCAAAAACGAGCCCTGGGGGACACCACTCGTGACCGGCCGCCAGCTGGATTTAACTCTGTTCACAACTCTCTGGGACTGGTCCAGAAAATACACAGAAGGAGCTTCCCCCAGAAGTCATGAAAAGATTGCCATCACAAGAAATAAACATTTTGAATCTGAGAGTGTGAGTTATATCAAAAGACAAGTCAAGGCAAAGAAGGAAAGTAAGCCTGATAAGAGGTCATAAGATGTGTTTTTACCAGTAGTAAATGGAGCCGAAGTCAAACTGCTGAGAATTGAAGATGAAACTAGAAGAGGATCTCCCAGGTATGACTGACCAAAGCATAAGATGACAAAAAAGCTGAAAAAGGTTTTGGTTGGTTGTTTGGGTTTGTTTTTTTTTTTAACCTTATGACAGTAATGGGCATTTACTTGTATTATGATGGGAAAGAGACAGGAGTTAGAGTGAAGAGTTAAGGGGTATGAGTGCAAGAAAGACCAAGAAGAGGGACGTGACTTTGGGACAGGCAAAGCAGATGGATATCAGGACAGACCTGAAAGTATGGCAGAGGAAAAGGCAGAGTCAGAGAAAGAACGGGGGAGAAGAGCTGAGGGAAAACAGGGAAGTCATATGACACTCCTTTTTTCCTTGTGATAAAGATCAAGCAGAGAAAAGTTAGATAAAAAGCCTGAAAATAATAGAAGATTAAAGATATAAATGGGATTTTAGGCAAGAGATCTAATCAAAGTCTTTTAAAATGTTTTATTCACATACAACTGATGGTCACCATTTATAATAAATTTCATATAGATGTGATAAAATCCCAAATACAAAGTGACTTGCAGCAAAACATGCACTAATTACAATGAAACTTATATTTGAGTAAAATTTCAGGTACATTCTATTTTTTCCCACACCTTCAATTCCCCAGCAAGGCAGGTTGCTTCTTTTCAAATAACTCAGTTAATTTAAGTTGTATGTTCAGCCTCATTAGTCACCATCTCCATTCCCCTGCGGTTTTAATTAGATAGGTTTCTTTGTGTACAGCTACCTCAATCCTTCCCCCTTAACAATCCCACAATGTTGGTTTTTATATGTTATCATTCTCCAAATGTTCCTAATTACTCTGGAGGCAGCCAAGGCGATCAGGGCAGAGCAGTGCTCTCCCATGGAGAAGGCAATGCAGGAGCTGCAGCCAGCAAGGCACACACCCCCCTTGGGCAGCATGCTCTTCTACACTGTTTTACCCATCAGTATGGCAGGCTCAAGAGTCAGACCCTCTGCATAGACACCAAACCTCAAGAACATGAAGATGACTTCTGCCAGCAGCCTCCTTCCTGCTCCACGAGCCCCCATGCTGACCCACCACCTCCACACCCAGCACATGAAATTACAGGGCAGGAATGAAGCCCTGACACCCCACTGAAGCTGGGTGACACAGGAAGCCCCTAAATTCAGGATGATACCTGGCTGCAGCTCTTCCCTCAAAGTACCTACCCTGGCAAGCCCAGCTTATCCCCCCAGACATCAGGCCATGGCACTGTCCCATAAGACAGAAAAGCTCAGGAGCACCTGCTCCAAAGGTCTGATCTGGCCTCTAGTTCATCTTTTAAACAAGCACAGGAACAAAGTACCAAGATCATGAGATTACCTGTTTCCAGCTTGAAATGGGGATAAATGCTGATGTTTCAGAAAAAAAATAAAAAGGACGTAGGGGACAATCATCTCTGCCCATAAGGAACAAGACAGGACTTAAGGGCAGGATTTCCGCTTCAGCCTGTTTGCATTCTGTTAGCAGAAGAAAAAAACAACACACACCCCCCAAAAAAAACCCCATGCAAATCTAGCAAGCATGGTTGGCAGAAAACTCGGAGCAAAGGATCTCTGCTCCACAGCTACCCTGAAGCCCCAGAGGAGAGCCCAGGGAGCACAGCACCCTCCCGGGCTATTCCTGGCTGCCCAGGATCAGCAGCAGTGCAGCAGGGATTAGAGCAACTTGGATTTGTTACGTAAGAGACACGGTGCTCGTGGCTTCTCTCACATCCCAGAGACATTGCTCTTATGTAATTGGAACAATCAAACAGGGCAGCTTTCTGTGATTTGATTTTTTAAAAATGCTGAGCAGCTAAAAGTGAACATTGTGGGTCTGTCAGACTTAGTGTTATGTTTTCCACTCTAACAAGTTTAACCTTAAAGTTGCTGTAGTTCATAGGGACAGTGACTCAGCTCTCACTTCACCCAAGGCATCGAGATACAGAAAAGCGAAATAAAGCAACCTTTGTCCACCTTCTCACAGGGTCCTCAGTGGAGGGCAAAGCTTGTATCTTCCGAGTCAAGCCTGAGGGGTTTCATTTCTTCAGCATCAGTATCTCACTGGCTCTATTAACATTAAAGGATTATTCATATGAATAAAGGTTGTGAACCTGGACCTGAACTTTGCATGTGGGTTGGATGGTGGCTGTGAGCCACTCTGACACTTGGGCTTTCATCAGTGAAAAATGCAAGCTCATTTAGCAGAGTCTCCAGCATTCCTTGTCTTCTTAAATTATTACTGTAAATAACTGACAGTAATGCACACAATTTTGCATGATACATCTATGCATACACATGTTAAAGAAAATATTTGTATTAACAAAATCCACTGCTTCTGCAAATCACTTAACTCATATTTAGGGCATGCTCCAGCAATGTCAAGGATGGGTAAGATGTTTTGGGAAGTCCTAATTGGTAATGTGATCAAGCTGCTGTCATATCAAGGTTAGCACCTTGTCCAGTCTGTTTCTGTTTTAGAAATTTACTCATCTCTTTCCAGCTTATAGACTAACTTTAAAGAAAGGTTTCCATTATTTTCAAACGCTCTTTTAAAGTTTTCTTAGTTTAAGATCTGAAAAAGGGAAGAAAAGCACTCTTAATGCAGATCTCTGATTTCATATCTGTTCTCCTCACCTTTCAACCTTTTAATACACTGAAGAAACAGACCAATTTTAGTGCCCATGCTGAATACTTGTTTTGTTCCTCATAGCATTAAACCTCAAACAACATATCCAGATTGTGACAGTGATACAGCAACCCTGTCCTAAGCACTTGCTCTTGATCTCCATAACATTTCTAGTCTTGTGCATGCAGCCATTTGATTTTACCAAGGGTCATATAGATTGTTTCCAGAGATTGTATTACTGGTTTTCCCATGTTAAAGACTCACTATTGCATTGCACCAATAGTTAAACAAAATTTCATCATAGCAGCAAGAGAAAGCCTAAAATCCTGATGGTCTGGTAAACCAGAGGGAATGTATTCATCCTGAGAACATGGTTCTGCAGAGCACACTCAAGTGCAATTTACTTCTGAACATCATCTCTGTGCCCAGCATCCTTCTAGGTTTCCCTGTGCACAGCACATCATGATTCCTCCCAGCATTCTGACATAAACAAATTACACTGAGCTTGGAAATGCTTAATACAAAGCTTTATTTTTCCACCACCACACTCTAATTCTTCTTCAGTAACACTAATGTACCCTGTAGCACAGAAATACATTACTTGGAAGTCATCTGGTCCCTCTGAATTCTTCTGGCAGTATAAACTTGAGAATTGCTATGAGGACTGCCTTAGACTGAAAAAATTCCAGGTCGTTTAAAGGGTTGTTGTTCCACGTGACCCATGCAAAACTTGGCAGACACAACACATGCTAGAGGGCAAAAGCACTATTGGAGCATCTCTGTTCTTCAAGCTATCTTTGCCTGCCAGACTGGCTCTTTGACAGCCTTAGCATTTTGCCATAACATAGAGCACCCTGTGGGCATAATAAACACAGAAGCCAAATCATTTAGGATAAGCTATCAAACGGTTAAAATTCAAAAAGTAAAACTTAATAGAGAAACTAATTAGACCAGCATGTGTTTTAGATGCTTGTTTACTTTTTAGCTATGATTTCAAAGGGAAGACGTTCTCCTGTATTTGATGATTATGCCCATGAAGCAAAACTCACAGCTGTGCTAAGAACAAGAAGTTATGTCTTTCTTCCAGCTCTGCATCCCATGCAATAGTTGTTTCAAAGAAGTATATCTCTGGGCAGAATAGCCCTCAGGCTCATATAAGGATCAGCAGCCTGTATTACACCATCATCTGAATTATGGCTGGGACAGGAATCCAAGAAGTTCGATGCTTTTGCTAGTTTTGACGACTGCATAAAATCACTGATCTGCAAGTGATGTCACTAACAGCAAAAGCCTGGGAACTGCTGCTACACCAGATGCTTCTGAGGATTAAGTCATTTGCAGAGACTTTTGATGGGGATGCCTCTGCTGGAACAAAATAGACTTCTCCATCCACAGTCCCCAGATGCCCCACACGAGTGTGCCAGTATACTCCTCCCAGTTTTCTGAGAGAAAGCTAAGGCACAGTCTCAAACCAAATTTACTGCAATTACACAGGAACATAACTTGGATCTCCTTACCTTCCAACCAGTGCATCACTGACACCACTTTCTGTGCAGTGCTACATGCTGTGCCACACTATGCCACAAAAGCAGCAATAACTTTTCCTTGAGCAGAAAACAGTTCCTGCCCTAAAATGTGAAGATTCACTGTCCCAGGAGCTTTGAACCTGTTTGCTCAACTGCCAGCTTTGTAGACACTTAATTAGAAAATAAAATAGAATTCCTTAAAGAAATTACTAAGGTGACTGCTTCAATAATCTTGTAAAAAGCTCTTTCTTGTACTGAAGACCTATTTTTCAGATGTTTTGAATGTCTTGCAGATTATGACTTTTGACTGAAAAACACTAACCTGGTTCTGTATCATAGCCAAGTAACATGGGACAGAGCTTTAATTGGTATAAATCACTTGGTTGTGAAGTTACAGAAACCTATAACAGCTAATCATTTCCCCTCTTGCTTCTCAGCCTACAAACCTTAACTAAGTAGGTCTTTCATGAAACCCAAGAGGACAGTCAGGTGGTTACAGCATTTGGCTGTACTCTGGAGATCTTTCTGGTGACCCTGGGTGAAGTGTTGGACCTTATCATGCATTATATGGCTCAGTTATACCAGGACAGTGCCCGAACAAAAATCTACCAGAATTCTTTTCCTGAAGAAAGACTGTTTCAACAGGTTTGACTTTGCAATGGCAAACTCAGGTACAAAACAAACCATCATGCACTTCAGTTTTGCTGCGCTTTGCTATTTTCTTTCCACTTTCAGCTACTTTATGTCTTCAACAAAACTGACTGCAGAGTGTTCAGTAAAAGTCGAGTTTAAACAAGGCCAGTATTATTATAAATAATACTTGTATAGGGAAAGCATTTGCTAAGTCAGCTGCGCCTCAGTAGTCTTTTTAGCAAACCTCAGCATCCAGCCAGGGGTGGAGGGGAAGAGATCCTCTTGCACTGCTTGTTGCTGGTGATTTGGTAAATACCTTTACTGAATTGTCCGTTATTATGCCTAGATCTTTTCTCATCCAGAGTGTTCAATCAAATATTAAACTGACCACTGTGTATGAGTCGCTACCATATTGTGCTACCCTTCTATGACTCTCCAGAGAGAGCACATTTCACTGGAGCCCACCAATCTGGCTGCAATTCTCTGTCCTACGCTGATTTCTGGTGCTTCCTGCATGAACTTAGGAAATAAAGAATGCACACTGGAAGCTAAAAGTCTTGTTTTCCCCAACTTATTATGAGGGAGGGTTATTTCTCACTCATTACTGAGTTCCCCACATGGCCTCTGATGGTGCTGTTGTGCTTTATAGATATGGAGAACTGCACTTAGACAGTAGATGTGCTGCTAGCTCTCCTCTCCTCACTGTCTTCCTAAATATCTAGCATTGCTTATTATACCATAAGTGTGTTTTGCATAGAAATACGCACTCCAGAAATTTAGGCCAGGAGTTTTAAGCTGCTTGCTTGTTTGTCACAGTCATTATCACTAACACAACAGACAACACCCTCGAAAAACTTTACCATAGAAGAAGCATTGCTGAACTTACTTGACCCAAACCTACACCTGGCATTTGCTAGATCAGTAGCCAAATATCTACCTCTGTCCTTAAAGAGATGAGCATAAGGAAAGACATGGTACCATATCAAAAGCTACTCCAAATAAACCACATGGACACAGCCTTGCAAAGATTTTCTCAAAAGCCCCCCTTCATCTCAGGTAGTGATTTCCAAACTCAGTGCATTGCTCAAAGGATCACCTACAGAATCCCCCTTTTGTACTTTAAAATAGGACTTTATTCTGCAGAAATTAAGGTGATGATAAATAAAGCAGAATGAGAAATTAAGCCTCATTTGCATACATGTGGCTCACTGCTACCACTCTCCTGCAGCACAGGCTGTACTGCTCTCCACAACAGATTGCAGAGATAGGAGACAAGTAGCCGGATATATTTAATTGCATTGGAAAAGGGCAGACTGGTAAAGAGTTTATGCAGCAGGAGATACAGAAAAGCCCACACTCCCTGCCTGAAATTGGGGATGAGAAACAATAAAACCTACAAACATGACACTGAATACAGAGAGCATAAAACAATTCTGGTATGAAATCACACAAACCAAAACAAGGCATTTATACATCACATTATATCCAGCTCAATTGCTGCCAAGTGCCTCTAATGCAGTCATCCATTGCAAAGTTAACCTGTATGCAAACACCTGACATTTAATTATTTTGCTATCGATGCCTTAATATCAGTAAATATATCTAATGCTTGACCCACTGAGAAATATTTATTAATTTTTTGATCTTTGACGTTTTTAATGCAAAGATAAATGTCAAGGCTCCTGCTGGCTTGCTCTTTTCATGTTTAGAGTGATCAGGGATCACTGGCTCCCTGAGAGAGGTGACCGTAGGGAGCACAGGCTGTTGCAAAGGCTGAGACACAGCACACTGGTACCTGCGGGATGCAGTGACAGGGACCGTGGAGAAAGAAGCAGAGGCAAAGGTAACAAGGGAGGTGAAGCGGCGGAGGAGAAAAAGGTACCCAGACTCACCTAACAGAGTTGGAAACAACCCACCTAGATGAACAGCTCTTCAAGCAGAGATGTCTCATGTCAGTACGGAGACCTGGACCTGCTGCCCTATCTTCTACAGATTTGTGATCCTTCCCCTCACACTGAAACACCAGCTTATAACTCACAACAGCTGCTTTATTTTTCATCATTCTTAGGAAAAAAATAATGAGATGCTGTTTAACTCCATGGAAGAGTCAGCGAGCGAGGGCAGCTTTAGCACCGTGAGCCGGCGGGCTGCTCTAACTCGGCACTTGCCCCGAACTCTTTCCTCGCCCGTGCCGAGCGCTCGGCCCTGCCCGGGGGTCCCCAGCCCGCCCCGGGACGCGGCTTCTCACGGCACGGTCACGCCGTTAACACACCGCTGGCATAAACCAGACCAATCTGTCCGGGTGTTGCACAGACAGCAGTGCCCACTTGAGCCTGTCCATTTATCAGCATCCTCAAAACTTTTGACTGAATAAATCTGATAAGACATATTATCCATCTTAAACTGGGCTCGTTTCTCTGTCTCGCCACCCAAACGCGTGTCTTCACCACAGGTCGCGGCGGGGAGCAGCCCACAGACCTGCCCCTCCCCAGCATCCGCCTTTCCCCACCTCGGAGAGCTTTTTGCCCACGTCCCGTCCCCCGGCCACGGGACCCCGCGGACCGCCCGGACGGGGGGAGCGGAGAGCGGCCCCCCGGGACACCCGCCAGCCCCGGAAAGACGGCGCTGCGACCGCCAGGTCGCGGGGGCGATGCGGGCAGGGAGGGGGCACCTTGCACCCCCCGCACACCCACCCCTGCCGCCCCGCATTGGGGAGCGGAGCCCGCGCCGGGACGGGGGATGCGCGGGCGGCGGGGATGCGCGGCGCTCACCTGCCTCCGCGCCGCCGCCGGTTGTGGTGGTGGTGGTGGTGGCGTCGGTGGCGCCTCCTCCCGCGGCAGGACGGGCCGGCGGCGGGCCGCGGGCCGTGTTTATATAGCGGCGGGGCGCAGCCGCCCATCAGCGCCCGCCGCCGCCGCCGCCCCGAGCCGAGCCGCAGCGCCCCCTGCGGGACCGCGCCGCGCCCTGCGCCGCCGCCCCGGGCGGGGCCCCCGTCCCCCCCCGCCCGGGACCGCGAGTCACCCAGAGCCCCACGGCCGCAGAGCGCCCTGCCGGGGGAGGCACGGGCATCACGACGGAGGCGGCGATGTAGGTCACACAGAAAGTTCTCGTGACTGCGTATGCGGGACGCCTCCGTCTCCGCCCGTTTTTCCTGGGAACTGCCGGGATGACGGGTGCAGATCAACACCCGGTAAGCAAATAGGCGGTTTATCGTGTATTATGGAATGGGGATTTTCCTGGCAATATAGGTGCGGGTCAGCCTCTGCTGGGGAAGGCACAGCGGTGCCTCGAATGACAACAGGCATAAATGGGACCTGTTCGTGGCAAGGCTTTCTGTTCCTTGCCTGGCTGATCCCCAGTTCTCCCTCACTCAGAGTTCATTTCTCTGTCACTTTAAACTGAGCAAGAAAATAAATAAACAAATAAGCAGACACACAAATTTGCTTTTCAGCAAAACTTGTAGCTCAAACGGTGATCTCCATCACTTTTGATATGCCCAGGGGTCTTACTCCCATTAGGGAAGCAAGCTTTGTGATATAGGCAGAGGCTCTTTATTGTACGTTTAAAGCCTTATCTACACGTACAGCCTGTCTTACAGCTATCTCTGTGTGCACTGTTATATTCCCAGCGAGCCAGCGCTCATCGTTTCAATCAGCTGTTAAAATCAGCAGCAGGCACGAGATCAGATGGGAGCTTTATGATCTGTGTCTAATGCTGGGCAACTCAATTAATTTTTATGAAGTCCTCTGGGCAAATGCATAAAGGTCTGTTCAGAAGAGGGCGGTGAGGGGGTTCTGGGTTCACGAGGCTGGCCAGATGCCACATGGCCTCCTCCTGCCTGCGAGTCCCCGCAACAATGGCTGGAGGCCACAGGAGAAGAGCTGGGAGTTCAGGACCTACACACAGAGGCATGAAACAGCACGTGCCTGGGAGTCTAGGGAGACCTGGTCAGAAATATCCACGGCCTGCATCCCAGTTCCAGCCCGACCCTTTGGCAGATAGGACCAAGTATTGTGGAAAGATTTCCCTTACCCAGTGCCTGTCTAATCGGGCTGATGTTACAGCCTCATACAGCAGCACAGCCACTCTCACAGGATATATCCTTATTTCCCAGGCACAAAATAACTTCCTTATTTCTGCCTGTGCTCAAACACACTGTGCTCGCATCTGTTTGCAGTCTGAAGTGCCAAGTACCATCCCTGTGGCACCATAAGTGAGTCTCTTATCCTTAAAGGACCTTCCTTTAAGGTTTGTCTTCCCTTCTGGAAAAAGCTGTGTTCCCCACCCCCAGCCCCACCATGCTGGACTAAATGTTACGCTTGAGTTACAAGATAATGAAGATAAAGCATCTTAGCGGGTAAAGTCGCTGAGAGCATCCCTCTGGCTGACACAAAGGAGGGCTCTGATGAGACAGGCGTTAGCAGGTTTAGCTGTGGTGGTTTATGGCATGAACCGCCCCCCGCCAGCTCTGCCAGCTCGGCTCATTCCAGCCCCCAGCAGAGTGGGCAGGACAGAAGACATCACCACACCTCAATTCACGATTCAGAATATTATTTGTGTTCAAACCCTGAGCTTATCTGTGGTTAAAATAAGGGGAGGGCATCCTGAGCAAGTGAACGAAACTATCCAGTACCTCAACCATTAATTTTTATAGAATCACACAATCGTCTAGGTTGGAAAAGACCTTGAAGATCATCCAGTCCAATCATTAAACTGTCCAGAAAGTAACGGTGCCATTTGCCTTGTCCAAATGCATCACCATGAGAAAACATTGATGATGGGGGTTTACAGGCTTTCACTGCCCTCTTTTTGCATTAGTACTTGAAAGGACCCACTGGCTGTATTAAAACAGGGACAATGACTAAGAAAGCCCAAATTCATGCAAAATATTAATCAGCCTGACAAGACTGATTATTATATGTAAAAAACCCTAATACATGCCAGCACTGAGTTTCTTCTCTCAATAGAACATTTTTGCAAACAATTATCACCCCCAGCACTTGACTTCTGATCACGGAGCTATTGCACTCTAAAAGATAATTCATGCTATTATCACACCTAATTAAAAGCTACTTAGCTGTAGAATGTGGGCTCTGCTTTATTTTTAGATTTTGCATAGAAGTGAAATTACTGTAGGTAATTCGCATAAACTTGTTTTTCTTCAACATTTGGAAGACAGATCTGTAGCCCATACAAATGTGCAATGAAAGATTCCTTATGTGACTCCAACAAACAGAAAGGATAACAAAAAATTGTTGCTTACGCTGTAAAGAATAAAAGAAAATTATGAGAAACTGAAGCAGTCGATGGCTTTTATAAATATAGGCAGAGCAGTTTCAAGCAAAAACCACTTTGTTGATGTGTTTCGGAAGAAGCTGCTGCAGCTACAGAGAGGTGGCAGAATAGCCTCACACATAGACCTGGAAATAGGAGGCAGTGAGCAACCCGTGGCCCATTGCAGGGACAGCCTGCCTGTGGGGATGCAGGACTGGATACAGCCCTGATAGAACTGGGGAACAGAGCAACCACATTCCTTGGCTGTGGTTGACACAGTGAGTCCCCCAAGTCTTCCCTCTCTGTCATAAGGGCATGGATGGAGGCACAGTGGAGACACATTTTACTGTGCAGCCAAGCACCAGGACATCTCAGTGGCTGTGTCCACACTGATGGACATTGTGGGACCGGGCACCAAGCTGGATCATCCACATTGCTTAATTGTTGGCATCCACCAAGACACAGTCTTGGCCAATGCCACGTAGCATGGCACAGCAAAACAGTGCCTGGGCACAGCCTGGGGGCTGGCAGTCAGTAGGGACTGTTCCCAGCAAGCAGAGAGGTGGGACTGCACTGCTTCCCATTTCCTTCACCCTACACAGTCTTCCAGCTCTGCCTCAGGATGCTCTGCAGACACAAACTTCCCTCCTGCCCACTCCAAGTCATGCAGTACAAACCCTGTTTCATGCAATAAAACACCATTCTTGTGGGCTGCAGCACAGCTATTACATTAGCTCAGATGGCATAAATTTAAAAAATAAAAACTAGAAGGAAAATATCTACACATTAATACCAATGTCTTAGGGCCACAGGGACACCGGATGGAAGACCAGGATCAAGCACTATGCAGCATGGATATAGCCAGTCTGTGTCACTTGGCCTTGGGATCAGAGAGCAGTTCCTGGCTCTGTTTACTTAGTGGTAAATACAAAGCTGGTGATGCCAGAAGGCTGCACAAGGCTTATTTCTCTGCAGAAGTAAGCAAGAGGAACAATCAGTGTTCAGCTTTGCTGATCACCTCAGAACAATGAAAGTCAGGAAAAAAAAAAAAAAATAGCCCACTTCCCTGCTTAGATAAAGCTGCAGCTCCAGAAGATTTTGAAAAGATTTCTGTGCCAGCAAGGATGCAGCTCAGATCTGGACAACGGAGGGTCCACAGAGCAGCTCCTGGGCTGCATTGCTGGCAATCACAAGCACATGGAAAAGCTGAGGGCTGTCTGGCCACCTCTGATAAATCAGTGGGTAAGTGACAGGCAGAGCCTGTTGCAGGCATGGAGAAGGGCTCAGGCTGCTGCTTGGGGGCACAGACACGCAGCTGCCTGGAGCTGACAGCCTGCCTGCAGCCCAGTGCTCTGCTCTGCTTGGGTATGATGCTTAAGCTACTGTCTCCTTAGTTTTCCAGGTCTGGCCCCCACACATTTTATCAGCAAAATGATTGCCGCTGAAAGTATGATTTTTTGCTGCATTTTTAAAAATAATAATTATTATTGTTTTGTTGTTATTATTATTATTTAGATAATCACTGTAGTACTATCAACTATTTTTCTTTAAGCGCCATCTTAAAGTATGGTTACACCTGCTTAAACTCAAGTGCTGACATACTTGTCCTGGAATGAAGCTGTCTGATACTGACTTAGATATCTTCTGGTCTTGAATAGCTGTAACAACAGAAGATCTTTTCTGTTGCATCAACACAAGGAGTGACTGTGTTGCTTAAAGTGTTATGAATGTAATTAAAGTGGGACAACTCTTGTGTCTCAGTAAACACTGAGGAGCTGGCTTTGACTGGGACTGCTGTTCTCATCAGGGGAGAGACTGGCTTGTCACAACCCCCCAGATAAACCTGTGCTGTAAAGATGTAGTGGAGCTCTATATAAATTACAGCTAAACCAATTTATTCTTTCACCTGTGAATGCTGGCTGGCTAATTTAATGAGAAAGAAAAGCCTGTAGCCAGGACAAAGATATGTAAAGCAGTCTTGCCAGCAAAATATCAACTCAATCTATGAAGTCGATTAGTCGATTGCTCTTTCATTCAAATTATGAGGACTGTCTTGTACACTCAAATGACTAGTGACTGAAAATCCTGCAAAAACATATTGCATTAGGCACACTAATAGCAAAAACCTGCTTATTTTTGAGTAGAGTACAACCAAGTGGTGAGGATGACTTCAAATATTCTTTTCAAACGGCTTTGATTATTTCAAGCCATAAATTCAAAGTCTTCTGGGATCACAATAGCTGCCTCTCTGAGCTGTGTTACTGCTTGATAATAGCAGTGAAACACTGCAGACAGATGATAAAGCAGTTTGATGTGAGCTCTTGTGAATGACACCACGGAAGAAATCTGTCCCATGAGACCTGAGTAATCCCAACCATGAAAGAGAGTAATTGCGGTCAGACAAAAATGGCAGCTTGCTCGACACACTGACTTGCTATCTGAATAAATATAATTGAGCACATTTGCTTGGACGAAGGGGACTTTTTGTGTGCATAGTTTCTAATCATCATGAGAAAGGATTGCACAATTTAAGTAACATATATATGGTTCTTTCATTTTTTTTCCAATTTGTATTGAGGAAACATTACGGTTGAGGAAAACTCAGCTGTTGTGATAGCCCAAGCAGTGTGACTCTGCATTTTATGGATTCTCATGGATATATGCAGTTGCATACATATATGCATACTTGTACAAATATGCAAATGCTTATATGGAGTCAGCAATCTGTTTGCAGGCCTGCCTCTAGTGCTTTTTGAGCCACAGAGAATGGAGTGTTCTTAGATCTGAACAATTCCTATTCAAATAGCAGTGTCTAAAAAAACAGAATGGCCACATTTCAGAACTACCTCCCTCCAACTCCTCTGCCAGAAGGTGGGATTTAGAGACTGGCAGAGCTCAGAACAGGAAAACAAGAAGCTCTGATGTTAAACTTGGAGTGCACTTTGGTGGTTGCTTGCACAGATCGGGCTGCTGCCATCAGGTGAGGGACACACTATGCCCAAGTTGCACCTTGCTGACCATGGGTGGGCAGGTCTGATTTTCCAGACCTTTCCCCTCCTTTCCTCACACCTCCTGCCAGCATTGGTACATGGGGTGGAGTGGTGAGAGCAGGAACAGGAAAGAATGAAAGAAGGACATGGAGCAAAGAGGAGAACAACTTCAACTGTTGGCAGAGCTCTTTAGATTTGCTGAGCTATATCATGCAGCTCTGCTCACTAAAAGGCAGCTGGTTGCCCAGAAAACCTTCCCTGCCCATCAGCCAGGCCAGCTCCCCCTCCTCCCTGCACACATGGCTCGAGGGTTGCACAAGGAACGGGGTGGGAAGGACAGCCAGTGGGAGCCCCTGCTCCACCTAACATCGGTTGTGAAACCACAGTCTGAGTGTTAAAACTCACAGCCTATGCTGCAGGCTGGCTTAGGAAACTTGAGATGCAATTTTTAAAATGTCAAGAAAATAGTTTTAGAAAAACAGTCCCTGTGCACTGTAACAAACAATCGCACTTCCACAAATAAGCGAGCAGAAGCGGAAGAAGGGCTGCAGACTGTGAGGTGCAATGGCCCTTGAGTAAGGTATCATTGCACGCCAGCCACGTTGCCTCTCCAGCTACCCAGAAACACACAGAAACATGGGCAGAAAGAAAGGACATGTGTAGCAGAGTTGTCCTGTATGATCAGTGGAGGGAGAAGGAACTACCTGTGCAAAAACAGAGATACACCCCTGTTCAGTAACCACAGGTAGGAATAAGGACCTGAACCTACATTTAACAGCATGTTAAAGCTACATTAGGGATATGCATGCACCCAGCTCTCCTCTGGCAGCCCAGCAATATCCCTTTGTCTGTCACATCCCTCTCCATCACTGGGGACCCACCACTGATCATTCAAGCCCGTGCTCCACCATCCTCGCTACTGCCTTCTCCATCTTTCACCTTGATTGACTCTTGATTCAGCTGAGGAGGAGGGAGAAGAGGAGGAAGATGTAGCTATTAAAAAGTAGCAGCAAGACTGCTCTCAGAAATTTTACATCAAGCATTCAGCCTCGCTGGTAAAGTGACTGAATTCACTTTTTTCCTTTAGAATTAGTGAAGCAGAGGAGGATGTGCCAGAGACTTAAGAAATAGAGCTTACATACACAACAGTGTAAAAAGATGTAGAGGATGAAGAGGCAGGAGCAGGATTGTCCAGATCATCACCTAGGAGGACCACAGGCAGTCCACTGTCTTGGCTATTTAATCCATGAGAATGAACACTGAGCACGCATCTTTCACTGTGTTTCTGATGCCTCTTTCTGAACAGCCACACTCAGCATCATGTTCCTCAGACAAATCAAGATCAGTCAAGTCAATCCAGCGTGAAGAACAGAAATGGACAATAAAGCTTGGGTGCTCAATCTCTCAGACAAAGCAGCCAAGATAATTTCAAACAGCAATTTGCTCATTAATTCTGATGGTGAAAACTGCTTTGCTATCCATTGTGTGGCTAACACTCATGTTTTTCAGGAACATATTCTTGTTGGGAAGGGGAAGTATGTCTGCGTATGTTTTCTTCATGCTAGTCAAAGTAAGGGCTGACGGTGCTTCACAACTCTTCCAAGGCTCATGATTCCAATTTCTGAGGCACTGAATGTTGCTGCATGGTGAACAGGAAAACCCAAATGCACTCAGAACTGGAGCTTTGTATTTGAAGGTGTTTATGTTGTTGGAGAGCTAGGCCTTTTCTGGGGACTTAGGTAAGTCAACTGTGATGGCATCACAGTGAGGTGTTTGCACAAGAGGGCTGTGGACCTTGCCATGCTGGACATTCCCATTGTACAAGTTGCTAGCAATGCGATGGTCAGAGTAGGTGGTTGTAAAATCATAGCCAAAGACAGACTCCTCAGCTGCCGCCTTGCCTGATTTTCACCAGGACCATTTCTGATTTTCACCCCATTCCCTCCAGCTGTTACTGTTTGGACCTGTGGCAAAGCAGACACAGGAGAACAGACTCGTTTCTTAACAGAAAGTTAGTTTCTGTTAGGATTGCTTCTCTTGAAGTCTCACAGCTTAGGATGCATTGTAAATGGTGATCAGGGAATACAGAGCATGGTCAAGTCCTGGCCGAGTCAAGCCAGCATTGCTGGAGCAATGCTAGATCTACAGGCATGCAAATGCCTTTCTCTGCATCTCCTCCTGGGAGAGCTGGGAACTGTCAAAATCAATAATAAATTGAAAACAGGACCAGCTCAGCTATATCACGGCATCAGCTAGATTTCCTCAGAGTACATTTAGATAACAGCACTAAAGAAAATAGCAGCTAGCTTACAGGAGAGCTGCCGTTACCTGTCGCATTCAGTGGCTGGAAGAGCTGCAGTGGGTAATTTTCAGGAAAAACTCATTGTGTGTAAGTATGTGATGGGGGGGAAACACAGCCACAAATGAGGACCAGGAGAAAAACAACAGCCCTACAGTCACAGCCAGGAAACTGACACTCATCTGGATGCAGAATAATGAGGTTTGTGGAGATATGATTGACAGTGGGGCTTATCAGCAGCTCTGAATTGCAGGGACTCTCCTCCAGAAAATGATATTGCAAATGAAGTGGAAGGAAGAAAAATTATAACAGTGACAAGCTCCAAGGCAGGAGAACGCTTCAGCAAGTGCTTCAGCAGGCTGGTGAGCAGCAGTGACACACTGGCTGCAGCTTCTCTCCTGAGGGCAACTCAGTCCAGCAGCCACAGAGAGATGGAGTGGTGAGAACAGGGCTCAGCCCTGACAGGGATTTCTGCATACTGCAGACAAATGAAAATCTTAGAAGCACCATTACTTACACAGTGCTTATAATAAAATCTGTGCCATCTATGTGCCATCCTCTTGTCTTCTTATTTGTCAAGCTTCTCTGGCTTTGCAGTACCATCCAGTAACATCCGAGTGTTTTACTGTCAAACTTTTGACTCTCACACTTCCCTATACACTGGGGTGAAGCAACTGGGACCAGAGCCTGCAGCGAATCACCTCATGAGGTTTGGGGAATGTTTGAGGTCCTTTCCCCCTTTTTTCTACTGGGGCAAGGTTTCACCGGGCATCCTTGAGCCTGTGTTCAGCTGCAGAGACATCATGGGTTTTGAGATTTCCCTGCAGATGCTGAAGGCAACTCTGTGCCAACAGGGACTTCAGTTTAAAGAGGGTGTGGCTGGGGGAGGCGAAGGCTAGCTGAGTCCCCAGCCTATCTGCCTGTGCAGGGCTGATGGTTTCTCAGGAGTTATCACAGTCCCACTCATCATTAGCCTCCATAGAGCCTGCATGCAATGGAGGAGAGAGGCAGCCAAGAGATAAGGACCCACTCCTGGCTTCCCCAAGAGCCAAGGAAAAAGGTTGCTCTGGGGCTCCCTGCAAGCCTCTGCTATACAGCATCATGCAGTGCTGGCCACCTCCTTTCCCATGGACATTTCCCTTCTGATACTACCTTTTGTGCTGACTTTTCTTTTTAATGAGGCTACATGGACTCTGAAGCTTCTGAAAAAATCCCCATTTAAAAAACTATGATGCATTTGATCTTTTGTGAAGAATACGTTCATAATTAAGTCCTACAGTCAGGGTTGGAGGTCTGAAATGGGGATTTTCTCCCAGTGTTGGGTTTGTGTGTGGTGGGGTTTTGGTAGTGGTACAGGAGGCTACAGAGGTTGCCCCTGTGAGAAGCTTCTTGAAGCTCGATCCACTTCTGGTCAAGGCCAGGCCAATTAGTAATGGTGGCTGTGCCTCTGTGATAATGTATTTAAGAAGGGGAATCTGAGAGGAGGAGTTGGAGTTGTGAGGGAGATACTTATGTAAACGCTGAGGTCAGTGGAAGAAAGGAGGAGGAGGAGGAGGAGGAGGAGGTGTGCCGGAGCAGAGACTCCCCTGCAGCCCATGGAGGTCCATGGTGGAGCAGATGGCCACCTGCAGGTGGAGGACCCCACACCAGAGCAGGTGACTGGGCCCAAAGGAGGCCATGACTGAGGGAAGCCTGTGCTGGAGCAGTTCATTGCTGGGAGGATTGGGACCCGTGGGAGGGCCCCACACTGGAGCAGTTTGTGAAGAGCTGCAGCCTGTGGGAAGGACTCATGTTGGAGAAAATTCATGGAGGACTGTCTCCTGTCAGAAGAACACCGTGTTGGAGTAGAAGAAGGCTGTGGGGAGTCCTCCCCTTGAGGAGGAAGAGCGGCAGAAACAACACATGATGAACTGACTGTAACCCCCATCCCCTGCCCTCTGCGCCACTGTGGGGGAGGGGGGAGAGAAATAAGGAGCAAAGCTGAGCCCAGGAAGAAGGGATGAGTGGGGGGAAGGGGTTTTTATGGTGTGGTTGTATTTCTCACTGTCCTACTCTGACTGGTAAACTAAGCAGTGGTGGTGTTCTAATCAAACCGATCTTTTTCTTCCCCAGTTGAGTCTCTTTTGCGCATGACCATAATTGATGAGTCATCCCTCACTGTCCTTGTCTCAATCCCTGAGCCTTTTGCTTTATTTCTCCTCCTCATGCTTGAGGGGGAAGGAATAAGCAAGTGACTGTGTGGTGCTCAGTTGCCCTCTGGTCTTAAACCAGCACACTCTCCCTCCTACTTCTTTACCTTCTTTCCTCCTCAGCACATACTTGTTTCACAAAACTTTCCCACACTTACCTCAGAGATGGACATGTTTTCATTTCAGGCACTTGACCTATTGTTCTGGATATTGTATTTAACCAAACTCAGCTCTAAGCCCCTCAGAATAAGGAGATTACTGTCTCTCTATGTATTTTGTAAAAATGCTGTAGGAAATGTCAGTTTCACAGTTTCCAGGGTTTGTGTTTAAGCAAAAAGGATTACTGTGCCAGGCAGGGAATTACCAGCTCCTGACCCCTGCAAATGCTGAGACAGATGCAGATCTTTATCAAACATCTGAGAAAAACTGGGAGTAAATCTGTACCACTGCAGTCCAAACACTGCCCCATTTGCTCTGATGTCCTCTGACCCTGACCCAGCAGTCACCCTTGCTTGGGTTCATCCTCACAGCTGAGCCCTGGCCACAGCTGGGGGACGCCCAGGGGTGCTCCCTGCACCAGAGGTGCCCTCTCTCAAAGGGAGGCAATGACATGAATGCTGTCCAGCTGGAATACCTCACAGCCTGCATAAAGAGAAACCCCCTTGACTCTCCTCTAGTGCATCCCGATAAAACTCAATGAATGGTGAAATCCTCCAGCTGCAAAGCTGATGGAGCCTGTTTTCCCCGGGCTTGGCACCGCCTGCTTGGATTACCTGTGATAAGGTGAGGCCACTGATGAAACCTTGTCCTGCAATTAGGGCAGCTGTAAGAGCAACTCCCGTGTGGGCTGTGTGGGATCGAGTCAGTCTGCTGAGAACACCCTGAGCCTGTGTGGCTTCTCTGATGTCTAATAATTTGTCAGCTCATCTACCTGTGCTTTTGGTGGGGGCAGATGGGGTACTTGTCTGCTGCCTTCATGACACAGATTGGTACTTGAGATATTTGAGATTTCTATTTCCTTATCAAACTTGGCTGAAACTGGCCAAAAGGAACTAGGAATCCAAGAGATTCAGAAGGCGAATAATGTTCTATTAGCTTCCATCTGAAAATATAAGCAAGTCTCAGCCCAAGTTTCCTGTGTTTCCTTCACTTCACCTCACCCAGTGGGCCTGATCCTTCACCACACTGAGTCCTGCCTCATCACTTACACCTGAAAGTGTAGGTAGAAGTGTTATCACAGGTCTTCACAGGCCTTCTCCCCACTAGCCACATCTCCATTTCAGGCTGCTGCCTACCCTTCTGCCCATGTCCAGGTGCTTGGAAAGGGTGGTGGGACCTGGTGGAGATCCTGGCAGCTCTTCTTGGGGAGAAAGAAGGTGGAGGAGAACCCTACCAGGAGACTGTGGTAGTATAGGAGCAGTGTGGGAGAATGTAGTATGTATGGGAAAGAAAGAAAAAAAAAAAAAAAAAAAAAAAAAAAGAGAGAATCTGGGAAGAACTAAGTCATGGAAAAATCCAGAAACTATGAGAAAAACATAGGATGAGGTAAAATAAATTCAGTATTAATCTGATGCAAATTTACTTTCACCCCCCTTGCATTATTCAGTTAGAGACCACACTGCATATGCCAATAAAAAAGCTGTATATACTGTACATGAATTCTTTCCCAAGGATTAACCACTTGCTGGGAAGAATACTGTTAATTTTATTTCCAATAAGGAGAGCATTTGCATTTATAAAAAAAATCTCAGGGTCAGGAGATGAGAGAACATCTGGCAGCGGTTCTTATCTTGTAAGTGGTCTTCAAGCTAGAAATTAGATTTGAAGTAAACAAACCTGAGCATGTTCATCTTGCTGTTCTTAAGCATGTAGCTTCTAATTACAGTGATAGCTGCTTTGTCCTTAATGAGTGACACCTGATAATGTCTCTTCCCCAAAACACTATTGCCATTATCGACATAATCAGAAGTCATTTCAATATATGCAGGCAATTAGTGATAACCACATTTCAAATAAGAAGTAAATCTACCATATGAGTTAATATTCATCTGGAGAGTACAAATGTTTGCATTGTATTTAAATTAGTTTCCTTAATTAAACTGACACCGAAGTTAATTCATATTTATGAAAGTACACCTCTTCCTCTATTATCACAGGTTACAGTAGTCCTCTGAAGCTCTCTCTCCTTTCTTTATTAAAAGCTCGTAGAATTGAACCAAGTTTGGTTTTATTGCAAGCTTGCAGGATACTTGTTTCAGATACAGAGAAAGAACTCACATTTTAAAAAGCTGTAGCACTGCTGAGCCTGGTGTAAGTAGGAACAGATTTGAGTCTTGCACTGCATTGATCAGCTGTTGCCTGTCAGTGTGATATAACAACATTCAGCACTGCATGCAACAGTACAGATCTAGAGATCTAGCCTTGCTTCACTTCAAAATCAGAGTGAAAATTACATATGAAAACATGAAATGATGTATGAAAATATAATATTGTTGTTAGGACAGAATTTTATAGCATATATAAAAGGGGCAACTTCGGTTTCAAATGACTGTGTTTGTCTTGCCTTTAGTTTTCAAAATATGGTGCTTATTAGCAAGAAACTATCTCATAACCAAATGAGAGCGCAAATCCAACTGCCTAAATCTGTAAATGCAGGACTTCCCTGAACAGCTTTATTAAATTGTGAAAGTGAGTAACACTATCTAAGCTAATAGTTGTTTCTGCAGGGATTTGGGGGTTTTTTAGTGTGTCCGAGATATCAGATCTCTAGCTAAACTGATCTTACAAAACTCAGCTCAGCCTGCCCTGAGCCTGGATGATTTAAAAAGGACTGTAATCCAAGGTGAAATTTCAAGTCAGATCTAGGGCATCTGTGCCTGCAGTATTGTTACTGGCTGTTGCATTGTCTACCAGCACCGTTCAATCTCCCTTTACTTTCTGCATTCAGTCCTTGTAGATAGAGTAAATATTGCCTCCAGCTTAGGCTCTGCTTTTTCAATTGCGGGTCTCAAAGCTAACAACAAACGGGAGGTAAGCATTATTAACAAGAGTTTGATGAAATCTTGGTAGAGCGAAACAATTTTTATGTGAGAGACTGTGTTTAAGATAGGAATCTGCCATGTCAAAGAGCAAGCTTTTCTTTCTTCATCTGACACAAATCTCTCCGTTAACATTTTAATAAATGTCACTCCTCAGTTGCCTCCTGGGAAAGGATCAGGGTCCAGGACAACTGCTTTTTTAGGGAGTGCAGGAGACAGCACATTTTTACCAAGTAATAGAGTATCCTCCCAATTCTGAAGATGAGTCTGGAGTGGTTCATGCCCTGAGTACATAATCATCCGTGGCTTCACATTTCCGTCTGGATTTCTATCTTTGCACAGACTTGCATCTATTTTCAAATAATTGCCATTTCCTTTTCCTGTCCTTGAAAACTAGCTCTTGTGTGAACTAATGTCAAATTCTATCCTCTCTCCGTACAGTGTGTCATATTGTGCTTTCCTTAAACCAGCTGATGAGAGGTGTTAGACACTGTTCACAGGTGAAAAAGAGCCTGTTTTAAAGACTCATCAATTTAATTTTACTTGCTAATTAGAATCAAAATTTTAATAAAATGTCAGCTAAGCTCAAAATGTTAATGCAGGGGGATATTCTTCTATTTGCTGAATTATCGGGGAATTCATAACTATGGCAACACAGATAACCGTAGACAGGGGAAGAGCACAGTTGACATCAGGTCAAAAATCCATCCCTGTATGAGCTGCGATATGCTTACAGGCACCTGAGCTGCACTGCAGTGACCTTCGGGATCTTCCAAACTGTCACCAGTCAGCAGAGGGCAACACAGGCACAAAAACCCGGAAAAAGCTTCTCAGGCTCTTCACGAATGTGTAACCGAAACCCACACCTCCCTCTGCTAACGTGAGCATGATCAGGCTTCAACCTACTGCAGCCAAGGATGAAACATTTTGTATAATTAAACCCTCTTTTCTCCAAATATAGCTGATAAGCAAACGGAAGAACACAAAACAAGTAAAAGTCCCAGTAGAATAATTCAGAATTTCTATGTAATATACATGTAGCAACTGACTGTGTCAAAACCTGTGAGCTGGCTACATATATTTAAAATGTGAGTTCAGTACAAAAAAAAATGGGGCAGACTCTAAGCTGGGAACTAAACAAATGGGAATTCTGGTGTGGCCTTGAAAAGAAAGTTGCAAGAGAGCAATTTTCACTCTTGAGGGCAGTGGTACAAATACTGGACCAGATCCTGAAGGTGCATAAATTCAGGGCAGTATGCCTAACACCTATGTGATACCCTAGCATCCACGGGGCAGGCAGTATGGAGGCGCTTACTTCCACTCTGAACCTGGGTTTTACTCTGTGGAGGGTGGACTATGTATCAGATTGGGGTTCAGGTGAGAGCAGACACATACACCATGAAGCTGTTCAGCAAAGCTGCAACCCAGGCAGAAACCACAAATATGAAACGTGGCAGGACACAGGCATCCACTGGAGAGTTCTGGCCTTTTTAAAAAAATAGTCACTGCCTGTATGCCAAGTCTCTGAGAATATTAAAACCATATCAGCTTGGATCAAATGCCATTTATGCTCTTTTGACCAGAAGTAGACACCTAGAGAAACCTTTAAGGCAAGGAAATGCCTGTAGAGATACTGCCCAGAACATCCTGCCAGACAGTAACAACCTGCAGGGCAGGGACTGCCTGGACCATACAGGCTGTTTGCGTTCACCACCCCTTCACCAATTTCTCTCTCTTTAAACTCATGGAGACCTCATATCACCCTCTGCCTCCCATGGCAAGGAGTTCCACAGAGCCCATACCTCGTGTCCAAAGAGCCACCTTGATTTTTGCCCTGAAACCTCTTACCTGCTGGTTTCCTTCCTGTGCTTGCACTGGAAGAGATAGTGAAAATTGTCCACTGTTCTCCATTGCCCAGCACTCAGAAGCTTCCTCTCTCTCCCCCATCATCACTTCTCCAGCTAGAAGAACTGTGCTTTTTATTTCTTGTAGAGAAGCAACTCATTCCTTTGACAACTTTTGACATCCTGCTCTGAACCTTTTCCAGTCCTAATCTAGATCTTTTGAGAGGGAGTTGAACTTTCCACTTGTGTATTGCAGCGAATTACTGTGAACTGTACTAAAATAGCAGCTATAACTGAAGTTGACTAAGTTACAACATTATTGTAGCTGCCTATCTGCCTTATCACAATGCAACAGAGATATAGAATGATTATTATACTCCTGTAACTTAAACTACTAACAATCAGTAGTCAAATGAAACTAATGCAAATCAGAGGGTGACAAAAATCATTCCTCCTTTATTGCCTATCCTAGAGAGGAAAAGCCTCACAAATGCTTGTCTTCTTCCCAACTCTGTGACACAGCATCCTGCATCTTACTCTAATGGCATCTGTTATGATTCCCATAGTCGGAGTGGGGGTTTCAGGTTTCCAAGCCACGCACAGCTTTCTTTTCTCATCATGAATTCTGCCTTTCCAGCATATCAGACATAATGTGGTTGCTATGGAATTGAGTTTGCCTTTTGCTGTTAAAAGATGACGGGATTTCTAATTTTGCAGGATGCTGCTCTATGGCCAGGGCCTGGAAGTGCCTCCAGCATCTGGCACACCAGAGGTAGCTGCTGTTCCCCCTTCAGGTCTTTATGACCCCATTTGCATTTTCCTGCCAGTGCATGGGGTTCTAACCAAACAACCACTCACTGCTTTTTTTTTCTTCTCTGTATGAAACACTATCAACCACTAAGGACCCTTGAACACTTTTTCATTTTTGGAATGGGAAAAAGCACAAATATAAAATCTGTAGCTTTGGTTGTTACCCGTCTGCTCACTCTGGCTGCAAGCATTTATGCAAACCCTGTGGCAGCTTTTGGGTTTGCTACATCCCCCTGCATCCCGGGGCACAGCAGTCTGCTGCAAAACCATGCCAACTTTTTCACTAGAGTAGGAGAGATGCATGTTGTTGCAGGTGGATAGGTATTTCACAGGTTGCTTTATCAGATCAGTATTCCCAGCTAGTATTATTTGGCTTCCAGGAATAATGTCTCTCTGTGTGTGAATGTACTGCCAATACACGTAGCATGTGGAGCCATGCCGGGGCTCACACGTTTGCCAGAGCAAGTGCCGTGCTGTGAAACACGGACGCATGAGTCCAGCCCCTGAATGCCTGGAGAAAATGAAAGCCTGTCCTTCACATACGGAAGGTGTCTATTCTTCTTGCAGATAAGGAGCAGCCTGTGCAGGACCTGCGGCACAGCAGGGATGCCTGCACCCCTCCCTGCAGAGCAGTGGCCGTGTCTGCGGGCAGGCACGCTGGCCATGGCGCTCCCGGCACGCCGGCGTGGACCCCAGCTGTGCGCTGCTCCACACGGACGAGGAGACCGGAGGAAGGATTTCCTCTGCTTGCCTCCCGCAGCACTTGCACGCAGCCCAGGGACAAATCACGAGCCTACAACTGCAAGATACCAAGGAGTTTTTCAGCTTCCTGGATGCAACCTACCTCGGCCGCAAAAGAAGGCACCAACTTAGAGCTGTGCACTTCTAAGCTCTGTAAAACATAGAAATCAGCTGCATTTTTCATCTTGCCGTCCCTTATGGTGGGAGAATTGAAGGCAGAAATTCTATAGATTACTTAGGAAGAGGCTGGAAAAAAATAGTGCCAGTCATAAATTTATTTTTTCCAACTGTTTGGTTATTGAACCCTCTCTCTGAGATGACACTGGATAGTTTCAGAACTGATTGATGAGTGTTACATTGTTGACTGCCAGGGAAAACATAACATCCTCCTGGATCAAAGGAACAAGCAGCCTCACCAAAGAAAGACCAGACACAAGGGATTAAATATTGCATGTCACTGGAAACCACCTATAAAATCAAAAGAAAAATGGAGGTTGTCAGGGGGCATATGCTCAAATTTTATGGTCTTCCAGGATTGAAAGATTCCAATCCAAACTGTGTAAAAGCACTGCAACAGTCAGCTAGAAAAGGCTGCCAGCTGATATGCAGTTGCCTGACTACGGAACACTGATTTTTGTCATAGGAGAGGGAAGAAATAGTTAAAGTAACTCTAGGTGCTTCTTTTTTTAAAACAACAACAACAACAACAACAAAAACCTAAATAATCTTTATCTTATAAAGCAAGTTAAACCTGTTTGAGTGACTAACAAGTAGGGAATCCAGGATCAGGTTTTGTAAAGGCCTGCTCTGCTGCCAGCTGCCCAGGGGCTGGGTGGATTGGGGAGAGCAGAGCAGAAGCGGGTCCCAGCTGCAGCAGAACCCAGAGACCAGGACAGTGCAGGAGTCCGGTATGTGGTGTAACACAGTCACCAAAAGGCAATCTTACATTGATACTCGAAGCAGCAATCTTAAACCCAAGATCTCCTTAGGCATTGAAAACTCTGAGAAAGAGTAAGAAACTTAGCAGAACATTTTGGGATTTGCTTGTTGCAGCCTAGGTAGGTCAGAGAAAGCTGTGAAATGTCAGAGTGAGATATCTCCCAATCCATTCCATTAAACCCATACTGGAGAACAGAAATCCCTGTTCAGATGGACTCTGGCCAATGCTGGAGTCAAAAGTACATTCAGTGTCTTCTCATCTCTGGGAAGATCTGTGGGGGAGGAAAAGGCTGGCCTGGGAATTTGAGGCAAGTGGTTGCACATCTGTACTTGCCATGGTGAGTTAGGTAGCCTGCCTGCCATGGGGCATGGAAAGCCCGCAGTTTGGAAAAACAAATAACCCCTAGTGAGCCACCGTGCTGCTGCAGAGCATGGCAAACCCTTCCAGCAATCTGCTGGTACAGGAGTGTCCTTCCTCTGAGCCTCTGGTTTACTCTCAGCCTCAGGCTTTGATCAGTAAAATGGTAGCAAAGATACATCTTCAAATGAATATATGCATTCTTATGGATGAATGTATACAAAATACTGGCTATTTAAGATGAAAAACAAGTATCCTGTGTGTGGCCTAATAGTTTCTTGTTTGCATGTGAAAACTGCTGTCAGCAGTGTGGAAGCTGGTCCATGCATGCCCTCTCCCAAGAGATGGAGGGGTCCTTCGATTACAAAAAATTAAGAAACACCATCCTGTACTGCCCCTGGGAGATTTTTAACTGGGATGCCTTCTACCCCTGAAATATCCTCTGTAGGAAGGCAGATGGCAGTTTAGGTTCATGCTCTGAAGATCACCAGCATGTTTAGACTTATGCCCAGCACAAGGACCTAAATATACCTGTGTGAATATGTAGAATAAACAGCATGGGGAAAACATGAGAAAGGTCCCAGCATTCGTCTGTCATGTCCCATTCCCTTCCCACTGAAGCACCAGTGGGCTTTTGCTGGCTGAAGGGTGGCGGAGGCATCAGAGAAGCGGGATGCGACAGTGGGAGGCAGTGTTGCATCACCCGCTTTGAAAGACGCTCTCAGCTTTCCCTTCACAAATCAAGGGAAAGCACTGCTCTTAAAAGAGATTCAGAGCAAGAGACTATATTCAACTGTCTTTATTTTACCAGTGGGAGCTTTCAGTTTTCCTGTCCTATTTGAAATGATGTGCCTTAATGCTTTAAAGTAATTTTGAAAAGGATAATGTGTGTCTCAAGCTTCGTAACTACTGCAGAATAAAGAGAGGTTAGAAAAATTTTTTTTGTGTAGAGATTATGTTTTCCAGTTCATGGGGAGCTGTTACTGCCAGGCAGCTTCAGGGATAGAAATGTCTTTGCTCTGGATTAGACAGATCTTATTGCTCCTGCTCCTAATCACATCAGTGCTGATGAACAGAAAGTTTGTTTTACCATTGGGAAACCAATTAATCTAACTCCAGCCCTCTAGAAACAGGACTCTGCTGTAAATCAGTCATCATCACTCTCTTGACGATCAGTGGCGAACACCAGGTGCTGTCAGACAGGATTTCATTCACCGTGGTGGCAGACCCTGTCCTGAGATGCCCACACAGCCATTGTCAGAGCAGCACTCAAAATCTGGCATTATTCATCTGGGGAGTCAGCAGCCAATGTAGCTGAACTCAGTGAACTCTCCGGAAGCACTTCCTGCAGTTTGACTAATTCCACTAATTTTCATTATAGCTGATAGTCCCAAATGCTGCTTTAAGGACACTAGGGTCATGCAGCTCACTGTGACACATTTGCTATATTTTGTTTTCCTGGAATTATTCAGCCTTTGTTTCTCTTGCAGTATCTGTCCTGTGTATCAGGACTGACATGGCAGATAGAGGAAGAGCAGAGCTACAGTCGGGTGTGATTGCACTTTGTGGTCTTCTTTGGGGTTTCAGGGCAGAGAATGGATCTACTGAGATGAGAATCCAGCCTTTCACTCATTAAATACAAATAAATCACACATTAATGTTTTGTTTCTTGCAGTTTGGATGATTTGTACTCAGCTGATTAAAAATCACTCTTTGCAAATATAAATCACTCTAATGACTTAATGTCAGACCACAAAATAGGATGTGTAATAATCCATCTAATCCTTTTTATTTAGCTGGAGGATAAAAAAATCACAGCAAACCAAAAAACCACTGCAAAATGCTTTGGTTTTATGCTCCATATGTAGTGCTGTTTGCTGGGGCTCATTTACCTGCAAGCTCTAGAGCTACAGTTTCAACTGTTTTGCTTAAACAAGCTTCACTCCTTGGGAGCAGTGCTCTTCCAACCTGTGAGCCTTCCAACACTGCTCTTCCAACCCGTGAGCACTCCACAGCAATTCTGAGCTGGGCTCAGCTCACCAATGCTTGAGATAGTTATTGGGTCTCCAAAACACCTCCTCCTGCCTTTCTAAGACAATGCTGTGGAGCCCCAAGCCAGTCAGGGGAGGCAGAAGCTAAGGCGGCAAACAGACCATGAATGACTGGATGTTCTGCCGACAACCATTTTTGCAGGTCCAGCTCTGTCGCAGCTGCTAGAGGTCAGGATAGTATGGACTCTAGGATGGACAGAGCGAAGAGATCATAGTAGTGTAACCTATAACTAATTGTACCTTATAAAAGGATCAGCTCTGTGTTTGAATCTGTGGCCAGATTATTTCTCTGTCTTTTCAAAGATGTGTTTAGCACAGATGTGAAATCCCTGACTCCTAAATTCATCCCTTTCCCCTGTCGCACAACTACAGTTGCTTCGTACCCTGGAAGCCCATCTGAATGTCATAATCAATAATTTTGTCACTTATTAGCATAACAGTTCACATAAATAGACTGCTTGAATATTAATGCAACCATTGTCATCACTTAAATAGGTGCGAAGAATGCAGTCTGCTGTGATCATCCACCATTTTTTCTTAGCCTTTGCAAACTCTCTTTGGTTTGAGAAAGGATCCTGCTGTAATTAGCAGTGTAGTGACATACCATGGTGGTTACTGTCCCAAAGAAGTTGCCATGCCAAAAAGATCTGACCCATGTTTTTATACAATTTTAGGGTAAATCAACAGCCAGGTACTTTCCAAGTACAGATGATACTCTTTTTCCCATTGAAAATTAAAGTTTGAACAGTATAAAAAGAGCTGAGATATTTTTACTGTTCACCTTCACAGCTTTTGTGTAAGATCACTAGTAATGCACAGAGTGGACAGTGGGATTCTTATGCATTACTTCTCCTTCTGCTCCCAAGCATGTATTATTCCAGCTCCAGCCTCCAAACGCACATTTACACAGCCTTGTTGTATCAAACATGCCTGTGCACCATTAAATTACCAGCTGTAGTACTGAAACGTGTGCTCCAGAGTGTCTGCCTGACACTGGTCTCACATCCTTTCAATATGTATATGAAGGAGGCAACAAGAATAGTGCCAGATGGCAATGGGAATGGAAATGATATGACGTACATATGTGATGCAATTTTTTTTTTTCCTTGTGAATAAGGCATCTTGTGAAAAGAGGAATTAGATGCAGTATTTATAACAGTCCTTCATAAACATCCCCAAATTCTAAGCAGAAGACAAAAGGCATGAATCATATCACAGCAGGCGCTATAGCTGGGGAAGTGGCCTTTATGAAGATTGCTTCCGTAATTTGAGGTCCAGAATGAAAGAGAGCTGCTCTTAGAAGATCTGTAGGAAGTTGATAATGGCTTATTTAATTGTAGTATCACTAATAAAATCTGGGTTTTCATCAAGAACATTTCCTTAGCTAAAAATGCCATGATTCTTCAAGCTGTAGTTTGATCCTGTTCATTTTGTCTATAAATGATATAAAGCCAAAAGAGCAGACTGGGACATTATAGTTTCCTTTAAAAGGAAACTTTTAGACTGTGGCTGCAATCCACACCATATGAGAAGATAAAACCCACAGTAAGTGGCTTGGTAGGCAGAAGTAAAACAATTGCTCACAAAACAGGTATCATAAAGCAGGGAAAATTATTCTCTATCAATTATAGAGGAAATGAGACTGTACTTTGCCCTTTATGACTTCACAGCTAAAAATCTCCCATCGATTCACAAAAATTAAAGGTATTCTTCTCTCATATGATTCTCCATTGGTTTTGGTGGCAGTTTTATGTTCTTAACCTACAACAGGATTTGGCCTCATTGAACTTGAATTATATTCCTTGTACCAGAAGAATATCACCATACTCATATTATTCACAAGGAAATCCTGAAATGGAAAGGATGTGATCTAAAGCAACTTCTGATATCTATGCTAAAAATTATAAGACCTTCTATATTACCAGCATTGATGGACACTGTCAAATCAAAGGAATCTATACATACTAGTTACCTTCAGATGTAACTGATTTCAGACATTCACAACCATAAATAGTAGATACAAATATAATTTAATATTAAAATTAAAATATAAAGTATTAACCTACCTCTTTTCCCCGCTATTAAACAGCAAAAGATTGGCAAAGATGACAGCAGATCTCACATGATCCAGTGATGCCAGATCTGACTTGTATCTAGATTTTTCATTCTGAAAGCAGACAGGGATTTTTTGGGAAGCAAATAGCTAGGGGCATTAATAAGCAGTAAGTATTGCTGCATCCAGACAGCTGGTGAATACATTCCATGGTACACCTACAACAGAAGTACACAGGCCAGTGGCTCTGTAAATCGCAGGGAGAAGCAGGACAGGGATGGCCAACTAATACCCAACAACTGGGAGGTGGTAATACCATTATTATCACTGTACCTGTGAAGCTGGCTTTGTTCCCTGTTTTGTGTGCTCTGCATGGCCTAGTTTGGAGTTCCCTTACATTTGGGTTGTCTATTCCCAGTGCAGAGTCTGCAGCTGTATTCAGAAGATGCACAGAGAGCACAAAAGATGTGTTGATCAGAAGGTGAAGAAAATTTTTCCTGCACAGACATTTTGGCACAACCCACCTGACCTTGTTTAAGGTGCTCAGCAGCTGGGCATCACTTTCTAGTATTTACCACAGGAAAACGTCAGGGCAGAGAGACAGGCAGAGTCCAGAGAGGAATCCTGCATGGTACCACTGCTTTGGTGGCTCAGCATCAGAAAAGCCATAAGGAAGAGAATATAATGAGATGCTAATGGAAATATATCGCTTCCAGTTTATTAGGACTGCAGTGGAGCCAGGAAAAGATAAGGTTGGAGCATTCCTTTGCACTTTCCCATCAAACCAAAGAACGGCAAATGATAGCTGACAACAGCTTTAACGAAGAAAGATGGATAAAAGCAGAGCCTTCTCAAGCAAAGCTTCAAAGCATGAAAAGGCAAAAAATTCTCAGAGCTATCTACTTGCAAGCAGTATCAGGCTGCCTGCAGATGACTCCAGACAATAATAATAGCCTCAAGGGGACAGGCAAGATAGGATATTAAGATAGCTGCAAAATCAAATATTGCCAGCTACCAACATCCCAGTCCCACATGGCATGGCTGAAACAATAACCAGGGCTCCCTAAGAGCCATGTTACAGATTGTGTGATGCTGATGGCATTCAGGAAAGTTCATCAGAACAAAAAAACAGGATGGAAAGAGGGAAGTTTTATTGCTTAGAAATGTACAGTGTAGTCACGGTGGAAAGCTATACATTGTTATTGGTTTTATGCAAATTGGAGCAAAATTGATCACATTCAACATTGTACACATTTTCATCAACAGGGAAAAAAAATCAGTAGCCAGTATTTTGGAAAATGAGAAATTTAAAGCACAATCAGAAAACAAAGACTGTCAGGTTTTTCTAGCTGAAGGAATTGTCAGTGTTCAGAAAAAAAATGGCTTTGGGGAGTAATATTACCTTGATTTCAGTTTTGTTGTCTGGTTGGTGGGACTCAGCAACTGAGACAAATTTGCTCTGATAATGCCAGCAGTGTCACAACATTCTAAGGATGACAGGTTATTTTCTCATGATTTCTTAAAATACAGAGGACTTCCTAACTGATACCATCTCACAAAAGTCAGCAATGAGGAAACTGAAGCCATTAATACGACAAGGCTGCAGCTGCATTCATCAGATGTGTTCCTGAAAGACATCAAAGCATCCGTTACTCTTCACCTTTCTGAAGTAACTGCAGTTGTTTTCTACTTGCAACCTCATCATTCTGCTGAGATATTTCTATACCACGTCCATTAGTGAAAGGGAATGCATAATATATCATCAACAAGAAAACAGCCATTCACTTGGTCTTCTTAAATTCCTTTATCACTACAGAACACTTGAATGTATTTTAATAGCTATACTCGTGTCCTAATCTTCATCCATTGCATTCCTTCCATTATGTGCAGTGATGATATCGTTGTTGCACAGGTATTATTGCTAACAACCACGAAATATCACAAAGACTCTTTCTGAGGGGAGGGGAGGGGAGGGGAGGCGAGGCAAGGCGAGGCGAGGCGAGGCGAGGAGAGGCGAGGCGAGGCGAGGCGAGGCGAGGCGAGGCGAGGCGAGGCGAGGAGAGGAGAGGAGAGGAGAGGAGAGGAGAGGAGAGGAGAGGAGAGGAGAGGAGAGGAGAGGAGAGGAGAGGAGACTTCTCACTTCTCCTCTGCTTCCCTTACAAACATGATCAGGGAGCTGGTGCTGCCTCTCCTCCCAGCTGCTACCTTTGTTAGGGACTGTAGAAAGACTTGTTCATCCTTAAAAGACAAAATGTGTAAGTGACATTTCACAAGCCCCATTTTCAAACTACCCCATTGCTTGTCTCTATCTATGTGCACCTACTCTGGGGTCTTATTCATTCATTCATTTATTTTCTTGCAGTATCTTCTATCTGGATTCAGACTCTTCATCATATAGGAAGATAGCAGAGCAGCAGGTGAGCTGCAAGCAGCACCACCATCCCCTCTCCTCTTCTGGCCCAATTTATTTCCTGGCTCTGGGCCACGCTTTACTGGTGAGCTGCTTCTTACCAAAATCGGATTTCCTTTGCTAGATCCCTGCCAGGCAGGACTCAGTGACACAAGCAAATAGGATCAGCACTTACCATGTCGCTGAGCAGAGGTGCCAGGAGAGCAGATCTCCCTGGGACTGTGGGATTTTGCCTACCTGCCTGAGGTTCCCCCAGTCTAGCCCCTGAGGATGGCAAGCAGTGACACTGGGGCTGTGCCTTCCTTCTGTTTTTCCCAAGGAAGAATGTCTTTTCATCGTGGTTAGAGTCCATTGCAGCCTTTCAGTCAAACAAGAATCAGCAAAACACATGTGGCCTTTGCTTTGTGTCCCCTGGAATACCCCACCAGTAACAAGTGTAGAGCTTGACAGAAACAACAGCAGAGGAACTTCTGCCTCCAAGGCTTCCCCTACACTTTGCTGAAATTGTCTTCAGTGTTCTGACCCTTCCTACATCCTCCTCTTTCAATCTGGCCAGTGAAATGGGTGTTATCAAACAAGACTTTCTGGAACTTTGCTTTCCTGTATGGTAGAGAGTGTCACTCTTTAATTTTCAGTTTTTGTTATAAATTTCCACCATCTACTATGGGATTTCACACTACGTGATTCTGAAATTGGTCTGAATTTTCTCCTAGCTTAGAAAGAAAATCCATTCTTGAAATGCTGAGTATAGTATTTTCTCCCTTTCGTACAGTGTTCCCTGGACCCTGTAAGTACACCCATTTCCTTCAGTTGTGCTCATCACAAAGGTAATTAGTAAAATGGGTTTGTAAGTGTCTGAGGTGATTTCACAAAAAAGTATAATATTTTATGCTGAGCTCAGCATGAATGAACAGTGAAATTGTACTGGATTTAGGCTGAAGAATTGCACTAGGATGGAAAATTAAATCAGTCTTTAATCAGTAATTTCAGGATGCTTACTTATTAAAAAAACTGATTTTGCTGCTCTCAATTAAAGTAGTCTTGAGGCTACATTCATCTTAGCAGTTTTTCAAAGACAGGTATATAATACCAATCTTACTACGAATACAGAATGAAATGTAAATTAGCCAAAATACCAGTACCAAATTTTCTTCAGAAAACGCAGAATACTGATGTGCTGATTACAGCTGCAATTAATAGTGTCAGCCTAATGGTCATGCATTAACGAATGTGACGTATACCTACCAGGTCCAAATGCCCCATTTTCCTTACAGAGCGTTTACCTGCTATGGAATAGTTTATATTTGTCAGCTGTCTCTTCTGGCCAGTGTTTGTGCCCCCATGAGCTCTGGGAGGTTGTGACAAGGCAACAGAATATTCTATTTCTCACAGTAAATAAAAATATTTCAGAAATTTCATGTTGGACCTTGATTGTAACCATTATAAACAAGTACGTACTATTTTCTCCCCAGAGGCTTTCTGGGCATGAATCCCACTTGCAGACCAAGTACGAGGATGAAGTCAATCTCACCTCACCACAACCATTCTGAAATGAGATATCTAGTCTACACCACACACCCAGGTAACAGTATGGGAAGATGTGAGATGGGAACCTCCAGAAAACAATTTAGCCCCACCTCAACCACCTTCTACCTCTCTTCATCCAGGCTTTGACAGTCAACAAACAGCATATAGTTTATTAAACCTGTGCTTCACTCAGGACCCAAAGAAATGACAAGTGCAAATGACATTGCAAGAGCAATCATGTCAGGACTCCTGCAAATGTGAGTTTAATTTGCTTGCAGCAATAAGGAACAATTTCCAGAGAGGTCCCTGGTGTAACCGCCATCAAAGGTACAGCTTAATTAACAGTTTCAGTATCTATCACTACAAGCCTGTTGCTTGGCTGTCACGCCATGAAAAAAGTAATATTTAACTGAAATGACTGCTTACTTCAGTTTACTGTATGGCCAGAAAAACAAATGTAAACGATAAGTGATGGCAGAAGCAAATAAAAAACCCAAGAGTAGGGAAAACTGAGACCTGGCTCAGCTTAGCACAGCCACCAAAAAGCTGCGGGTCTAATTCACACAGCAAATCAGTAGAGGTGCCTCTCCTTGTGCAGCCAACAGCGCTTATGGCTCCTCAGGAGTGTGGAGAGGGAAGCAGGATGACAACAGCTCATTGCTGTGGGCCGGATCCCTATTCCAGGCATCCTGGAGAGGGGAGGTAGCACATCTGGGCTGGGTCAGCTTGAACTCAGCTTCATGGCTCTGCTGCTCCTAGTCCCTCAGTTATGGAGTGCCAAGTCATGTCACAGGACAAACTTGATCCAGATTAGCTGTGGGCATTACAGTCACACTTAACTCAAAATAGGGTTTCCTTAGATTCACATTTCATACTGGCTCTACACAGCAAAGGAAGATAGCCTGTGGCTGTCATGTAGGCAAAGCATTGGAGTGGTTTGGACAGACACTATCTGATCTGCAATAAATCTTATCAGTGTAAAGTAGCATTAGTGGTTTGGATCTGGGGTGAGGCATGCTAAAATTGAATTTCCTGTTTTATTAACCCAAGGCCTGAGGACAGTAACAGTGCCAGTCGGAAGTGTTACTCCTGATCAGAGATTAAAAAGAAATAGCTGAGTGTGGAGATGAGATATAAATTAATCTCTCCTTGATTCACACAGTAAATCAGTAAAGATCTTTTAAATAATTATATTCATTGTTCCAAACATGCCAAAAAGTCAGGCCAAAAAAACACAACACCGTCACACACACACTAATTAATACAAGCTTACACATGGGTTGTAGAAGTAAGTAATGTTGGTACCTCCTGCACAGTCAGAGCTCTCCTGGAGCCCAAGAAGAGTGCCAGGCCTTCAAGAAATGCAGAGCTGGCCACAAAACAGGGGGGTCTCTGGAATTTCTTATACATTCTTTTAAAGACTAAACAAAAGCCACAGTCAGGAAATACACAATAGAAAAGACAAACTTCAAGCTGTGATATTTCTGAATGAGTGTGTCTCCATTTATCTCTTGAAGCATTTCCAGGTTTTTTTATAAAACAACAATACTATATCTAGTAACATGATAGTCCAATCCTCAGAGAGTTTTAAACAACAGAAAACACAAAAAAAGAGGATATTTCAAGTTCTCACTGTCTCACATGGATGGCTTTTTCTGAATGTTATTTACACTTGTGAATACAGTATGTGAGATTGTAAATCAATTTCATGATTCTCTTTGAATTATTGAAGACATTTAGTAATGTCTTCACTAATGTCTTTCTGTTTTAAAAATAACAGAAATGTTCAGTTTTGAAAGAGAAACTTTTCCTGTTTTGTCCTGGAGAATGCATACAAGTTTGGGCTCAAAATGTCATTCCCGTAAAGGACTCTTTCTCAATATAGAATAAACAGTTTATTCAAGTTTATAAAGAAAAGACGTGAGAAGGTATAACCACTTCAACACAGAGACTGGATTGTCAATATTGAAATGTGCGCAGATGAAGCAGGACAAGCAAAAAGTGAAACCAGTGAAAAACAAGTGCAGCTAAGGACACTGGCTGGTGTCATGGAGAGCAGCTAGACCTGCTGGTGACAGCTTGGCTTTTTGTTTCCCGGCTCCTTTTCATGCTTCAAGGCTTCATTCACCTGACACATATGCAAGCAGCTGGAAACAATTATGGAAGGGAGCCTAGCTTCTTATCTGAGGTGTCAGTGCTGGGGAATAAGACCAGTAGGTATTTCCAGGCCACAGGGGGACAGGAGCTCCCAAGGCCACCACAAGGCCTCAGACAAAGAGAAATGGTCAGAGTAGAAGGGATATAGGAAGCTGGGCAGAAGATGCACCAAAGGAAGGCACAGGATCATGGGAGCTTGGAGTGGCAAGGAGGAAAACTGTCACGACATAGTCAACAGGAATGAGAATCAACAGCAGTGAACAGCTACCTGGGAAGGAAAGAAAAAGGAACTTCAAGAATCAGACAGTATTTTTTTTGTTTGCTAAATTAATTTTCCAATCAAGACCTTAAGTGCTTTACTAGCAATCTTTTTTCACATTAGTCAGTTTTAGCAGCCATGGGCATGCCATACAAACACAGTCAGGGAGAGAGGACAGTGCAGTTATGAACAGGAGGTTCAGTGTCTATAAGGCACACTGTCACCATCAACTCTTTTTACAAAAATCATCAAGTCTTTTTACAAAAACACTTGATAACTGGTTTTCAGTGTGTTATCAAGACAAGTTTCCCCAACACAAACCTCATTTAAAAAATAGACAGAAGGCAAAACTTGCTGTCCACAGCAAGGCAAGCTTAATATGCAGCAAGTTCTGATCAGGTTCAGAAAGTCACTTGCAAAGCTATCTGGAAAATACTTGCACCCTCTCATAGGAAAACCCATGACACGCAGACCCATGCAGAGAACTGAAAGTTTCTCCACGATTTTATGCAATGTCATGCATTTATACAGCTGAACAATTCAGGGCAAGACTGCTTATAAATAACTGTACTTGTCATAACACAAAGTGTGCATCTTCATGGAACCTTAATGAAGTGTCTTCATTAATTCATACAGCCTTTGCCTTGTATACCTAGTGTTACATTTCCAGTTTTTCTGAAATCTTTTAAAAATGCTGCCTATATTCTCCTATCAGCACTGAAGTCCTACTAAAATAAATATAGCCATATTGAGTAGACAAAAGCTCATCTAGTTCAAATGCACCTTTCTGACAGAGGCAAATAACAGATGCTCAGGAAACAGGATAAAGAACAAGGAAATGTGCTCACTGTTTTCAGGATACCTTCCTTGCTTCCAGGAATCAGCAGTTCAGGAACTTTTTGAACCAGCAACTTCATCTGTCGTGGTTAGGTTGTTGGGTTTAACAGGTCCCCAAAGGACCTGTTTAAGGTGCTTAAACTGAGACTTCACACTTATAAATTAGATGAACTGAATACCCCCCCCTTTGTAAGTGGCCCAATTTCCAAAGGAACAGAGCTGCTTTATTAGTTACTTTCCCTGTGGGAGCAGTAAATAGCATTCAGTACTATTCTAGAAGAAATTCACTTATTATGATGCCTGAAGTGCCATATTTTCAACCATATTACCCCATCTTCCTGTATAAGAAATCTTGCAAGGAACTTGTCTGAAAACAGTACATGACAAATCTGCTTCAGCCATTGTGATAATTTGAAGAACCCAGGGAATGTCCTGCTGCTGTTCAACAATACCTAGGAGACCATCAGGAAACCTACAACTATTTTAAAACAAAAGGAGTGTAATTGGGATAAATACCCAGTGATGTTTATGTGCACAAATCCACAGAAGAATCATGCTGAGGAAGGAGATATTTCAGTTGAAGAAGTAACACGGCACACTGAACACTGCTTTCCAGATCTTTCTGAGCAGATCTGGACAGATGTTTGGAAAATTAAGGAAATACTGTATTTTGGTATTTTCTGGTGGATCAGAATAAGGACTGATAATGGTATCCCATGCTGCGTTGAATGTTAATAACAGTTTTGGTGGCCAATTGGTGAGGAAAAATGTCATTAGCACCAAAACCAAAGCAAGGCAGGGTGGAGTCCTGCTTCCACAGAAACCTTTCACAGGCTCCCCCTTTGAGACCAGTTGTTTTTTGCCCCTGAGATTCTACAAATGGAAAGAGCACATGAGATCAACTATGCCCAGTCTGGGATATGGGCACTGTCTCACTCCCCCTAATTCAAACCCCTCCAAGCGACGGAGCCTTTGTCACTGGTCTCAGAGTCCGTGCTGGGCTGCTCAGCCTCAAGCCTGTGGAACAACAGCAGCTAATCTCCCACTGGCTTTGAAAGACAAGAAAAACTCACAACTCTCATCTGTCACCACCAGGGAGTTTTCCTGATGGTACTCAGTTTAAATAGTTGTATCCTAAATACGCTGCATTCTGCTTACTGGTCTTGGTGAAGCTCTCCAAAATGCTGCTGCTTCTCTTGAGAGTGATGGAAGATAAGTCCTTATCTCTGAGAAGGAAATGCATCTGGCCAGTTCCCCCAATTTACTAGGAATGAAAAGCACCCTTCGTTAACAAACTGGAAAAGCATTTTGTTTTAGTAAAATTTTAAGAGCAGATAAAATTTAACAGCCTCCTGCAACAGAACAGCATGTGACTCAGAGGCAGCCACTACAGCCCTGCCTCCGATACTTACTTTCAGTTCCTCATTTTAAGGAATTGTTTACATTAAATTAAAAAAAAAAAAAAAAAAAAAAAAAGGGGGTGGGGGGAGAAACCCACTGTTTCAGATTAAAAGATTCTTCTATGCAGAAGTATGCCTTTGTCCATTTCTGCAAACAGGTTAAGTGGAATACAGATGAAACAGAGAAGCACTTTGCTGAATCATGGTAACCAGGAATATCTCCAGCCTGCTGCAGATCATCCCCACCCAATAAACAGCTTCTCAGGGAGGGGAGAGAGTGGCAGGCAGGACAGCATTATCATTAGTTATTTTTCAAAGCAGTTTTGAGAAGGAAGACAAAGGTGCTAAATCGGAGTTGTAAAACAGTTAAGCAATGCAGTCAGACTTACACAACTTCCATCACCTATCTACAGTGAAGAACTATCATATGTCTAGTACATAAATGCAATTGAAAGCAAAACAGAAAGAAAAAAAAAAAAAAAAACAAAAAAAAAAACAAAGGCCACAAACAGAACCAAGCAGCTGCATAAGATAAATTTCAAATCCTTGAGAAGCCTGAAAGACTGCCATGGCAGGTCTAATGGCTCCTTGTAGCTTTATTTTGGACTGGACAAAAATGTAATGAGCTGTCCGCATAAGCTGCGCCTGAATCCACTGTGAAGAGAGCTGCAAAATTCTCCTCCACTGAGTCATCTAAACAAAAAAACCACCAAGATTAAGGGTTTTCAATGGAAATATCTAAATCTGAGATATTAAATAATCAGAGATGAGCACTGAGGACTTCCAAATACATGAAAGGGAAATAAGTGAAAAGCAAAAATACTGAGTAAACCACATCATTTGGAAATGGCTGCTGTTATGTGGTGTGTGTGTGATGAGAGGCCAGCCAGAATGTCGGTTCTGTTAAGATTAATTCAGAGAAAATAAATATATCCTGATGCCTTACACATGTCTGAGGACTCAAACAAGCACAAATTTTCATCACAGCACTGAAGAACAGTAATACCATATGGCATGGAGACTACAGTCAGCGGTAGTGCTTGTGCTGTGACAGAGGGGTTCAAAACACCCCATTTTCTGTGATACTGGGTCAGTGGGATGTCCTTGCCCATACATATGACCTTTCAAGCACTTTCTTCCACACCAGATGAACTCAGTCACGTTGTTTCAGATAAAAAAAAGACAAAAATGTTATTATTTATGATTATCTGTGGCTTTTAGTTACCCCATGGCGCCAGAGGAGACTCAGACCAAATGCTGTGTAGTGTGATGGGGCCAGTCGGAGGAACGAGTGGTGAAGCTGTGAGCCTCTCTGTGCTACGTGGGCTGCAGATCAGCAGCTACCTTCTGGGGCAGATGCCTTTAGCTGTGTAAATAGTCAAAAGATCAGAGATGCCATTTTAAGCTCTGAAAATGAGTGATGATCTGCACTGAATGAAAATTAGTGATGTGAACCCTGCACATGTTTTTCTGACTTGGATGATGGCAACAGTCTCTCCTTGTCTCTTTTTACAAAAGCGAGATACTTCAAAACTGTGGTTGGATATGTTGCACAAATTTGCCTTACCATATTTTCTTTCAGTCTCATATTTAAATCTTCATTACTACTCTGTTGTCAGGACTTGCATTCAAGCTTCAGCAATCAACTCAGATATAATGAAAACAGTTACATCTAAACCCAGGCATGCCTCTGCAGAATTACGCAGCTTGTTCTCATCTCCTTTCCCCCAGCAGTGCTATTTGGAAAACTTCCTTCATGTATCTCCTTTTGACATGCTTGTGGGCAAGACCCAGGGTACGCAAGGTTTCTGCAGAACTGCATTTTGTATAAAACGGGGTCTCTGCAGAAAGTGACTCCCTCTGTTTTGTTTTTTTTTTTTAAATTTGTGTTAACCATTATCATCAAGATAGCCCTGAACACATGAGCTGAATATAAGTAGATACAGTACTTCTCACTGTCACTTTGTAATCCACAAATGATTTGCAGAGGGCTAAAGTTCTCCATAATCTCAGTAGCTTGTTAATGTGGAAAATTAAAGTCACCTCAATTTTAAAATGCACTTAACTTCTTAGAAGGCAATTAAAATCACATTTTACATGGCAATTTATTAAAGCACTGCTAATTTTTTCAGCAAAGAAATGTGACTATCCAGATCTTCAAAATGTCTCCAGCTTCATCTTCATCAAAAGAATTTGCTAGAAAAAATGTTTATAGTGCTAATTATTTCTATATATATATATAAAATTAAAAATTGATTTTTTTTTCAGCAACAAAGTTGGCTGAGAATGCAATCATAGCAATCACTGAATGCCAAGATCTTGCCACATAAGTCATGCATAATTCCTTGAAGTGCAGGAGGCTTTGTTTGAAGATTTCTATCACTGAAGGTAACATAATGTCTTTGCCCTTTGACCAGTGCTTGTGGGATCTCTCAAGTCTCCTAATGTTCTGAACTTTGAACTTCATTACATGTCTCCTTTACTGTGTGCCCTGACACACAAGCAACATATCACCTTCAAAGATCAGTAATCTGTTTGGTTTTTAAAACTGTTTGATGGAAAGCTTAGCAAGTGCTCCTAAAAAGCCTGACCTCCACTATGAATACATGTGCTCCTCCAATTCTTCACACATTGAGGATGTCAGTAAACAAACAATACAAACTGCAAAGCTGCAGCCACCACATGCCTGTGACCTTTGTGAAGTCTGTTCACTGGTATGCCACTCAAATTTGGGCCAACATGAACATTGGTGGTAGGGGAGAAAGGAAGCTAGTTTGCCATGCATTCTGTTATTTGGAAATGCTTCACTTCAAAGGATAAGCATCATCCGGCTAAGTCTAATCCTAAAAGTTCAAACAATCAAACACATCTATCGCCTTTAGTTCTCCTTGCGGGGGGTACTGGGATCAAGGGAGGGCCGAGTCTGTTCAGTGCACTTGCATGAGGAGCATATGTTACCTGTCAGCACTAGAAGAGGAGCAGGCTTCAAGCTGTTGGACAAATATAATCAGGTGCTTAGAGGTGCCCACTCATGCTGCAGCCTTGCTTTCAGCACTTGGCAACGCCACAACTTCCCTGGAGTCATTTGCCTCTGCAAACCCAAGACCAAACTTAAACACAGTTACTGGAGGTAGGAAGGACAGAAGCAGAGGACCTCCCTATATCACAGAGCCAGAGCTCCGCTCTTTGGCATGGGGAAGGCTGTTCTGAAGGGACTGTTAGCTAAAAAGAGTTTTGCCCAGCAACCAGCTGTACTCAGACGCTTCTGTTCATGAGCAACATGCTCTTCAGCACAGCTGGACCTAGCAAGGGACCTAATGGGGCTCTGAACAATATCCTTTTGTGAAACAAACTTCCCAGCGTCTTAAAATCCCTTCTTCACCACATCCAAATAAATGTTAGCAGCTGGCTGAGTGACCTGAACAGCCCCTCTCATCTAACAGCCCATTTGCGTGTAATGCTCACATGACTGCTTTTGCTTTACCTTGTGACAAACAAAATACTGTTACAGGATGAATCAGACTTTGGACCTGGATATGTCCAGGAGAAAGACAATACTCTCTACAGTTGATCTCAGGTCAGAGACAGACTTTTTTTGAATCACTCTTTGTCTGCCTGACTGTGTGTCTCTGTGCGCAGGCCTATATGCCGGACCAAACGAGTTCACCATCTCAAGTAAATGATCGAAGCTGCTGAGCTTGTACATTGGGCTGATCCTATGCTAAGAGACACATGACAGGCCAGTGTTGTCCCTAAATTTGGGACTGAATGACATGTCACATGCCAGTGAACAAATTAAAGCTTTATTTGAGATCATATGACCCACGTTACAGTTAATCTGGCTTCAAATCAGTTTATGAAGGAACTGAATATTCATGAAGTCATTAAAGTGCACTTCTTGTTTTAAGAGAAAAAATACATCAGGGAACCTTTTAAGTTTTGATGTGATTTTAGCAAATATGACTGTTTGCAATATTTGTAATTGAAAAGCAGTATTTAAAACTGAAAGGAGGTCCTTTGGGACTCCCCAACTATGTCACCTCTCCTTGTACCACACCTGCAAGGAGCCAGGATCATTATTCAGTGTCTTAAGATGACAGTGCACCAAAGAGAAAGAAGAAAGTAGGGGTACTGTGGTGTCCATCCCAGAGCACCCTACCTCAAATCAGAGAGAAACCAGTATTTGTAACCCAACAAGCAGCCAGTATGAGTGAGCAGACAAGGCTTCTGTAGTTTGTACAGGAAAACACATTCTGAAGTTTTACAGCTCCAATGCCAGGGCATGCTCCCTCTGTTGTGTACATCAAGGTGGGTACAAAACAGCACAACCGTGGATCTGCACCAGCAGGACCTTGCCTGTAGAGCCCAAGCATGTGCCACAGCAGCTGTTCCAGCACAGACACAGGCCACTGCACCTTTCCCTGACACACGGCACTAGCAATGTCAAACTCAGAGAGAATGAGATGTATTAACCGGAGACCAGCTGGCGGCTAAAAAATGTTGCTTGTACACACCCTGACAAGCCAAGAGCACGTGGAAAGGGGACAGCTACAGTTAACACCTCTAAATCATGGCAGCTGAGCGTGGAAAACACGGCAGCATGGAGCAAAAGCAACCGGCAGCTTCCTCCTGGGCCAGAGCGGGGCCTTACGGCCCCCCCGGCCCGGGCAGGCTGAGCCCACGGGGCCCGCTGAGAGCCGGGCAGCGGGAGCCCCGGGTTCACCAGAACGGTGTCAAACCAGGCCCCGCTGATAAGGAAGATCCTCGTTGCAGAACCAGCCAAGACAACCTCCCTGGCCCGGTAAACACAGCGACAGCAGTGTCTGGCACGCGGCTGCTCGGGGGTGAAACCCCGGAACTGCCGATTTGTCGGGACCGCCGGCAGCACCCCGCGTGTCCCCTGGCGTGGGTACAGACACCGCGGGGGGACCCTGCTCCTCCCCCGCCTCGGGTGAGGGCTGCTCCCCAGGCCGCCGAGGTCGCCACGTCCCCTCGTCCCGCCGAGCCCCCCGGGTACAGCCGCGGCGCCGGGGCTTCCCTCCCCCGCCCGGCGGCCTGCCCCGGCCCGGCCCGCACCGCCAGGCCGCGGGCCCGCCTGCCGCAGCGCCCCGCCCGCGGGGGACCGAGCGACGCCCGAGCGAGATGGCGGCGGCCGGCCTCGTCCTCTCGGCGGCCGCGGCCGGGGGGGGCGGCGACGGGCCGGCGGGGGGGCGGGGGACACTGCTCTGCTAGGGACGCGGCTGCCTGTCTCGTCCCGCCTCCCGGTGCCGCGCACAGCTGGCACTGCGTGACCTCCGCCGCCGGGGGCCGGTGCGGGACGGAGGAGAGCGGGCGGCGGTGCGGAGGGCACTGCCCGGACCGGGGGCGGGGGGCGGGGGGGGAGGCCCGTTGATGGGGTCCCCCGGGCAGGTGGGGGCTGTCCAGCCGCGGCGGAGCGTGCCGGCAGGCCGGGTCTGTTCCCTTCACGTCGTGAGTAATTGCGTTGTGTTTTCTGTTACACAGGATTAAACCCCAGACACAGAAATGAGGAAGGTTTTGTGCGTGGAGCCCGTCATTTTCATCTACATATTCGTGTGTTCCCTGACGAGCCCGCTGGTGCAGCAGTTCATCTACCGGCGGCTGTGGGAGGAAGAGTACAACTCCACTTTCGTAAGCGATAGCAATGACACTTACTGTGAACAGAATAAAAGTAGCCCGGCTTATATCAAGCAGAAGGTAAGAGGGAGCAAAAAATAACAATTGTAAAAAAACTTGCAGCCAGGAGGTGCTGTCTCGGTGTAACCTCCTTTTATATAACCTTTCCTAACCTTTTATATAGGGAAAAGCAGTCGTTCTGTAACCTGCTGTCAGTTTTACTGTCTCATTGCCCTTGTGTTGCACTGTTGGTAGTTGTAGTGCTTTAAAAACAAATATTTGTCTCTAGGAGGATGCTGAGATAAATTAATATTTTTGCGGGAGTTGGAAATCATTTTAGAGGATTGGGCCCAAATTGGCATTGGGCTGACATTACAAGGGTACCACTGACGGCTTCTCTTTGCAGTAAGGGTTGTTCATGTGCTTATGAGCGATCAGTTGACTTTGTGACTTCTGGTGTTCTTTGTAACTATGTGAAGTTTAGCACATGTCCTGTAATTTTCAGGAATAAGATCTAGTTTAAAATACATTTATTTGAGAGGAATTACAAGAATGAAGAATGGGGGAGATTAAAATCAAAAATGTTGTAATTTTCAAATATGAAAAAATTTTAACGGATCTTTTCACAGTCAAATATATAATTGATGGTTTACCATTCAGAGTGCTTGTCTGCCTTGTTGAAATACAAAGACATCAAGATGACAGCATTCCATGGTCCACTACATTTTTAGCGCTTTTTCATAGTTCAGCATGCTGGATAGCTAGTTGTTGATGGGAATCTCTTCCGTTGCACTTCCAGTCCAGTTTTAATGCTACATTTAAGCAGAGCTAACTATGGGCTACCAGCAGAAGAGATGATTGTACTCCATTTTCCTTTCCTCTCTCTGCCCATTGCTCCCCCTCATGTGTTGCATCTCACAGTTCTGCAATTACAGGTTACAATTTGGATTTGATTAGGGCACTCATCCAACAGAAATCTCATCTCTTTTTTTGAGGTTTTTCCTTTTTGACTATTGTTTTTTTCTGAAGCAGTGCACTGCTGTGACACACTCTGTGGCCACATGATTGCTGTATCTAACATGGGGCTGGCAGAGGGAACACATTTCCACAAGTACAACAGAACCATCCTGGCAACAACAACAGGCAGTTAGGTTGGATTAAGTGGAACATTAACCACTGTAGGGTCAGAAAAGTAGATGACTCGGACTGTAAATTAACACAGAAGGTAGAGTTACGAAAACAGTCAGCTGGCGTTCCCCTATGCTGCTGAAAAGGTGGCACTTGGAAATTTTTGCTCACATCCCAGATTTGAATCTCTGATGTGCTGCATATGCACAAGACTGAACACTTGAGCTTATCAGCTTCATTTGTCATATATAAAAGAGATTTTTTTAATGGTACTTGCTTCCATTGAAGATGATCAAAGAAATAATTTAGGATTTTTAGTGTGGGGGTGCTTTCTTCATCATGTGACAGAAGCCAGTCTTAGTAGAAGGAATGTGAAAGTAAAAAGGTCAACAGAATTATAGTCCACCGTGCCTTCTGGGCTAACCCATCAGCCGAGGAGGGTAATGTATGCCACCCATTGGAATTGATTGGAGATAATAACCAATTATTGTCAGAGTAATGTTCATATGTTACTCCTCAAAGTGTTTTCCTTCGTATTAGCTCCCTGTTTGGTGCTGCATATGAACATTTTGTCATATGGAAGGAACAGCTCTCAAGAAAGCCATACATGGTGCAGACAGTTCTAATCACAGAGCCCATCGAGAAACCTACATTTCACAAACATTTCTGCACTCTGCATTTACTAGAAACCCCCCAAATTCAACCTGATTTTCAAATTTAGATCACCTATGTTCAAGATATAAGACTTCATATTTCTTTTTACAAAACACTGAAGCAGGCTGCTTAGTTTCAGCTAAAGTTTAGGTAACGTCTCAGATTGATGTAATGGTGAATTCACAAATTGGCATAAAGGTTACAAAGTATAATTAACTTGGTATTTGAGAACATGAATCCCTCAAAACAGTAGTTGAATAATGGCCAACAGAACTTTGTTTGCCTTTTCTGCCAGATTTCCATTCCCTCTATTTAACTGATTGCCAGCAGGGCATGATCTTTTCAACAATTATGCTCTGGTCTAGACGTCTTGCCCGCATTTTGATACCACACTTGTTACATCAGAATGTGAAATGCTAAAAAACCCCATTAATTTCAGTGGAACATGGTCTCTTGTGCATGGGCCTGTGTATGTGCCAAAGAGTAGATCCAGAGTAGATCTAGTAACTCAATCCCAAGCGTTTTCCTGAGGATATGTGAATTAGGTGTTATAGATTTTCCAAGACCATCCTAACTGACTTACGTTTACAGATGCTGTAAATTTTGCTGTCAGGAGTGTTCCCAACAGGCCATGTTTGGCATTGACTTTTAGAAGAACACCTCCCTAAATAGTTAATTTAGTGTAAGTCCTTCCATTCTGAGAATGGAGAAGCTTTATCCTCACCTATTTCAAAGCAAAACATAAAAGGAAATTGAAGACAAAAATCACTTGGAGCCTGCAAAAAAGTAGAATATAGTTCAAAATAGATAGTCTTTGCAGCATTTTGATTATTTCTTACAATTTGAAGGAAATTAGTCATTTTATAATAAAATTAGTTCAAAGGTAATTTGAATACAAGCTGAAGCATTCCAATCACTGGCTCAGATAATCCTTTTTTTTTAGCTCAGAAAGAGCTAAATTAAACATTATTTATCATTCATCTTATTTATTATCCAATCCATGCCTTTTCCTTTGCTGCTCAGTAATATTTTTTAATTTTATGAGCCTTTCAGTTTATCATGTCCTGTACATTGTTCAGCCTCAGGCACTATACTTCTCTATTGCTTTAAACCTTATCCAAGTGAATTGCTTCTTCATTTTCATTTTAATTTTGAAATCTGTGATTTTAAGAACTATGAGCATTTTTTTCAGAACCATGACCAGTTTTATGAACCATGAGCATTTTTTCAGTGAATTTGCAGATTAAAAAACTAGACCTTTGTCTTCAAATTTATGTAATTCCATTGATTTTAATACAGTTACATGATTTTAAAGCAGCTGTGAATTTGACCTATCATTTTCTGTATTCCTTTCCATTGACTTTATAAAAACATGAAATGGGCAGTTGAGTGCTTTACATGCTAAATGGAGTTTTTCTGTACTTTTGTCTCTTAGTCTTCTCCTCAGTAGACAACAAGTCATTATGTCAGCAAAGTTATGGTCATTTGCACTATCTGGATGTGTAGCCACATTCTTTGTTTTGCACACCTACTTCCAAAACATTGAAACCCAAGTCTGTGTTGTTTTATTCCTCCAGGTTAACACTTCATTAGTTTTGTATTGTACGGTTAATGTGGGTTGAGATGATATATAACAACATGTAGTGTTATTTCTAATGTATTAGCATTCTTTGACACTCATATCTTTGAACCTGATGATCCTGGTAAAGAAGCAATGCCTACAACTACATAGAATACTCATTGTCATGAGGGAAGGAGTTGAAAGATCAGGATATCACTTGCCATCTTGGTTTGTTCAGTCTTCATGGTTTTGACCCTTCCAGGGTGACTACAGTGCTGCCCAGTGGACAGGACATCATGAATCCTGAGGTAGTCAGACACCATAAGGGAAGACAGTAAAAGACTCCAGAGTGCTGAGGATCTTGAGGGCTGGCCTTGGGATCAGTTGACTTTTCCTCTTGCAATAAACCCTGGTATCTTGTAAACAAAGGAGATTGAACTAGAAACTCATGGTCTTTGGCTGTAAATAAATAAATAATATAAATATGATTTTATAAACCATTCAGCAGCTTTTAAAATTGCCTAAAGTACATTCCTGGAAATTCTAGGGGGTTTTTATCTTTTGGATGCTACTCAGTGGGGATTATGTTAGCTACAGAGGAAACACCTGAAACATATAGATGGCTTGAATACAGGTTGAGAATGGCTTGTGAAGACTAACACGGCTGTACCTGCTACTGATTGAAGAGTGCAACCCCTGCCCGAGTCAGTGCGATACCTCATACAACCTGAAGAAAACTTTTAGAGTGACTTTACTCTCTGCATCTGAAAGTTTGTCTTAGAGAGTTTAAACGATTTTGCAAATGAAGTTACTTCCTTTCCCCCTGATGCTCTTCTGTCTGATCAGGTGGTTGTCTTTGAAAGGGCTGTTGCGGCTGCTGGCTCTCAAGCCTGCATTTATACATTAAAAGCAAGATCTGAATTAGCTTGTTGAGCGTCATTTAGCAGCTGGCTTCATAAGAACATAGTCTTTTTTTTAATTGACTTTTCTTCAGTTCTTTTTTCTGAAGCCATTCATGTTCTTTTAACTGGTTGGGTTTTAGCTATGTTTGATTTTTATACTTCTGTTAAAAAGGACACAGGAATTTTTCCCATAATGGATGTTTACAGGTTATTGTCATAGTGATAGCTGCTGTTCCTTATGTGAATACCTGCTGTAGCATATCTATAGAGACATCACTGATTTGGGCAGTTTCTGAATTCAGACCTTTGCAGTGTTTTATAAATCAGTTATTTCACATATCTGTGAGTCAGTATAATTTTTAATGCTGTGTTTCACATTTTTATTATTAACATCGTACATTGGGATGTCAGAGCAAATTCTGATCTGTCTACTTGCACAATGTGCTAGTCAGTGAATTGTTTCTTGTAACTCTCAGGAGGATTATTTGTGAGGAAAAATGATCTGTGAGTAGGGAGCATGGGGTATGTTCCTCAATCAAAGACTTTTACTACCAATTTCTGAGAGATTAAAATAGGCCCAGTGTCCTTTTGCCATACCCTGCACTGAAGGAGACACTTCAGTATAAGTACCAGCTCTTGTAAATGTCTGTTTAAAAGAATTGTTCTCTTGTCTCCACTGAAACTTCTATGTCAAGAGTACTAGTAAGAGTATATTTGAAGAAATGTTTTGTCTAAAAAGTAACAAGGGATGTTTGAGGAATATTGAAGATAAAATTACAAAAGCAGGAGTCTTTGAATAAGCAATTCTTTTGTATTAATGATTACTGTAATATAATGCATTCTTAAAAACATACAGTAATGTACTGTACTTTATTATAGTATTGTCATTTAATATTATAAAATTCTATTCTATGTATTACGTTTTATATTAATATAATTTATAATCGATAAACATACTGTGCTATTCATGATATTGCATGCTCCTCATGATCTAAGTGTGATTTTTTTTTTTTAATTTTTTTTTTTTTTTTTTACAATCTTTATAGCATTTACAATTATTTTTGTTTTCTCTTCACAGGAAGTTCAAGAAAAAACCTCTGGTTTTAATATGCAGTTGGACTTAACTGGGGCAGTTCCCAGCCTTATAGTTGCCTTTGTGATTGTAGCTAATGGGGATCGCCAGGGACGCAAAAGGTCTTTAGTTTTTCCATCAGTGGGAGCTTTGATTGCTGATATTTGCCTCACTGTAATATCGTATTTTTCCTTGTCACTGTCTATCCTATTTGTGGTTGCATTTATTACTGGACTGTTTGGGGGTATGGCAACTCTCCTTGGAGGAGGCTTTGCTTTTATAGCAGATGTGTGTCATGATGAGAAGCAGAAAACAACACGAATAGCTGTGGTGGATTTGATTTTTGGAGTTGTATCTGGATTGGCAGGACTGTCATCTGGCTACTTTCTAAGAGGAATAGGCTTTACATGGACATTTCTGATAGCATCTCTGCTTCATGTCATTAATATTATCTATATTATATTTTTTCTGGAAGATACAGTAGGTGTATCTGAATTCCAGCATGAAGCACCAGTGTCCTGGAAAGAACTTCTTAGAGAGACATTTTCTGGAGTGTATGTGCTTTTTAAAACTGCCCCTTATAAAAAAAGAATTTTAATAATTTTGTTACTTTTTACATTTATGACTTACTTATTTACTATGATTGGTGGAAGTTCACTTTTTACACTGTATGAACTGGACGAGCCACTTTGCTGGAATGAAGTTTACATTGGATATGGAGCAGCTGTGTTCACTTCTGTCTCTCTGACCAGTTTTTTAGGAGTTTACTTATTTTCTAAATGTCTCAAAGACATTTATATTGTCTTTATCGGGATATTTTCTTACATTGGAGGAATGATCATGGCTGCCTTTGCCAAAACTACCCTACTCATGTTTTTAGGTGAGTTCAGAATCAGTTGTTCCATGGTCAACAATATATATGAAAATACTGCTATGTTACCTGTAGTGAGTGCAGTTGGTAGATATTAGATGTACCATCTTGAAAGAATCATAAGGAGGTAAAATATACAAAGTTGGTTGGACTGATTTAGGATTTAATTAAAAGATTAAGTGTGTGTACAGAGAATGGAATTACTTGCTTATGATTTGGGTTTAGTACCATAGAGATACATTGCATTTATTAATTTCTCTGTGCTTGATTAATTGTGTCTCAGTGCACTTCTAGTTTGACTTTTCTGTTGCCTTTTAGTGTTTTTCAGGGAACTGAACATTCAAAAGTATATGACTAATTCATTTGCAATATATTTATAAAATCCTGGGTTTTTATTACTTCAGTGTCTCATGACTGACTCACTACTTTACAGTAAGAGTGCCATCTTTGTTCTGCTTTATGCCCATTCCTGTTCTCCGATCCATGCTGTCAAAAGTGGTTCTCACTGGTGAACAGGGTGAGTAGAATTTGTTTTTAAACAATACAGTAATATGGTATTTCAGAACAGAGATGCACCAAGATTACCTTTAAACAAACAGATATGTATTGCTATTTTAAGACTGCTTTTTTTTCATGTTCCATATAATATGACCCTGTGTCATGGTATTAATACCTTTTGATTCTGAATTTAATATAAACAACATTGTGTTTAAAGACTATTGCAAGTTTCAAGCTTCAAAGGAAAATAAAAAAATAAAAATAAAGATCATGGGGAACCTGAAGCAGAGGAGTGCTCAAGATTTATACACGTGATTTCACAAGTGCTTCTATGTTCACAAGATTTTGACATGTAGAGAAAGATATATTTCTGTTATTTAGTCAATGTTACACTTAATTTAGAAAGGTGGTCAGCCCCCAAAGTACTTGAAAACAATTAGACTTGGATCCTGAGCTATGTAACCAGCTTCATGGATGCCTGTGACTACTTAAACGTTCCCAAAAGGTATAGCATATTACTTCTCAAAGTCTTTTCCTTATGGAACACAGAAAAAAAGCATGTCAGGCCTCAAAATGTGACTCTGGTATCCCATATTTTGCTTTTGGGGAGCATATACTTTCTAGAAGCATTCTCCTGAGTTACTTGGGTTTATTTTTTAAAAGACTTATCTTTATACACTAAAATAAAGATCTGTTTGTACATAACTATGCTATTAACATACATCTCCGTTTCTGCAGTTTCTTGGCATTCTTCAGGGCTTCAGCTACTTGAGTAGTTTGATGCAGGAATCAGGTTGCCTCTTACCGTCCTTTTCTGCTTACCTATTGTGATTTTGTTTATGGTCCCATGAATATGGATGAGGCTTGGGAAAATGTGCTCAACAAGACACTGATGGGATAGACTGCCACCCCAATGGGTAGTTCAGTGTACAAAATGTTGTTCCTTCCTTTTCAAAACCGAGGAGACAGTTATGTGCTGAACCATCAGTCTTTGTTGGATCAGAACCTTTTCTGCATATGAGAGTGAAGATTAGAGAAGGAAGAAGCAAGAAACGGAAGAGTGAGAATCGAGAGGAGAACTGTAGGGGGTAAAGGATGGAGATGTGCAGGACATGATTAGTGAGGATGAACAGTTTGAACTTCATGTGATAAACAGATTCAAAAAAGTAGGTATGGTGGCAGAATAGTAGCAAAGAAAAATAGTTTCCATCAGCAACTTTTTGGTTTTGTGTTTTTAAAATTTAAAAAACATGTCTTTTGTAGGAGTCCCCACAGAAGGCACTTCCGTAGCAAAGACATACGGTACTCAGGCACTTGTTACTTACATACTTGCTAAAATACTGTAGATGGATCTTTCAAAACAAGTTTTAAAACCTCAGTACTTTGAAGGGGTTTTAGTTTTATTTTGTTTTGTTTATAATTCATCCATTTGTTTTTGGCAGGTGCTGTGTTTGCTTGTATTGCCTGTTTAGAAGTTGTGACCGGCAGTATTTCACTTTCAGTTTTTAATAGTCTCTATGCAGCTACTGTTGCATGGTTTTCAGGCTTTAGCTTCCTCCTGTCAGCAGGCCTTTGTCTAATTCCACTGGCTGTCCTGTGGTAAGTATGGATCAGGAGGGTGCTTCTGACTGCTTTTGCCAGTAATTTCTGTTCTGATATGAGTTGAAGATGAATGGTTTAGTGCAGTAGTTCTCAAACTTCAGTATTTTCTACTGTGTTCTAGTAACTCTAATTTCACACTTTTTCTCTCTTCAACATCTACCCCCTTACATGTTTGTGGGCTATTTCCCATCATCAGTCCCATTCTGGCCTTGATCCAGCTACCTCCCCTCAGCTTCGAACTCTGAACTTGTCACCTAATTCCCCCAAACTGAAATCTACCCTCAATGTATTATTATACTAGTGGGATACACCATACCCCTGACTGCATGTGTATGCCTTCACTTGGTTTGAGACCTCTACATGGTCTTTCTTACTGGAAAGCCTTTTGACAAAGAACAAAAGTAACAGATCACTGGAAAGGCATGAGCTTAATTTTGCAATCTGAGCTCTTTTAAATGCTAATGAGGATTCACCCAGTGAATTTAATGGAGAGCTATCTGTCCTGGTCCTTGGTCATGGGTACCTTGTGACCCAGTGCCACTGAAATCTGTAAAAGATCTGAACTAGCTTTAAGGTCTATATGAATAAACCTTTAGACATGATTTAAAAATATGCCTCTATAGTATTTGCATATAATCATATCTAGTGACCGTCTAGTAATAGTGACAGTGAAATATCATTATTCAAGAGTGTTCACAAAAGCAAACTTCACTTTATATTATTACCAGTGTAAATTATATCTTTTTAGGATGCTGGAACATAGATCTAAATAACAGAAGGATCACTTTACATTAGATAGGCTTATATTCAAGGGAGGGAAAGCTGTTTTCATTAAGAGGGTGGTACTCTTGCTGGACACTTGCACCTTTTTTTCTAATGCATAAACTTTACCTCAGTCACCTTTTATCTCTATATCAGCTGAATTTTAAGTTTCAAATAGGCAGCGATAACACTGTAGATTTAGAACGTTTCACATGATTTCAAGTCTGTGCCTACCTCACTACAGTGTTTTTAAAGTCTATTCAGAGAAGCTGCACTAGTGGTAACTTAAGTCTAAGGCAGTGATGGGTCTCAGACCTGAGGGAGTTGAAGCAAAGGGGTCTTGTGTGTGTAGAATACTTTTCAGTAATGTAATAAAAAATTGAGGAATTCAGTTATATTAACAAAGGCCCAGTGTTATTAAATTTTATTAAGGCTTGTGTTATTAAGTAATATTTTTAGTTTACTTCAGTGCTGTATGGTAGAGAAAGTTTCTGTTAAGAAAGCACTCTCTTCTGTGCAAAAAGTAACAGATATTTACCATCAATTAGTCCATCCTGCAGTCAGGACTGTAGTCCATCACCCTAAATTTTTGAAATTTATTTTTCTTTTCTTTTTGTCATTAGTGTCTGAGATACTTCACCCTTTGAATAACCTTCCTTCTAAAACCTTTCTTTTGAGATTATCATGCAATGTTACCATTTGAGAGCAGAAATGTAATAAATTGGACATTGTGGTTTAGTAATTATCAAAGAAAGCAGTAATGATATTGTCTAACTTGTGTAATAAGTGTTGTCATTGCTTTTGTTTACTAAATATGTCAGCAGCTTTGTGCCACAGAAGATGGTTATAACGGAGCTATCGAGTGTGTTTGTTGGTGCTGAATCAGCATGCTCTACTTATCAGCTGAAAATATCTGTCTTATCTGTGTCTTACAGCTGGCTTCTGTGCACAAGCTGGAATGGGGAGGACTTGGCTCTGCTTGTACCTGAAGAAGTATCCAGCATAGAGAGCGTTGACAGTTGAACAAAGGATTCACCTACCCGCGTTTTCTAATCTGACATGCAGTGGCAGAGACCGTTGTGTCATAGAGACCATAGAGCTAACACAACAGTTGCAGATGCAATCTCAAAGTGGCCCTGCAGCAATAAGCACTAAATTGGTAGCACTCTATATCCAGTCTCTTTTTAGCACTTGAGTAAAGCTAACTCTTATACTTAACTATGCAAATAGGCTGGCAATGGAGATTTTAATGCTGCTTTCAGCATGAAGAAAAAAATAAGGTAGGATGATACTCTCTTTCCACTTACCCCTTCTCAAGTTTGAGAATGTCAGCTGTGGATTGTGATACATCTTGTATTATTCTAAGTGGGGTGACAGAGATAATCTTATCAACTCAGAGGGTGCTGGCAATTCTGCTGAAGCCAGTGGAGCTCATGCCAGCTGAGGATGCAGTCCACTGTGTACATCTTAAAAGGCCTGTCTGAATGGTGAAGCCCCCAAACCTCTCCAGAATTACTAAACTGAAAGGTGTTTTTTTCAGAAGGCAACCAAACTGGAGGCAGTACTTGCACCTGCTGTAAGTAGACACTATCTGTAGTTAGCAGAGAGTGTTTGTGCAAGTTTAATGTATGATGTGTGGACCTTGCCTGTGACTTAGTTCTTAAAATGGATTTTCACACAGAACTACTTAGGAAATTTCCAGCTTGCAGAGTGTGAAGTTAGGCCTATGCCTACATTTTGCAGAGGCCATATTGCACATTTATTTTTATCATTTTCCATATATTGGGGACTGCATACAGACACCTCTATTTTTTGTCCCATAGATACTTGTTTTCTGGTCAAGTCAGCTGTACTTAGCTTAAATGTTTCTTCTATTGAAAGGCTTTAATAGCATTTCTTTTCACTGGATCTTTGATTATTTAACAAGCCTGAAATGGGGTGACCAAATCTGAACCATGCATCTAATGATCTTGCAATGAATGCAGCATAATTTATGACCACTTCATAATCATTTCTCATCTTCAAAGCACTTTATATTAATAACCTCCTTCCATAATAGATATGTTCCTCCCTGTTGCAGAGAAAGAGAAATCAACAGCGAGGACAAATGACTTGCCCAGGGCCACAGTGCAAACTGGTGAGACTGACAAACCTAGGAATCAGTTTCTGCATTGACTCTTCACCACCTTGCTTGAGATCTTTAAGCAGAAATTATCCAGCATATTAGCTTCTGGGATGCACAGCAGAGCAGAATTGTAAATATAACATGTTAAGGAGCACTCCCACATGGGCTTTTGAGACAGTTTGACAGCCAATACTGTTCAGATCCCTGAAAGTACAGGTAGGTTGACTCTCATCCCCTAAAACAGATTAGGTAGAGAAATTAAAATAAAGTGGTTTACGTTTACAGAAGGAAAAGTCTAGGAAAGCAATTGTGATGTGGGAATTGACTCCACATGCACACAGCATAGGATAAAAATGAAGACAGACATAGAATACACTGTATAATCAATGATCTGCTTATGGCCTTTAATATCCATCATATGAACAGAATACTTCTACAGAACTGCTCAATGGTACTCCACCAAAAAGTGTTAGTACCACATCATGATACTATGCCAGCAACCTGGTCTAGTGGAAGGTGTCCCAGCCCATGGCAGGGGGGTTGGAACTACATGATCTTTAAGGTCCCTTCCAACCCAAACCATTCTATGGTTCTGTTGTAGGTCCTTTTTGTTTGAACGGCAGCATTGTTTCCAAGCTATGTATTGTGATCACTGAGAAGTTTGGAATAGGGTTTGAGTAAGGTAGAGTTTACACTATCCAGGAGACCACTACCTACCCGTCACTGGTGAAAACAGTGTCATCTATCCAGGCAGGGGGAAGGAATACACAGCTAACAGCTATTGCAAGCTCTTGCACTTCTGTCCTAAACTACCAAGGCTGATGTTGGCAATTAAAGATCATTAGCTTTTCCTAGATAGTTCAGACACTGTCTAGTAAATAAAACTGCTTAATTCTCCTCCTTAATTCTCCTCCCTTGAGGTCCCCAAGCTGCTATCAACTTGTTGGAGAAGAAAGCTAAGTTTTACAATAATCACTGAGTCAAAAACAATGGGTACTTTTAGAAAGATTAAGAAAACACTGATGTGAAGGATTCCAGCACAAAGATTACATTGTCTTCCTTGCCTCTTCATTATGCAGTTATGTAAGGCTTTATGAAATTAACTGTTTCACACACAACTGCCTGGAAAAAGTAAAGCAAATTAAGGTGTGTATGCCTTCACTTCCTCTTCAATACACACCTCTGCTAGCGCTGGGTAGGAACAAATCAAGCCTATTCCACAGCGGCATTGTGTCTGTCCAAATGAGAACAAGCACCTCACTTCAGGCATGGCTTTGTTATGGTTTGATTTTGCTGTACAAAGTACTCGCTGTTTGCAAAGTACTTCTGGTAGACGCAGCATTTAGAACTGGTTGTGAGTTCAGGTCAACACACGTGAAGGATATGAACTCTGTTTTTAAAAGTGCTTAGCACTGTGCAAGGTGAGGAAATCACATACTAATGCACTTCAGATGATCAAATCAGAATCTGCCAAGTTTGTAATAGTTGCTCTATTTGTATATAAGTGCAAATAATTTTGACAAATTAATAAGCTTGGGTTTTTTTAAACTGTGCTGTATGTGTAGTTCTTGCTTTTTTTTTGACAAATGGCCAATGGGATGACTGGTGGAGGAATGTTTATGTAAACAGAAGCAGCAGCACTATAGTATCACTATTTTTGGTGGTCATAACAAACAGCAGTGCGGGAAGATGTGCTTTTGCCTCCCTCCTGCTCTTGAGGAAAGGATGCTGCCCAGAACGTCAGCCCTAAGAGGAGGCGGGGAATTACAGAGCAGGCACGACACTGCTGTCTGCAAGAAGCCAGCATGGGGTCTTGTGGTGCACCCAGACAACCAGCAGTGCCTTCCTCCCCTTGCCCAGGCTGGGTCAAGGCTGGATCTGTCTGAGCTCCCCTTGCCAGCACACCTCACTTGGCACACCTCCCCAGGCTGCTGCTTGCAGTGCCTGCTTTACAGAACGAAGGCTGCAGAACAGAGGGAAGGGACTGGGCCAGGAAGCCCAGTCCCCAGCTCAACACACTGCAACACTCCACAAGTATAACCCTTTTTATCGCAGAAGCACTTTGCCTCAGTCCTGTTTGACTCCCATTACTTTATTAACAGCATAAATTCTTGCACAGGCCTCTTACACAATAATTTACTTCCCAGCCTGGCCACCCCCTAAAATTAGCTTCCTTACAGACATGATGAACATGCAACATCCTTGCTCTGAATATGGCTTCATCTGACCCAAGATTATAATGAAGTATACTAATTGTTGAACAAATCCATCCTAGAAATGATGGCTGGGATTCTAATCTGTGTCTGCTCTTTGCTGCACTGAGAAACTCCACTAAGTTACTTGTCTTAATGTAGTTTTGCTCAATAGCATCCATCTTTCAACCAATGCCAGAAAAGGCTGACCAGCTACATATGCTGAGGTGGGGAGCTACGTGGTAACTGTGTACCACTGTGGGATGGCTCCCTGTTTTCTGGAACAGTGCTGGTAGGAAGGCAGACCTGAAAATACTCACCTGTGTCTTAATTTGTCCCAGACCTGGCAAAGTAATCCCCCAGTCTTTCTGGCCTGAGACTAGAGCAATACAAAGCTTACTGAACCACAAGCTTGCTTTATAAGAAAAGTTTACTTTTGCTTTATACAAAACTGCCAAAAAATTTGTCAATTATGAAATAGCAGCCAATTCTGATACTTCATTTAAAGTATATCAGCTCACAGAAGAACCAGGATAGCTATGGAAAACAAAATAGTGAGAAGGTCTACACCTGCATGTTCAATTTACTGATCCTATGTTTAATCTAAGGCAAAAAATAAATAGTTTGTATTTCATAGCACAAGCATCTAAGGTCTGCAACACTCAAGTGAAAGCCAGAATTAGACACTTCACTTCTTAAATGAAACAAGCTTAAATATAAAACCACCAGTAAAGTATCTCATACTGTGTCACCTCTCTGTTTTTAATCTGCTGCAGTGTTTCACAGTAGATGCACATAAAAGCACTGTAAAATTTACAGGACAGAAGCTAGAGGCTTTTGCCCACATGGATAGGGACTTTGTGGTAGCTTTAAGCACACTGAAAAGCAGAAGAGATACTTGGGGTATTGAAAAGAGGTTTATAGCAATACTTCTGCTAGTATTATCTACAATAGAACACTAAGTGCACTTAGCAATTTAACTAAGTCATTAAAACCTGAATAAACACAGCTCCTGTCTTAGAAATACTGACTCAAGCTCCCCACATACGACATCTTTTGAACCAGATCTTTCTCCTAATATGCCACATAGTATTAGATGCCTTGGAGGATATATGACACATGCACATGTATGACATCAGGAAACAGTTGTTACAACTCTGAATTTAATAACACCTTCCCCACACTTTAAAAGGTATATTCAAGTATAGGTGTCTCAATCTCCCTTTATTAAGATCTGATTTTGGTAAACCCACAAAAAATTACTTCTGTGTTTGTCATCCAGTACCACTGTATCTTCATGTTCTCACTTCAGCTGTTTTATTACATACTTTCATAATTAGGCATTGCATTCTTTATCTCCGAATACTCAAATACCTAGATTCAGGAGTGCTCTTTTGCATTATGCTCCCAAATGGATTTTAAAATACCTCTTTAAATCCCAAGTGGAACTTACTTCTGCTCTCAGAAACCAGAATATCCTCTCAGGGACACCAATGGAAAAATTCAGACCTTTAACATCCTTCTTGCAGTAGTACTTCCAATTCTACACAACAGCTTAAGAGCTCACTCATAAACAACTGTCAACAAGAGGGGATAAAATGTGTATAGCAGGATTCCATTGCCAGTGCAGAAATTAGAAAGATCTTTAAAGATATTGCAAGAAAAAGGAACAACACACTTTGTGTTGCAGATAAGAAGTTCTTGATTTATGATTAAATATATTTTGGAACGCAACAGCATTTATAGCAAACTTTTATTCAATAGCTTAAAAAGTGTATGGAAATTTTCATGAACAAAGTTATTCAATGGAAAATACCGTCTTTTCACCCTTAAAAAGTTCTTCTGCAAGAACATCCATTAAATTACCTACAGTAATCAGATTTAAAATGCATGGGTATTTTTGGATTTCTTGTATACATATATATCATTTCCATAGTTAAGAAGCTACTGTCCTGAGCAGTGTATGAAGAGACATTAAACTACCTAGTTACAGGACATTTATATAATTGACAACAAGCACAGAACAATGTATAGACTTTAAACATTTAATGTGCCTTTTCATCAAAGAAGGCAAATGATAACTGTAGGACTGTTTAACACCAAGTGTCAATTTAGTATCATGTATTTAGATCTGCAGTATAAAGACACGCACAAAACATTTTTGTGGAGTACATTTTGTTACAATAAACCAAGCTTGTATTCCATCATCATGTGTGGTTCTCCCATAACCTCACTCTGTGAAGGATCTGGAAAAAAAAAAGTCAACAGCATGAGGCTTTTACCAAGCTACAGAGACAAGCAGTAACTATTTTTTTTTTCTCTCCATTCTAATGCTTAGTGCAACAGTTAATTCACTGATTTTTGACAGTGTTGCACAATGCAGGTCTGTAACTCCTAAATATCCAAAGCAATTCTCAGATAAATACATCTATAGTGAAACAGTGTTTCATAAGGACCCACACACTTTAAAACCAACCAGTTCTACATAAACACAATCTCCTGTAGCTGATTAAGTTTTGCATTTAAAAAAACCTCAAGTCTGAGTGAAGCTCCTCTCTCACAGGTGCCCCACATCTCTTTCCAGTGCAACTTCTCTCCACAACAGGAGCTCACACTCCTCCCTTCTGTTAGCTGGGACACATTCATAGTCTATTTCCCACTTAACTGCCTAATTTCACAGAAATTCTATGCCCTTAAATATCTCTGAGATGTCCTCTGTTCTGTAAAGGATGCTTGACAATTGCCACTGTACTCAAAGGTTATTAAGGAATGTGCAGAGGACACAAGAGATACCAATACTGACAGTATGAACTTGATTTCCACACAAAAAAATAATTTTTTTTCGTTTTAAGGCCAGAAAAAAGGTTGTGACTGCAGTTTGGAAGAAATACACCTTTCTTTATGGATGTATCTAAGTGTTTCCCTTCCATAAATAAGTCATATTAACACCTCTGATTCCTCTACAGACACCAACATTTTGTAATCCAGTTCCAGATAAATGGAACCTTACCAAAACCACTTTCAACCCACCCACTCCTTAGCACTCTATAAAGATGAAACAGCTTGTTGTGAGCTGGTAAATAACCAAATTCCTATAAATTATGTTTGACATTTCTCTACCCCCAAACCACAATAATCTAAGATTCTTTCCCTTGCTCCCTGTAAATCCATCCCAGAAAATAATCCCAGATTTACCCCATGCCTCTAGATTCCCACTTATCCCTCCATTATTTCCAGTTTTCTATCTCCCTGGCTTTTTCCATTCTCCAATCCCACTTCAAAATACCCTCTGCCTCCTTCCATGTCCTTAACTACGAGCTAGAAAGAAAATTATTTTTTTTAACCTATGTTCCCAGGTTTATTCTATTTCACACAAAACTGTCCATCAGTATCCCACCACACAACTGCAAACTATTGAGTAGTTTAAGGGAGTCTTCCCCCACCACACCTCTGGTTTAGTAGTTCAGTATCTCTCCTCTAGCCTTTCTTTGGTTTTAGTTATAGAACTTCTAAAAACTTTGTGTCTTTGTAACCTCCACCTGTCAAAATCTGCACAAGTAGCTCAAAAGCTTTTGGGGAAACAGGCATACAATATTAAGTGCATAATCTTCTACTTCTTTAGAAACCCAGCCTACAAGCAAATACTGGCTTACTCAGTTATTTCAGAGTAATTTCCACACAACTAACACCTGAACCACATTTATTTCTTCTTCCCCCAGTGCTTCTTTGCCTTTAGGAATTCAATTTTTTCCTCCGTATTTTGTGCATTTCATTCTCTTTTTCCATAAAGGCCAAGAACTTCACAAATCCCAAATTTTACCGTTAAATGTTTCCGTAACATTCAAAACAATGTCTTTACCATTAAGGATATCCTCAAAACTGATGCATTCAGCATTTCCCCTCAGAGTATCCAGTGCTATGTTTGAGCTGTGAAGAAATGGGAGACGCTGGACCTGTAAAAAGACAACAAGAGGTCAAGTTCCTGCAAGTTGAAATTGGGGGGTTTGTATCTGGATTGCTCAGTCTGAAGTGACTGAGAAGCTACATGTGAAGTCTCTTCTTATTTCAGTGTTGGTTTTGAAGGAAGAGAACTACTGGCACACACAGACAGACTGGCCTAACATCACCATCTTCTATTGTTTATCTTTGTTTTGATAAGAACAGCCTTTCACTAGATTTGTATCATTCACTGCAGTGTAGGTACTACAGCAAATAGTGTAGTTAAAAGTAGGTTTTTTTTTCCTTCTCTGTTACCACATAAAGGTGGGGAGGCTCACTGCAACAAACACATCTACACCCTTAGATCAGTATTGGGCAGCTGACATATATTGCAGTGTTTGGAAACCACATTCAAAGTTTCCTACATCTCTGACACAAGTTGGGAATGAAATGAAAGAGCTATATTAATTTTCACGTCTAAATAGAATCCTCCTTGCAAATAATTTAAATCATAATTATTTCTCCGATTCCCACCAGTTCTTAAGATTTAAGTCACTCCCAGTCACTTTCAACACTCTTCCCTACCCTTCATGCACAGTATTACAAAAAAATTTTCAAGGGGTATATGCAGCATTTAGATCCTAAATATTTTAAGAATGGCATATCTGTACTCACAATTGCATTCACTACTAGTAGTGATACTTCATTTATACCATGAACATATTTTACAACCATAAAATTATCACATAGCTATCTCTACACAGAAAATACTTCCATAATCACTACTGATACAATTGTCAGAAGTTCAAATACATTATTATGGTAAATATTTTAGAAAAGTGAAATTAAACCACAAGAGAACTTGTATATGTAACCTGAAGTTGTGAGTGAAAAACCTTCTAGTCACCATATTTCTCCTACCCATCCCTCAAGAATATCTGAGGCGACACACCAGCAGGATATCCTCACCCATCTCATCTTCTGCCACGTGATAACATAAGTTAGGAAATAGATTTTTCCTCACAAGTCAGCACAGCTGATATCAAATGATGTTTTCATACATCCTGTTTGACTTTCACATCTTCGGGACTAGTGATTTCTGCCATGTTTAATGCAGCTCACTGCATCCATTTGAAGGGAATATAAAATTGCTCCAACTCACTTGGAAAAAAAACTCTAACAGCTTGACAAATTTCAACAAGCCAAAAAAAGTCTACTAGGACCAATGAGCTTTCTATGTTTCCTAAGGGACAAAGCCAGCCTCCCTCCAGTTACTCTCTCATCTTAAGAGATAAGAAGGAAAAGAAGACAGACTCAGCTTCCCAATTAAGAGTTAAAACCTTTGAACTTAACTCCCTGCAGATCTCCCCTCATCTTAGAAAGGCAGGCTGTGGAGCAATAATAAACACATAGCAAATTCACTGCTTCACGTTTCACATTATGTCTATGTCCATTTCCAAATCACTACCTGCTTCAGATTCTTAAGTCTCTCTGGCCTACAGACGCAGAGATTCCTTCCCATGAAGGTCATACGTTCCACAGAGGAGCGTTAAAGTTTAGGAATTAATATTCAACACCTCCTGCTTTTCTCTGAAGTCTTACAGGAAGCTTGTCCACAAAAAACCTGGAGCAGTTACCACTTCACCAAGTAACCAATAAAAGAAAGGTAGCTGAAAGGCATATTGACTGTTCTGGAAACTATTAATTGCAGTGTTTGGTTCGTTGGTTTTAAGAAAAACAGTCCAGCAAAATAATTTCTTTTGAAAACATAAGATATTTCAACAAAGTAAGATGCCTCTCTAAAAGCATGTTCCAAGATTTTTTAATTTTTTTTTTTTTCAAGTGGTTTAAGTTGTACCTGTTGGATAAAAATGCCTACCTGTTTCACTGCTCTGAATTCCATCTGCAGCTTTAAAGGTGCATGGAGTCCTTGAATATTTCTCAGCGTGGCAAAGTTTGTTTTATCTTGATTTAACTGGAACTATCACAAACAACATTGATTTTAGTTTTTAGAAAAGTTACTTTCAAGTACAGCCATAGAAGAGATCTGTGACATCCTACTTAAATGAACATTCTTATTAAATTTATATGTAAAAATCCCGCAATACTGTCATGTCTCAAACGTCCATGAAACACAGCGATGCAGCAATATTTGTGTTATGAAACTGAAATTGCTTTTTGCTAGATTTCATTACAAATCAATAGTAGCAATCTTATTTTGTCATTTTTGACAATTAACACACGTAACACCACCAAGTGGTGTAATTTCACACTGCTTTACATTACTACAATATTATCAGCACAGATTGGAAGCTAAGTCTGGTTTAAAGAACACAAACCTGAAAGTCACAATTTATGTTATTCTTAGCCATCAAAGACTCTACTTGAAAACACTTGAAATCCTACTTCATCAGAAGTAAAACATAACACCACATATACTCCATCCGACTCCAAAAAAGCAAAAGAAAGCTCATGATTTTACCAACTCTCTAAAACTGATGAGTAAGACAAAGGAAATCTATTTAGTAGAGGGTTCTTTTAATGAAAAAGTGCTGGCACTCAAATACTGAAGTACACTAACTTATGCTTAATGTTAAACTTGAGTAGTTCAGTATCCAGTCTCACATCTGGTTTTTATAGTAGTGACTACATGCCTGTAATGTTGACACAATACAATACTGTAAATGAAAACAAAAAATACAAATCTCTTATGTTAAAACCTGTACTCAAAAAGTCTACTAGTATGAGACTGTCATGCTGTTTATGCTAAGGCATCTTAAAAACCAATGGGAAAATACAAGTCAAAGGCATAGCATGCATTTTCTTCATAACAACCTGTATTGAACACTTCAAAAGTTAGTAGAGAATACCATTTATACGCCTCATCCAAAACTTACAATTTTGGTCACATTCTTTTTCCATTTCTTTTATTATATAAAGGTAGGAGTCCTTATCTGGGTAGCAGAAATACTTGGTTTCTACGAGTGCTACCTAATAACCTACTGTCTACAGCAGTAAAAAAACCCATGGAAGTCTTTTCCCATTCAAATGTACATAAAAATAATTCTTAAATAAATTGTCCATAAATGTACAGAACAACTAAACAAACAGTATGTGGAAAAAAACAATTTAGAAGTTTCACATACTTCTTAAGTGATCACATTGTCTATTTTAATTACTTTAATTCTGTGCATTTTTTTCTCTCTAACATGCAATCTTTTAATTATACAAGTTCTATACAGCAACAGACTTAGGTGAGTTATAGCAGTCAAATGTGGAAAAAACATCAATTCACAAATAGCTCTACAACGTTTATAGTGTTTATAAATAAGCTCATGAAGTTGGTGTCACATTAACATCATCCTTTTAACTGAAGACAACACTAGCACTGGTTAGAATTATAATATATTAAACATTGCATTCAGACTCATTATGCTGCTTAGTTTCGCAATTTGGAACATTCTATCTTAACACTGCCTTTGCTTCAGGACATTTTGTTACATCAGATCTTCTGTGCTGACAAAACGGGCACCAGAGACAAGATTCAGTTCAACCAGACACTTAGCCAAGGCTGTCAGTTCAGTCTCCCTTTACCTTCAAGACTGGCCTGACGACAGGTTAAGTCGTCCACAAGTTATGACTAAGCTAGACAATATTCCATACACTTAAAACAAACTGTATGTGTAAAATTTCTAGATAGGATCAAGTAATTTAATGAAAAATATCCATGTGTTCAGACTGGAAGTCTGAAAATTAAAATATATGGTAAACCTATAGACAAAACGGGAGGATCAGCCTTCCAGAAGCGACATGTGTTCCCTCCACCTAACTACAGAGGCTGCATACACAACTGGCTTCACTTTTAGATAACTAAACCTTACTAAACCAACCCCGATTTGGAAGCCCACTTACATATCTGAAGCGGAGAGAGTCACAAGTGCAAGGTTGACATTAAACAAATTTGCCAGCAATGGTACTGGTTTTGAATATCCTTATTCTGTTAAAGACAAGACCCTGCTCATTACTTGCTACCACACAAAGCAGTCCAGGTAACCACACTGTTAATTTAAATTTCATAATTAGTTAAGAGTAAAGATGGCTACATCTGATGTTACACTTACATTTTTTTCTGACAACTCCAGTGGGTGGCTAGGCAACAATTCATTTTTCACACTTGTAAAGCTAGAAATACAAAGTAAAAAAAAAATGAACTTCAAATTAATTGGGCTATTGCTTTTGAAGTTGCATTTCAAAACTAATCTCAGATACAAACATTAACCCACGGAGACCCAATTAGCACAGTCTGAACTACAAAAAACCCCTCCAATTTAATAGTGAAGCAGCAAATAAGACCTCTAACTACAGCACTAACAGAACAAAAATAATTAAGATTTCAGGCATCCTTTTCAACTTGTTTGACAAAACAGAATGACAGTTTTTCTTCCTTGACCCCCTTCAGAAACAGAGAAAAATATCAGTAAATGAAAAAATTATACATTTAATTATGTCCAAGCTACATGATATCTCCAAGCTTTTGAAACTGAATGTTTTAGATACAACTAGGGGGTGAAGGTATTACCCACATTTTAAACTCCATGAACTTATTCTAGATTCATTATCCAAGACATGTACGTAGTTTTGCACTCATTTAAAATGGCAAAACCCCAAACCAGTTTTTACTATATTAACTTTACTTTTTGTACCAATGCTGAAATTAACCATTTTCCACAGTGCTATTGCACATTCACGCATGTGTATATTAAAACTAGCATGTATTTCAGAATTATGAATACTTTGCCATCTCTTCTCTAAATAGCAGTATCACACAGGTAAAAGTCCATTAATATTATCTACTTCTTGAAGAGATGTTTCACAGAAAATTCACAATTGAAAGATTCTGATTAAATACATGCACTTCAGGACACAGCTTTTGCAATACATCTTCCAAGAATCTTCTTTAAAAGACAACACTTAACAGCTATTTTCTTCCTGTATCTGAAGTTTGACATTGGCTATTGCACAATTCAACAAGAAAAAGTAAAGCGTACCCTCTACGCAGAAGATCATGACCTTCAAATGGTCCTGAAGCTGAAAATTCAGTAATTGGGATACTATCCTTCAAGAGAGAAGCAGCGCCTCTGGAATTCTGGAAAAAAAATAAATTGAGGATTACTTTAAAAGAAGCAGACCCCTTTCATACGGGCCATCAAGCTAAGCAAATGAAACAGAGTACTACTCCGAGACTCCTTAAACCACACATGTAGAAGCCCTAGACTTTGGAGTCTCTTTAAACAAAAAAACCCAAAGCAATCCTTTACACAAAAACACAAGCACCACACTAAATCATAATTCTTTCAGAGAGTCTGATAACAGTTAAAGGTACTGATAACACATTCTTTGGATCCAGCTAAACAGTTAGACTTGCAATTAACCCTTGTTCATTCATTCCTGGGCTGCAGGGATGGAAAGGAAGAAGGCAGGCCATGCTCAGCTGACAGAACAGAAAAGAACATGCCTGAGCATTCCCTCGCTTACTTCAATACAGACACAATTAAGTAAGATCAATTTGATTTTATCCATGGCTTAAGGCTGCCATAAAGAGGACAAGGTGGATTCAAGTGGTCTAGTACGCCAGTTAACTGAAAGAGCAAAGGAAAAACAGTAACTTGTAGCAGAAAACCAAAAAAAGCACACCTCCACAGACTTACTAAGTCAAGTCATCCTAACCTAGATCACTAATTTCATGCTAAACTGCCTGATTTTATTTAAGTGATTTCAGGATTATTCATACAAATTGCTCCACAAAAAGGCCAATATATAATGAATTCTGAAAGGTGACAGCAATAGTCTGGAAGAGGACAGCAATGAGCTGTTCGAGTTTCCTCCAGCGGCACTGTCAGATCCAACAGAAAATTCATGCTTACAGTTAAGGTCTTCTGTACTAACGTGTTAATTGTCAGTAACTTAATGGCTATTAGAAAACCCTAAATTACCTGTTATTGCACGCATAGAAAGTATGCATCTACCAACCAACGTACTCAACACTGACCAGACCTTTCTGAGATCGCTGTAAGCGAAAGCGCTAGAGAGATACATTACTTGGAAGAGGTGACTAGAGGGAAAATCAAAGCCAAAGTCAAACTTAAGTAGAAAACCGTGAAATATTCCCCAAAAGCAACGCTCTCAAGCTACGCCAGTGCCCAATCCATCATAGGGGGTCACACCACCGCAGTCCCCCCAGAGGACCGCGGCGTGACCTCCCGCCGCGAGAGCTGTCGCGCTGGCTCCGGGAGGCTGGGGACGACCGGGGCTCCCAGCCCCCCACCCCCAGGAGAAGGGCTCTAACCGCAGCCACGCGCCCTTCGCGCCCTGCCGGCCCGAGCACCCATGAGGATGCCTAGCGGAGACAGACCGGCCGGCGCAGGGGAGGGCGAGAGACGCCTCTCCTCCGGTGAGGGCCCCCGACCGGGCAGCGCCAGCGCCCGCCATATCTGCGCCGGACCCCCATGACTCAGCAGGGCCCCAACGCCCTTCACCCAACGCCCGCCACCCCCGGGGATCCCAACGGCCGAGTGGGGGAGCGGCGTAGGCAAGCACACGCGTACCGGTCCGGTCCGCCCCGCTCCGGCACCACCACGACCCCCGCCCGGCACCGCCGCCGCCAGCCCGCACTCACCATCTTGGCCCCGCACGCGCAGCCACTTCCGCCTCCTCCGCCTCCTCACTTCCGCCCCGCCCCCCGCGCGTTGCGTCACACGCAGGGAGGGAGCTCCGCGCCCCTCCCCCCGGCCGCCGGGGGCGCGGGGGCGGGGCCTATCGGGGGCGGGGCCTCCCCGGGGCGGGGCCGCTGCTGCCCTCGGGCGGCGCGGCTGGCGGCGGCTGCCGGGTGCCGGGGTGCGGTGAGGGGCGAGGGGCGAGGGCGTTCGCTCCGGCCCTGTGCCCTCCTCGGCCGTGGCCTGCCTGCTCGTAGGCTGACTGCGCTGTGCTCTCATGCCGGCAAAACCCAGCGGTTTTGGTACCGCTCTGGCCCCCAGCTGGAGCTGACCAGCGGCTTCCCACAGCAGGCCGAGGCAGCCGTGTTGTGGCCTCAGGTGGGGGCTGCGTTTCCTGGTCAAACCCATCGTCTCCCAGTGGGCCACAGGCAGCAAAAGCAGAGAACTTGGGTGACCCCACCAGCGTCACAGCGCTGATGGCCTGAGGTAGCAAAAATGAGGCAGTGATGCCTCCTGCGGTAAACACGGCTCTGGGAGCTGGGACAGCCATGGAGCCCCCCCGGGCTGTACAAGAGGTGTTGGGGTGCACTACTCTACCAGGGACCTCAGGCAGCCCTCGGGGCCCTCATCTTCTGTGAGTGACCAACAGGGACAGGCCTGCAGCAGGTTAATCTTTGGAAATGAGTTTTGAGAACGGTGGATAAAAGCTACTGTGTTAATAGGCAGGTATTAATAGCCACAATAACAGTATGGTAACAGAGTAATATTAGCTTGCACTTAAAGAACTTTGAAAGACTTTCAACAGATTTCAATATGTAGCTCCAGGTGTGTGTCTGGTGTATCTATTTTACATATTTCTTCTTCTCCTGTAGCTCATTCAACACTTCAAGATTTTGCCCCAAATTACCCTGGTGCTACAAATGTCATATAGAACCATAGAACAGTTTGGGTTGGAAGGGACCTGCAAGATCATCTAGTTCCAACCCCCCTGCCATGGGCAGGGACACCTTCCACTAGACCAAAGCCCCATCCAACCTGACCTTGAATGCTTCCAGGTAGGGGGGGGACAATTAAACATCACATCTTGCACACAAAGCAATAAATGGGAATTTTATATATGTTTTAGTGTCACTCTCAGCTTTGGAAAAAAAATACTGAAAAATTCATACGCTTTATATTCGCTTTTCCTCTTTCTTCGGCAAAATTAGTTCACCACTTAAAAAAAAAACATTTTCAACCAGAGTTCTGGCCCTTTGTATTCAGGTTTTAGGCTTAAAGCAAAGACTTCAAAAGAATGAGAATGGAGGACTGGGGTTTTTAAAGAATTTTTAGGAAAAAGGGTACCACAAAGGTTTCTCTGATCTTATAATGGGTACTTGGATATTGTGGTGCTGGATTCATTATTATAGAATAGATGTGAATACAAAAAACAAATCAAGTTCCTGTTTAACTGCAGCTTACAGAAAAAGCCAGGTTTGTCACTAAATGTATTTATTTATTGACTGAGTTTGTTGATCCAGGATATGACTGTAGAGATGAAACATCTAACTTTCAAAGTCATTCTTGCAGGACACAGACAGGATGCAATCACTCCATGTACATTTTTGACATCACTGCAATCCACAGTCTAGGCTGCATAACATAAAAGAACATACATTGCAAGAAAGATCTGGTTTTCTTTTAAAGCCTTTCACGCTGGGGAAAACTTCCAGACATAAACACAAATCACACACGTATTTTCTCATCAAATTACCAAGTATTTTAAATTGGAGCGAGGTTTGATTTTTTTTTTTTCACCACCAGCTTCATTTTAATGATCTTACAATGAGCATCTCAACGTGGATGATTGGAACAGTATCTCATTCCCCTCTGCAGCCCTGCTGCAATTTCATAGGAGTTACATGCGCAACCGCCAGGCTGACCAAACCTTTGATCAGAAAGGATAGCATGTGGTGAGCGATGAGTGCTCCAGCTGCTCAGAAGCAGTAGGTATGGCTGTCCTCTGTGCTGGAGAAGATTTCAAGGCTGCCTCCTGTACTGGGCTCACCACAGTGCAGACAGCAGCCCACAGCAGCTGCTCCAGCACTCAGGGCCCTGTGTGCTGAAACCTGCCTGCTGGGGAGTGTTGCTGGCATGCAGGTCTGGTTAGTCTGTCTGAAGGCATCTTCCAGACCAATGGTAACAGGGTGGGAAGTGAGATGCAGTGACTGTGGTTGCTGAAGAGGCTGTTTGTGTATGTGGACACTCTTAAAAGAGTATGTGAACACTCTGAAAATAACTACTGCTCTTAAATTATTACTTCTGTAAAGTTAGGATACTTCATTTCACATGTTGCTTTTAAAGATAACCTGCAAATTATTATTTTTTTAAGAACAATTTTTTCATCATACTGTGTAGAGAAGGTCCGAAATGTATGAATGTTTTAAATATTTTCTGAATTTTTTTACCTCAGCATTTTTGGGATGTCAAATTTGGTCTTTTTGGTTTAGCTGGGGGACTTCACTGAGGTTTCAAGTGATCCTTAGATGACGGATTCTTTTATCTTTTAGAAATGAGGAAAGTGTTTACTCTTTAAAAAAAACCCATACTGTTTCAAATCCTCTTTTAGCAGTTAAATTGGTATTAACAAATATAAAACCTCATTAAACAAAGTTTGACACAGCCTGACTTAAAGCAAATTCCAGTTTCAATTACTCAGCTTTTTCTTGCCTGGATTCCAGTATGGCATCATTTCATACGAGGACTGGACATTTCCCCTTGAAGCCTCAGGGAGAGGCTTACCTGGCGGACTCAAAATTTGTCATGACAGAGGCACAACATGGCTGGTGGGGCAAAGGCTGCCACATACCAGCCTTCCCTGCCCACAGAGGAAGAGATCTACAGAAGCCAGTTCTTTTCTGGAAACTCTACTGCTATGTTAAAGCAGTTTTTGAGCTAATGTATCCTGCCTTTCTACTAAATTAAATGGTGCTTTTTTACCCCTCTCATTCCCAGAGCTTTTTTGTGTATAGAGGGATGGAAGATAGAAATATCCATTGATTTGCACCATCAGCCCTACTTAATAGCAAAAGGAGTATGTTTTCCAAGGAAACTTGCCTTTGTATCCATGATTTTTAATACTGATGCGGCTTTGTCGCTTTTCAAAATATAATTCCTTTGACATATCAGTGGGCAATCTGTTCTGACTACGTGAACCTCTATCAGAAGAAAACCTTTATCCTGTGGGACTGGGAAACTCTTTCACTGGTTTCTGTCAACAGCCAGCTATAACCTGTTAAAGTGAAAGTACTTTTTATTTGTTTTTAATCAAATCAAATAAACACATTTTCTTTGATCTTTAAGAAGTCCTTTCTTGTTAACTTGCTTTATACTTTTATGTTTTGGCATTCATTGTAAATCTAATTATTTAAAATGTTATTTTGTTTTAAATTATTAAACCTTTTCTGAATTTAAGATAAACAGGGTCATGTTTTGTTAAAGATTAAAAATAAATTTCACACAAAACTGCAAAACGTAGCAAAGATAATAATGTGTAGGCGTCAGAGTGTTCCAAAACAAGACTCTCTAGGGGCTCTTCTGAACACACGGCTACGTTAAAACCATGTTCTGAAAAGGCTCAGGAAACCCCTGACTCTAACCCACCCTTTCCTGAAGCTGGTGAAAGTATTTAGAAAAAAAGTTACCGTTGCAGGGAGGAAAAAAAAAAAAAAAAAAAAGAATCCCACATACTGCCAAAGCAGATTATTTTTTCCTGTTTGTTTACCAGCGAACTCTACAGCTTGCGGGGTTTTCTTGAGTCAACACTTGCCCATTCTCATCATTCAAATGCAGCAAGCAGCCCAAGAGATGACCAAAAAAGGTGCATTGTTATCTCACTGTGAAATGTAAACTTTTTTAACATGCTATAGCATCCAGTGGGGAAATAATTCCAACAATCCCTCGTTTCATTATTTGATGTATAAATCGTTAGTAAATTTTAAATGAAAAAATGGTCTAGCTATAGAAGTGTCTTCAGTTCCTGTTTTGGTAGGTCAAACAAGGGGTGTCAGTTGGTTTTTATACAAGTTACATACTTGGATTGAAAAGAGGTCTTTGTTGTCTTGAAGTGATGACTTATTTTGTAGCTTGTCAGTGCTTTTGGAAGTCTAGGACTTCTTTATTTGTCGTAATCCGTTGTTCCGACTGTGAGAAACCGGGCTTCTCTTCTGTGTGGCTCCTTTTGTGGACTCAGAAAAGCAGGAGGCTGTCATAGGGAGATCCAGTCACTAGGGGATGCTCAGTAGCCAAACACTGGGCTTGCCAGCCTCCTCTCTTCTGTCTAGCTAGGAGTTAGATGCTTGTGGCTTGGGTACTTTTTCTCTTCACTCGCAATGCCGTGAGAATTATGAAAAAAACAAGGTCAAAAGATAAAAAGCAATGTATATGCAACAGCTGAAGCTACATGGGCAGTACCTGGAGGAATGCTGGTAGACGTATTTCCCTATTAATGGCTGAATAACTTTCCAGTGAGCTCTATTACCTCCTTGTGACAATATTCATCTTAAACTAATCCTTCAGACTGAGTGCAAAGTTTAACCTATCCAGTATTCACGTAGTCAGTACCTCACTGCTCCACAGACTGGTTTTTTTTGGCACTGAAACCAAGTCCCTCATGAGAATTCACAGAAAACCATTTTTATCTCCCCCCTTAGCCTGGAGTGATCCGCCTCCCAGAAGCATAGACACGTATAGGTGAGACTAAGAGCACGTTTCCTGTGAGAGTGTCTTCCTAAGGGAAACCTTGAAAATAATTAATAGCAGTCACAGCTGAAAGAATTGAATGGAACATTACTTCCCATTCCTGCTACTGTGCAGGAAAATAAAAAATCACCCGAGAGTTTGCCAAAATGCCTAGCAGCAGAAGGGGATCTGAGACTGCTCTGACTCGTAACCATATCAATTAAGCAGCAAGATAATCAGAAGTCACCTTAATTTCCTCTTACAGCTAAAGACAATAAATGAACCCATGATCACCAAGCTGGAAAGTTGGCGTTTCGCACAGAAAACAGACATTTTCAGCAAAAACATATGCATCACTAAAAATAATGTTTCTTTTCCCTATAAGAAACTGTCAACAGAAATTTTTCTCCATGTGCTTTTTCTGTCATTTTAAAAACAAAAACCGTGACAAAGTTTCTGATCCAACCACAACGTGCTACTTAAGAATGCTAACATTAGTCACATGGATGGTATGATGGTGGCTGGCTTAGAAGTAGTTAATGCTCAAATCTTCAAAGGCAATTATGAGTTGAACTCCTCAGGATGTGAACCAGTGAGCCTAGGTTTAGCCAGCAAAATCAGAAGTGGGTCTAAAGCCTCCTGAATTTTGGCCAAGCTTGGGTTTAAAATTGAATCTGATGACTCATTTCTGATAGAAAACTGCAGTTTGCTCACATGTAGGCAAACAGAAGTCGTAGCTTACAGTAAGCAGCTTGTATGCAAATCCTGACACTTGCAGAGAGCTCGCTTGAATTTCAGAGGGTTCCACACGGGTGCAGCGATCCCACAAAGTGGAATTCACTGAGTCAAGGCTGGAGCAAAACAGCAACATTTGTTTTGTACAGAAGAACCATTACAGTATTTCTTCAGGAAAAGCTTTTATGGAATTCAACAGTACTATATTGTAAAGGGTGTTGGCAGTTAATTAATTGTTTCTATGGAGAAAATAGTGTATTACGAATTTTATTTTTGTTCATTTTTCTGGAAACTATTATACATTTTCCATGGATGATTTATTCATACTTCCTTACTGCAGCTTTTCCACACAATGGGCTTAACTTTTTTGCTCTTTGTATTGCACCTCTTAATTCTGAGCCTCTACAACTACCTGGTTTATGACATGAATTACTTTTGTGTTATAAGTGTCATACTTATATAGCTTAAATAATGTTCCTGTGCTCAAGTTTATTGTTGAAAGATGCTGAAGCATCACTAGGAAATGCTGTGACAGAAACTGTCAAGGAATTCAGAGTGACAGCTCTATACTTACCAAGTAAAGAATGTTGCAGCAGATAGCCAGTACAAGTTTATTTGCACAAAGTTATTGAAGCACATACCATTACAGTGTTGTCGAGGACTTTTTATTTAGCATATTGAAATAAAACTAAAGAGAAAGGAAACAAATTAAGATAATACTATCAGGCAAATTCCCTATTTTTAGTTTCAGAAGAAAGTAGAAACTCCTTTTTTGTAAAGGAAGATTGCGAATTGGATTCAGAGTGACCTTTTAGGTTAAATTAAAAAAAAAAAAAAAAAAAGAAAGAAAGAAAAAGCAAATATTTTAAAGAATTAGATTTAGGCTGGAACAAAGAAGATGCAAATTAACTGCAAAAAACCTTGTGTGGTTTCTTCTTCAGAAGGACTTTTTTAAGTTGTAAAAGACTACCGGAAAAACAACCCCCAAGCCATTTATTCAAAAGAGCAAACAGTCCTGAAAGGGTTTGGGAAATATATACAGTGGACATTTTAAGAGAGACTGTCATATCCTCCTCTGAGAGTAAATTTGTGTGAATACCTTTGTGGTGAAGGATCAGAGTGGGCAGATCAAAGCAATATTCGGGCTCAAGGGAGACAAGGAGGGGGAAGGGAGGTCGTCATAGGATCACATTTGGATTCAAGGGCTCCTCTTGGCTCACTGAGCCCTGTCCACTGCTGTTACAGAGAGCCATGCTATATAATTATTTTCATAACATCTTAATAAACTTGCATATTAAGTTAACTTGATCCCATTCCTCTTCCTTCCTCCCTGACTGTTCTTATTCTGGGAGGTTGTGCTGGAACATCATTGCTCTGGTCATGAAAACTTCATGTCTGGGCAGAAATTATTCAAAGCCAGTTTATACCTATTTGTTCCAGTGGCTATTAGCTCACATGTTTCTTCCTCCATGAAGAGGACATGAAGCCTCCAGGCCGTCTGTTCCATTGATAATTCGAGTAACCCTTCCCAGAACATCCTCCAATTTTAAATTTCTTTAACATGACTAGTCAGACTTTTGTAGAGTGCTTCAGATGAGGTCACATCAGTGCCTACACAGCTACAGTAATACTATTCTCCTCATACTGTTTAGGATCACATTTGCTTTTTTTCATAGTTGCATCACACTGGTGCTCCATAGGCTACTCTCAGGCCTTCTCTTCATCACAGATCTTTAACTGGCAAGCTGCTAGTTTACTGCAGAAAGTCTTGTTCTTAATCTCTAGTCAATTACCTTGTTTTATTCTGTTACATTTCTATTATTCTAATGTAATCCATATGTGATTAGTCTGATATTCCTTTGGTCTGAGACATCCTGACTTTCTGGGCTACCATTAAATTTAGCATATTTCTACTTCTTGTGGGACCATCAGCTATGGAAATTTTAAGTAAGACTGATCCTAGAAACAGTCCCTGAAGAAGTCCAATATATCCTGATTCATCCCATTTCAAGGCACTTCATTAGAGTCTTCTCTCTGAATAATATTTTATTCAAATTTCAATTCTGCCATCAATATCCTTCTTCTCCATCTTAAACAATATTTTTCCTTGTGACTTGTATCAAATACCAAACTAAAATTATGCTAGATGAAAGATGTAATTTACTGTTTCCAAAACCTCCTTTACACGATCAAGGAAGGACATTATATTGCTTTGATCCTAGAAAATCCATTTTTTACTCTATGTTATTTTCCAATTACCCAATGCCTAATTATCCTCTCCTTAAAAATTTATTCTAAAATTACGCATATTGTTATTGTCAGAATGACTATACTGTTATCTAGAATACCCCTTCCCTCTGTTTCTTAAATGCAGTGTCTAGGTGAACCAGTAGCCAATAGATAAAACCAATACAAATTTGTAAGATATGTGGAAATTCCTTATTGTAAGATTTGTTGCTATGCTGATTCTTTGAGTATTGGAGGATGAAAATTACCTAGAAGATTAAATTTAGGCCATTCAGCTTTTAAAATTTTTCTGCCACCTTGGAAATAGGCATTTACAGATCTCTTCAAAATTGCCATTCAACCTTGCTACCATGTTATACCCTCTCATTCTGCTTCAAAACTGAGGCAGAATATTCATTTGTGGGGGCCCTGCCCTGGCTAGAAATTTGGATCTACACCAGATTTTATGAACAACTATATCTACATTAAAACTATGATTATTAATTTTTCCAAATCTTACTTTCCCTCTAGAGTCATGCTAAATATGATTATAGTAAAAGCTATAGTTTTTGGCTTCTGTTTGAGAATAGCATGCTGACAATCCTGAAAAGATGAAAAAAATCCTTTGAAAAAGAGAGGAAGGAAGAGTGTCTGGAGCCTTCTCCTCTGGGATATTTCTGTCTAAAGAGTTTAAATAAGGCTCATGCCCTAAAAGTTGTGCTGTACTGTAGCTTCTCAGTGCACAAGATTTGGCTAAAGGAGAACATAATTTTCTTTTTATAGTTGACAGGTGACATGTGGATCTGCTCTGCATCCAAAAGAAACAATTATTGCTAAATCTGAGAAGTAGCATTGGGATTGGGTGGTAAAATGTCTCTAGTATTCTCTCCCTCGGAACAGGAGATATTTCTGAATATGCTTATATTATTTCTTATTTCACACCCATTTTGATGAATGCGAGATTAAAGTACCAGGCCTATCATGCAGCTACAAAATAGAGGCAATAAATATGCTGTGCCAGTGGTGGTCACAAAATTCTTAAAACAAAATAAATCCAGTGTGTTTCCAAAACTCTAGCATTTTTCCACTCTTTAAATAAAGAAAATATTATAAACATCAGGTGTAGTTTAGCATTTTACATTACCCACATTTAGCTCTGCCTGCTAACATGTTTTCTTTATTCCTTGAAGCAGTCCTTAGGTCCAGCCCAAAACATGTGCTTCTGCACTTTTCCTGGCTGATTTTCAGACAGAATAAAAATTACACTCTGTCTTTACAATACGTTCCCAGAAGTCTACTAAATGGAGACCACCTATTCATTCATTAATAATCTCAGCTAGTGTTTTGCTAGTCTGACAATGAGTCTAATGCTAAAATCTACTCTTCTTTTTCAATGCTACATTTCCCCATGCTTTTTCTGAGTTTTTCTTAAAGCCTTGTGAATTTATTCATCCTTCATTTCATATCCAGTGTGCTCTGAGCTCATGCTTTCTGTAGCTCAATGACAGGTATTATGGAAAAAAATCTGCCGTTAGTCGATATCTTCATCTGCTCTGCTTCCAGCCACAACTCACATGTGTTATGGGGACTGATAACTGTCTGAGTTTGCTATCGCTGTGGTTTCCAGAAAAGTTGGCCCAGATTCCAGAAGCAGAAGAGAATTCCTCTGAATGAAGATTACAGAGATAAGGAGCATGAAATTATGTGTTTGGCCTTCATTCTAGATACGCTTATCTATTATTAACCACTGTCTGGCATATTTGAACATAATAAGAGGTGAATGTTAGGTGATAAGAAAGAGTGGATTTCAGGATTATTTCTCTGTTCAAAGGATTTTACATCTGTCCTACCCCCCACTTCCTTTCCTAGCATTTTAAAACCACACGTTACTGAACTGTGATAAGTAAAACATCAATATGTTAATCATAATAATGTTACAATAATTTCATCGTTTGGAAAATGATGGAGAAAGAAACTCAATTCAATATATTTATTGAGGAGGGAATCATGGAAGAGAACTCCTTGAACCGGTATCTGTACTTATTCACAATAAAATATTAGAGACTATATCTGTCTTACAGCCAAAAGAAGGATGCTATGTGCTTATTTACTGAAATATGAAAGCAAAAAAACAGTTTTCCATTGTCTTCCTTTCATATCTTCTCCTTGCTTTTCTGAGTTTCCTGTAGCAAAATCTAACATGACAAATTTGCAAAATTTTGGAGAACATATCCTATTTTCTATATGAATTCTGTGAACGTAACAGTGCCAATTTTCCTTGAAACTTTGAGAGTCCAGGGAGTCAGTGTCTAAGCATGGAGTCATGGCACCTCATTGGGAAATCCTCCTTCATTATCAGTTTACCTCTATAGTCTCTTACTTTCTTTGTCCTTTCCTGATTGCAGACCCTTTTGCTTCTCTTGCAACACATATTCCGCTTTGGCTTTCCTCCTTACTAGCAGTGAAATCCATATTACAGGTGTATTTTACAAGTTTGGTTTTTTCTTCAAGCCAGAGAGAAGCAGAAGAGGAAAACAATAAAGACATAAAATAAAGCATTTTCTTCTCTTCATCTAGGTGAAGATTGTACAAAGACTCATTTATAACAGGCTATGAGCCTTAATTACAAAGTTTATAGGTAGGTTTAGTCCTCACATCGCAGCCTCTTCCTTCCTCTCTAGATCACTGTTCCTTGGAGCTCACAATGTGTCTGCATTTTCCTAAAAAATCAGTGTATCTTCCTCTCCAGGAAGTGGCTTGTTCTTTTATAGCAAAGCCAATCTTTGTCCTCTCTAAAGGCCATATATCCTCTGCTGTCTAGGGACAACACCCCTGAACACATCTGTCTAGACACACTAGAGCCTGCCTTCCCTCTTCTGATCCTGAAAAACTGACATCCCCTTAAAACAGATTTTACAGCAAACTTCACGTGTCCATGCAGATGCAGAACTGTGATTTTGAAGGGCATTTGTCCTTACCCACAGTTGTTTTCATGCCTGTAATACGAATGGTAATTTTTCATAAGTAAGCCTGTATGGGTCACTTCTCATTCATCCTTTCCCATGCTATAAAACAAGACAAAACAGAACAAAATACATCATAGTATTTTTTGAGTAAGCTGGACTCTAACATTTAAAAAATAAAGGACAGCCTATTAGTTCCCTGTTGATTCTTTGTGGTCCACTGGTAGGGAATGTGGGGTGTCCTATAAATGTGATTTGATAAAAGCTGAGGCTGGGCACCCTGCTGTTTTTAAGGATCACGCTGAGACGAACTGCTGGTAGGATATGCAAGACAGCAGATTTGTTTATCCTTATTTCTCCGCTCACATCCCTGAGCACACATGGTTGCTGTTTTTGTTTTGACTAATTTTGACTTTTTTAAATGTGAGAAAAGTGGTTAAAATGACGTAAACCCTGTCTGAAGTTGGAACGCGTGTGAAAGAGTGGAAATGCTGACAGGCCTCTGGCTGGAGCAGCGTGAATAGCTGTCCTCCAGGGCTGGATGCTCTCCTGCCCACCCCATCCCATTCACTGAATTGTTCTCTGGAAGGAGGAAACCAGGCAGCGACGTAAGGAAGCCCACACGCTTCACACACACTGGTTCAGAGGGATTGCCCAAGACCTTGTAGCAGCCCAGAATCTAGAGGGATGTATTTGCTGTTCCCATCTGCTTGAACATACCTTATGATTTTCCCAAGTAATTACATCCCATCATTAAGATCTGCTAGCAACGACAATGGATTTTGATAATTTTTTTTCCCTGGATTTTATTTATCCTTGAATGTGTAGATTTTACTGCTTTCTTAAACTAGAAGTAATTTCCCTTGTATGCAGGTTTTCTCTGTTACACATGCACACACACAAAAAAAATTTGCTCACTGATATTACTTATTTGTATTCGTGTAAAATATGAAGGCATCCTGGTGTTGGACAAGGGTTTCATTGTGCTAGGTGATGTACATAGAGAGAATGAAAAGATAATTTCTGCTGTAACATGTTTATAGTCCAAGCTAAGGAAAAGTCAAGAGGTGAAGTTTGTAGACCAGACCTACAGCCTTTAATCTTTTTGTGTCATAGCTGAGTAAGTGATGTTGATTTAAAATACCCTAGACATAGACTAAGATGCCCTTGGGAATACAGATTCGTATGCATATAAGCATATGCATATAAGACTGTAAGTAATACTGTGGCAGAACATGTGTACATCATCTTTACACTAATTAAATTAAGTCAGGATAACTGTAATTCCAGGAAGAATGTTGAAGAGGAAGACATCAGAAAAGATAACTGAGGTGGGACTTTCTAGAAGCATGGTTAGGAAAATGAATGTGGCAGCAGATAAGCTGGTAAATCCATTTGCTTTTGGGAGAACTCCATACCTTTATATCAATGATAAAGTAGTTGGAGAAGAGTTTTGCTCTAAGATGGATTTTTTCTTTTACTGAATTCAAGCTTGTGTTAGAGGTTCACTTTTGCTTCACTTATGTATTGCTTCACCTGGGGAACGAATAATAGCATTGGGACGCATGGAAAGTGCAGGCAGACAAACCACCAGTTATAAACACAGGTCACAGTATCTACTAAACACCATATGGAAGAAGTAATTTTTCATTTTTGTGGTGAACTTGGCATTCAAAGAGTGCAGTGCAAATTGAAGAGTACAATGGATTTGTGCTGTTTAAAGAACTAACAAAGATATTTCTATATGTAAGCAGTCAATGTACTTGTCCTAGGACAGTTCCAAAGATAATTTTCCCAATCACCTTTCATATTTAACCCATATTTAATCTGAACCATTTGTTTTTCATCCAGAAGTTTATTTCTTGGAAGTCAGCTTTATGATTGTAATAATCTATTTTGTTTAATACAGAGATTACAGTGTGTTTCTATCAATGTATTATTGGCAACAGTGAACAGAAAAAAAAAAACAAACCCTCACCAAGTACAGTTATCGACAGACTGAAGAAAAGAAACATCCATCCTACTTCTTGTTCCATTCTGATTAACTTTACATCTGAAGGCTTCTGGCATGAGGAAGCAGTTTTGCAACATAGGTTCCTGGGTGAGATTCTTCTAACCAAATACAGATGTCTACATGACAGATGTCTACCCTGGTGCTAAACCTCCTAGCTTTGCTGTCAGTGATGCTCTTATGGCACAGTTTGTCTTACACTGAAATGGATGACTCAGGAGATGCATCCTCTTCTTTGCCCTGTTGGAATCCACTTGTAAACTTTATTTCAGTATTATTTGAAGGACTCACAAATATCTAAGTATTAATGAATTTATCCTGTTACTTAACAAGTCAGCAGCTGATTTATAGTGAGATAAAGTTTTTTGCCCCAAATCACAAAAGAGCCTGTAAAAAAATGTTGGAAATGACAGTCTCCTTGGTTCTAATCTGGCAGGCTAGACAGAACATCCTTCCCCTCTTCAAGAATTTTTGAAGCTATATATAAGCACTTTATCTCTCTACATCATGCAGCTATGTTTATTTCTTGATTCTGCGTTTCAGTAATAATTCAAATAGATGCTTAAATGCCACTGAAGCTAGACTAGATTTCATCATGTGGTTTAGGTGTTCCCCCATATTGCATTCCTCTTATGATCTTGTAAATCATATAATAATTTAGCTTCGAAGGGGTTTTAGGACATCATCTGGTCTAAACCCACTCCCCAAACAAAATGGGGTCCACTCTGAAATTACACCATGTTGCTCAAGGCCTTCATTTTCTCTGAGGATGAGGATTCTGCACCAGCTGCTTTACCCACCTAAGCACCTCATTGGGAAGGTTTTTTTCCTTATAAGAGCTGCAGCTTGCCTCTCTGAGAAGAATCTGGTTTCTATAACCACTCGTTAACTAGTTGTAGACATCAATCAGATCCCTCCTTAGGCTTCTGTTCTCAAAGCTTAATGAACCCAGTTCTCACACCCTCACTTCCTATGTCATGTACTCCATCCCCTTAAACATTCTGGTAGCTGTTCTGCTGGTCTTGCTCTACTTTGTCTGTCTCTGTACTGAAGATGCCCAAAACACAGATCAGTTCAGATTAATCTCATAAATGCTGACCAGAGAGGGAAGATCACCTTCCTCTGTCTGCTGGCAATGCTCTTATTAATGCAGCACATGGTTATCATTCAGTTCTGCATGGGAATACTGATGCAGAGCTGACAATACAGAAGAGTGGGCACTATGCAGGTCCTGCTTTTATTCATAACCATGCAAAGTTATCTCTCTTCATTGCCTGAGGGCTGACTCAGGCAAGAAGAAATCCCAATGGTAAAAATCCACAAATTCAGCAAATACTAACTACCTTTGAACTTTGGTTCCAAAACCTTTTTGGTTTCAAAACTTGTATTGGATGATTTATTCTTCAATTTGTCACTGCTTAAGGCAATGTGTTGATTTAATATATGTTTTTCAACTGAGTTGAGCAACAAATTTTTCTCATTAGTGTTCATGAAAGGTGCTGAATGTTTTGGGTGAGGGTTGTGCCTAGTGGAATTTTGACAAACTCAAGTATCCCAGGCAAAAATCAAATGTCGTACATATTTTACTTTTGGGGGTTCACACCAGTTAAAAAGCATGTCTTCATGATACAGTTTCAATTTTGAGTGATACATCTTAATTTTGTCAGATTGTAAGTGCTGAGTAGAAGACCAAACCATGAAATCAATCAGAAATGGTGCTATTAGTCCCTTTATATAGATGCTGGGTAAAGCTTGCTTCAACCTCTCTGAAATTTGAAGCTGGAAAAAACAGGAGAAGAATACTAGAAGCTGTTAAAACTAACAGAAAAGTATTTATAGTATTTTTTAAAAAACTAATCAGATATCTGGGTGGACAAATTCCAACATTAGCAGTAGCTAGGATCCAGTTTATGATCCTTGACCAGTATGAAACAGAGCTACTTGGCCTGTATCAATGTATAAAAGACCTGCTTCTGCCCCCATCCTTGTCTTCTCAGGAAGAAGCTCAGGTCACAAGTACAGAGAAGTCACTTGTCCATTCAAGTGGCATATCACAGCAGTGCTATTGTCCACCTCCTTTTTCCTTGCATTATCTAACTTTCAAGTGAACATATATACTCCTAAATCCAAAGCGCTTTCTTTTTTGTTTTCTTTTTTTTTTTTTTTTAATCAGTATATTTCAATGAAGGACTTGGGCTTTTCCAATTTTGGGGTCTAGGAGTATGTATAGCTGCATTGTGACTTCGTGTTAAAGCAAGACTTCATAGCCCTCTAATCCTCTTGCCACGCCCTCTATTCCCTAAGGAAGGATGGGCAGGGCTATGAGTGGCGGGGAGACACACATCTTCCAACAGATGTAGAAAGCTGGGAGGTGGGAAGTGCAGGACATGCCACTGAGCACATCTGCCCTGTGGTTCAGACATACCCTTTGATATCACCTGCAGTCCTACAGCTGGACAAGGCCAAAACATGTCCTAATAAGCTGTACTATGCTTCAAACCCTCACTGAATTCCTGTCCAGTATGTACAAGGTTTTCCTACATCAGACTGTGAAGAACTGAGCAGACTGGAGTGACACATGCCTTACTGCACTCCAGCAAGTTTCCACAGGCTATTGTTTTCATCACTTAAGTGAAGTTCCTTCTCTTTTGGTTGGCTTAACAAACATTTAAGGCTCTTTTAGATCCTTAACATTCGGGGTTTTTCAAAACGCACATGTTAATTTTTTGGTGGTGGGTTTAGTTATTGTTCATAGCCTTTTGTGGCCCCTGACTGACATTTCCTATTATTTAAACAGCTAATTAGCCCTATTTTATTAGGTGTAAATGTGTTTCCATGCTTTGACAGGCAAATACTAATCTCTAAAATTCAGTAGCATGTAGGAATTTATTGCCTGTTAATTATGCCCTAGGGCATAGTGGCTTTTAAAAGTGAAATAACAGTCATCATGTCTCCTTATATATATATATTACTGCAGTGCCTGTATTGTTGTAACATATGTCTAGTTGGCATTATCAGTCATTCAGAGGGCAGCCATTCAAAACTATGTTGATTTTTCAAACAAGGTAGAGTTTCAGATATTAATACAAAATACAAAGATATCTGGTTGTTACACTGCAGTCCACAAGCGATTGCTTTTAAATGGCTTTACTTTGTGTTTTGTTCTATCTGTCCTAATGACAGCATGAGTGCCACACTGTGTGAATGTTACCTGATTTTACTCTTTATGTGTAATGATTTTAAAGTCTTTTACATTCTGGTCCCTCTGTAAGGGCTTCCCTGGCATTATACTATATTCGTTTGATATTTTCTATTTTCTGTGTCAACAGATGTGCTTCTTAATGTGTGACTCAGTGATAACACACTGAGTTTTCACTTCACTTGTCAACACATTTGCCTTTATGTCATAAATGCTGAATGTTTTGTGGGATCTTATTCACCCACCCACTCTTCCTTCTACAGGCCTTTCCTCAGAAACAATAAAATTAGTCAAGATGCCTTTTATTTGTCTTGAAATATATTCCTTAATGTGACAATGAAGTCATGAAAGGATTTATTATCAGTTTAGGGCCAATTTAATATCCGTTCTCTTTATTTTCTAAGCTAATGTGCATCCTTGAAAAACATACCAGGGGGAAAACTGTGAAAGGACTGGAAGAATGATACCGTACTTGTAGTGCTGAATATTTTGGTCAAGGACTTCCGATGCAAGTTTCTATAGTATCAAATTAATGCATTGCTTACACATTTTGGAATCCAAATGTGATTCCCTTAGAACTCCTAAGGAAATGACTCCATAACTGTGAGTGATTAGATACAATATAGAGAGTGTGTGTGTGATTGGAAGGGGAAGCAGTGTCCTTGATTGCACAGTTTTATTCTTTTTGGGCCCCATTCCCAAGCATCTAAAAATATGCTGTGCTGATCCCTTTTATTCTGAAGCTATATCCTACCTCTTACTTCAGCCACCACTTCCGTTTGGCTTACCTTCTTTGCGTTCTGACCCCACAAAATGTACTGTTTAGAACTGCTTCAACCATAGATATCTAAAACCAGACAACGAAGGGTGTAATTGTGTCCTGTTATTTCAAAGGAGGTAGAAGATTTGTACCTTCCACTAACTTCATTTAACAAGGTCAGTTCTTAGCATCCTTAGAAATAAGAAAATATTTTCATGCTAAGAACCTTAGTATGAACATTTAACCTATGTCACTCTTACAGCTTTGTCTCAAGACCTGCAGGGTGCACAAGCAGAAAAAGTAATATATACTCTGTATTAATCCCTTGGTGAGGCTACAGATTAGATTGTGTCTTTGCTTTCTATTCAGAAAAAAAAATAATATTTACACATTAAACTTGTGTTCCAAATAATGATGTATTGCACTGCTGCTCTGGGAGGCATTGGATGGATGAGTTTTAATGGGAAAGGGAATGTAAAGAGACTTGCTAAAGGTTTCCCAAAGTGTTCACAGAGATACCACACAATTTTACTGTGTTTACAGAGCAGTAATACTGAAAGACAAAATTGTCATAGGCAAGATAGACCCTGAACACTAAATTACATTATCTAGAGTGAAGGGGAATAGGGAACGAAGTCATATGGAATAGTAAATTTAGATCAGCAGTACAGGAGAAAAAAAAATACCAAAATGAAAAAAGGGTTTCAGGAAGTTAGACAAACGTCATCCTTTTGCAGCCATGTTACAGGAGAGAAGATCACATCTCACCTGTCCTGAGGGATAGCTGCAGATGGAGCTTGGTGCAAGGAGCTTATGCACTCAGCAGGCTGGAGCATATCTTATACTGACACTGGACAGGGCTGGAGACTGCAAGGTCGGTGGTTGAGTGCAGTGAGGCTACATACAGTGTACTTGATGTGAGCTGGGGAAAAAAGCCCTCTAAGGTCCCTTGATAAAACTGTGCACTCCATTTTCATTCTTATATTATTCTGTTTTGATTTATTTTGTTAATGGTCTGAAAGTCGAAGATCAAGAAATTACTGCTTTTAGTAGCGGGAATGGGAAGGGCAATTCTACAGTTACTGCGTGGGCTGGGATGGCGGAGTTTTTACGCTTCTCCTCAAGTTTCTTCCTCATTAGCTTATCGGTTTCCCTGCAGTCACCAGTTTACAGTCTACACTATTGCAGTCTTATCTCGTGACATTCTGTCATCTCTGGCTTCGTTGCCACTGCTCCTCAAGAAGTGAAGTAACTACTATATTTACCGATTGTCAGAGATTATTTTGTTGCCTAATTTTGTGGGCAGCTTACATGACAGTCTCCAAAAGTCCTGAATTTCAGACCCTGCTGTTTTCTGAAAATCAGATCCACTTAATATACTTCTAGTTGAGCACTTATTATTAGGAGCGTCCAATACCACTACTGCATGTGTGGAAATTATGGCTGTGATGGGCACATCCATTCCCCCATCACACTTCTCTGCATTCTTGCAGTGTCCAGACTGAGGTTTGGATTTGGGATCTCACTTTTCTCACGGTCCAAGTATGATCATGATATTGACCATTTTATCACTGCATTAGCGATATTTTCCCTGTCTTGTGCAAGAGATACCCCATGATGATTTGAATCCAGCCTGCTTCCTGTCTTCTTTACTTTTGAAGCATATGAAGCTTAATAATGACATTGAACTCCCTGAGGAGGTGTTTTCAGATCCATTGCTCTAACATCTGTTGTATTTGACAGCAAGTTTTAGTGCACTTGGTTCTTGTCCAAATAAGCATTTGACATAGGACAGTTTGGTCATTGCCAAGATCCTGCAAGGATGCAGAAGCACATCATGTACTGACCGTTTTCTTTTCTATACAGCCACTTCTTGTGCTCTGTGGAGATTCTCCCAGCTCCTCCACTGAAGTTCATAGACCAGAGAAAGATCCAGTGGTGATCCATTACTTTAGTCAACCTTTAATTCATTGCAATAGAGTGAGACAAACCAGGCAAAGAAAAAAATCAACAAACCAATACAAATGTCAGTCAGTTAGGTAATAAAATGTACCCTTCAGTTGAGGTATGCTGCCAGCAGAAAAGGAGGGGTGAGTGAGTTCATAGTTGTTTGTTATCAATTTCTGTATTTACTGAAATCTGGGTTTGCCATAACTTGTTTTAGTTATCAGGTACAGGAGTTGTGTTTTGTCTTTCAAGAACAGCTTTAATTCTGGCCAGTTGTATAAAACCATGTTGAATAAGAAAGTCAGGCTAGGTTAGGGAAGGGGATTCAAAAGCAACATGGATCTATGGGTATCTCCAGTCTTTCTTGTCTGGAAAGAGGTAAATAGCTTTTGTTCTTGGTCTTTTCCTTAAAAAAAAAAAAAAAAGAAAAAAAAAAAAAGAAAAGAAGAAAGATAAGATAAATGGCTGCAGGTGATCAGGTATTTAAATAAACCATGTTTGTATACATTTGGATAATTTTTCTAAATCTTCTCTTGTCCTTTGTTGGTAATACGTGTTCTGCAGGTTCTGCTCACAGTGCTCATGAGTGCGTTATTAACTACTGTGGGCTAAATGGAATTCTGGGATTTGGAACAGGAAAATACAACTTCTTGCTTAGTTGTGTCTAGCAACTTCCAGTTGTCTGAGCAGAAGAGATAGATTTTGTTTTCCATATATCTTCTTAGAAAAAAATTATACTGACAAAGGATTGGTTCATCTGCATGCTATTAACCATCAAATCACCAAATCAGTTGACTTTTGTGGGACTGTTTTTTAAACCTTTCCTGCTTCTATAACATTAGTTTATCTTGTGTTCTTTGATTCTGGTACTAGTCTTATCTTTCTATCCCTGTGATTAGTTAATGACTACTTCCATTTCTACAGCAGTCATGTTACTATTGGTTTTATGTCTTTGTGCCCAGAGCCACTGCTGTCTGTCAACATACTTGATGTTTTCTTTTTTAATTAGTAGCTGGAAATACCTAGTAGAAAAGCATAGAATGATATATTGCTTCATTCTGGACCAGTGACTGTGGCATAGCTTTGAGGAACTGCTCTATTAAGCTATTAAAACATTTTAAAAGGCTTAAATATTTAAAACATTAACATTTAAAAGGGTGAAGTGATTTATGACCTAGTCATTTTTGTACTGCAATTGCAGCAACTAGAAAAAGAGATTGAAGCAAAGATAAATTTGTCATTATGATACTTTAGCCAGATCACATGGGCTCTATTTTCTATGACAGATTTTTTTAATTGTACAAACAAGTAATTTAATTTTATTGTTCTTCTATTTCTTTCAAAAAACCATGGGAAGATATCAGCTCCCTTTCAGCTGACAGTAATAGCTTTGAACCTTCAATAACCATTCTTGATTTTCCAGCAAGTATAACTTAAATCTAGATAAATAAGAACAGTGTGAAAGAAGGAGAACAACAAAAAAAAAAAAAAAAAGGAAGGTATACCCCTTCTAGATAAGGAAACTGTTAAAAGTGTCTATTAGAAAACAAAGCACTAAAAAGAAGATAGAAGAAATATATGGAAAATGTCAGCAAAGAAGCTGTGGTCACTTGTGAAGGAGAGAAAAGTGAAATGGTCTTTCAGATCATCAGCCTCCTGACTTGCAATTTCACACCAAACAAGGTGAGTCCTTGGAAGCTGTAAAAACAAACAAACAAACAAACCCAAAAAACAATACCCCCCCCCCAAAAAAAAAAAACCAAAACAAAAAAAAAACCCCACCCCACAACAGAGGGAGACTAGAGGCAAAACACTCTTAAAGAGTGCCAACTGAAAATGAAACAGTGTACTAGACATTGTCACATGTTCCAGCACAATAGAAGTGAGAGATGCCAAAAGAAAAATTAAGCTAGGAAGGTGCAGGTGAGGATTAACTTATGGGGAAACACTTAAAGGTCCTGATGGTCACGATGAGGAAATATCATTAAGTTTCTGTTCTCTGAAATAAAAGGAAGTCGTAAACACAATGACAAAGAAAGGTGATCGAAGTGACTGTGGCATCTGAGCGTGTGCTGTACTCTGCTCATAGGCAGACAAGCCTTCTGCAGTATTATCCAAAGCAGAATAAAGGAAACAACTGCTGACAAATAAGGGAAACACAGATTGAATTTCAAAAAGGAAGATCAGTTCTTCAGCCACAATTCCTCAAGCTACTGCCTGTGAGTTAATTTTGATCCTGGAAACAGTAAACCGTAGAATAATTTTAATTTCCATATCTCAGCCAGAAGAAGACACACACATTCTCCACTCAAGCAGACAAGCCAAATAAGTCAGCGGAAAATAAATATAAAGGCAGTTTAGCCAACTTTTCACTGAATTAAGTGAAAAGCTCTGTAAGGACCCTACTCGTGACTGTCTTTAGATTTCTATTTTTATCTAAAATGCTGGGTATTCTTTTCATTAACAAAAGACTGACAACCCCCAAAACAGAGTGTTAAGAGGAAAAAATAAAACAGGATGTTCCTCGTTCAGTTTATAGGTGTAAAGACAGCATTTAGGCAACCACCATCCCAATATATTTGGGAATATTTTAGGTGTTATAGTATGCCATTGTAACAAGGCATTTCATCAAGGGTTTATGTAAGGAAGTAGAAGTTGCAACCAATTTAGATTTCAGCAAGAGTAGAAATCACTATCAGTTACTTACTTATTCTGGTTTGAATTGTTGCTGACCTCACTGAGAGAAAAAGCATAGATGAGTAGAGAATGGGCATTGCTAGAAAATCTTGATTGTGCTGGCAGCACACCATAATAAACTGACACAAGAAGGCTTTCATGACTGCAAAATATGTAGGAGAACCAGTACCAGAGCCTTTAAACTCATTCTCTTAGAAAGGAGAGAGGTTCAGAAAGAATTTCAGTTTTCATGCCTTCCAGGATGTTTCTAGTTGACAATGAAGCAACTGCATTCACCATCTTCAACAAAACTTGATTGATGAAATAGGCAGCCTAAAGGCCTTCCAACATAACTGCTGTTCCACCTTTGCTTAAAAGAAAATGCAAAAAAAAAAAAAAAATCAAAAATTATGTCTCCACAAAACAGAAGAGCCTAGAAGGCAGATCCTCCTTGTAGAGACCAGGCCAAGTCCATGGAGTGGTTTGCGGTAGGGTGCCTTAGCTCATAAATAGCTTCAACCAAACATGACTGTACTGTTTCCAGATCCAGGCTGGCTCTATTCAGTCACCTCAACTCATGCAACTCCTCCATATTTCCAGTTCAAAGGTTAATGATACTACCAGTATAAGTTGAGGTCTGTCTGCATCCACTGGTGTGGTTGTGGTTGTATGCTCACTTTGGTCCCTGTGGCTTGTGTTTCCTATTGGCTCACTTTAGGCCTTCAAAGGTGTGCAGACAGTAGAAAACATCAATTACAAGGACTTAGTCTAAATCTAGGTCTAAATGCCTTTGAAAGTAAATTCCTTAGAAAATGCCAGGCATTAAGTGGTATTAAATTACAACACATTTCAAAAGAATTCAGCTATGCTTTAGCTAGAAGAGAAGACAGAAATTTCTGAGACATGTTAAAAAGGAAGCCTGAGGGACAATTTAGTTGTCCAAACATTGACATTCAATCATCATACAGGCCTCAGGGAATCCCTCCTGGACTCCGGCCATTGCTCCTGAGAGGCCTGGATGTACTGGACCCATGCCATGCCTGGGTGGATGGCTCGCATGCCCCAGGTTATTACAAGTGGGATTAGACACCTACGTTTGGCAACCAAATTAAGCCCTGTGTGTGGGCCAAAATGGGGAGGTTGCTGAAGGAACATGAAGAAGTATCTGACTAAAAGATTCCTCTCCTCAGCAGTGCTCAAGGGAGAAATATTTCTCATCACAGGTCTTCAAGGAGAACTCCATTCTGGACAGACAGGGCTGGTGAAGCCTTTTCATGCCCTCAGTAGCATCCAGTCACTGAGAAATAGACTGGTTCAGAAAGAAGGAGGTTTTTAATTTCAAAAATATTGCAAATGTTCATCTGTTGATTTTTGAAAGAGCTTCAGGATCCTTACCTGGGAACAGAGACAGAAATGCAAACAGGTACATTTCCTGTGAAGCACAAAACTAAGCATTCACTTCCACGTCCACATACTTGTTTTTGAATAGACTGGATTTTTGCAAGCACCTTGCTTTTTGTTATGCTTGTGCAGCTGTCTTCTGAAACAGTGTGCAATTTTGGTGGTTGAAAACTGTTTCAGCTACATTTTTAGAGGTTTATCTCCTGAAATAACAGTGTGTTTTGTTTTGGTTTATCTTGCATTATTCCGTTCTTCTCTTCTGCAGACAGCCCTCATCTCTTTCTTTGGCAAGGTCAACCAGAACTAGTTTTTGTTCCTATAGTTTTAAGTTTCACGTTACAAATTTCTGTGTACATATGTATGAGAGAGCAGAAAATCCCTAATAAAAAACAACTTTCAAAATGGAATATTTTTGTACATAATTCTTAAAATACCTTACCAAAACCTGCTAGGGCATTCCTGTCCTGTGAGAGGAGTCAATTATAGTAAAAATAAAGTTGATTGTGTGTCTGACATCAGCATTTATCAAGGTAAATAGATGGTATTTAAGCTAGAAAGACAAAGTCATCATAAAACTTGTCAGGAGTTCACTTAGGCTGGAAATTGGAAGAAATTCTCTAAAGTAAGGAAGTAGATTCTGCTATAGCTTTTCTTTAGAAAAAACTGGGACAGAAAAATATCTAAGCAATTAGCATCATTTTCTAAAGAAATCAGAGTTGTAAAAGCAACCTGTGTGTACCTACATGGTTCCTACCTCACCAAAATTGTCACTCCTCCCTTTGGAATCTGTTAGCCAGTTTTAAAATTAAAGCTGATATAAAAGGAATAGGTTTTAAAGGCAATTATATTCTTACAGTTTTCACGAAAATAGGAGCTAGGTAGAGAGAACCCATATGAGAACCAACTGAGGGTAAGACTTTAGCAAACTCATACCTTTATCAGCCACCAGCATGTCTCTGGGCTCACTAGGGCATTTAAATGCTTTATGAATGCTCACCCATGGGAAAGGCATTGAGCAGAGTTCACACTTTCTCAAACACAGAAACCTCAAGCTACATAAGAAAACAGGTTTCCGGAGTTCCTGTGGTCACAGCACTACATTTTGACACTGGAGCCTGATACACACTGAAAGGGATTGAACAATGTGTCTGTCTGCAGGAGGACTGGTTCTGATGACTTAACCAAGAGAATCCATTTTCTGACCCCATTTCTTGGGCTGTGTGAAATTGGACGCATCATTTCATCCTTACATGACTTCTAGAATTACAACATTTCTGCAGATTTTCTCCTCACAAAGCAGACAAACTGACACCTTCAGCTGGAGCATATTTTAAAGTGTTTGAATTAGATCTGTTACTAACAGTGTTTTGTTGTTTTGGGTGGTTTTTTTTTTGAGTCATGTTAATGATGAACAGTTACAAATTTGCCCCCATCTGGATGTATTGATTATTTCAAGAACACATTGAAATTTTTGTGAAGTTTGTACTGGTCTGAGAAATTACAGGTAGAGGAGAGATTACCTTTTGGGTGTTTTTTTGTTTCACAGTTATGAAATATTTCTGTGGCAACTTCAACAATAGCTTTCATGGAACAGGAAAAACAGAGTTTATTTTTAGGTGCTCATTTGGTATATCCTATCCCTTAGGGCTGTGCCTATTTCCTCTCTTAATAAGGCTTATCCATCTCACCAAAATGATGGACATCTTAACTTCATTGATGGCCAAATGCTTTGTAAAGTAGATGACCAGCCGTTGCCCAAGGTTCTAAATTCACAAGCGTGCTTTGTATTTTGCCATGAGGAGGTCGGACACATAAAGACATAGGTGGGTACAAGGAAGGGATCCCTCCCATTTCCAACAGAGCCCCAAGAAGCTGGACTAACTCGTTTTTTCCATGGCTTGGTGACAGATGGCATCATCTGATACCCAGTGACCAGCCGTCATCAGAGGGGCAGGAGAAACATACTTGGAACGTTACAAATGTACTTCTGTTGTCAACCCTGAAAACCCCTTGAAAGCTGAAGGCAGCTGGTGTGCTGAATGCACTCTTGTGCTCGGACAGCTCATGACAATCTTCGCGTTGTTACCACTTCTGTGTCAGACGTACTTGCTGTTTCTCAGCGTAGTCCTCGGCAGTGAAATCTCATAAGCAGAAACTTTTCTCCTTGTGCTCCTTTTCCCAGTGGACTCCTAACTCCCGACTTGGACTTGTGAGTACACCCTGGCACGGATGTTGAATAATAGCAGTAGCAACAGCAGCAGTAATAATAAAGGAAACTTTACTTAGTGCTTTGCCTGTGTCAGACTGTAGGTACTTACGTGATCTCTGTTATACAAATCGTGAGCAACTTTGTAGATTATCAGCAGTATTTAGACAACTACATCCCTCATTCTGATGGGAGTTAGGCACTTCAATGCCTTTAAGGATTTGTGCCTCTGGGGCTTATTCCAGATAACAGAAGTCTATGGCAGAGTCTGTGGGAGATAAACTTGAATTGCCCACATCTAAAGGCTGGGGGAAGGGCAGGCAGTACCACAGGCAGAAAGGGCGCAGCTTTTCCTGCCTGCAGTATGCCTGGCCTCCATAGAAAGCCTGGAAAGAGCCTGAAGAGCTGGCATGCTGACATCCTTAAGAACGACTGTATCTGAGGTTAGGTGGGAGCTAAGGACCATCGACCAGAGTTGGTCACGGTGTTAGAAACTTCAGTCTCTGCAGAAACTGCAGAGCCTGTGTCTCTGTGGAGGGAGGCAAGGCTGTGAGGATGGAGCTGTAGGGCTGGAAGGCCACCGGTGGTATTCACTGTCATTCACAAGCAGCTGTATTCAGCCGTGAGCACCTTGCAACTACTGGAAACCCGGGTGATCTGTTTTACGTTGGGATTTTTGTTCTGTTTTTTTTGCGCAGCAAAGGAGACACAAAAATTGGGTAAGATTTAGGATTTTTAAGAAGAACCCTGCTCTTGGGTGTGGGAAATACCGCTCTATTTTGATATAGAGAAGATTCATAATCATTCTTGAGGGTTCCCCATATCCTCTTTTCCTAAAATGCCTTTAAATCAGCCTAATCTACATGTGTGAAGAGGAACACCAGGTTTTCTTTTTGATGGCAAGCAGGCACATTTAAAGAAAACGTTTTGCATTTTCTCATAATGAGCCACTGTCGGTCATTAGTCGGCCAAAGGGATTCCATCCTGCAGACAGACAACTGCCAGAAAACAGTCAAAGCAAGAGGCTGACCCTGCTGCTCTTGCTGGACGTAGACTTCCCTTGGAAATGGGGTTTATATCCCATTAAGAAAGACTGGAACTTGCCTTTAGTAAGAACTAATAAGAAAGTTTATTAAGAACTATTTTAAGAATAATTGTTCTCTTAAAAGCTCTTTTAAGGAAAGATTAATTCTTTAAGAATTATTAACGAGGGATAGCATCAGCAACATTAAATGACCCATATATTCAAGGGTCCAAACACCCTATTTTGGATTGACACGATCCTTCTAGGGTAGGAATAAAGCATTTTTAGCCTCTATTTAAGGGAAAGAAAGCCATGATATTTTAAAAGCTTCTGACGGGAAAGCATGTGTCCCAAATCGCTTTTGGAAACACCGCAGCTCTTCAGATGTTACTTCTCTTTTCTTGATAAGAAACTGCTGGGGCGTGCGGCGGAGGGGATGGGGACCCCGGAGCCGGGCGGGCTGGCAGACCCCGGCTTGTGCCGAGCTCCCGGCCGGGGGGGCGCCGGTGACAGGAGACGCCGGCACCGCCCGGCTCCCCCCGGGGAGGACCGGGCACGCCGTGCAGCCGTGTCCCCGAGGCCCGGGCCGGCGGCGGGGGAGCCGCGGCAGCCCCAGCACCGCCGGGGGAGACGTTAGCTCCTTCCCGGTGACCGAGCCTTTGTCATCTGCATTAAACCGGGAGGTGAGGGGTGGGGGGCAGGCAGGAAGAGGCTCTTAATCCCTGGTGTCTTTGTTCCGGCTTGCACATATCGGAAGCAGGGCTGAAGCTGTGTGATCGCTTTTTATGGAAAAGACAAGACATTTGCAGGCACTCTGGCGCATCCCGGCCTCTTGAGCGTGGCTGGAGGCACAGCGAGAGGCACCCCGGTACCGGCTGGGGCCGGCCGCGCCGCGCTCCCCGCTCCGCCCGGTGCATCCCTCCCAGCCCCCAGCGCACACCCGCTTTTCTACCTTTTTTTTTTTTTTTTTTTTTTTTAAATCCCCACCCCCCACCCCAAGATCAAAAGCTCCTTGCAGTTGCAAAAGGACTATTTTCTCAGGCGTCCTTCCCCACCACGGCTTTGTGAAAAGGACAATAGACTCCTGTCTCAGTGTTGTTGGCACCAGCCTTGCATAATACAGGAAGCAGCATTTCCTTTCGGGGGTGGAAAATTAACTTGGATCGTGCGTTTCTCTTTTTATTGCTGACCGTACACACCCCGGGAAATTCGGCTCGCTGGCTCTCGGGAAGGGAAGCGGCAGCAGCCTCCTCTCCGCATCCTCCCCGGCGCAGGGGAAGACCCGAGCGCGGCTCCGCTGCCCGCGGGCAGGGCCGCCGCCGCGGAAGGAGCTCGCCCCGCTCCGCCCCGCTCCGCCCGCCTCGGGGGGAGGCGGCCGGGGGCTCCCCGCGCAGTCCCGCCTGACCCCCCCCGCCCGGCGCAGCCCTCGGGCTCGGCGCGGGGCTCCGAGGAACCGCAGGGGCTCCCTCAGTGCCGGGGGGCAGCGGCGTCTCTGCTGCCTCCCCGCCCCGGTCCCTGCCGTGGGTTTGTCCCGCTCTCCCTCCGTCTGCCTTGGGCTGAAGGTGGCACGGCGAGACACAGTCTCCCGGTTTTTTGAATGGGAATGCAGCCCGATTATCAACTCCTTTTTTTTTTTTTTTTGGGGGGGGGGGGGAAGTCCGTTTCTCGTTGGGAAAGTTAAAAAATAAGCAAACTGAGAGCTCTGCCCTTTGACAGCTCATGCTACCTGTAAAGTCGGACTCCCTGAAATCACTTTTAACCATTTTTTTTTCTAATGATACTAGCTCTTGCACAATGTTCGTCCCAGAAAGACCACACTCTGGTTAATAAAATATTACAATATCTTTCTAATGCAGCCCTCCCCAGGTGATGATCAACCTCTTGTATTACAGGGTTAAAAATCACATAGTCAGTTCTGTATAGACATAGACCTTTGGGGCAAGTTTTACCTTAACGAAAGGCTGTGTGTGTATAAAGTGTAATACACATTCCCCAATTGTTCTTCAAATTGTGGCCTTCATTGCCTTGTAGTGTTCAGACAAATGTGGATTTGTATTCAGTGACTGCAGCCCAATCCTGTCTTCTCCATTTTCCCTCTGTCTGTCCATTACTGGGACTGAGGAGAAGTCAGTGCAAACTCTGAAGATGTCAAGAGAAGTCCTGCCACCAAAATCCTCTGGTCTGCTCTTCTTGTCTTTCCTCTTTTGCCAACAACAACATAAACCTCAGCTTCAGGAGAGGAGTTGGTAGCTTTGTGAGGTAAGGACACACATAAACTATATCAGCAACTCTTGGTACTTGTGAGATTAGTTTATGGACAGATCATTCTCCCTCCTAGAACTGTGCTGGATCCTGTCTGATGGACCTGGTGACAAGAGACCATTCCCAGATGGGGGTTTCAGAGCACCAGATGAGCAGCTCTGGGGCTTCTGAGTCAGCAGGCAACCCTTTTCCGCCTCCACATTGTGCTGATCTGCCAGTTATGGTTTTCCTCCACTGAAGGAGGCAAAGATACTTATTTCATAGCATGGAAATGACACTGTTGCATCACTAAGGTAATAGCTGCCCACATCACTATGGGTATCTTGTGGAACTGGAAGTGAAACAATCTCTTAACTATTCCTGTCAGCCAGTTTCATTTTTTTACTGTTTCGGGGGGGGGGGGGGCGGGTGGGGGTTTGTGTGTGTGTGTGTTTGGTTTGTTTTGTTTTTCTAATACGCTTTTATGCTTAACTTTTAAACTTATTTTCAAGGAAATGTGTTCTGGAAAAGAGCTGTCTTAAAACTGTTGTCTTGAAAATCTCAAACATGGCTGGAGAAAGAAAGACAAGACTATTCTAGTGCATTTCAGAGGAAGCTTCTTTTACTCCCCCTGGACTGGTGCAGCTCTCCTTGGCCTTCCTTCGTAAAACATCATCCTTGCTACTTGCAGTTGGAGATGGAGATAGCTCTGACATGGTTCTGGGCAAACACTGCGTCTGGAGATAGCTCTGATGAGGTTCTGAACAAACACTGCAGTGGGTTCTCTTTGTTTCCACCTGTCTGGTAGACTTGCACTGCTACAGATTTAGACTTCCCTGGGCCCAGAGTTCCAGACTTGCACCCTGAATCCTCTCTCCTGAAATTACTCTGCTTGCAGTCATGTAAAAGTGAGCCAGCACATGGGTCAGGGAGTACACCAACCCTACTATCTGGGGCACACATGGTGTAACCATACGCATTACTCCGATGCTTCAAGGCCTGACAGTGCTGTACGTATACCACATTTCCCAGTACAGCTCCCAAGATACTCCTGTGAACCTCATTTCTGTGGTCAGATAACTGTTTGCTTTTGTTCAGATTTTGTAACTGATTTGTTCCAAAATAATCAGGACATAGGCATTCGTGCACATCACTGAGTCACCAGCTTCTCTGTGAGCAGCAGCTGCGCGGGCTCCCGGCGTGGAGGCCTGGTTTGCATTATGGTGAGGGAAACACTAACCCTCTAGGGGCTCATGTTTGGGGTGGTAGGAGGAAAAGAGCTCTTCATTGTAAGACTGGTTTTCTTTTCATGGCCCAATATTTTCTTGGGTAGTTTTCCCTTTTTGACATGTTATGGTTTGGTTTTGTGGTTCTTTTGCTGACCTTCTGGTTGTCTTTCCCACTGAAATGCAGTGACCTTGGCCCAATTCCACAGGGAGGAGATGCAATCGATCCTTTCATGTGGTCTTGCCTCTTTCTAAACACTTATCCTGGTACATTCATGTACTGATGGCTCCAGGAAAGGCATATATATATAGATATAGATATATCCTCCCAGATAAAGGGAAGAAGTGATGGCTGAGGACTGGATTTCAGATGTCCTGGGAGATGAAGCTGAGAGCAGTACGTCACCACCACACTAACCCAGCTATGCCAAAAGTAGGTCATTCCCATATTGATGCAGGTGTGCATGCGTACAAGCGGGGTCCAGCGTATAGTGGAAATGCTTACTAGCATTCTTCTATTGTACTTGTGTTTTTCAGGGACAAAAAATTCCCTCTCCACTCTTTTTTTTTCCTGTTCAGTAAAATATTGCTGAATGCACATATAAAATCAATTGTGTAGTATTTTGAAAGAAAATGTGTATTGTAAGAGTTCTCTTTTAGTAAGGGGGATGAAATCACTGGTGTTCTGCTGTATGGTCCAGACAGGAAGAGGACATGTGGGCAGAGCCAAAATCATATTGGATGTGCCAGGGACCAGTGAGGACAGGCTGATTTCCTGAGTGAGCCAAGCACAGTAAGAAGGCAGGTGGAAGCAGCTGCCACACCAGCAAGGAGCCAGAATGTGGAAGACCGAGTCCAGGTCAGGATCAGGTCCAGAGACAGTGGTCAGGGTCGGACACTGCCTGGTGATCCCCCAACATGGCCACAGTGGTGGTACAAGACTGGGCACGGATATAGCTGCTGTGAACCATGGTGCAGCATAAGCAGGGACCAGCAGTACGGCCTCAGTTTAAAAGCAGCTCCCGAGGGACAGGAGGGGCAGACCCTTGCCTCTAACTTTCTCCACAACAGTTACTGCCAGTGAAGGTGCTGATCTTGTACTCTGACAGCTAAGCTCCTCAACTCCTGGAAGGACGGTGCTCTCCAAGCCTGAGTATTACAGAAGCTCTTACTCACTAGCTTCCTAATCTCTCAATAAAATACCAGGTAATCTGATTAATTGCTCATGCCGGTTGACTAATTATAATAAAAAATGAACAGTGGCATATTACCTGCTCCCATTGCCTCTGCTTTCTTGCTATGGTTCGACAGCTGTCTGCTTTGCCTGCCCTCAAAAGTGGATGTAGCTTTGATGCAGGTAGGAAATTTGGATGAAAAGGTGACACAATCACTGGCTCTGGGCTGTCCTAGCCTTCAGTGAAGGATGGGCAGCAGTGCTATGAGGCTGTCCTGCAAGGACTAATTCTTTGTTGCAGATTTTGGCTGTCATCGCCACACATGCTGACCAGGTACAAAGTCGAGTCTATATATGGTAAGGTAAAGCTCAGCCTTGCTGAGGGAAAGCACAACCACAGCTGGTTTATGCATCTGTATACGCTTACCCATGCATGTGCCTGGTGGGCAGGTATAAGTAAACACCGTAGTACAGAGAAGAGAGCTCAGTTTTTTCTTCTCACAGTCCTGGAGAAAACTAAGGAATTTTCTTTGGTTTACATGCAACTTTCAATGTAGTGGGAAAATCCAAATAACAGCAGCAGCTAAAGTTATAGTGATGATAGTAAATAGGGTTTACTTGATAATGTGCTCTTAAACTCTGTTCCTGTCACAGGGAGATGGGACCAGAGGACGTCAAAATAACGGTGATTGAAAACACCTCATTGAAAAGAGAGAGAAAAAGAGAGTCAGAGGAAGGCCTTGAGTCAGGTAGACCCAGTGCATCTCACCTAGGATCTTTCTCCCTGTTAGAGTCTCCCCTGTAGCTAGATGAGTATAAAAAGCTCAACTATTCTTTCAGTTGTCAGAGTTCACTGGGTCTCCCGTTGTGCAGGCATGCTGTAAGGTGTATCAGTGAAATGACCCAAGTTATAAGTGGCCCTCCATAGAAAGCAAGCAAGTTACATCCTGGATTATTTCACCAAACTGCTTTACACTGAGCCCCAGAAACAGTTTTGAGTGCCAGAAATGGTTGTACCAGAGCAACTGACAAGGGACATGGGAATGGAGGAGGCTCCCACTGGTGGACAGAGAGCACCGGACCCTTTCCCACTGATTCTGAAAAAATTGTAGTATTTTGGAATGATCAGCTGAAATACTGATTTGCTTAAATTTTCGGTCCTGGGAGCACACAGTCCTCTTAAAAGAAGTCAGTTGGCAGATGCAGATTCTGCAGAAGACCTGCAGAGGGAGATCCAATCTGCTCTGCTTTGATATCTTTCCTTCTCTCCCAAGAGCTGGAGCTTGGGACCACCTCAAAAACAGTCTGGTCTGTTGCTGTGAGATGTCTACCCCTCTGCTGTGAGTACAGGGATCGAGATATCATGAGGTTCCTCAGCTGTAACTCTGACCCATGCAGTCATCTTCTATGGGCAGGCACCTGCTGTGCAGGTGCTGGTGGTAGCCTTTTGTGTAATGCTCCGAACATTGAAACCAGTGCCACAGGGAGCTATTCTGAGCACCGGTGCAAATAAAAGATTGCTTCCATGACTGGAAGGAGTCAGGTCAGGTTGGGAGGGCATCAGCTGCTGGTGTGAGTGGGATTTTCCAGGCTCTTTATTTTTGCCAGGTCCACGGGAACTGTCCAAGCAATTCCTCCCTGGAGACTTGGCTAAAGCCTTGACTCAGGATGTTCCAAGTGTCCTAATTCCAACGGGGAGCAGGATCCACAACCTCAGGATGTATCCCAGTGACTTGACTAAGTCATATCCTGGTTAAGAGGAGTCTCCACCCCACCTAACTCTTGAAGCCAGACATGCAAGAGCAATAAAGACTGGCAGAGAGCAGACAAGAGGCAATGCCCTGGTTAAGTATTCAGCTGTGAAAGGTCCTGTGTGCTCAGGGTGGTGTCTGTGTTTCTTTGGAGCATGGTAGTCTGCTACTCAAGGCGGACCGAGAAGCTGAATGCCCTGATTACTCTTCTTTTCAATCAGATTTCCTATTGCTCATTTTTAATGTTGTTCTAATGAATCTTGTTGGCCAGGGAGGGGTAAGGGATGCATACTGGAGAGTTGGTGCTTTTGCTGCCTGACAACTTGATGATCTTAGTGTCAGATTACATGGGTTGTTCAAGCAAAAGGCTTAGTAGAAGCCATCTTCCTCCAGAGCATGGTAAAATTCAACAATACAAGGTACTGTTGGACTACAAATGAACACTAAAACTAGATGTTGTCTACTGTGGAGGTGTGTTTCTCCTCTCTCTTTTGCAGTGTCTGTAGTACTGGAGATTGAGCAGATGATCAGCCTTGCAGCAAGGATGTTTGCCTGATAGATTTCAAAGAGGTCTTACTCTCAGCTGCTAAATTTGGCTGATTTCCTGTCTAGTATTTGGTAATAGTCTTTTTGACAAATTCTAGAAGAAGGAAATTTCCCACATTTCAGAGCTGAAGGGAACATGACAACAGTTATGTATCCTTAATTCCAAGGATAAAAAGTGTCCTCACATAAGTCACCCACTATTTAGCATCAGACCAAGGCCTAAGATTCTGGTATGAAGAGATCTTCATACCTTCATGCCTGCAGGATGGACATTTGTCTGGGACAGGTCTATGACTAGCTCCTTAGTGTTTGTTTGGCCATAGCACATAAACCTGTCTTCAAAATAAGTTGATACCCTAGGTGTTGCCAGTTACATGGTAGTACACAAAAAATAATATCAAATATGTTCCACACTGCCCTCCTCTTCACACGTGCACTGTCCATCTGTCCAGGTGCTTCAGTGTGGTTAGAGATGCCTTTCATCCAGTTTCAGGCAGAGGCTTCCCATTGCACCTTCGTTCTGCTTTATGGGGATGTCTGCTGCCTCTTTCTTCCCCATATCTCACTACTGGGCTCTTTTCAAACTTCATGCAGGCTCCACATCTCTAGTCTCTCTGGCTTTAGCAGATGAAGAATGGTGTGAGGTTAGGAGCAGATCTTCAGGTTTGCCCTCCCTGGTCCTCGGCTCCTTGGGTGGATCAGGAGCTGATGACATCTGTTGAAGAAGGAAGGAGGTATGTCTTGCCAAAGTGCTGTGGTCTTTGGATGGCCATGACTGAATACAGCTGTGATGTAGGAGGTGTGAAGAGGGTGGGGAGGAACTGGTGTGGCATGGCTGTTGAACTTGTGATGGGGCCTGCATCATCTCAGACTCAGCACGTACTCAGCACTGGGTAGGTCAAAGGCAGGGACATACAGTTCCCTTAGCTCCTTTCACAGGGAGCCCTTGCTCCTAGGGGGTCTGAGCTGTCAGGATGCCCAGTGTCCTAGTTCTGGTTGGGCTGTCCTCACTGGCCGACTGTTTTCCCAGCTGCTGTCCTCTCCACTGGAGGAGGTGATTTCTTATGAGTCATCCTCTTCGGGAAAGAAAACTCTGGGTTCTTCCCCCTATGGTGTGAGCAGATGAGGGGGAAGGTATCTATAACTATTTTATTTTCAAGGTCTCAGCTGGTGGCAGGAAGATTGGAAAACTCAGGCTTAAATTCTGAGCTTACGGTGTCACTTATGAATAGGAGTCGGACAGAAACGTGCAGGAAATATTCTCACAGACTTTAAACTTGAAAGTTAAACAGTTCTCAAGTTAAAAACAACACCAACTTCTCATCTTTTTCCTTGCACAGGATGGTCTGGTGGGACACAGGAGATCTGAGTTCTATTTCTGGCTCTTGTCACCAGCTTCCTATGACCTCGGACTAGCCGCCTAACCTCTCTACGTGCCTCCATTTCCTATTCTGGAAAATGGGGGTGATCACATTTACCTGCCTGGTGCAGACACTCTTGCGACTTATTTCATGGCATAAAGATATAGGAAGGGCCATACTGGGTCAAACCAAATATCTGACTCACCCAACAGCCTTTCTCTGGCTACACAGAGGAAAAGTGGAAACACAGGGCTTGAGTTTTGCTGTCACGGGCTCTCTTCTGGTCTTTCAAAAAATAAAACACGTATGGAAAGCATGAGGTAAGTGCATAGGGAGTAGAAATACATTTCTAGGGTGGTCCTGGATGTCACAGGGTCAGTGGAGGCCGGCAGCAGCACTGGCAGGGCAGACTCCTGGAGCATCCCGGCCAGTGCTGCCCCTTCCTGGCTTCCCTGCTCTGGGCTCTCGGCGCTGCTGGAGGGGGACCCGGTGATGGCCCGGGTCAGGTCCCGCACAGGGCAGGCTGCCCCGCCGCTCCACCTCCCCAGGGAAGGCGGGGAGAGGAGCCCCGCGCCCCCGACAGCGTTTCGGGGCTCCCCGAGATCGCGCCCGGCTGCCGGGGAAAGGCCGGGCGGCACTGGCCTGGCCTGGCTCCCGGCCCAGGAGCCGGCGACGGGACGCGGCGCTGCCGGGGTGTTCGTGCGGAGCAGGAGAGGGACTCTGCGGGACGGGGATCTCCAGCGCTCAGCGCTTGCTCCGGGAACCGCAGGTCCGGTGCGCGCCTGCCCCGGACGAGCGCGGCGGCGGGCGGGCGGCGAGTCCCGCTCCCCGCCCCGGCAGCGCGGCCGCCCCGGCGGCTGGAAACTCCCCAGCGCCGGGCTCCGGCGGGAGGGCACGGCCGGGCTCCGCGGGGGCCGGGAGACCCGCGGGGGAGCAGCCCCGTGCCCGCCGGCGGGCGGGGGACGCGTCCCGGGGAGGGCGTGCTCCCGGCGGAGGATGTGGGCCGGGGGGGCGGAGGGGTGCGCGGTGAGGGGTGGAGAAGTTATAAATCAGCGGGGCTGGGGCTGGCGGGTAATTGATGTCCGCGGGAGGTGAAGCTGGCAGGGCGGCTCGCAGCGGACACTCCCTTTCCGCGGGCCGGGGCGGGCGGGGAGGGCTCGGGGGCTGCTGGATGCGGATCCCCCCGCCGCGCTGCGCCGTTATCTCCGCCGCCGCGGGAGGAGCCCAGGGCCGAGGAGAGCCCGTCGGAGCCCAGCCGCCGCCTCTGCCCCTACCCCTGCCTCTGCCTCGCCGCCATCGGCAGGGGAAGAGCCCTGCGCTCCTGCGGGCAGGACCATGCCCCGCCAGCTGCTCTCAGGGACCGTGCTGCTGGGAGCCGCCCTCCTGCTCGCAGGTAAAGGTCCTCCAGGGCCCGCTGCCCCATCCAGCCCCCGCTCTTGCGACGTGCCTCCTCGGCGGCGCCTCCCGCCGCACCCCGCTCGTCGGCTGGAGCCGGCGGGCACCTGCCTCCCCTCCGCCCCCTCCCCTGGGCAGGGACGGGGCAGGCGATCCCCGCTTTTGAGAGAGCGGCGAAGCGCCGCATCCCGAGCGATCATCAGCCTCCGGGTGCCCGGCGGTGTGCCCCGGGAGCAGCGGCCCCGGGGGTGCCGGAGCCGCGGTGCCTCCCCTCCTCCGGGCAAGGCGGCGGTGCCGGCGCGGGGAGGCGAGCCTCTCCCGGGTGCGGGAGACAGCCGCTCCGGGAGATGTCCCAACCGGTGCATCGCGGAAAGAAAGAATGTCTCGGCTGCCGGGCAGGCTGCTTTCCTCCCCGCTTTGTTTCCAAGTGTCAGCCTCTCCCAGTTCTGTCCGTGAAGCGGAAAAGGTGCCCGTTTCCTTCGCAAAAATCCGGGTTCTGCTGCCCCTCGCCCGGGCAGGACGGCGGAGCATCGGTCGGGGCTGCCTGCGGAGGGTGGCCAAGCGAGAACCCGGCGTGGGTCTCTCTGGAGAGTGGGATGGAGCCGCTCTCCGGCGCCTGCATCCCGCAGCGCTGCGTGTGTCGGGATGAATCAGTGCAGATTCGCTTTCCTGAATCCAGTTTTATTTTACTTTGCGGGAGGAGCCGGCCGTGGTGGGGAGTGCGTAGGGGCCGGGCAAGGGCCGCTCCCGCGTGTGCTCATCGCACCGCAGGGCCGCCGACGCGTGGGGCCGCCCCACGGAGCAGAGCGGATCGGCGGTCCGCAGCCCTTCCGCGCACGGGGGCCCCGTGTCCCGCACAGGGTCCCCAGGTGCACCCCGGGGCGCGGCCGCGGGCAGCTTCCGCGGAGACGGCGCGCAGCACCGCTGCTGACAGCGAGAGCAAACGCCGGGTGGGGAAGGAAAAACCCGAGCTTCCCCCGGGACAGGCGCCGAGGCCGGCGGCCGAGCAGCCGCGTTTCTGCGGTCAGCGGTGCGGCCGCCAGACCCGCCACGCTCCCCCGCGCAAGTGGGCCCGGGGCTCGCTCCTCTCGGCTCCGCGGCGGCCCTGCGCGGCGCGGTGCCTGCGGCCGGCGGCAGCCGCGTCCCGAGGCTGCCCGGGAGGAGAGCTGGCGGGGCCGCCCCGACGAGACGTTTTCCTGCTCGGGAAGTGCTGATTCATCAACTTTGATATAGATATATAGGTATTCTTTTTTTCTTCTTTTTTTTTTTTTTTTTTTTTTTTCCTTCAGGAAAGTGCTAATTTCCCCACATTATTTGTCTCTGCCAAGGAGGCTCTTATGCCCAGGATGAAACAGGCACAGGCATGAGACACACACCCTGATACAGGAAATGTGGGTTCCAATCCTTGCCAGGCTTCCTTCACAGCTTGAGCTTGAACTTCGTCGTCCGGCTCCCACACGGGCTCCTGCGGTGACCAGCTATGCTAGGGGACTGGCTTCCTCTTTCCTGTCGGAAAGGTTTTCCATTGCGCATATCATGGCAAACCCATGGCCCAGGGAGAAGGTGGACTCTGAGCCAGGGGCTCTAAGAGACCCTGGTTCACCTTCCTGTTTGTTCAAGGGACTGTGAGGGACATGAGCACCCTAGACCAATTCCAGTAGGAAAAACTTCTTGTCTTGTTTAGGGGAAAGCCTGGTTCTCTGGGTGCTGAGGACATACATCCCGGCAACAGGCACCAGAAAGATGCTTCTCAGTGGTTTGGTTGATGGCTTTTACAACCGTTTTGCTGGAAATTCGTATCCCCCCCTTAAACGTACAGAGATTGTGCTTCAAATCAGAATTTAGACTTTTTCACACTCATTGATTTTGTTCCATTTTCTCTTTTTTTCGGAAAGAAAAATCATCCTTGCACAGCATCATTTGGACATCCCAGATAGGTTGATCGTGGTTTATCTGGGTCAGTGGTAAAACTCTCCATACTTTTGCATTTGCATAGAGAGTTTCAAAGTTATTGGCAGAGTGGTGGGATGTTTTGTACCGTGCATCTCTCTATGCTTTTCTTCCCGTTTCACCCTCCTTCATTGCCTATTTACCTAAAACTCTTACTCAGGCTGTCCAGCACTTCCCATTTCAAGTGTTCTTTGTGAAACTTGGTTCATCCTGCCTTATGATCCACTCTTGTAATTCAGTCTCTGCAGGTGTCTGCTGAGCTTCCATTTACTGACAGGTACTAGAGGGGATTCACAGAAATAGTCAGTGGATCAGGAGCTGCTAGAGAGAGCTTCATAAGGAAGCAACAGAAGGCAGTCTTTTAGTTTATATGTCTGATAATTTAAATGTTCCCAAAGCAACATTTAAGTTACAAACTGTGAGAGTCCCCATTTGAAAAATTAGATTAATGAAATTATGTTTCTTTGACATGTGACTGTTGGGCACTTCAGCTCTCTTGTATTTCTGTGCACATGCATATATTGGCTATCATAGGAAAGAACAATACTTTTGTCTGTGTTTTGCATAGTACTTGCATATCTTTCCTTCATAGTTCGTATATATTTATTTCACAAATTGTATTGTATACATTTATGCTAAAGACTATACACATAATTGTCAACACGAAACTGTTGTTGGCGAATGAAGTTCAATCTTCCAGTCCTAGACTTTGTATGACAATAATTTTAATCAATAGCATTTGGGAATGTGAAGGACTGGGTTTAAACCCTGAAAAGATCAGATTCTGCAGCCTGGGTTGAGGATTATGTGGCCACATTTCCAGAAACATAAATTGATAATTTGGCTCTATTTCCAGCTTTCCACACAGAAGCAATACCTCACAATTAGCAGCTAGAAGGTAAACAGACTCGATTACAACCATGTCTGTGAACAGTGCTACACAAATCTGTTATTCCAGTTGGAACTAGATCATCAAAATCCCCAGTGAATGATGGACTTTTCAACTTCATGGTCAGCTGGAAAAAATGAAGGAAGAAATTCCAGGTCAAATATAATGAGCGCTGAGGTTAATTTCTTGCAATAACTAACCTGACTTCTCCAAAAGTGCTATTCAGAAGGAAGTTCATACACTGAGGTTTCAATTTGATTCGAGTACTCATCTGAAACAGCTGCGCAGACACAGGGCTATAGTGGTCACCTTTGGGATTAGGGCTGGTGATCTTAATGGCATTCAGAAAAACTGGGTTTCCAACTTCTTCTGGATCTTCATGGAAACTGTGCTCCATTAAAAATTACAGACTACATTCACATAAGGCAGAAGAGTAGACACTGCTGTATAATGCAGGTTTTAAAAAAATGTATACGTGAGATTTAAGTATCGAATTTTCTGTCATTGCTGAAGAAAATCACTTATGTCACTTATTGATGTTTTACCAAACAGGTGTTTTGCTCATATGCTCTACACAAAGCTAGATTTCATTCTCTTATAGCTGGTGTAAATCTGGAGCAATTCCTTTGGGCTAGGCTAGTATATTCTAGATTTGCGGTTCATGCTGGAGGAAATTGGGACTTTGCCTGTGCCCTAGTAAAGGTCTTCATATCCTAAAGTGCCCAATACATTTAAACCCCTAAAAATTTGCCACTGGGGAGATTTGAAGACTTTTTTTTTTGTGGTGTTTTTTTTACATGTGAACACTAACAAACAAGCTGAGCCTATTTTCTGTCAGATGCTTCGAAGACTGAAACCAGTAGCCCTTCACACTGTGTGGGTGTATAGGACAAAAGGAAATTGTCCAGATTTTCAGGACAGTTGCTGAGTCCTTGCACTTTAATGTGGTTTGGAAACTTCAAGCACAATGTTTATCAACTTGCTGGTTTTCATGTCCGACTGAGATTGGGAAAGGAAGACACTCAGCTGATGAGGGTTAAGGTTCGACATTTCAGAAGTCTGTGTCCAGTGGGGCTGTGGTGGGGATTTATCAGCAAAATTGTTCCTTTGCCTCCCCCAGAGTTAGGGGTGGGGACTTCCTGCTGCAGCCCCAGAGGGAATGGGAAGCGAGACTGCTGCAAGAGCAGCTTTGCCATGAAGCGTAGGATGCCCAACCACAGGCACCTCTGCTCTTGGAGGCCAGTCTCTCCTATTGGTGTGAGACCTTCAAGAAGCAAACTGCTCCCTCCAGAGACATGCATTATCTTTAGATCTCACTTCCACCTCAACAATCTCTTTTTTTTCCCTCTATCAGTATTTGTAAGAATGTGGGGAAATATTTCCTTGTATATTTGAGCATGAATTCCACCCATGGACAGCACCAGGCTCTTCTCTCTTTGCCATTGTGATGCATCCTTACTACACGTATTCCTGCAGCTGAGAAACAACCTTTCCCAAGCATTTCCAGCTGGGAATGACCCAACTTCTTAATCCACCTTGTGGGAACCGCTCATTGTAAAATTCGTCCAGTGATTGGCAGGAAGGTGCACGGACAGTTTTCTCCCATCAAGATGCAGAAGTTCAGTTTCATTCCCCCATGGTTAGAGGTCAGTACTGCATAAATCCTGGTGGTTAAAAGGAAAAGAAAGATATGCTGCAAACAGCAGTTTGAAAAGTGAAAATACAGTCATTAGTACCATGCCTTTTGTGACTGGCAGAATGAACTCATGCTGGAACTAAGCAAAGCGATAACAGATTGAGAAACACAAGGGTGTGGGGAGAAGAGATTTGAAACTATGCACTTCAGAGGTACTTTTATCTGAAACTTAAGTCTTGAGCCATTGAGATATATGGAGAAACTTGGACTGGGAATGTGGGTGATTGTTTCTTCTGTATTAAGTGTTTGGTATATTTGGTGGGTTTTTTTGTGGCACCATGAGTAGTAATTTGCCAACCTAAAGATGAAGAGCAGGGTGATGTGGCTTGTGACACATCTGTATTATTCAAGACCATTATAGATGCTTGTGAAACAGTTAACTGATTTATTCCTCGTCTTTCCCAGACTTTTGTTTGGCTTGTGTTAATGGAGAAGCAAAAGGTTCATGTTGATGATGACCTGATTTTACTATCTATTGTTTTTCCATGAAATCCCAGTTGATTTTCATTACCAAAATCAGTTTGTCCATATTCACAATGTTAAGTCACCCCTATAGCATATTTAGACAGAGCACAATCCAGCATGATGCGGTTGACACTGACTTCTGTTTGCATGACTTTTCTAGACTGTAGGGCTGCTCTTTCAACATTCTCTGAAATATGGCGCTAATCACTCCTAAATGCAATCCCTTTTAAGTCGTATTCCCTCTTTTGAAGCTATGGCCTTGAAACAAGGTGCTGTTTGCTGTTGAAGCAGCTGAAGGATGGGGAAGTCGTTAGAAGGAAGCTGTTTCTAGGACTTCAGTGTGTTGAAGATGCTGTGTCAATGCAGTGACATTATTTCTGTGCCATGCCTGGAAGTGGGGGTGGAGCGGGCAGGGCATGGTGGCCGTCACAGAGCCAGGGATCCGTGAGCAGATGTCTCTGTTCCTCAGAAGTTCCCTTGGGAAGCCCATGATCTGGGAACAGGACCCCCTGCTTAGCGCGTGGGGAGAGGCGAGGGATGAGTGTGAGGGCGTTTCATGAGAGGAATTTCACAATTTCACATAGTTTGCTTAAATGTCCTTCCTGTGGGATTCTTCCCTGCCACGGAGCAAAGGAATTTGCCCCTTTTGTTCCCATTGTCATTCCTCTGTGGAAAAACCTCTCATCAGGATCACCGTGGACTGACTAACGTTAACAGAAGCCTGAAAGTTGCCATCCTGGATCAGACAAGGGCTCTATTTAGCTCCGTGTCTTGTCTCCAACAATGTCCACCATCTGATCTTCAAGGGGGGTTCAAGGAACCTTGCAGGAAGCAGTTATCTGATAAAATTCTCCAGAGAGGAAATTTTTTTGCACTATGATTTAAAATCCACTAGTACTTACTAAGAAACTGTGGGACTGAGGATCAAGGAAACTAAAATTAGTGTCTGCCAAAATTTAGAAGTTGTCTGTGTTTTTGGCAAATGGATATAACATAGTGGGACTAAATTGCATTATTTTTTATAACGCAGAGAATTTTCTTCCTCTGTTGTACTGGTAGCGTTTGGGCTGAAAACCCACTGTACTTTGTTTCATGCTGTGCTGTACTTAACATTCCTCCTAATCTATGTTTTAAGTATTAATTATTATAATTTCGTAGTATAAATTGAGCCACTGGCAAGCTTGCCAGAAGCTTTCTGCATGTGCACCTACTGTAGACTTTGTGGTTTAGATGTCATTTAGATGCAGAATGGGTTTAGCCTCTTGAGCCATTGCAAGGGAGTACTCTGTGTGTTGTTCTGGTTCTTCTTAACGTCTCTAGTTTAAATTGTTTTGTTGCATTAGTTGTTTTCTCTTGTTTTGAACCCAGGGCCCTTGCCTATGGCTCTGTTTAGTAGGGTGGATGGAAAGTCAGTTCCTGACTTTTTTTTTTTTTGTCTTGGAGCATTACAGGACAGTTCATCTGTAATGATGGAGCATCGGAAATTATAACCAGCAACCTTCAGCAAAGTGGAAATCCTGCAACTTTGCTTTACATTTTCTTTTATATAGTCCCTAATTTATTCCTGTGTGCACAGCTTAATGAATAGTACAGTCCCAGATGCATTTGACAGGCCTGTGAGCTGGCAGGTTACTGACAGGTATGCAGCTTGTCTATATGAAAGTCTTCCAATCCAATCTTATTATATTGCTTAATTTGTCTCACTAGAGAATCTATAGCAAATCTTAAGTATTAAGTTGGTAAAGAAATTTGGTCAAGAGAATGTACCTCCTTACTCTGTATAGGAATTCTTAATTATTTTTGTGTCTCTTTTTAATGTACTTGCTTTGTTATATCAGTACTTTCCTGCTAGGCTTGCTAATGGGATAAACTTTTCTCAAAAAATATTGAACTGATGATTATGTGCTGGGTTCTGTCACAGTGGAATTAGAATACATGAAGCAATAGAGTAGATCTGATGGCTCACAGACGTAATATGGGTAGACCTACCTACACTCCTGTAAGAAGCGCAGGCTTAGTTGTGTATGGAGGTGCAAAACCATACACCTGGGTGAATGCCAGTGGCTGATCACATGGCATCACTTCTGGATGGGTGGATAATAGATTCACAACCACTTCTCATCTGCAATGGCCTGAGTAGGATCTCCCCATAGGGGTCAGGACAGGCACATCAAGATGGAGGGATATGTAAGCCACATGGACCTATGCCAAGTGTGGTGTGAAAGTATCACTGCAGCCCAGCTCTGCTATAACCAGTTCTTGCTGAGAACAGCCTCAGAAGACCTGGTGGGTTTTTTTTAAGTGGGTGTTCACTCTGTTGGAGCAAAGACCAGAGTAAGGTGGACACAACTGTGATATTTCTCTTGCTTTTCTCAACACACACCATATATATATGTGCATTTTACACCCTTGATGTGGTTTACTAAGGTGGGTGATCCCATGAGGGCTCATAATGGAGGCATTAGACTGTACATTTGGATTCCCATTTTCAATTATATATGCTCAATGGGAAATAAAAAGTTTACAATTATGGCTGGTTTTAGTTCTCCTCTGTAATTGATTTCTCCTTATATAGCTAATGAAATGAGCACCTTCACCAGGCTAGATAGTAGCAAAGGTGCTCATTTCAGATGCTAAGTTTCTAGAGTTATTAAAATTGGATGGATAAAGGAAGAAACACATTTTTTTTCTCTCTCAAGTTCTCTGAATGTTAGATTTTGAAATTTGTTTTTATTTGGCATTATGTAAAGTGCCTATGCTCATGCACAAAAGTCACCTGGTGACTTTAGGACAGACAGGACACAATCTTCTGATGAGCTGGTGAAGCAAGTGCCTTCAAGCAGGTGTTGCATGGGCACGGCGGGCTGAACTGTGTGGCCTTGGCTGCCCAGGTATGATGGGAAATGGTAATTTCAGTTGGTAATAACTGGAGCCAGATTTACTTCAAATAATCAACTGTAATTTCAGGTTGTTACATTTCTACATCTAAATTTTTAAATGAACAAAATCCCTTGCTCTCTAATAAAGTGGCTTTACCACAGGTTTCTGTAATCACATCCTGATTCATCTAGGGGAAATACTGGCAAAATGTTTGGCACTTGCTGGGGAAATACATACTTGTTTACATTTACAGTTATTGACCGTATTGACATGATACTGTGTACTGCTCAGAGGTGTTAATGCAGTACTATCAGAATTGTACGTGCTTTATTTTTAGCTACTGGGTGTTCTGCTTTGCCTCAATAGCATCTAATATTATATCAGTGTGTATATACATCTAGGGACAGCAAATGCATACAGATAGTAAAGAAACTCTTACCACTTGCTCTGAGATCCAGAACTGAGAGGGAAAGAACACACTTGCTGAAATAATAGACATACACATCTTTCTGTGCCTGTGAAGGCCTTTCTTGGGCAGCTGCATATCCATTTGCCCTGATGATGTTTGGTGCCATGTTTAGTTCCAGGGCATGGAGTCAGGGTCAAGGCATTACAGTTTGCCTAGGACTCTTCTAACCTGCTGTGATAAGCTTTATTGCTGTTCAGACTCTATTATGATGCTGTATCATACAGCAAGCCCAGGGTCCTCATCCATTAATCTATCGATTTCCTTGGCAGGCTGTTATGTCCTACAGGTATTTTAAATTATTAAATTGTAGTTGAGATTAATCAGACTTAAGTATTTGATCCAGAAATCACTCGGCATGTGTTGCAGAACATCAGACTGGATAATTGGAATGTCCCTTCTGGATCTGAAAGGGATGAACCTATGAATTGTTGAATTTTATACATCAACGTGTACTCTGTAAGTAAATAGCTTCCAACAGTTTTCTTGATCTTGAAAGCAAACAAGAACACATTTCAGTCACAGCGGAAGCATATGTGAGTGATAGATCCATTGAGGAGTGAGACAGCTTGAGCTGGCTCTTCTGCCCCAAATGTTTTTCTGTTTGCCAGCTATGTACCAGCACACGATGCCTCTCTTTGCACAAGAGCCAACACGAAATCCAGACAGAGCTACCTTACAGTCCAAGGACCTATGTCTGTTAACCCTTGCAAGTCCCTATGGCTCTTAATTGCCCTTCAAAGTTCTGTTTTGACAGAAATAGTGGTTACATTTTGCTTCCTCAGATCATGAGCTTGCTCATATGGATGATTGTCAATGTCAGACTGGGACAAAAGCACACCTTGCTCTCTCACAGATTAGCTGTCCTAGTTTCTCTTCTGCAGACTTCAGGCGTGAAGCTTGGATTTGCTTCAGAGAAGTGGTGTGAAATTATATATATGAAGGACTGTGAGGTTTCCTTTAGAATGGGGACCTAGATGGCATCTGAAAGACCTGGAGATAGTGCTCTGAATCTCAGGGTGGCTCAGGTGTGACACTGTACGTCTTTCCTGGAGGCTGTTTCAAAGTACAGTCAATGGAGGTGGTGCTTTTACCTCTGGGTGCAGGAACCAGACTGCATTGCCTGTGCCTAAGCACTAGAAACCTGGTGACAGAGATGAGATGGGAGCTATTGCTGACAGGGAGATAGAAGAGTCTTTTCTTCCAGTAGCAGTTTTTCCCAGACACCAGCAGTCACAGAAGTAAAGCGTCATCATCCAGGTTAATCCCTTCTTCCTCTAGTCCTGTGGTGGGACTGGGCCAGACATTCACACGTGGATCAGGAAAAAAAATTATTTTTTTTTCCAATCACCACTAAAATTTTGAGACAACTCTGCTTAAAAGTTTGCCTGTCTTATATATGCAAGTATTGATGCTGTTAAGAATCTCAGTGTTGATTAAACTCGGAGGACCCGTTGGTCAACATTCCTCCTTATGGTCAGATGTAAATCAAAACATTAAATGGCTCTTCAGGGTTGATCACAAAGTCCTTTTTCTCTGTTTTTTAAAGTAATGTGGGGTAATGATGTAATTGGATAGGTACAACTGTTTGAAAAAAGTAGTTGTATTTACTCACAGAATGGCCTGAAGTACCTTTAGAAGAGATGGTAATACAATAGGTTTGTCAAGAAGAGCTCTGAAATACAGAAAACTGCTGATATCCCAGGCTTCCTTACGAAATGGAGTAAAGCCATATATCCCATATGAGGTTAGCTGGTAGCCATGTTCTGGCTTAGGAGCTGCTGCAGATCAGAGTCAACCCCAGATTTTCACTGGAGACTCACTGAAGGTCAACCTACTGGGTACTACCATGCTCCTAAGCATTTCAAACAAATTCTGTAATTGCTTATTAGTTGCACACTTGTGGGTATTCCCACTCCCTTCGATGGGATGACTCATACAGAAGTGCTCATAAGCAAGTGTAAAGTCCTGGGGTGCATTTGAACTGGATGACCTGTGTTTTAAGAAGCACGGAGAGTTGAAGGCCCTATTCAGAAATCACATGTGCTCTTTCCAGTGCAGGAGTGTTCGCTACAAAATATATTTTTGCTGAATATGTTTGAATCAGGAGGAAATTATATTTGATGGTTAAAAACCACAAAGGGTGAGTTATGTTTAACAAGCCTTAAAACACGTGCAAATCCAACAATGACTGAAACAATTACTCATGATGGATAACTTTATTGCCCACAGATGGCACTTTAAACCCAGAAGGTCAGATTCTTTGTATACACTGAAGTTGCAAAGATAAACTAATCATTCTCCTTAACCTCTCATTGTGCAGGTGAAAAAAGATAGTCAACATGTTCAGGATAACGGGAGTGGTTGGAAGACACTCAGCCTCAAATTATTAATAAGATGTTAAAAGTAAAAAACTACCATGCCTGTTAACTTCAAGAAAATTTCTAATAACTTCTAATATATCTTAGTTGTTTGTTTGTTTTGTTTTTTTTTTTTTTTAACTAAACCATAAAGCTAGCTTTTGGGATTACTTTCTTTAGTCAAAGGTAGCAGAAATTCACAGTGTATAAAAGGGAATTTAAAAGTAGAAACTGAAAAAAACCAGAATGGGGATACTAATGCAGAATGGTCCTGATTTTGAGTTCAGCAGATCTATCCTTTTAAGAGAAATCAAGATTTAGCTGAAATAGCTGGAAAGGCTTATCATGTGTGCACGGTTACTGATTTGTCTGTAGAACTGAACCCACATATCATATTTGAAAAATATATGCATGCTAATTTTTTTTTTTAAATTACTTGTAATCAATGTTTTTGGTTAACAGATCAAATTTTTGTTTACTTCATTCAGGAAGAGGATCACTTTTTTTTGTAAGACAGAAAATAGTTGAAGAAGTTTATTCTTTTGTTCCCTGGCAAATTACAGATTATACCCTCTGCTTTCTTTAAAAATAAATAAATAAATAAATTGCTCTTCCCTTATTTTAGGCAGAATGGCTAACTTTTTGCAGTCTAAATTAATATTTGCTCATTAATTAAGCAACACTGTTGACTGACTTTCATATGTATCTAATAAGCCTTCTGAAACAAATAGAATATGCCCCAAAAAATCATCCCTTTCCCTATGGAAGGAGATTCCTCAGTTATCAGGATTAATTAGTTCTCTTGTTGTCACATGAAAAGAAGTTGCAGCCCCCAATGTAGGTCAGTGTGAGGGTAGGCTGCTGATGGTCGCTTAGTGACAGGCACAATGATAAGTGAATGCGTCCTGTTGAGCCATGACCCTTCAGAAAAGACAGTGTCAAGTAAAATGCCCAGAGAAGGTACAGAGAAGGCATAATCCGCTTCTAAATATTGACAGTAGGAATGTCCCTGCTATTCTCCTTCCTTTTTCTTTTCTGGTAAACATGTCAAACTCTATTGCATTTGTACTCTGCATCAGTTCAGAAGCATTTAAAAACGTAAGGAAGCTAATGACCCATGAATAGATAGGATGTCAAAAAAAGCTATTTTTCTTCAAGACTTAGCATCTTGCTGATAAAAGCATTGTTGCACATACTGCAAAGCAACAATATTGGCTCAAAATAAGATTTTTTTACTTCAGCTTTTTGTCAGTGAAAAGCTAAATAAATGAATATATAACCAATCTGATACATCATACCAAATACACTGATGTTAGGTCTTGAATATTATTATGATTAACTACTGGAGTTAAATGTCTAAAATGTACTTGAAATCAATGATGAAACTCTGGTTTATATCAATGGGAGCAAAGTTAGACAAACACTAAGCACTCCTTAAGATCCCACCCACAATATTTACAAATACTGTGGTGTCTTTTAGATATACATCATATGTGTAAAAGGGCAACAGATTGATTATGTATCCAGTATATATGGGTTTCTTTATTGCCTGCAGGGTTTTGTTGGGTTTTTTTAATTTGATTTTAATAACTCTGAGGCAGATTTTCTGACATACAGGCTTCCAGGCTGTCTTGTTTTATATGATTATTTTAAGATAGGTATTGAGATTTTCACGTGGACATCTTTGCTTATAACACTGTAGAGTTATCAAGAGAAAAGTTTGTAACATTTATAATGGTTTCTTGCCCTTCACCTTTGACAGACTTTGAAAACAGCAGCAGCCTACGTTACCAGGGCTGGTCTCCTGGTCTCAGCATGGGTCAGGCATGGGCATGGTGCTGCATGGCTGGCTTTGCTCCTGGATAGGGTGCTGGTGCCAGTGCTGAGCGAAGCCATACACTCAGCACCACAGTCGTGATGAGCCACTGCAGACTTGCTCTCCTGCCTTGCTCTCAGCACCTGTCACTCACATAGATTTTCCACCTTTCCATCATTTTTACACTGGAAGCAACCTACATGTTGCTCTCTAGCAACTGGGTTGAGTGTTGCAACTCTAGCAGCTGGGCATTGATCCTGATGGGTTCCTCTGGCAGACTGTTACTGATGGTTTTTCATACATATTGAACTTTTGTAAACATCGTTGCATTCTTTCAGCTTTTCTAGAGCCTGAAATAAGGAGCAGTGCGGGGAAGTTTGCAGCCAGGTCTCCCCCTGAAGTTAGGAACAAGAATCATAAAGCTGGATATAAACATTGCCTTCTTGGGGGATCATCTGAGCCTCCAATTCTGGGATGACAAGAGGAATACAAATTAAATACAGGAACGTGGTAGTTTCATGAAACTGTCAGATTATTTAGTTGGAGGACATTGACAGACGCTCTCAGTTAAAGCATCTGGGTTGCTCTTCAAGAAGCTGCTAAGCTCTTGTAATGTCTTATCTCAATTTCTCAGTGTTTAGCTTCAGGGACGTTATTTCAGAATGACAAATGAGTAGACTTATTGACTGTAAGCATCTGTGGATGCTATCCCATAAAAGCACAGTGAATTCCATGGGAGACACAGCATTTCATAAATGGTAGGTGAGAAAAATGTATGTTTGCAATGTATCATATAACAAATTGCTTCTTCAAAAATTTGCTGCGTCTCTTTTCTCCCCTCTTAACAGCTGTCAGAATATTTTAATTTCTAGTTAGAAGTATGATTGTCTAGACAAATCACAGAGGAAATCTGTGTATTTTTACAGTAACCACCATTCAAATTTCTAATAATATTTGTGGTGCAGTTGAGAAGACCACTCTATTCTGAAAACTTGTTGTGCACTTGCTTGAAGCCTGTTCAAGTGAGCTATACTTTCGTTTATGTCTATGTTTAAGTGTACCCTTTAAATCTTGTCTTGAATAGGGATAGATGATAATATATGGAGGAAAACTACTGGAGCCACAGCTCAAATAAGCTATAGAGGGCTAAAAAGAAAAATGCAGATAAATGTAACTAACTTAGATACCAACGGTTAGTTAGAAGTTAGTTAACTCCTACAGTGGACATTTCCTATACTGCTAAGGAAGAGAACATGTCTCTGAAGACCTCTATCAAACAGTTTTGCAGACCCAATCAGTTATTTACCTCTTTTCATGGGTTGTGCTAGGTAATCCCAGAAGGTGATTTAGACCTCTTGTCTTCACCAATATTATAGGGAATCAGTAGGAAATACTTACAAATGGAGCACAGCTGGCTCCTTAAAATAAAGAAACCTGCAAAACCATATGATGAGGGCAGTGCCCCTTTACCTTTTGTACAAAATCCTTGTAGCATCTCTCTCCAAAAGTGGAGACATGGCTCCTAGGCCTTTCTCAAACTGAAGGATTCCAAGTCCACATCTGAGAACAAAGTTTTGATACTCATCCTCTAATCTGAGGCTACGTCTGCTGCTGGGTGAAAGCTGCTTAATTTGGAGCAGCCATTGACTCTGGAGGGTTTATACAGCAGAAATTTAGTCACCAGTCTCAGATGGAGTTGGTGTCCAAAAGTTGCTTCTATAGTCAACGACAGAGGGAGGCCTTTCCGGTGGGTGATGCACAACACTCAAATAAGGTTCACGTATTTCTACTATGTTTGGTGCATACAGCTGTTCATATTTGGCTGTGGCAGGGACCTCTTGGAACGGCTTAAAATAGCTAAAGTGAAACTGTACTTGGCTGAGTTCTAGTGGAAAATCTGCATTACCGTTGTTTACGTGATGCTGCTTCTCTTGTAAGTTGACAAAGAAATACTTTCTCTTGGAGTAAAGTCATCTGGAGTACTTTCTGCTCCTCTCTCACAACACTGAATTCTTCACAAACTGCACTTGGGTCCGGATTTAGACTTAAACTGGTTTTCAACTTTAACTGTTTCAAAATATTTTCTTGTTTTGTTCCTAGCTTCTGGAACACTTTGCTGTCAGTGAGAGGGCAATGGGATGGATCAAGGACTGTTTCTTCTTTAAGGCATGCATTTCTGTCTGATTGCCATGAAGTTTTTTGTGGCCGTAGCATATTATGGGGCAAAGATAAAACATTATGCCTTTGCAGCACTTGCTGCCTTGATGAGAGGGAAGGTCTGGTGTTCCTCCAGTCTTCTGACCATGGGGCTTTTTCATGGACTTCCTAAAAATTACCTTCTTCATGTTATACTGACACTCAGAGTTTGACCCATACCAGAATGGCCTGGCCATGACCAGGGCCGTGTTGGCATGCTTGCTTTCTCAATAAGCAGCAGATCTGGTCTGGAGGGTGCCTTGATCTTGTTGTAGAACTGTCCAGTTACCTTTTGACACCACTTCACTGGTAGGAAGCCTGCAGCTAGTGAGGGACCATAGGTAACTGTGCTTGACCTTCAGTCAGGAAGGGAAGATCCTTAATCCCCTTTCACTCCTTCCAGAGCAGCTCCAGCTTTGCAGAAAGTTGTTTGAGTGAGACTTCAGTATCTTAGAGCTCAGTACGTGGCTCTTGCCATGGAAGCAGCTGACTTTTGCCCTTCCCATTGAAGGGGCTGCCATGGTCGTGTTTCCTAAGGAAATGCAGCCAGCAGTGCTTGAGTGGACGCTTCCTTGGTTAAATGTGTAGCTGCAAGGTCCTGAACTTTCTTCATGATATGCTCAGTGAACAACTAGAGAGCAAAGTCATTGACCAAAACTTGCATGGCTTTCTTCCCTACTTTCTGTCCTGAATAATTCTTGTGGAAGATTATGTGAGTCCTGAGAGCAGGATTTTTCCTCTGAGGAAGAGAGTGTGTGGGGTGAGGGGGCAACCCATTTTCTTTGCTTTCTTCTTCCAGTATAGCATCATAAATGTGAGTGGACTGGGAACAGGATGATTTGTCATTGTTAATGTTGGTTTTTTTTCTTTGTTTTTCTAGGGTCTAGTTCAGGATCAAAATTTAAAGTTCCTGAGCTGAGTATAAATGGCACACAGCACGTTGTTCAAGCAGGCCAGAATTTAAGTCTCACCTGCAGGTAACCAGCTGAGTTTGATTCTGATAATTTGGCTGGGAGTTCATACACCTGATGCTTTCTTTTTTTTTTTTGTAACTGAAATTAGACAAAAATGAAACCTTATGTTGTGGGGAAAGGTGGGGAGTGAACTTCAATGGCAATTGTTTAATAGTTCTTTGTTGTTTCTGTTGTTGTTTTTGGAAAACAAGATAAAAGAGAACCCCAGAAATAGCCTGATATAATAAAAAAGAAAGCTTGGGAACTGGAGCTATATAATTGCAGCCCAACATAATTGTTTCTGCTTCCTTATCTGTATTTGCAGGGGGGAAATGGTTCATTCATGGACTTTGCCTGAAACGCTAAGTAAGGATAGCAAAAGGCTGAAAGTAATTAAATATGCCTGTGGAAGGAATGGGAAGCAGTCCTGTAGCAGTCTGACCTTGAGCAGAACTCAAGCAAGTGACACTGGAAACTATAGCTGCAAATACCCAACAAGTCCAGCAAAAAAGAAGAAGGAATCTACAGTCTATGTATTTATTAACGGTAAGATTATGTTTTTTAACACTTCTTGGTACTTGCACTTCAGTACAGCAAAATGGATAAATAAGGCAGTTCAGCTGTGGTTAAATACAGCTGATTTTTTTTTTTTTCAGATCATTGATATTTTCAGCCTTGCAAAATGTCATGATAATTTACCAACTAATGTATAAAATCTGTTTTCTCAGAGCTTGCAAATACAACTGCTAGTGTTTTATCTGTTAGGGGAACAAAAATGAAGACAGAAAAAGACAATCCAACCAGTCTACTAGAGTAAATGGAACTCCACATGGAAGTAAACTAAAAGTGAATCTATGAAATGTGTATCAGAGAAATCATATCTTATAGAATTGGATGATGATTGCTGAAAACCATGTATCTGGTACAATGTCCACTTTAACCTGTTTGTGTACGAGTATAGATTTCCAGGCAGCTGAAGGATCCCAAAGCTGTCTATACAGATCATTGAATAATCTCATGCTGTAGAAAATTACTGTTTTCATGTTAAGTCACATTCAAAAATGTACTCTCTAGTCCACATAACACAGATTGTAAAAATCTAGAATAAATGAAATCAAACTAAACACAGAAATGTATTCAGCAAACAAGTATTGTGTAATGTATGGGAAATGCTGGAATTAGGTCAGTTAGACTATAACAGAAATTGCTTTCTGATCCTGTTTTCTTCCAGGATATTAATCAGATACTTCTCAGAACAGTTGAATTCAATAGACACAATAATAAAGGAAGAAATTATAAAACAATGTAGGGATTTAATTTTATATTTTAGTTTTTCTTGATTTTTTTCTGAATAAAATGAATAGATTAAGATATCAGGATTCACAGATTTTGGAAGCCCATATTGCAGAGAATGTGCAACTGGAAGTTTTCCAAATTACGTGTCTGCTTCTTCTAACGAGTTCACATCAGAGTGAATTAGCTTTTGTTTTCATTTTGTGACATGAAAAGTGGGACTGGTGCTGTGAAAAAGCTGAATGAAGTGGACCTCTCGCTACAGTTATATAAAATAAGATAGCTTCCCCCATTATTGTGTATTGCTTTATTGAGAATTATTGGATAATTCACGTTGTTCATCCTGCTTTCCTTCATCTGAAATATAACACAGTGTTTTTCTCACGCAACTATTTTCATATAATTCACTGGATATCCAACTACAGATGCATCTTTGGAAGCATAACTGAAGCATGTTATTAATTTAGTGACCAATATTTCCTGCTGCCTAGGAAAACTTACGGTTTTCTTGGATGACTTTTGCAAGTTTCCCATCATGGAACCTTCCTGAACCTCCCACCTTGCATGTCATATCTGTCTGAGATCTACCCACAATCGTCTCCATTCACCACATGAGAAAAACAAGGATGGTTGTGACTCTGACTGAGAACCTCTCTGCTAAACTGTCTTTACGATATAAGAGATTCCTTTACATTTGCTTGGTCTCTTTCCTGTTTGAAGTGTTAATTTTTCTGGATCCTGAATTTTTACAAATGGAAGACACAACCAGTCTTTCTAACTCTTCACTGCTTCCCAAGTTGTATGTAGCTTACTTGCATCTGAAAGAGATCCTCGATTAGACATGTCTGAACCAAGGTTATCTGCCTAATTCACATGGTGATGCAAGAGAAACATATCATTGGAGAACTAGTTTTCGGACAGCCCCTTTCCCCCCTCTCCCCCACAGTAATCAGTTAAGGAAGACTGCCTGAGTGTCTCAGTTTTGTTGATTTTTCAAGGACATTCGGTCATTAAATGTTGATGTGTCTTCTCCTACCTTACTTGCCAAAAACCAGTAAAATGTTTAAGGGACAAACCTGTATCAATCTTATAATTCTTTGGCTTCTTAATTTTCTGAATTTGGTGATCCTTTTGATTGAAAACCAATTTCTTAATGCTCAAGTGTTGATTGTGTCCTAGAAAGCACATATGACAGTTTGGGCAAACTACTGATAACTAGCATGGCTGCAAAGCAACTATTCATTTAATGCCTGTTGAAAGTGTCACTCTGCCCTAAGGTGTGGAAAGGTATATAAAGTCCTCCAAAAATTTACAATTTCAGGAAGAGTTGTTCAGTAGATTGAAAAGAAACATGATACTGAGTACCAAAACTCACCTTTTCTGGTCCATGTAGCATTAGCATTTAGAAAGAGAATACTTAAGAATATCTTAATATGAGTCATTGTTTCTGTGAATGAATTGAAATTCAATTATCTGGCTCAAGTGGGGGTGAGATGGGGGTTACAAAATCCTCCATGAAGAGTACCTTTCTTGAGTTTAGTTTTAAATGAATTTGTGGGTGCTTAGGAAATAAACATTTGTAAAATTTGGGTCCCTCCTAGTTTTGTATTGTTTCCTGTGGCAGGACATTGTGTCAGTCCATTTCCCATATTAGCTCCATGTGGATCACTGAGGTGCTTGTTTCCCATGTCTTAGCATGCTGCAGATGAGAACAAATAGTTGCTATTTACAAACATAAAATCCAAATCAGGAAAGTTGATATTGTTTGTACAGGAAGTCATCACTTATTGTTTTTAAAATGTTATTCATTTCCGTAATTAGAGTGATACTGAATATGAACTGGATTTAAAAAAAAAAAAAAAAAAAACAAACAACAAAAAACTCAGTAAGTCCTTTGCTTCAGTAATGAGTGTATGCTATAGTAGAAGATGAGCTTCTATAGACAAACATGATGCAGGACCATGAGAAGGAGACTACAAGTCCCACATGCCCCAGGATGACTTGAAGCATTTCTGAAGTGCTGATTTTGGGTGATCAAGAACAGGCAGGCTGGTGACTTCTCTTGCTGGAACTAGTCTTGACACCATCCTTCTTTCAGCTGGAGAGGTCACTACTGAGTTGCACACGGGAGTGAGCGCAGAGCGTGTGCCGCAGCAACTCTTGACCACACACAGCTCAGGAATTGAGACATCAAGCAAGGGAAATGAATTCTCTTAGGAGCCTTGGACTTTGCTCTAAGAAAACTGATGGCCTGCCTTCCACCATGAGCCATGGGAAAAATATGAAATGAAGCAAAGCCTCTTTGCCAATTTCTTCACTGTCTCAGACCCGAAAGTGCTCAGATCTTTGTTTTGTTACACAGCTGCAGCCCAGTAGTAAAATGGAAAGATTTGTAATGAACGCTCACTGTGTACATTGAAGTGAGGCATGGGGAATTTTCTGCTTGAAAAGAGATAATTACAGAATAAAGACATTTAAGAAACATCAAATTATCAGCAGGCTGTTTTGAAACCTATGTAGATTTCCCTGAGGACACTGCTAAAGGCTTTTCTTTCTGCCTGCCTTTGTTCTGGTATCTCCAGGACACTCTTCTCCAGTTGCTGGGGCTCATTCACTTTCTTAAAAAATGTGCAGTTCTCTTCATTCTCTACTCTCATCACCTCTTGCCTTTGATTAGTTGTTCCCATGATATGACAGAGGAAAAGCATATAAGTTCAGTTACACTGATATATCAAGGTTAGATTTTTGCAAGAATTTAAACAAACCGATTCAAGTTGAAGTGTTGTTACTTCCTGTGATGAAGACAGCTTTCAGCTATTAGTATACAAGAGTAATGTCTTAATTCTGCTGCAACAGAGAATTCTTCTCTAAGTGAAGTTGTACTTGGCTTTAGGGTATTAGCCCATTTCTTAGTCAATGTTCTCCTTCTCTCCTCAAAATCCTGCTGTGCATGTCTTCTAACCACATACTTTTCCTTGCAAAATGAGACATGTACTGGTACTTCAGTCAAGCACCATTCAAAATCTGTTTTAAAATCAGACCTCTAGGCTGAGTCAGTTGTCTGTTCTCTTCTGTACTTAACAGAGGAAAAAAAAGGACCTTCTGATATGTGTTGCTCATCACTGACTTTACAAGGAATCTGGAGAACAAGCTTTAGAATAGGTGTCTTGCTTTTAGATGGTTTAAGTCAGGTGAGACAGATCAGAGCTGGGTAATGAAAGGTACAAGTCCTGAGATTACTTGTACTCACAAATGCCTAGAATGTAAAACATGTTCACTAGTTTTGGATATTTGACTTGAGATGTGTCTCAGGTTGGACAGTCCAAAATGTTTTTGCATTAGTGAATAGCTCAAAATGTAAGCCTTTGAAGTGCCAAAACATCTGGGGTTTTGAGTGCTTTTTCAAACTCTGGAGTTGTATTCAGCAAGTGCTGAGTGTATGACATCTCCCTGGGAGGTCCACTTGTTGACAGATAGTTGGATACAGCCCCAGAACTGACATGAATTTAAGATTTAGCTTGAATGGATTGACTCCTGTAACCCTAAAGGTACTATGCTGCAGAACAGGGAGGACATCAAAAGAGTTCCCCAAAAGGGTCTCTTATGATCAGAAGCATTGAAGTCAAAATAATTCAAGAGGTGAAAAAAGCAGTAAGACAAAACTCCCTGAAAGGGAGATTTTCTTCTTTTTCCTTTTTCTTCTTCTTATTCAGAAACAAGATAATGACAGAAGAACCTTCTGAGGCCTGGGAAATTTCCTCCCCTGTGCCTTTTTTCTGTCTTTGCTTTCGGCACAGTTTTAACGTATCAGTAGTACAGTTTTGGCTTACACTGTCAGAGTCAATAATACGATAATGCTTCTGATACGAAAAGGAAGCTAGTTGAAATTAAACTATGCTACAGCTGTATCAAGTATGCAGACACATTTTTAGTGTCTAATGAGGTTCCTGTTGCAAAACAGAGCCCTCTAGGACTTGCTGACGTCAATCCCCTATAACTGCTGTGCTTTTGTCATGACGGGTACGTGGACTTCGCGTTATAGTACACTGTGTTGAGTGGAGCACATGTGGATGCCTTGGCAGCATCAAAGGCCATATGCTAAGCCCTCCAAGATCCTTTGTCCTCATCAAGGCTTATAGCTCCTACTGAAACAGAAATACATTTCCAAGATGAACCATCATGAGGGAGGGATACATCTGAAAAAGTGTTCCTAATGTCCATTAGCCTTTCTAAAGATTGCTTTCTGAGCATCGGAATTGCTCTAGTATGTATTTCCTGACTAATGTGGGTAAGGATATTTTTCCTTAAGAGTTTTAACCATGTTTTATGTGTGTTATGGGCCTACATAGTGATAGCATAGTATAACTAGCCCTAAAGGAAAACAAACAAAAATCACTGTACAATTATGCTAGCAATACTTTGTGTCTGAATGTGCTCCAGGTATATTCTTTTTATTTTTTCCTGGACTTCTGTGATTATTAATTTAGATCTCAAGTCTTCCTTCAAGGTTTAGTAATCATTTGTATTTGAAAAGTAGTATTTTACAGGCTAAGAAGAGGGAAGAGTGGAAGAGCCCTTCTTTCAGATAAGTGTTGTGCTTCCAGACATACAGAATGGGATTTTTTTTCTTAAGGAATATAGAAACCTACATGTGAGCAAGTTGAATAGGTGCATTTCCTAGGGCATGATTCATCTCATTGTAAAAGAGATGTCTAAAACAGGTCAGATGAGTCCCATGGCAGAATTCCCCCTTTCTCCCCAGTGACAACACTAGCATTTTGGTCACCTAACTCAGTGAGGAATGTCTATATTTTAGATGTGTGAGATGAGACCCTCTCTTGGTGGGTTCTCCTTGAATTGCTTCTGAACAGCCCTACTAATTTAGCTGGGATAAATAATGTTAGGGTGAATCCCTACAATGGAAAGGGGAATTTGGCAATTGGCCCATTAACTTTAATGAAGTTTGTATGTCTGTACTTTAGGAAAAACTTTGGTCCTCTTCAGGTGCGTAAGGGAAGGGGTGTTATGTGAATTCCAGGGAATTGTTTTGGCTCTTTTAGCTTGAAAAAAGTCTTAATGATGAGCCAAGTGTAAGTAGTTATTTTCAAAGAACTTCAGAGGACAAGCTTTCAGAGATTTCAAGGAGCTCAGATTTTCCTGCAGAGACTTTTCTTCTTGCAAATGTATTTGTAAGTACTCTGATTTACATAGCTCAGATTATTAAAAAAAAACCCAAACCCAAGAACAGTAGCTGAAGCTTGTGGAAACAAAGAACCTCTCCATCTTTTCTGAATTTGGCAGTTCAGTGTTGGCTAATTTAGTTGTTTGTGCAAACCCCATAAATAGCCTAGACAAGTTACTGATACCAGACATAATTGCTTGTGTTAAGTCTCTTATCAAGTTTGTATCTGGCTGCCAACCAGCTTAATAAAAAAGCTGCTATTTGTGTTCTTTAACAATATAGCAAGTGACCTTCATGGATCTTGTGATTTCATGAATGCTCTTTGTGGTTTCATGTTGACTGTAACTGGGAGATATTGTAAGGAACAGTCAAACCAGCACACAGTCATTAATTCCAGGCACAATTTAAAAATACACTAAACTGAATTTAGGTAACCTTTAGCATATGCAAATATTCTGTCTGTCCATCTTTCATTTCACTACCGTTGCAGACAGCTCTAAAGAAAAAAAAAAGATTCAAAAAACAAGGTCAAACATCTTAGATCGTCCATTCCAAATCCCAGTGGAGCTGAATGTGTAACTTGGATGTGGTCTTCAAGATAGGTCCATCCATGACGTTCCTTTTATGTCTAAAGCTGAACATAAAAGTGAGTGAAGGTGTCCCAAGACCACTGGTGGGAGGTTAGGTCATGCCAGATGCATTGGCATCCAGCTGTTCAGGGAAGGATGGTATTTACTTTGCCTGGGGAAGGAATTGGAAGAAAATGTAGCAGGAGCTGCTGGCAATAGCTAAGGCTATGATGGGAGGGATAGAATAAAAAAGAAGCAAGGAATGCTATTATTTGGGGCACAGAAAGATTCTGCATCATTGGCATACGATGGCATAACCTGTCCCGGTGCTGCTGTGGGTTTGGCTTTGCCTGATCCAGGCTGGTAAAGCCTGCACTAGATTCTGGTCTTGAGGCACTGAGAGTATCCCCTTTGGCCATTAAGAAGGAAGGAGAATAAAATCAAAGGGAATCAGGAAAAGCCTCCACACTCATTATGAAAACAAAACTGTGCTAGGAAACATGATGCGTATTTCTTTTAATCAAAAGCAGGAAGACATTTCGAGCACTTGGGGCCATCGATTGCCCTCCAGCCCATGGCGGAAGTCCCCGGTGATGTCAATGGGAGCTCTGCACGCGAATAGCGGGGGCACGAAGACGCCTTGGCGTACCACTGCAGGGAGTGCACCAAGAAAGGCTGTGACTGAGCTTTAAAGCCTACCAAGACCAGCCAGAGTGTTTAGTTGACTTTTATAGAGCACTTTGTCGACTTCTTCAGACACGAATATGCATTTCCATTGAAGAAGAAGAAGAAAAAAAAGCCAATGTGGTGTTTTGTGCTCGTTTCCTGTCCCTGCCTTCGGATGGGCAGGAATCCTGTAAGGTCTGAGCCGCACAGCCCCCACTGCCTCGATACTGGCATTAGTCAGTGGTGACACTGTGTCTGCAGACAGCACCGGTAGTCCCCAGAACAGCTCTTCCTCACACTTGTAACGATCTGGAGATTATGATACAGGAAACTACTTTGCAAAGCTAGCTGGTTTTGGGCAGGAGCTCTTAATTTTGTGACAAAGACAAATGAGTCTTTGGGGAGTAGTAAATCCATTTGTCTGGTGATGTTAAGAGGTAGGTGACCTCTTCTATGGCTGCAGCCCCTGAAACAAAAAAGGTTCTTTTCACTATGCTACAAACAGGTTCAATCCTGGTCTTTCCTTGAATCGTACTGCAGAGGAAACGTCAGCCTAACAAGTCCTTAGGGTATTTTTTATTACATACGCATCCTCTATTACTCATAAGTTCCTTTTGCAATCTCAGTCAACATTTAACACTTATTATTAAATAAAGCATTGTTGCCTTCATTTCAGAAAGTTTATGTAACAGTTTCATTAAACCTCTTTAGCAAAACTTTTTCTGTATCCTGGGGTATTTTTGAGATACTCTACCTTAGGATTCTCCCCATTATAAATTAGAATAGAATTTGCTTCTCTTTCTGTTTGATGTCTCAAACAAAAAATATTATTGCATATAATAAGAAAAGAAGTTCCTAAGGGCAAAACAGTTTTATGATACTGGAAAGTACAGACCATGTAGGGGGAGGCGCTCGGAAGATCTCGCGATGTACGGGAAAAACAGAGGCACGTGAAAAGATCTCGTGATGCACGGAAAGAGCAGGGAACTAAAGATCTCGCGATGTACAGAAAGGGGTATATAAAGCAATTGCGCAGTTAATAAATCGAACAGATAACATCCACCATATTGGTGTTTGTGCTCTCTTTTCCCGCGGAGGTTAACCTCCTGCAAGGGTTAGCTGTGATCTGAGTGCCACACCCCTGTGGCTAAGCAGATGGAAAAAAACAGCTAATGCCTTACCACTACAAGACCTTACTTTTGAAAGAGAAGCAAAAGTAAGGTATTTGAAGAACTACTTGAGTGAACATAGGTCAACATGCAGAAGTCTGGGATCAGAACACTTAAATGAAGTATTACAATTTGAGGTTTTTTTAAAGGGTCGGTTCTTGCTAGCTTTACTCATTTCTTATCCAAGAAAGATTTCCATTGTTATTTGTAAGATCTTTGACTGAGCAAAAATAGTAGGATTTGCCTGAAAAAACATTAGAACTGTAGATAAGCATGGAATTAATATCTCAATGTTCTGTTTTTTTAAGAGTTAAAAACCAAACCTTACGTGAATTTTGAGGTAGTCTATCTGCAATGTGAGTCAAACCAGACCTTCAGATTTGAACACCTGCAAAGAAGATTTGGAGCCAGAGCCTGTGGTTTGAGCCCCTCTTTGTTAAGTGGTCCAAACAATAGCAGCAGCAGCAATATTCCCTGTTCCCAGCGCAAGCTATTTATGACAATGCCCTTTGTTAAAGGGATTGTTTGAGGGACGGTAAATTACTCTGCCAAGCTTTAGTTATTGAGTCGAAAGGAATTAGTGTTTTCCTGGCATTTTCATTTACCTTGTCATTTAAAAAAGAGACATATAGGTATTGTGATAGTGGGGAGGAGGAGAATAATTAACTCTTGCTAGTCCGTATTCTCAGAATTGAAAATATGGCTGGATAATCACAGTAGATTCTTCTGGAGAAGTCAGTGTGTCATTTTCCCATCAATTTCCTTTCAAAATAGCAGGAATATGTCCTCTGTAGGGGTTTCCTGATAAGTTAATTTTACCTCGCTTCCCATATAATTTCTTCTGCTGGTGATAATAAAATAATGCCCTGAAATAAGAAACACATATCTCAGGAGTAGAGATGATGCTGTAATAGGAAAAACATACTTCAACTGTTTTGGATTTCAAAGGAGATACCAAAGTACTGCAATTGATATTGAGTGATATTTTCAAATATTTAATAATACTTTGCTGAACTTGTTTAGATAAAAGTAAGGAAAAGATTGATTTGAGGACTTTGTCTAGTTTGCACTATGGACAGGGTTACAGAATCACAGAATCATCTAGGTTGGAAAGGACCCTGGAGATCATCTAGTCCAACCATTCACCTAGCACAGTTCCCACCTACAGCACATCCTTAAGCTCTAAATCGACCCTACTCTTGAACACCTCCAGGGATGGGGACTCCACCACCTCCCTGGGCAGCCCATTCCAACGCCTGACAACCCCTTCTGGAAAGAAATGCTTCCTAATATCCAGTCTGAACTTTCCCTGGTGCAACTTGAGGCCATTCCCTCTTGTCCTGTTGCTTTCTACTAGGCTAAAGAGGCTCAAACCCAGCTCTCTGCAGCCTTCTTTCAGGTAGTTGTAGAGGGTGATAAGGTCTCCCCTCAGCCTCCTCTTCTCCAGGCTAAACACCCCCAGTTCCCTCAGCCGCTCCTCATAGTACATGTGTTCCAGACCCTTGACCAGCTTTGTAGCCCTTCTCTGGACATGTTTGAGTAACTCTATGTCCTTTTTGTAGTGAGGGGCCCAAAACTGAACACAGGAATTGAGGTCCGGCCTCACCAGTGCTGAGTACAGGGGTAAGATCCCTTCCCTGTCCCTGCTGGCCACGCTATTGCTGACACAAGCCAGGATGCCATTGGCCTTCTTGGCCCCCTGGGCACACTGCTGGCTCCTGTTCAGACGGCTGTCAATCAACATCCCAGGTCCCTCTCTGACTGGCAGCTCTCCAGCCACTCCTCCCCAAGCCTGTAGCGCTGCTGGGGGTTGTTGTGGCCCAAGGGCAGCCCCCGGCATTTGGCCTTATTGAAACTCCTCCAGTTGGCCTCAGCCCATAGCTCCAGCCTGTCCAGGTCTCTCTGCAGAGCCTCCCTACCCTCGAGCAGATCAACACTCCCACCCAACTGGGTGTCATCTGCAAACTGACTGAGGGTGCACTCGATCCCCTCGTCTAGATCATCAATAAAGACGTTAAAGAGGAGTGGCCCCAAAACTGAGCCCTGGGGGACACCACTCGTGACCGGCTGCCAGCTGGATTTAACTCTGTTCACCACAACTCTCTGGGCCCGGTCGTCCAGACAGTTTTTTACCCAGCGAAGTGTGCGATTGTCCAAACCTCGAGCAGCCATTTTTGCCAGAAGAATGCCGTCGGAAACAGTGTCAAAAGCCTTGCTAAAGTCAAGGTAAATTACATCCACAGCCTTTCCCTCATCCAATAAGCAGGTTGCCCTGTTGTAGAAGGAGATCAGGTTTGTCAGGCAGGACCTGCCTTTCATAAACCCATGCTGACTGGGCCTGAGCAGTTAGTGTGTTCTTTCAAGGCTGTATGCACCGTTACAGTTTCCATATGCTGTCTTAAGATTTCAGATATTAACCCTTCTTTTTTCTTCTCTTGCAGATACAGGCAATCCATTTGTAGAGATGCACAGTGATATACCTAAAATAATACACATGACTGTGGGAAGAGAAATGATCATTCCATGCAGAGTAACAGCACCAAACATTGCTGTTTCTTTAAAAAAGGTACCTCAATCCAAGCATGTTCTGAAAGTGTTATTGTGGATGATACTTTTTGTATGTTTGTTCGTTTGCAACTATTGTAATGCTTTTGAAATATTTTAACAATTTAGTATTTCTTAAACAGGGCTTCTGGGTGTGAGTGTGTTTATAAATATTTCAACTCTAGATGCTTCATCTCATATCCCACCAGATGGGAATTTTCTGAAGAAACTTAAAGTTTTCATACCATTTTATTAAATCTTCACTAACAAAGGTTTCTTAAGCCCAGGAAGGAATTTCTTGTTAGGAGAAGAGATTTCCTCCCACCTCTTCCCCTGCCCTTCCTCCCCTTTCCTTTTCTGTCCTCTGGAACAGCCAGTAAGTGCAGACCCTGGAGACTTCCTGGGGCTGTACAAGGATCTCTGCAAGCCTTTGCCCTACCTCACTCCCACCAGCGACTTTGCTGTTTCCTTTTACATATGAGTGCACTCATCAGACAAGGGATGGCTTCTCTTTGTAGGGAAACTTGTGCAGAATTTGAGATAGTGAGGCCAGTTTTAGAAAAGCTAGATATTTTTCATGTTTTGGGGAAGCCATTTCTTTCCTAGGTGCCTTGAGAATTACACAGACAGCTGACATACACGTATGTAGTAAAGTAGCCGGTATCTATGATGTTTCTTTTTTTAAACTTCCTTTGTTTGGCTTAAAATTTAGTAGAGGTGCCAGTGATGTTTTGTTTCTAAATAAAGGGAGTTCTGTATATAGTGGCATAAATGTTCATCATTGTTACAAGGAAAAGAAATTTGTCTTTTTACAGAATAATATGCAATTGCCAAACAATACCACCATAAGATGTTTATCTAGATCGATACAAATCTTTGATTCCTCTTTGAGATTTACACCAGCCACAGTTTTGTTCCTGTGTTTTAACTTGACCTGGAGGTTTACAAATTCTATCCAGTGCTGCTTTGCTAATATACAGATTTTGCCTCCTTGTTTCCACCTGTTAAATCACATGAAAGAAAGCAAAATGCAGAGAAAATAAAGTAATCTGACCTAGGATGTTACCGTATGTGTGTGTACACACATACAGTTCTCCTGCAAGAAGTACATCGGGGTGGATGATGCACAAGATTCTGTGGCTATAGAATCAAAAGTAAATGAGGCTTGGCTTTCCATAGTGTAGATATTGTAAAGTGGGAACATACTTGGGCACTGTAGTGTTGCATCTGAAATCTCAGGCTATGAAATTCCTAACTGAGAAAATTCTTGTCAGATTTCTCTCTTATTAAATGATATAACTTTTTTTTCTCCTTATTTGGAGGAGGTTGAGATGTGTCTACTCTCTTTTTCCATATCAACTTGCCTTTAGCTTGGGGTTGTGGTGGAAGGCCCATCTTTACACCATGAAAAACAGATGTAATATTCTGGGAAGGAGAAAAAGAAGGTGGAGCCCAAGTCTTGAAAGAAAGGATTGGTTGCTTACATGTTTTGCATTCCAGGAAAAATAAATGTGTTGCCTAATTAATCCCAGAATTTCCTGAGGCATGTAAGCTACAATGCATTACATCATATCTTACTTTCTTTATCATCTGTGACACCCTTATATGAAGATTCCAGCAAGTTTTTGCTCACATAGCAATTAAGAGATGTGTTAAATGCATTTCACAGCTGCAGGCATACTACTTCTGGAGAGCTGGCAAAAGCTGTTCTGTGTTTTCCATTCAGCAGTAAAAGAAGAAGTTGGTGTCCCCATAATGAAATCCTCTGGAGCTGGAAAGAAAACTCCAGCATTAGTTATTAGGTTCTGCATTCTATATTGACGGGAAATAAAAACATGAAATAATTTTTTGTAATCTCCCTCTTCTGAAAGGACTCAGTATAGTTACATGAGCACTGCCTCCAGCATTTTGTTCCTGTGCAGTGGTGCTACCTGTTAGTTTTAGTGAAGCAACGTGGGGAAAATCTATTGATCAACTTCAACACTACAAATGATTTTTTTTACTAAAACTTCATCTTTACCGTAGTAAACCTTTTTGAGATACTGTGTTGCTCTAACTTCCAGGCTGAACATCTGTACAAATTCTAATCTATGGCATGGCAATCATATACAACATAGGAGGAGTCTTAAAAATCAAAAAGCTAATAAAAAAGGGATCAGGAAGTGGGGATGGAGATTTTCATTCCTGTTTCATATCCAGACTTCAGGTCCTGTTGTAACCTATACCTGCAACAGCTGATGGCCCTTTCTCGTCTTCATATGAAGACCTGTGAAATCAATTGATTGTTTTGATCTAATGCTCTGAAACAATCATTCCTATCAATATTATTTTGTCAGCCTCATTCAAGAGCCCTAAAATAAGATAAAACCTACTGAAACTAAGGTGTGCACTTCTCTTGCCTCTTCATTTGCTCCTATCTTGCTAAACAGAGAATGCATCACCTTTTGGTACAATGATTTCATCCCTCTGTTTACTCTCCTTTTGGATTCTCTGTGATAAAGTCAGCAGTGACATTCACAGGTATGGAGGTAAATAAGCTTCAGCTTAAGGACTAAAAAGAGGAAAAAAACCTAAGGATGTTGAAAGTCACACACCTGGACAGTCTGAATTCTTAATAATGCCACTTCATCCTTCCCAAATTGATGGAAGGGGAAGCATGAAAGAAAAGACAAGCATTCAAAACTCTAATGTAGATTTTTACTGTACTTTCAGCTGGCTCTTTCCAATACAATCTGCTTTTGGAGACGTGGGGAACCACAGCTTGACTGTATACTCTTGACCATATGTATATACCCAAAACCTTGTGGTAGTACTGTGTTAATGCCACTGGGTACCAGAAAGGTTCAGTGGTTGGTGCTGAGCAAAGAAGGAGGCACAGCCTATACAAAAAGAAACAGAAGTCTAGTTTGAAACAAAGTACAAAGAAGGTAAAAGGCCAAGACTGCACTGGGAGCCACAGTGATGTGGTTCATGCAGATAAGTATGTAGATAATAAATTCCATGTTTACTGCAGCAGTTGCAACAAATTGATTCTTTGAATGCCGCTGACTATCTGCTGGTACCCATCTGTAAGCTATTATTTTAGCTGGATTTATCCTCTGCTGCTTCAGTGGAAATCTCCCTGTTCCAACACTGTGTTTCTTCATAGGTTTTCTACAGCTCTCTGTGATGACCAAATGGCTAAATTTTTTGACAAGACCCTGAACTACATTGGCCCTGCCTTAGATGGGGAATGGACCAATGACCTCTAGAGGTCCCTTCCAACCTAAATTATTGTGTGAGTCAGGGATCCTCTGTCCTGTACCATCCATGCAGTGATCATCATGGTGATGATGTCATGTCTCTAGGTGGTGTCCAGGAAGCTGGTTTAGGGCAGAGAAAAGCAACTGTGCTTCCCTGAGAGTGGGAAAAAAGGTCATCTGAACCAGTGGGGTTGGCAGAGAACAGCATGGAGCAGAGATAGGTAAGAAACTGAAGCAAGTAAGGAGAGAGGGTAGAGCTGTGAGGGTTAGCACCCAGCCACTGGCCTCGGTTTCTTCTGAGGCAAAATCTGGTATTTCCACCCTCTGAAAGGGACTTGTTGCAGTATCTGGTTTCCTGCCCCCTGCACCCCCCCCCCCCCCCCCCCCAAATTAGCCAAAGACCAGCTGTGTCACAGTGGTCTTTTGCTAGTCATAGACTTCAGTTTTCTAAACAGGATCATATTTATGAGCACTTTATTTCCAAGACCTGGACACTTCCTGTGTGTTTTGGTTACTTTCTCATTCCTGGAGTAAGGCTAATACAAATCCAGTAGTCCATTAATTAACTAATAAATGTGAAGTAAATGCATTCTGTGGGAAATACCAGTCTAGGGAGGCTCTGAGGCTCTGACTTGACTCTTTCTTCATGGTATATGTGAAAACCTCTGCAGGAATGTGTTCAGAAACACCAAATCATCAAGAGGATAAATCCAGCTGAAGCCCTCAAGAGCATAACTATGAACTAGTAAACCAAAGCTTGAGTATTTGTTGTATTTAGAACAGGAGTGGCAACAGAGCTCTTAGAGTCCAAGATATTGTTGAATGGTAACCAACAGGCTGTAATGTAATGGGCTTTACTTGTGTGTGTATGTAACACACACTACCCCTGTGATTTGCACGCTTATTATAATGTCTTATCAGCTGTTGTAAAGATAAGAAATTCTACCACAGCATTTTGTGCTCTGTAATTATTGTTCATTTGATTCATCATGCATTTCTGTCAGGCAAAATGGAATGAGATGAGTGGAGGTGATCTCAAGTGCACTGAGTAGACAGTATCGAGGGTGCTGCATTTTGGAGAGATGCTGTACCATGCAGAAAAATGCTGGGCAGCTGCACTTCCCCCAGCATCTGGCAGTCCCTCATGCTGGCTTTGGCCATAGGAAGGAGAGGGCTGGCCAACACATAAGTCCCCTGCTCCAGTAAAGGGGAAGAAAAAGATGAAGGGAATGTAGTGAGACTGGGTGCATGGTGAGATGTGATGTGCTGCAAGGTCCTTAGTTGATGTGGTCTTTGCTTAGGGCACTTACTCAAACTCTGCTCTGTGCCTTCTTTAAAGACATGTTATTTTGACCATAACAGCAGGCTTTATAAAAGTAGAGTCACATCCATGCTTTGTACTTACAGCTGATCTCTGTGTTATCCAGACAGTGGTATTTATTCTATCAGTAAGGCATAACAAAAAGACATGATGTCAAAACAAGAGATCTTGTCTGAGCTTCAATGCCTATGTCATGCTTTGCCTTTTCAGGGTTTTCTTGATGCCTTATTAAAATGGGGCTTAAAACTTAAAGGATACTAATGTAAAATATAATTGGTACTGCTGACAAATTGAATATTTGATCCCACGTGGCAATATGTTAGTCTGTATCAGATTTCAGGTCTTAAGTTTAAAAACACCTGATGGCTTTATGCCAGCTACTTGTTGGGTCCTCAGCTTCTGAGGGGCTTAAAAGTGCCAATTTTTTAAAATGTGCTGAATACTTTTTCAGTGGAAATGTGATATATTTTGTGTTTCAAGGTGTCCTTTCGAAATCTCCAGTCAATATGACTTTCCTCATTCAGTATGATCAGTAGTTCTCAATAAAAGGAAGCTTTGTGGCTTTAAAATTTGCACTTCATGTTGTAAGTAATGACTTAGTGAAGTGTACTTTGTGATCTGTCCAGCTTTGGAACAGCCATTCATGTCCTTAACTTTTTTTCTAAACAGTCCAGACCTTTAGGCAACATAAACGTGAGAAGCATCAGATTGAATCCTGGCAGGAATTTATAAAGCCATGAAATGACAGCAAATTAAGTCCATTTGTCACCTCCATTGAAAAATGTGTATTTGTGTTGCAGTGGTGAAACCAGGCTACTTAATTGCAAAGGTCTGCCAAGACGACCACTTTAGCTGCCAACCAGGAGCCAACAGAATAGCAGCCCAGAGTGCTGAGGCTAATGATAATGTCAATCTATTGTGTCATAAATTACATCCTGTTACAAATAATGAAATCTTAGAAACAAATAAAACATTCACATTCTTCACCCAGATTTTTCCTCTATTTTGTGATGAAAATGTGACTTGAAAAATCTGCATAATTAAGTGTCATCCTTTCTCCTTTGATTGGCATTTTTTAGGGTGTTTTTTTCCCCATTCCTTTTTATTAGGCTGCTTTGATTAGAGAGTGGCATGAGGATGAGTTGTTTTTATGATGCATGTTTGACAGTTCCAGATTCCACGAGAAACCCTAATTCCTGATGGCAAGACAATAATTTGGGACAGCACGAAAGGCTTCAGAATACCTAAAGCAACCTACAAATTCATAGGACTCCTGAGCTGTGAGACAACCATCGGTGGACACAAGTATAGCACAAAGTACTTAACACACCGAGAAAGTAAGTAGTGTTCTCCACTCCCTGCCTTTTCATTAAGCACTCTGCCCTGGTGACATTAATCACTTTTCTTTCTCTTCATCATGTGCAGCCAACACAATTTTTGATGTTCAGTTAAGCACCCCACGTCTTGTCAAGCTGCTGAAAGGAGACAGCCTGGCAATTAACTGCACTGTCACCGCAGCCTGGAACACCAGAGTGCAAATGACGTGGACTTACCCTGGAGAGGTGAGTCCTGTGGTTGAAATGAAGAAACCATGGGTTTCTCAAAGATCATCCTGCATGTAGCATCCCGAGAAGACTTGCCTCAAAATGCTTGCCATGGTTTGCATTCCAGCATTTTGACCCTTGTTGACATGTCTTTAAAGGTTTCTTTTTTTCTTTCTGGTGCTTAAGTGAATAAGTAAACATGCTTACACAATGTACTCTGGTTATATTGCATAATCACAAACGAGCGCTAGACTTGTTTCATCCCTGGGAGCTTCTTTTCAACCTGGAGAAATGGTAGAAAATTATCGCTCAGTCCCAAGCAGGGGCTGTCTTGTGACAAAAAAGTTTTCAGCGAGGCTGTCTTTCTCAACACATCCATTTAAAAGACTGGCAGACAATCAGGCACCCGACTCGAGCATGTTTAGAAAAGATATTTTGATTTAGCTAGCCAAAATCTCATTTGTTAAGTGTCACATGAACAATCCTCTTGTTTTGACAACTAAAGGAATGATCTTGAATGGCTTCTCCTCCTCCCACATTGGGAGCATCCTCATAAATATTTGTCACTTACAGAATAACTGCCAGGGAGTCCGTGTAATGCTGATAAGCAATTTGACATTATTTTAGGGTTTACAACTCCCATGCCTTTCATGTCAGTTTGATTTGTGCTGGTGATTTAAGTCAAGATCATTTATTATGTCACTTGTGCCTAATCACAAGCCAAAATTATGATTACACTATATAGGGAAGATTAATGCAATTGTTTCTTCCATACTGTAGCCATTTTCCCTGGCATTTTTTCACCTCAGAAATAAACAACAACAAGAAATGCTACAAATATATTGTATTACTTATTGCTGCTTTATTAAGCCCTAGCTAGGCACCACACTTGTGAAATTCTGCTTTGTTTTTATTTGGATGGTAACTGAAGGGTGCTCAGTGTTTATAAGACACCAACAATGTCCTGGGTTAAATAAACTTTAAGGCCAAAGGCTGAGGGGGAGTTGCAGGAAATAACTCCTCAGACTCATATTATCTTCAGTTCCACCCTGTTATTCCTTTGCCAAATCTGGTCCCTTTTGTGTCTATAGTGTTTTCAGAATTCTCTCCTTCTTGTGTTAATGCCCTCTTCTTCTATATGTCTGCTGTCTATGGACATTGAATTCAGGCACTAAACTATGTGCTGCTCTTCACATAGTGGCTTCAGGGATTTTTACAAGCCATGCTGGACAGGACGCAGTGGGGAGCTGGGTATGTTGGTATGGCAGGCCATACAGAAGGGATGATACTCATCAGGAAAGAACTAGTTTGGATGCTGTTACAACTTTGGTGAAGATAGGAATTAATTGCCATATAATGTTACTTACCATTTTTATTGTTGACCCTCTGGAAATGTTAAGCATCTTTTGCATGTCTGTCCTGTATAGAGTGATCTGGATTTTTTTATTAAGTTATTGTGGAAGTACAGTAAAATAGAAATCTTGATAATCATGAAAATTGGTTTGATTAAGCTATTTCTCATTAATTTTTACTTTTACAGGCAAGGAAGAGAGGTTCTGTAACACAGCGCATTGACCAGAAAAATACAGAAGCCAATATTTTTTATAGTATCCTTGTTGTTGACAAAGTGCGTGATATTGATAAAGGCCAGTATACGTGCCATGTGAAGAGCGGGCCATCAATCAAAGCTGTTAATACAACAGTCATTGTTTATGGTAAGAAGTGTTGCAGACTTGCAGAAGACTGAATTCTCACGTACCAAGTTCAGTCATATGATAACTTTACATCTTGGAAGTGTTCTTATAGTTGTTCATCATGGGCAGAAAAAGGAGGGAGACCAGAGAGAATATGTGCCTTTACTTCCATGACTGTTTTGTATTGTTGACAGTAAACATGTTAATGTTCAGTGTGATCACTCTTGTCTGCTAAATATTGTGATGACCCTCTTCCCAGTCAGTTCTGGCAGAAGCAATCAGTTAAACTGTAATTTGAAAAAAAAGTACAAGCTGAATTTAAACAGAAGAATCCCATTTGCTCTTCTATGGTATTTAGTCATTGTTTTCTATGAAAAGTGCAGAAAAAGATACACTAGCTCTGCATGGAGCAGGTAGCTTAGATCATTTTAAATCATTCCAAAAATTAGATTAAAATTAAAGTCAGAGAAGCGGTAACTGTTGAAGCTAGCCGAACTCATGTAAGCAGCCCCATCTACGGGATACCCATATTAGAGCCTGTGTGAATAAGGGTTTGCGGAATCAGAGTTGTATCTTTATAACTTGACTTGTGTAATTAAACTAGTGGTTTGTCTTGTGCATGTTATTTTCAATGTACGTGGCAAGTGCGATTAAATATTGCACTTGTTTAATAGATATCCAACATCCTTATGAAGTCTGTAACGTAAGTAAATATTGCCCCATAGGTACTATCAAAAGGACACTCAAACACTTTTTCACGTTTTGAATGTTTTATTTTGCTCATGTGCAGTTTGACAAAAACAAAAGACATTTTCCAATGTATTGTATGAATATTGTATTCTATTGCCTCTGATAAAACCCAACTTGCCAAAAAGTTTGAAATATGGAAACTGGAAAAGAACAAATTCCAGCAGGTTGAGATTGTTCCAATGAAGTGATAAAGATTTGTTTGTTTGATGAAACAGCTGTTTACCAATGACACAGAAATTTTCTGCCTTTTCCTTTACTGTTTCTCTGAAGTTCCCTTAAATTCTCTCTGGCAGAATATTTTGTTTTGTAACAGTCATTGATTCTTGGCCTTTAGGAGTGGAAAGGTCATCTGATCATCTAGTTCAGCTTCCCATGCAGCACGAACCACCTTATCCCTTGTGCCTTTTTTTCTGACTGAAGCACAATGTGAATCGGCCTAGAATGTATCTTCTCCAGGCAGATTCATGGCCTGAGAACTATATCTCCATTTCTTGCATATTTGTGATATTCTTCTTTATATTTTATAGTTTTCTAGGAGGTGAAGCTTTATTTTTCTGTTTCTGTGTGGGAACACTAAAATTATTAAAGGTTATTTTTATTTGGATTCATGTTCTCTTTAGTAGAACAACTCTTTTTGCAGGCCTAAAGTCAGTAATACAGTGCATTCTTTTTCTTTTGTTTAAGATAAAATGTTCATTAATTTGAAACGTCGAAAAAAAACTGCGCTGGAGGCTGTAGCTGGAAGAAAATCCTATCGTCTGTCAATGAAAGTGAAGGCATTTCCATCTCCAGAGGTTATATGGTACGACAACAGTTACTTCCACATACAGACGCTGGACCCCTTCTTAGATGAAAAATAATATCTTGGTAAAATATTCAAATAAGACCCCTTGAAATGGCAACAAAATGGAGACAATACAGTTGTGGAGTTTATTGGAAGTTGTCCTGGGTTTTAACAAATTGTGAGAACATTATCTCCATTTTGCAAGTGCAAAAAAGGAGATCTTGAAAGTATAAAGCTCAGATCCTCAAATATGTTAGATATGTCTCCTACTGAAATCAATGGACACTGTATAGCTAAGTATCTCTACCAACCTTGACTGAATTGTTGCACCCAGCTCCACTCAGACCTAGATATGAGACCTGAACTTGCTTTTCAGACAGTAGGAGAAAGAAAAGGTTTTCATTAACTGAGCTGAGTCATACAGACATACACTATTAGAAAAACAATGGAAGTTGCTTTTATTATTGGTGATCTGCAGGTTGTAGATCTACTTTAGTGACTGGAGAGTTCGCTTTGGCTCATGTATACTGTGCTAATAAATCTTTTGAACAGTTTTTCTTATTAACCTGAACCACTTTTATATAAAACAATGTTATCTATTCATGATCTCTTTTTTTTTTTTTTTTTTCTGTTTAAATAATTTTAAACACCAGTAGCTCTGGCTCAATTCATTGCACTTTAACAAAGAGTCTATGACAAGACTGATTAAGAAAAACCATACATACATGAACAGTGAGAGCTGATGTTACTCACAGCCAGAAATTACTTTTGCTCCAAACATTTTGTTTTGTTTTGTTTTAAAAACCCCTTACATTTATAGCTCCACATGGAACATTAAGGGGTGAAAGTGGAGCTGATGCCAGCCATTTATACAGTATTTTCTGTTTCTTTAATGGTTGGGCTTGCCTACTATACATATAGAGGCAAAACTTCTGAATTACAAAAAAATCAATTTAAACAAGAATTTTAATTTATTTATTTGTTTATCACTGTGAGGTTGGTCAAACACTGGAACAAGTAGTCCAGAGAGACTGTGGAGCCTTCATCCTTGGAGATATTCAAAACCAAACTTAAAGTGGTCTTCTGCCCTTGCTTTGAACAGGGTTGGACTAAGCGATCTCCAGAGGTTCTTTCAGCCTCAACTATTCTGCGGTTCTGTAAAATATGGATACAGTGAAACACCTAAATCTATAGTCCTTAGACTCAATTTTTAGTGCTCCTCTAATAACAGCAAGTTTTCTGTAAATACTTACTAAAACCTGTGGATCATTTTAATGAAGTTCATCATCATACTGAAACTCTGTTGCACTCCTCTACTAACATCATGTCAACCCTCATACAGCAACCTACCAAAATGTGCTTTACTCTGTATTTTAGACTTTGAAGAAAAATGTTATGCTTCTTCAGGTATCTGTGTGTGAGCAACAGTTAGTACTTTCTATGTTGATTTTCTGTTATCTTTAAAAACATTCACTTGATAGCAGGATATCTGATTCTTAAGTGCTTATCTAATCTACTTACTCTTCCTCTTCCTAAAATCACAGCTGTGCTTAGGCTACTGTAATACTTTGTCCCAGGCTGCATTCTGAGGTCATAAAAAAATGTTCAGTGCTAAATGACGCAACCTCTATTTGTGTGAATAACTCTTAGCCAAAATGGTTGTCTTCTAGACTAAATGGTGGCACAGATATGGAAAACTGGGATCTTCAGAAACAGAGTTGCAGTGTTCAGCCACTCTCAAATAGAGACCTGTCAGATCCTTATCAGTTTTAATATAATAGAATGGTATTCTCCAAAGTGCTTTATAAATATCAACAATCTTATTTGTAAGGGAAGGATAAGCCTCTGGTAAAGAGAATCTCAGACTGTAAATTCAATCCTTGACCAAAGATTGAGAAATGTTGTGAAATGAAAGAACTCAGGCAGTTTAAGCAACATTCTTTTTCAAAATTTTGATTTCTGGAATTCTTTTAAACAGGTTAAAAGATGGGCTACCTGCTGCTGAAAAGTGTGCCCGATACATGGTTAAAGACTATTCGTTAATCATCAAGGATGTTGCTGAGGAAGACGCTGGAAGCTACACTATAATATTGAACATACGACAGAGGAACTTGTCTAAGAATCTTACAGTCACTCTTACAGTAAATGGTAAGTTTACAGCATGTTCCCATGCTCCACCTGAACATGGAAATGCTAAATTTTCACAGAGCTAGATTTTCATTGATCTTACACAGTTCAGATGATTGTGGATTTTCTTACTGACTTTCATGGACCCAAATTCAAGCCCCATATGCAGGGCGACAAACCCATCTTGGAAAAGGAAGACGGATGCTGGTTTTCATTAGAACAGTTTCTGTCTTCCACGGTCACATACTTGTTCCTGATGGCTTAAATGTGTTACTAACCACTCATCTGACTTGATTTAGGCCTGCTGTTTTTCTTTGTTCTACTGGGGATTTTTATTATTGCTCAACCTCCAGGAATGTAGTATTTTCATGATCATTGGAAATGAGCTAGGTTTAATTGCTTTCCAATTCTTACCCTTTACAGTGAAACCTCAGATATATGAAAATGCCGTGTCATCATTCCCTGATCCAAATCTGTATTTACTGAGCAGCAAACAAGTGCTGACGTGCACTGTGTATGGTATTCCTCAGCCTAAAATTACATGGATGTGGTATCCTTGTAGACAAAACCATTCTAAAACAAGGTAGGACAGCTTCCTTACTTTGATCTAGCATGTCTTCCCTTACTTTTCAGTAATATAAGTCTTCACTTACATTTCAGTATTTACTTTTTTACAAGAATAAAGCTTTACATGACCATCGCTTGGTTAGTAGAGTTTGTATACTTCTAATCAATGTATTTTTTAATAAATATGTAGACACAATGCAAGTTTTTCTGCATAATCATTTGAAAATGGAGGTCAGAGTTGTTGTTCTTGTATTGCTACTTAGGTTTATTTCCAGTTCACTTCTATTCATGCATGCAGTGTCCAGAGGTGACAATTGCTTTTTAATTTTTATGAGGGAAGCCAGCAGACAATGTCTTGCAAAGTTCACACATTTTCTCATGGAGGAGATTTCCATACTTTCCTCCATGCACAGTGATTCTCTTGTGTGGCTTTTCTTGAAATTCAACAGAAATAATCTTAAAGACTTGTCCCATTATGATAGTCAAATCTCTTATGATATGTTGACTCATAGATTCAGTTCAGCAAACAAAATGTGCCCAGCATTCTCCAGATGACATTTCAACAGCGTAAAATATAAATGGCACCATACAAGCTTACTGGATGTTGATGTGGCGCTTAACTAATCCACTTTTATATTTAAGCTTTCTTTTGAACTCTGTTTCATACGATTACAAGTTTGTGTGTTGACTCATTTATCCAAAGCTCTTCCCACATCATGGAATTTGACACAGTCTTAATGATTAACACTCAACCTCCACAATGGCATTAGCATTAAACTACTACTGGAGAATTCAAACATGCAAGGTATTCGGATTAGAGCACAATGAAGATATTTAAAAATCTAACAAAAGTTTAGGAACCAACATTTTCTCAGTTTCATTTGAAGATAATCACTTTGCATAGGGTTTAACTTCAACTGTTTCACAGAATTAGAGCTAGTGCCAATCCAGCTATTTAAACACATGCTTAACTGCAGGAATACAAGACACCTCAGCAAGACACCTCATTCAATGAAATAAGACAAACATCTTATTTCAAACTAAGGGTACTTGTAAATGCTTTGTGATCAGTGAGAGAGTGGCCATCACTTCCCAGAAGCACACATAGTTTTTCCAATTACACCTTGCTTTGGGATTATGCTAATGGATGGCTTTCTGTGCCCTTCTCACCAAGAGGTGGCACTAGCAATCTCTCCTTTTACTGGAATAGGTTAACCTGAAATTTTCCATTTCAAGAACAGGTTATCCTTTATCTGTTATGTTACCTTTGAAGGACAAGTTACAAAATTCTGAGTAGTAATTTATTTTTGCTTATCGGTGCAAGGTGTAAGGGAAAAGAAATCACATCTTTTAAGTAGAGAAATCCTGTGAAAGGCGTATATGAAAATCTTCAGTTCTTTCAAGTGTTACATCTATGCATACTCTGGATTGAAATCACGGTGTGGCACTGATAAAACATTTGGTTCTTCTTTGGGAGTTGGGGTGGTGTTCGTCCATTGTCAAATATTTCCTTCTGTTAACAAGCACAGATCTGCACTACAGCACAGGAGAGCATGTCATCAGAAATAGAAATTAATATCCACAAGCAGGTGTTTAATAATGTGCTAAACTGTAGACTCAATTAAATGTTAATTAGAAGTGTGTTTAAGTAGGTGATCAAAGGAGAAATGTAACAATTTGAATCAGCTATTGGCTCTGTTACAAGGTTGTTTCCAGACTTGCTTCCAAATTGCCTTTGTAATTGTCCTGTGACAATTCACTTTAACCCCCTCCCCTTCCTTCTCCTTTAAATACTCATTAAAGTAATCTGGAGAACATCATTTTTAATGCTTTGCTTAAGAGGAGTGGAATGACTCCCTCTGAATAATATGGTGACAATTAACTATCGCAGAAAGGCAGAAATACCTGAATAACTACATTTTGGTCTCCTGCTCTGGGACACGAGCAGAGTAGACTACCTTGGCAGCTGACACGCCTTGCTCAGGCTGATCTCTGTGCCTGTTCACATGTTTTCCCTGAAGACCTGGAGAACCCTTTAATCCCACCTATTTCACTATACTTTCCTCTTTGCCTAAAACCAGATTTAAGATGTGTGTACCTTGTGCAGCAGATAAAAAATGTATCTCACTCTGCCATTACAACATTTCTTTGGATTTACCTGCCCAATATTAGGTTTTCAAGGCTAAAATGTTGCTCTGTTTGTGCTCAAGTAGGGCCTATTTCTGTGCACAGATAGATGTACCTTGTACCTTATGCTGATAAACTCACACAGGTTACCATTATTCAGTGTATGACAGTAGAGTTTCTCATCAAGTTTGAGTCCCCCAGGACAGAGCATGCACTCTGAGTTAGAAGACGCTGTTTCTGCAAAGACCTTGCAGTGCACAGATATGTTTGCTTCAAGATTCATATATGTGTTTAGCTTACCATTGCTTGAGTACTATCACTGCAAGCTGGGGAATGATGCGTAGTGTGCAAATTAGATCTTTTAGTTTTGAAGGATTGTTGCCTATGGGCTCCTTAATAGAAGCCATTAAGTTATCTGTCTGCTTCTTTCAATTTCTGTTCCAGACAGTATTTCTGTTTCAAATATCTAAAGGTGCCTCAGTGGATTTCATTGCTTTTAAATAAAATACAGATTTATTTTAATGCTTTGTGATTGATACAATCAATTTGCATAACTCTCCTCTCTACTTCAGTCAGGCCAGTAATAGGAGGCCAGCCAAATTAAACAGTTTCCATAGTTTCCTCCTAGCAAATTAAAAAAAAAAAAAAAAAAAAAAAGTTGTAAAATTGCTCAACAAATGTGACTTTTTGGAATGTGGAGAGACCAATGCCATCAAAATTCCCTGTTCTGTATTTTCTGTTAAAATTACTTCGCTTAAACCAATTCTATTGCCATTATATAACGTTTTGTTAGCTAGCTAGCTAACTAGACGGATAGGTGGAAAAGTTATCTTCTGATGTTCACCCCAACAAGGAAACACAGAAGAGTCAAGAAAAACTGTCTGGGGCAAAAAGTAATGTTTTGGGGTTTTTTAAAGCTTACACAGAGCTAGTTAATTCAAAGATGGCAGGCAAAAGATGGTAGAAGATGCAATAAGAGTTAAAAGAAAATGCAATTAAAAAAATAGATTAGTCTTTCTTAAATGATCAAGAAACTTCTTTTCCAGTGCTTGCTCCAGCTTACTCCGTTGCTCTGTAGCAGACAGATACATCCCCAGAGTGGTCAGCTCCCAGTTGCTCAGTGGATAAAGCAGAAGACAGCCTGAGGGACACTTGTTCTGCAGTGTCCATCAGCCTCCTTGGCTTATTTCCTACCATCCTGGAGTTGTTCTTTCTGGCCTTGTTTCAGCTCAGGTTGGGTTGTCAGCAGAGGTGTGTGGAGGGGCAGCCAGGGGCAGGGCTTGATGATGGTCTCCAGAGCCAGCCCGACTGGGATCCACCTAAAACTCATCAGCTCTGAGGCTGCAGAAGGAGTATCTACATGCCAGCAACATGCTTGCTGTTAATGGTTCCTGACCTGAATCTCTCCAGCAGATCTGTGTTTACTTTAAACTGGCCTGGCAGAGATTGCCAAGAAAGGCGTGTGGGATACTGATACTGCTCAGTGGAAGCAGTGGTTTCCTTAGTGATTGTGCAGTGTGTCACTGGGGGCAGTTTCTCTCTCTGGACATTTCCATGTGGGCAGTTCAAGAGCGATCTTCATTGTGGTCTCCCCAGGGTCTGACTGATCAGCCCTTAAGAAGCTGCAAACAGATGCAAGACTGAAACTCGCCCATCACCTTGCTGCCTCCCTCTCTTCTTGACCTATCAGTTTCGTTTATCCTCACACTGAGTATCGGATTATTACTTTAAAACCCTGCTGCCACATCAGTCTGCGTCTTTTTGGGTTTTGTTTTTTTCTGTGTGTGTGTGTGCATGAGGGAGAGAGAAACATGACAGTATTGTGGAGATGCCTACAAAAACAAAGTCATTGAAAAAACTTGTACATGATTCTTTGCCCCTCTGACTATAGGGTCAGGATATGAACTCTTCTTGGTGGCAAAACCACCTGAATGGTGCGATTGGGAATGAAGGGCTGAATGCATAAAGTTGAGAACAGAAGCAGGCAGCAGGAACCAGGGGCTGTGCAGTAATGCCTAAACTGGTACTGCTGCCGGGGAGCTAACCTCAGGAAACCACAACATTTGTAGCACTCTGATGTGTGTGGGTCCTCACTGAAATCACTACTGATTTAAGACAGGGTGATAAGAAGGGGATATTACCTCCCTTCGAGGCTTGTCTGAAGTGTAAAGGTAGGGTCACGTGAATGATTTTCTATAGAAATAGCTCTCCAGCACTACACAGGGAAGAAGAGGACTGTGTCGTGGATCTCTAAGGCAAAAACTAGAGGTTTTCCTTGAAACTTCTGCAGAGGTATAGAAAGACTGAAACTACCACAATGGGAGTTCATCGCTAGACTCCCACCAGCTTCAGTGAAAGAGGAGGCAGGCCATGTGTGCATAGCAGTCTAATTGCATTTCTGCATTGTTTATGCAGTGTATTAATAAGGGATTGAAAGGCAGAATCATTAGGATGTGCTTGGATAGATTATCAGGGGAAACCAGATTTGGAACATCAGTGAGGTATGTAAAATGAACAAGTAAAGAACAAATGTTAATTGTACTTAATTAGAAATGTACTGAACCACCCAAATTTAATTGTTGTATGTCTGCAAACATTGATGCCCATTAGTTTGTCCACAGCGACTCTTTTTGTTCCCCATGCCACCTTCTATTTTCAGGAAGGGGAAGTCTGAGTCTGTAGAGCTGGTAAAAGTAGGTCAGATGCCATTAATAAACAGGTAGTTCAAAAATGCCTTTGTTTAATTTGACATGTGGCCAGATGCTCAGCTCTAAATTCACGCTGGCTGAGGATCTGACTGGTAGTGTTCATGCCTTCCACCCTCTACTACAAGAAAATTTTCTTACAAGGATCTAGTAATGTAAAGGAACTTAAAATGGGTACATAAAAAAAATATGCTATAGCTATTCCTTTATTTTGCCATGGCTGGGGAAAGAGATTAGTGTAAATAAAAATCAGACCCTCTGTTTTTCATATATCTTTCAAAAAATGCAGAGGAATGGACATGAGTGTATACTGCAGTAGCGTGGATTTGAAAAGAATTTGAAGCCAAGAGAAAGAGAGGAGTGAAATAGCATCTGATCTGCTTCAGCCTGAACAAGCAAATGTGCTGAAGCATCTCATTCTGCACTTCCACTGTGAGCCAAAAGTCAGTGCTTGCTTGTGAACACCTTCCATCCTCTGAAAACAGCTAGTAGGGCTGTATCCTTGTCCTCAGTCAGTATTCTGGAAATTTTTAATATTTTTTAATATTTTACTTACAAAATGCCATATGAATCAGACCTGGCATATATGTATGGATAAATAAACTTGACAAATACATGCTATACACTGAGTATGGTTTGCCCCAGTCCATCCTCAGGGTAACACACTGATTAATTTAATCTGCAAGCTCTAGTTTCATTATGGGTCTTAGCTGAACCAAAAGCTTAAGCTTTCAAATTTCAATATCGTTAGTTTTCAAATCACTTTAAAGTTTTTCAAGTTTAACAGGAAATGTTGTAAAACCAAATGCATTATATTGTCCAAGTAATTTTTGTAATTTGTCATTGATCAAACCTAAAACATAAGGATGACAGTAAGATCCAGATGGTCAGGCGTGCTCTGCTTAGTATCACACTTTTATCCTTACTTACTTTTTTCACTTGCTGTCCCTCATTTTGTTTCTCAGTTTATTTTTTCCTCTTGTTGCCTTCACAGGGTGGCCTTTTGGCTTTACTAGGGACAGTCTAACACCCAGTCTTAAGGAAGAACACATAAGGGTCATGCAGATGGTGAGATGTTATTGCTTGATCTTTTACTCAGTGTGGCCCAGCCCATAGAAACTAAAGCGTGTGACAGGCTGTACGTGGGGACTGCACGTTGTGAGCGAGGTCCTTCGTGCTGGCGGTGTCTGAGCCAGTGGGACGTCCCAGCCTGTAGCCAGAAACCTGTTCCTGCGCTAGCAGGGGCTCTTGGCCAAAGGAAGGCACCAGGTCAAACTCTGTGTGTGCTTAGGAGTGATTATGAACGGACTACTATTACTGGATCAAGTACACCTTTTACAAAAATATACAAACTTTAGTTAGTATCCTTTTTCCTTTTATGTGTACGCCTTTCAAAAAGCCTTTGCAGAAGACTTTGAACAGACACAGCATATGAGGTAAGATCATGCTCAGAAAAAAAAAAAAAAAAATCAGTTAAAAACAGAAAATAGAGGTTAAGAGGGAACAGCCAGTTCTTGCAGCATAGGGAGGTGACCAGTGAAATTTTTCAGGAGCTGGTGCTGGGGTCTGTACTTGTCAACATGTACAGATATAACCTGGAAAAGGTGGTAAGGAGGTGACAGAGTTTGCTGATGATACTAAGTTATTCACGTTTGTAAGGATGAGGGCTGATTGCAAAGAAATGCAGAACTATATGAATCTGGGTATCTAAGCGATGAAGTGGCAGACGAAATTCACTGCAGATAAATGTGCATGAAGTACATAGGTAAAAAACGATCCCACTTTCACATGTAAAGTTTAAGTGTAAAAAGGCTGTTGGTTGATCATTGCCACCACAAAGAGGGATCTGACTGTTGTGATAAACTGGTTTGTGAAAGCGATCACAATCATGAGCAGCTCAAAAAGCAAATCAAGTGTTAGGAATTGCCAGGAAAAAAAATAAAGAACAAAACAGAGAACACCATGATAACTTCACTTAAATCCATAAATTACCAACATCTTTTATACTGTGAACATTTCTGATCCTTTCATCTCAAATGCAGCCAAACTGGGAGGCGCACCAGGAGGGGCAACAAAAAGGATCAAAGGAATTTCAGGGAATGAGAAGAATGTGTGAGGGATGGGTGAGGAGGGAGGTCAAGGCTATGCAGGCTGAAAAAGAGGTGACCTAGAGGCTACACGATAGGGATCTACAGACTTGTGAAGGACACACATATCTGAGGATCAGTTGTGTATGCCTTTTCCAGTTCAAGAATTAGGGGCCATTAAATGAAGCCAGGAGGAGTGCAATCTGGAACAGAAAAAGGAAATGGCTCTTCATGCAGCAGGTAGCAGATCTGTGAAACTCCTTGCCAGAGGACTTTGAGGATTTGAAAAGTTTGCACAAAGTCTTGGAAGAGAAATCCACTGAAGTGTAGAAATGGCCTCCATTGTGGGAAGTTCCTGAGCTGATAATAATTGTGACTGGGGGAGTATTAGGAGGAAATATCTGAAGGTAGTCCTGCTCTTACTCATCCCCAACCATCTGCTTATGGTCATTGTTGAGACAGGATATGGGGTAGATGGATCCTTGGTCTTATATCCACGTCTGTCAGTATTTTCTTTTCCTGTTTTCCCTCTAATCAACTCCCCTCTCTCCTTAAAAATGTTTCCCTCCATTCTTTCTCATCCCTTCCTTGTATTCTGCCCGCACTTCCAGTCCCTCACTCCAGTCAGCCCAGAGTTGCTCTTAGACACTTACTTTCAGTGATGCCGAAAACAAATCATCCTGAAAAACAGAACCTCAGTGCAGCAATAGGTCTTTCATGTCCTCTGCTGGTCACTGGGAAATGGAAAGAATGTTAGTTGTGCTTCCAGCTTGTCAGCAAGACAAAGAGTATTAAGGACTGTGTAAACAGATTAGTAAAGAGTTACTCTTTTCTAGAGCCAAGAGGATCCAGTCAGGACAGCAAAGGAAAGGAAGAGAATTGTGACGTTATGAGAAAGAAGGTGTTGGGGATACCTGGATCTTAGAAAGCTATAGATTTGAGGTTACATTTAGAAGTCGAGTTAGCTGTTAGGAGTGACTTGTGCATGGAAAATAACTTATGCCAGAAGGGTCTGAACAATATCTTTGATTTTATACATAGGAAACATAGATTGTAAATAGAAGAAACAAAGCTCAAGAGTGAACATTGTAAGTAGAGGCTTCATGATCTTTCTCTTTAGGTTTCTGACTGCTCAACCAAGTCAGAAAACACCTCTTCCTTTCAGTACTAGGGACTATTAAAATCAAACACTTTATTCCCCTGAAATAAATGCTAGGTGCTTGTGGAAACCTCATGCTTTGAGTGATAATTCTGTAGTTCCAACCAACCATCTAGCTCCTCTGTGGAGGACATGGTTGTCTCGGACAGAGAAGGTGGAGGCTGTCACAGTGACAGCATGGGAGATGAGTGATTACAGTCTAGCAAAGGAAGGAAAGGAGCTGAACAAGAAGGAAGGAAGGATTGGCTGAAGTATGGTGGTATTTGGTGTCCATGAAGAATGTCCATGAAGTAGTGTGAAGCAGGAAATTGAGGGTCAAGAAGCAAAATATAATTATCTGATAAGAAACTTAAGGTGAGAAAATTTCAGGTCACCTCAGGATTTTCAAATAGCTGAAAAATTATTTTCAAATGCTGTTATGTTCCCTAATGGTCAGGGACCTCAAATACTGGCAAAGAAGTTGGATGCAAAATGTGGTTTTTGGTGACCCTCGGCCTCAGCCATTTGCCTTTTCACTGTGAATAGCTGGTGTTGCAGAGTGCTCAAGAGTGCAGATGTAGAAGTGATTTTTTTGGTGTGGAAATGTGAGCATGGCTGATAAAAGGTTGAAAGGTGGGATAGGTAAGACTGCTGTTGATCTTAGTGCTTCTGTTGAGACAGTTCAGATGAATCAGCTTTCTGTGGTAGCATACTGGAAGAGTTCAGGGCAAGCCATAATGTTTGGAAAGGATGTGCATGAAAGGGAAACACTATCCATTTATTGTCGCATGTAGATAACAGCAAGAAAGGCAATGTGCAGTTGTCAAACACTGTTTTTCCATAGAGTCTTGGCAATATGCAACAAAGCTATGAGTGCCATATACCGTACTGTTTTCAAAGATCCTCACCAGGAGGAGGTGGCATTCAGGGCATTGGGGATCTCCCCTAGAGAATATGCTTTCTTTCTAAGTATCCCCCTTAACAGGCACACAGAACATCCTACAAACCAGAAAACAACTCAATCCCCACTCTGGCAACTGAGCAGTGCATCAGGGCCCCAACCCAGCCTAATGCATGGAGGACACTGAGAAATCCTGCAGGCACCATGCGGCTCATCAGTGAATAATTTCTGAGCACAGCTAATAGTGTCCTAGGGCACATGTTGCTCTTGCATTGGAGACAGAGGTTCAGGAGTGGCAATCAAGTGTTGCTGCTCTCTGAGGGTCATAAGCTTGTCTGAAGTGAGATGGGCTGGTGCTGTCCCATCTGCTCTTGGTGGGCAAGTCTTGACACTGCGGTGGGAAGTAGTAGCAACCAGTGCTACTGAGAGCAGAGAGGAGAATTAGAGATGCAGAGGAGGAACCTGCACCACTTTCACCAGGACTTCTTGTTTGGCATTCCTTTCTAAGCTCCTAAATAAATATAAACAAACAAACTACAATATATGATGTAAACTGTATACAGCTCCTACCATTTGTAGAAGATTTCCTCCTAGCCCCACTAACCCACTTGTCAGAGAAGGTGCTTGGGATGAACTCCCAGCTGGCTGCAGTTTTGCCACCAAATGCAGTGGGGCTGATGTTTCAGTCTCTCATTATTTTTGACCTAGAACAGGAACACTTGAACCATAGCTCATTAGAATCATAGAATCACATCCAGAGCCAAAGCTCGTGGAGCATGCTGGCAGGGAGCCAGCACACATTCTCCCCCTCCACCCCCATAAAGCACGTTTCACAACCTGTACATGCTCCCTGCTACTATTTTCCCCTCTCTGTTTCCTGGCTCATATCGACTCAATATTCCCCAGGACACGTGGCTACGCCAGCCCCATATTACCAATTGCACAGCACAGGATGCCCAGACACGGAGCATGTCATTGAGATTTTTTTAATAACATCCAAGTGGAAAATAGTTCATATATGTTCTTTACAATTCGAAGAATTTCCAGAGTTCCTGTCTTAAAGTTAGTGTTGTCACCATCGCGTCTTGAAAGACAGGAGTGAGCCCAACTTGAATTTGTAATAACATTGCCCGGATGCTGCTAGGAATTGATTGCTGTCCTAAAAAAAGGATAGATGCTGAGAAAAATATTGTACCTACCATTAATCTCTCTCAGAAATGATCACCATCAGGACAGGATGACTTACTCTTGCTCCTAGTACTGATACAACTGCCAAATATTAGATATTATTAAATATATAAATATATATATTAGATATTATTAAATAAGAGTGTGATTGAGTCTGCCAGGGGCTTTGCCAAGAGGAATACTTAGAGAATTGAATGAGATGTTGCAGGAGCGAAAGACTGCAATGTCCTCTGGCATCACACAGGAGGGTTTGGGAGGGAGGAGCTGAGGTGCGGAGATGGAAGATGAGTATTTTTCCAACTAATATGGGGATCAAGGATCTTCTGCTGATATTTGTCACTGTACTACTTTAAATTGCAAAACTGTCACCAGGATGGGGAATAAGATGTATCTGGTCAAGGTGGGTCTAGGTCTTTCATTTAGGACTCTGTCATACAGAGGGTCAAATCCATCCTGTGAGTAATTAGACAAATCCCTTACCTCAGCTCATATACTCCACTATAAATCACTGGAGTGACAACAAAACTGCTTTTCTTCTGAGACCAGTAGGCAAGATTTTAGCGTGGAGCTGGTTTGTAGTGTGATTTCAATGAAATACATCAAGATGACATGAAGTACACTCTTACCCTGGAAACTTTTCCCCATCAATAGTTATAAATATACCACGCTATTGTGCTTGGCATGCTGTATGCTAATAGAGGTGAGGGCTCTGAAACTCATTAGGAAAGGGAGCGGGTTGTGGAGCAGAGCGAGGACAGTGTGAAGCTAAGGTTGATAACCACGGCCTTGTCCAGAATAGGCCATGGGAGTTTTCTTATCTCACTTTGGCAGGAGGTGCTGCTAGCTTCCTGTGCGAAATCAGGAGCATATGCTGCTTTCCTCTTGTTGTTTGGCTTCCTCTGCTACACAAGACGGTTCCCAGCACTGTGATTATCTTTGCATCTTCAAACATGGCACACTCTGCTTCCTCAAGGGCTTGATGTATTCTTGAGAAGCAGGCTGGCTCCCCTCCCCCAGGCCACTTTTCTAGGGCCCTTGCTGATGCCAGCTCTGCGCATCACAGACCTTCTATAAAGCTGAACTTACTTCTAGTTGCATAAACTGTCCCCAGCCCTTCCAAAGCAGTGTAAATTCCCAAAGCTAAGGGTGGTGAGCTGGTCTGCCAGCAGAGCTTGCCCCATGCTGCAGGCAGCCAGGCAGGCAGCACGTGCTGCCGGCTTCCCCCGGTGCCAGCCGAGCCGCTCTTACTCCTCCTTCCCCCTGCACTGGGCTGCTCTCGAAACTCGCAGGAGTATTAACAGCTTCTGGTTTTACAAGGGTATAGCCTACTCAGGTTCTTGACACAAAGGACGAAGTGTGCCTGTGCGTGCCGGGGGGGGGGGGGGGGGGGGGGGGGATGTGTGTGTGTGTGTGTGTGTGTGTGTGTGTATGTGCGCACAGGCAAACGCACATGCGAGCACGCACGCAGGCACATGGCAAAAACTACTTAGAGGGTGAGAAACCTGATTACTCTGCTTCTCTCAGTGCTCAACTAAGACAGCAGAGTCCAGTTACCTTGCTCTGAGGTTGCTTATATTTTATAAACATACGTTTGTACATGCACACACCCCCACACCCTTAGCATTTATTATATAGGATCTCAACGCATGCATAGTCGCACTTGCAAAGTAGGGACGTGAAAGGATCTGCAGGGAAACAGGTGTAAGAAATGCTTAGAAATGTGCTGGCAGATATCAGCTTGTTTATCAATCTCTGTGCACACTGTGTGCTTTTTCATTAACCTGGCAGTAACCCTGCTGTAAGCTTTCCTGAAGATGCAAAGCAGCGAGGCTCATCCCACAACAAAACATTTCAGGAATTCATGCGCTCCGCAGATATCTGGAGTAAGATTCAAATATCCAAAATTCAGTGGGATTTCCCTGCAAGCACAGGCAGTTCTTGCTACAAATAGGATACCCTTGCTATTTTACTGAGTGGATAGTTTGAAGTAACTTGTAATTTCTTTACAAAGCAGAAAAATTCATAGCTGATGTTATCTGAGGACACACGCAATGAAACATGAATTGAATTAATGGGAAGATGTTTGTGTATTTTGGTCCCAGCCAGAGTAAATTTTTTAATTTCCATTTTTCTCTCTTTCTTTCCAAGCATCTGTACTTAACACAAACATTTGGTTTGATGACTACATCTAAGTTCGGTGGAGCCTTTTTCTGTTACAAAATGCCTGTTGTTAGAAGCTGGTCAGGTTAGGAGGCAGCACTCCTAATTACTCCCATTTGTTCCTTTCCCATCTCTGCCTGATGCTGCTGGCTTAAGCAGTGGCTTCATATGGCACCACTGGCAGCAGCAAGAGGCAGGATGACTGAGTACTAGCCTGAAAAGCCAGCTCAGGAGACTGGAGGTGGCTCATGTCCTGTCCTTAAGCTGTGTTAGTGTATTTGAGGTTAAAGTGAGAGCATCTGGCAGCTGAAGAGAGAAAGCATCTGGTTCTGCATCCAAAGGGATGAGTCTGAGTCTTGTCCTAGACTTTGCCTGGCAGCCGCGCTGCAGCTGATTTGTAAACATTTGCTGATCCTGCAGACTGTGGAGCCGAAGTGGCGCGTACAACGGCACTCACATCTCCTGCTGCGTACTGTGGGCTGTTGGATAATGTATTCTCAGCTTGATTGTGACTCCTTTTTTATTAAAACCATGGACAACAACTATTAAATGTATTCAGTTTTCTACTATAATTGCACTAACAGTATAATTGGCAGTTTGGAGATAGTATGATATGTGAAGTCAGTAGAATTCACATATGTGCTTCCAGGGCTAATATTTCATCTAGTGTTTTACATATGTTTTTCTTGTTATTGTGATGTTATTGTAATTATGATGGTGGTTTGTATTATGGTATTAATGAGTAATCAGCACCTCATTGTGCTAAGCACCAACAAACATGTAACACTGTTTTCAGCCCTAAGACATTGCAACCTAAATATATACAGTCTTTCTCAAGGAACTATGAGGAAGAGTTTAATAACTAAGCCTGAAGGCTGCAGAACTGCAAGAAAGGAGGTTGGAGATGCCTTTCAAAGGTTCACAAGCAGTTTCTGAATATATATATCTTCTTTCTGTCCTTTACCAAAATATGTGTCTCTGTAAGGACTTTTATAGAAAGAGCACAAATTTTCAGCATGGTAAAAAACATAAATTCATTCTGTGGGGAAAGGAAAAAACTTTAAAAATTACTTTTTAGTATGGTGAAATGAGATTTTGGGGTCTCTGTCTTCCTATATAGAGAGTTCTGTGCCTACAGTACTGGCATCATGAAATAAGTTCTGATATCTGCTGTGGAATGGAAATGTTATCAGCTTACCAACATTATCATGTCTTCTGTGTTCTAGCCTTGTTACAGAACCAGACTTCTTAAAGCATTAAATGTGGAAAGTAAATGGCATCTACCTTTCTGAATAATTTTAAACCATTTTTTCCCATCTGAATGTATCAACTTCTTAATGCAACTGTCGTTCATCCACCCTGGCCTCAACAGTCATGTATTAGAAATTGACTTTTAAACCGGTGTGGAAGAAATGGCTGTGTAGATAGGGCTTTCTTGCCATGCTATTGCTCCCTGTCCTCTCTTCATGCATGAATGACCATGGCCTGCTCCTGGTTTTTGGCTTTTTCAGCTCACTGAGTCTCTCAATGTACATTAAGAAATTTGGGCAGACAATCATGTATCTGTGCTAATGATTGCAGCCCAAGTTAGTTTACATATCATCATTCTTTAAGCTGTAATATCTACTAAGATGCTGGCCAGTTTGACGCAAAGCTGCACAGTTAAAAACAAGCATGTAAAGTTAGTGTACCATTGATATTATAAACAACACAAAGTTAAGCAAACTGCACAATTAGCTGAAGGGAAATGAACCTAATTCTTTGGACAGAATTGCATCACATGTCATCATCCAGTCACTGGACTTTAAAGGTCATTTTTCCAAACAACTTATATACACGTCAGAACTGTTTGATTACAGATACTACAGTTATTATCTTTCAAATCCATGGAAGATCAAAGGAATATATTGTATTTGAAAAAGCTTGACCTTGCTGAAGGGTTAAGCTCTACTGATGAAGCTGGAATGGAACAAGCAACAACTAAATTTTGGATGAAATGCAAAATTAGATATCCTCAAAGAAGAATAGGGACAAACAGCATTTAAGAAGCATTCCAATGTGTTTATTTCCATGTGTACCAAATTATGCTTTGGGAAACAAATTAGCTCTACCATGACCACACCTGAATGTTCTGATTACAAGCCAATTTGTTGCATAAGGCAAAAACAATTTTCCCTAAGATTTCCATTAATTAAGATAACTTTGAATTTTTTTCAGATTAAGTGAACATTTAAATCCCTTTGGCAATTAGATATAGCTTTGTTTAATTTTGTTTTGCTAATTTGCAGGATTATGGTTATTTTTACTATGTGTCTTGTAATCATTGAACCCCATTATTGACATTTTGCCATTTTGTAATCTGAACCAAAGAAAACATTCAGAAATGAGAACTTGCATCATTTTTCATGATAACAAAAAGAACCTGCACATAGTAAAACAGTATCCAATGCATTATGGAATGGATCTTGACACAAATATAACTTGTCTTAAATTTAAGTCTGAAAATAACATGAACTCATGTTTGAAGCCAAGCCTGAACCATGACAGTGGCTGAAAGCAGGAGCATTGGAAATGGATGGTCTTACACAGCCCTATAAGTAGACTCAGACTGTAAATTCTGACCTCCCAGTCCACAGTGGGTTAAATGTTAACACTGACTCCAGAGAGCTAATATTCAAGGAGGGGCTGTGGAAGTGGATCCAGTCATCAGGCTCCAAACCTCAAGATCTATGAAAAGTAACTCTATTTGTCTGGTCATCACAGCACGTGCAGTCTCCCTGACTGATCACTGCTGACAGATTTGGTTTGTCTTACATATTGAATGTTTCAGGCTATCACCGAACCAATAAAATTTCAATTTTTGTTGTCTTCAGGCATGGATTTTGCTCTTATACTGAAGGATCTTTCATCCTGAAAGCTGGCAGCAACATAGGAAACTGGATCCAAAGCATCACTGAGCGAACGGCTGTAATAGAGGGCAAAAATAAGGTATGATTCCTAGGGAGCAGATAGACTTTCTGTGTGACAGTATGTGTTGAAAAGACACTGTAAGATGATATTGAGGTAAGAGTGAAGAAGCCAGTATTTCTGTATCGTTTAGATTTGAAGAGCGGCATACATGCAAATAACTGTCATACTTGGTATATATCTGCTGAGATGCAGAGATGTCCTTATTTCTGCATGCAGTCATGTTAAGGTAAGTGACATGCCAAGAGAATGTGTCAGTGGGATTCACCATATCTGGTCTCTTAGAGCTGGTCTGTAATATCTTGGGGCGTCTCAGGAGCACAGGGGCAGGGTTCCAGGCCATCTTTGCTTCATTTTGTTGCCTTGCAAAATGTCCTGTTGTTTTTCCTATGAGAATTAAACAATCTATTCTCAGTAGAGAGTTTATTCACAGATGTGGTCCTAGATTATTAGATGACCAGGTCTTTTCTTGCAATAAAAAAATTTAAAGGACCAAATGAATCCAGATTACAGAAGCAAAGTTTAAGGGAGATCTCAATCAGAGACAGCATGGTGAGATTCATCCCAGTGACATTAACCATCTAAATGTTAAGTGTCTAGTCTAAGTCAAGCATCCCTTTATGGGCCATGGGGAGATGCAGGCATTTCTGAAGGACAAGCAGGCTTGTAGTCTGTTGGTGTCTGATGTGGGAGAGAAAGCCAGTGAGGTTATCTTGCCAAGGGCCATGGAGGATTGTCCATCAGTTAAAACCTTCAAATCAAACGTTCATCCTTACTAAAGGATGCCCTAGATCAACTGCAATTCCATGGATTAGACGTGAAACTGATTTGGTGCGGTTGGGTAGCCTATGCTATAGAGGAGCTCAGGTGGAGATGCACAATGCCATGCCACTGTCACAGCATCTGGTTTCAAAGACTAGTTTGGTTTGTGGCAGTAATGGCTGAAGAGATTGTAAATTTTAAAGCCTCCCTTATTCTAGGCCTGTCAAAGACACTGAAATGCTTTTTGTAATTCTAAGGGCACTGGGGATATAGGCCTCCTTTCCTTGATGGCTGCCTTCAGTCTTCTGCATATGAAAATGAGTGTAAACTAATTATTCTCATGTTAGGGCCCTTTCACACACTGCAGAATACATGGGGCTTTGCATGCAGCCAAGAATCAGGCCTGGGACTTAATTTTCTCTTGCTGTTGTACTATTTAGAAAGCACCACAGGTGTTCATGGCGCCATTCCAGCGCATGGGAACAGGCTGGATCCAAGTGAGGCATTTGCTTTATTTAGCTGGCCATCTCTACGTGCTTAAAGATCAAGGCAAATATGGGAGCAAAGAGCTTCCTAGGGGAGACGGTCATAGGAAAGCACATGAAAAATAAGACATACAGAGGGATTTGAAGGAGGAAAGGGAAATCATTTCAGGCACAGGAAGACACAGTCTATTCCAAAGGGGGAATGATGAACAAAAGATGCTAAGAATCACTTCTTTTCCAGAAGGCATCTAGCCATGCTATGGATGAAATCCTACCTGCTCACAGGGTGCAGAAGGAGCAGTCTAATGACCAGATCTCATTCTCCTTGTGTGCCATACATTTTGGAGACAGCGGAAGAGGAGTGGCTGGAATGTCCAAGCAACTTCCAGTCAACAGCAAATAAATTCCTCCCTGGAGGAAGATGCTAATAATGGGTCCTTGCAGCAGAACTGCAGGTTTTGTTTGAAGTCTTTGGCAAGCAGCCCTTTTTTAAAAATGTGCCTAGAAATGAACCAAGGAATGGTTTCTCTATGTGTTACACAGAAAGTTTTGCAGTGAAACTTAGTGGTTCTTCTTATTCCTTGTCTTCATGCTGCTTAGTTCAACTAAGAAAGGTCTACCTTGCATTGCTTTATAGCTCCTGGTCCCTATGGGGAAAGGGAAGGTTAGTTAGACAATCTCTTTGCTCAGCTTTTTCACAGCTTTTCTAAGGGTTATTCATTTCTGCTGCTCTTCCTTAGCATTTCAAGCACAGCTGGATTGATATTTTGGGTAGAAAATGCTTGTGCACACACAGCTGCTCTAGAGCATCCAGGATTTTTTTTTTTTTTTCTTCCATGGCAGTCTATAGCTTTTCACTCTTTGCAGTATAAGAGTAATTTTTGGTCTCCCAGAGCAAACTCAAAGGGACACAGTTCAAAGAAAACCCTTCCTCATCTGCTGGGATATTGTAAAACTATCGATAGCACTGAGCTCACTGAATGAAGCACATCATCACAAGTGCCTGTCTCTGATGGACTGCTACTGTGAGCAGTCCTGCTACTGCAAACTGCTATGAACAGCAATCTGAGGCACTTCCACATCAACGAAGCCCTAATATCTAAACAGAGTGTCTACCCCACTTCCACATCCAAGCATAGCAAGCATGGTAAAAACAATCTCAAAGCTCAATGGAAACAACAAAGACAGAGGAGACAAAGCTTTAGGAAATGGATGAAGAAACTCAAAATGTTGCACATTTGGGTTAGCATGAAAGGAGAAATGGGGGTGACCACAGGATGAGATTATTGTAATCAAGGGAAGAGATGAACAAGGAATGGTCAAAAGGTTGCTTTTAGCAATCAAGGTAGCTGCTTTCACCTTACTTAAAGACATTGTGCCAGTTCCACCTGTTTCCTGTATGTGCAACATCTGAGTCCCTCCAGTTTGGCTTTTCGCTGTGGTAGGTTGATTGGTTGTTTGTTTGTCTGTGGTTATCAAGGTAGCCACAAGTATATTTTTAAAGTTAGAAACACCTCAAACCCAGTGTCTGTATGGTGAAAGTAATGCAGGAAGCCTGTGCTACATTATTCTTCTGGTGACAGAGAAACCGTGATAACAGTGTTTTAGTAACATTTCAGTTGAAGCCTCTCTAAACAGACACTGAGAAACTTGAGTGGTATAGTGAAAGAACTAAGCTATGATACTTAATCATAAGACAACTCTTGAAGTGATTTGATTCCCCCACCCAAAGTTTTCATTCTCATTTTGTTGGACATTTCAGTGACTTCCTACAAAGTTGGGCTATTCTTAGTCTTATCATGTAAACAGGTCACAGACACTCTCCTGTCATTCAGCTGCTAAAAACCATCACTCCTCAGTGTTCCCAGCTAAAGCTAACTGCTATATATAACTCAGGGCTAATGTTCATTATTATTATTCTTAGCATGATCAGTGTTTATTAAAATGTCAATCTGTGAAGGACCTGCAAGAATGAGGTACAAAGAACTGGTGTATTCATTGATATCAGTCCATACATATCAGACATGTGGTCTCTCCTGTCTGTGCAGGCACATGCTGCTTTATCACAGCTTGAAAAAAGGAGTCGGTACTCCTTCTACTGGGTACAAGGGACAGGGAGCTGCAGGAGAGGTGGACAGAGATCCTGGGCATGGAGAATGCGCAGAAGAGAGCTAAGAAGATGAGTTCAGGTTGCAGAGAGTAGAAAGTGTTGGCCAAGAAGAAAGGATGATGAATTCAAGGGAAGGAGTTAGTAGACAGGAGGACAGCTGAGTACAGAGAAAAGTTGGAGGGAGTGGGACAAAACCCCCTTGATTTAGGGAAATAGCCTACTAGAGCCACAGTCTTGAGAACCTGGAATGGAACAGAAGGTCCCTGACTGCCCCATCCCTCTGCTGCTAGCAAATGTTGGGATTCCACTGACAATAACAAGTACCATGAAAGCTGGGTCCATGTCATAGTGCCTGTCTCCAGAAACTGTGTATAAACAATAATAATGCATGAATTTGTGTTTTATCATTTGTATGTTAATGTGTATGTGTATGTGGCCTTGTTTTCCACTGCATGAGTACTTTCTTGACACGAGTTTTTAGTGGTCCTGTCCCTTGTGAGTCACAAAGCCACTTGATTTCAGGGAAAATGGAAAGTAATGGCCCTGTAACAGGATTCTGCAAGACCAGACATAGGCTCACCCTTGTCCATCTCTGATTTGGCTGCTAGTGGTGGCTTAACCTGATGTGCTGACTGTGAGTAGTATTAAAAACTGTGACTGTCCAACATAAAGGTGGAGTACTACATAGTTAGAAGAGACAAACTTTCTTGGACATGACTGATAAGGTGTGACCATGCAAAATAGGATGGGTCTATCTCTCCATCTTCTATGCCAAGCTCTAATCTTCTAGCTCTCTTCCATGTCCCCTCATTACTGATGGGAGGAGGAAGCACGTGTGTGTCTGTTCTTGGTCCCTACAAATGCCAGCTCTCTGGCCATCTGGAACCCAAAACAGAAGAGAAAGCTGTTTAGCTCATCACAAGCTCATTTTGATCTTCCCCCTCTACTCAACAGCTGGTTTTCATGAAATGCATGAGATCTTATGAGCTTCAAGTTGTCTGTCAATTTTGGTTGAAACTGGGCAATGGGTTCAAAAATTACTGAGCACGTAGGGGAGGAGAGGATACTGGCAGACAGATGGACAGGCTGGCAGACAGATGGATGAACAGACAGTGTGATCTTCCTAGGAAGCCAGTCTAAAGATAGTAGTGGGAACGTGGCTTGCCTTTCTTTCAGCACGTTGTAACTTCTGGGGCCTTCCCGAGTGCTACTAGAATCGCTGTCAACACTTTTAAACAGATTGCTGGGAGGTGCCAGCTGAGCCAAGCCCTTGGTGAGATTAAAACCAGCAGAATTTGACGTCTGCCTCTGCCGAGCTGCGTCTCCCTCTGGCTCCCGAAATCGATCCCCTCCCTCGATGTGTGAGGGAGGCGTGAATCGAGCGCTGCCTCACCCCACCTATGGCCCTGGGGAGGAAGGAGGGCAGGGGGTGCCCCTGGCATAGCTGTCTGCACTGCCATCTCCCTGCAAGTCAGCGAGCACGGGCAACAGGATGCAGAGGGAAACTGCAGCTCTGCTTGCTGAACGGCAGTGACTTGCCTGTCTGACCCCAGGGGAGAAGAGGGTGCTCTCCTGTGCATATTCATGTCCTGCTATTGAAGGTATTTTGGTGTTTCTTCTGTGGCAGCCCTGAAGGTGAGGCTTGTTGTCCAGATGTTTTGCACTGATGCTCCTTGTCAACATGTGAGGCACACAAATCAGATGGCTTTGGCATAAGCAGACCAATCGAATGCTATGCTGACAATATTTCAATATGGGTCTTTCTAAATAGCATTCCTTTAGCCAAAGATAAATCCAAGGAGGTGAGGAGAGCATATTTTGATTTATTATCTTTTTTTTTTTTTTTTTTTAAACAAATACATCTTCTTAAAGGTATAACTAGGAGGGAATCAACAGTATGTGGCAGACTCGCACTAACCTGCTTAATGTTGAGAGGGCAGTATTTTGGTTTTTAAATGTATGGGCTGTTTCAAGAACTTAGGACAGCAATCTCTGAATGGAGTATGTTTATGCCAGTGTCTGCAGAGTCCTTCTAGGAGTCAGACAAGAGTCAAGTTGCCAACCATTTTCTGAAACATCCTCTTCCTTCTCTGCCATCAGCTGGAGCAGTGGGAATCCTCTATCTAAACTGCTTTGAGACAAGAGAAATTCAAGCAGACCCTCCAGGGGAAAAACCAGACCACACTGTCTCCAAGCACAATGTTCATGCCAGTTGCTTTTCATTCTCTTTTCCACCCAGTCTGTTCCTCATCAGTTTCCACCATGAACAAACCTGTAAATTCCTCTTCCATCTCTCAGGGTTTCTGCTTTATGCTTCCTTTATTTTCCATCAGAAGCAGCAGCAGTATGGGATTTACTTCCCTAGCCCCTGGCTTTGAGATGAGCCTGTAACGTCGTGCTTCAGCTGAGATGATGGGTGCAGAAAGGAGGAATAAGAGATCAAAGCATTGGTGGTAAATGTGGTTTGTGGACAGATGATGCTCAAGATGCAGAGCATGCCAGGAAGGATTTGCCCTGTTCTGTCTGATCATGGCAACTGGATTCAGACTTTCTGTATATAATGTGGTTGCAAATCCAGGGTCTGAAACTCTCTGTTGTGAAGTCAGACGATACAAGGCTGGGAAAACTTTTTCTCTTGCTCCTTTTGCAGTAATAGCTGTATAGAGGAACCATGCAGCACAGACTGATCTCAGACAGCCATAATTGCTCAATAAATAACAACATGCCAGGCTTAGTTTTGTACACGTTGCTTCTCTGGTGGGTTTTGGCTGGCATCCACAATGCAGAACACAGACTGCACCACTGGAGGGCTCACAAACTATTTAAAGAGATGTTATCTTATCCTTATGATTAATTTATAAACTGAAAGATTTATGCAGAGACTTGTTGTCTCTAAAATACTCTGTTCTGTTGCAAAGTCAGTCTTGCTTTTTCTAGACACTATGGCTTTCTCTGCCTTAGTCAAATAAACACACCACTAACTGCTCTCTGGCACTAAGGCCTGTGTTCATAACATTTATCTCCCTTGCCCTCCAAAAGACATTGGTTGCATGGGAGTTGACTGCTGGAAGTAGTCCTTGGCTCATGCTAGAAGAGTATTTAGGACAGTGCAAGTTGGTCAAAACCAAGACAATGCTGGGGAAAAGCTAAGAGTTTAAATAACTGAATTTCAGTGCCGAGGAATGTTCTCTAGGGCCATTTAATACACAAGTAAAGGCATAATCTGTAAGCACTCTGGTCAGTAACTGTAGTCATACTGCTTTAGTGTACCTGTTTGCACCATCCTCAGTGTAATAAAAGTAATAGTCACATCATAGTGGGCTGGAGCAGTAAAACTAAGATAGGATGCACAATTTTTCATTAAAAAGTTATATGATAGTGTCAGGGCAAAATGCAGTTTGAGCTACCAAAAACTTTCCAAGCCATTGAAGTAATTTTGGGAAGATTAATTGACATGTATTTTTCAGGCTCAGAAATTATTGGGTTGTGGGTATAGTAGGATAAAACAGGTGTCCTGGAGTCAGAGAGTAAGAGCTTCATTCTCCTTCACTGTGTATTTTAGGTCACTGTTCCTGCCTGAGCAAAGTTGCTATGAGGTAATACCAACTAATGCAAAAAAAGTTAATTTTGCGGTGGAAAGTCTGGGATGGCAGAAGCAGTGTTTAACCACCCATGTTAGCCCTCTGACAGATGTTATGGGACTTCCTTCTATTCTGAGTTAGTGTTGATAAAACAGCTGCAGGAATCCTGGTTCTGGGCCCCATGTCTACACTTTACAAAATTATGTTTAAAAACTAGAAAGAATTAAAAGAAAATTACAAAATATAGACAGGGCTGGAACCACACTTTAGGAATTTGTAGAAGTCAATCTACTGAATTTAACAAAACAGGATGATTTATTTTTTCTTTTTAAGGGCTGTAATTATCTATCTGGTATTACAGAGCCTCTTTCATCTCACAGAAGAGCCAAAAAGGTAGATTAGAAAAATTCTAGCTAGAAACAAGATGTGTAGATTGTTAGCGGACAGGAAGCTGACCATTGAGACAGTTTAACAGGGTAGAGGTGCTGTTAGCATCACTTGTATTCTTGAATATGCTGTAGGGCAGTTTTCTAAAACAAGTAAGCCAAAATCAAATTACTTGACTCCACTGTGTTTGCTTGACTAGTAGGAAAAGTGATAGTCTCTTTCTACTAAAGAATGTTTTAGGAAACCAGAAGATCCATATGATATAGGGGTTCAACAAGGAGTTTGGGATTAACCATGACATCTTTGAGTAGGAGACATAGAAGCAGTGCAAATGTTTAGCCAGTGTTTATGTAGAAATGTAGATAATTGGTCCTTATTTATTACTGACTCACCCTCTTGTGCTTGTCTCTGGAATCCAGCAATCAGGCAGACTTAAAAGAATGTATTAATTGCACAAAAATGATTTTGAAGATTTTTAGAAAAGCCAAATAATTCCAAACAATGGCATTCTGTGGCCACACAATTTCCTTTCGTCACTGTCCCAGCTCTGCCTGTAACTCCAGCCAAAACATGTTTTACAGAAGTAAAATGGAGACAGTAAGACAGAAAATTAAGCTACCAAGTTGTATCTCAGAGCATGTCCCACTGCTGAGCTCCATGTACATGCCCCATGTCTCAGCTCCATATCAAAACAACACCTCCATTGTTTCTGTATAACTTTCTTCTTTCACTTAGTGCCCAAGCCATTAGATCACCATGAAGGTATAACTCTTTTTATTACAATGGATTTTATTTTTCTAAAGACACATCAGGTGTTGTTGGTCCCTGGCCTTCCAAGATCTTATCTTGCAAGTCATACCACTTTGTGAAAATGTTTAGTGTGCTGAACATCTTAAGATGGTGATAGAATACAATGTAAAGAAAAGCAACATACTATTATTTAATAATAGAAATATTGTCCAAGAAGAGGAAATAGTCCAAAAGAGCAAACATCTCTTTTGCTCCTGTCCTTTCTCACCTGACAGGTAGCTGAGAAAATGAAAGAGAAATTAAATGCATTTAGTGCCGAACAGAGATACGTTTTTCCCAGCATTATCCAAGTGCCTGAGACACGCCATGCCTATTCCCTTTGTACTCTGGCTCTTCTACAGGATGCTTATCTCCTCAAGTGAACAACATTGTTGTCAGTCTTCATGTTTTATAGCTTATCATTACATCAGCAGCAAGAGATAAATCAATCTGAAAGACGCATTCAAAGATTTTTGGTTATGATGGCTCTGATAATATAAGGGTCACCCAAGGAGCTTGCTTCCTGTTATTCTTCCACCCTTTCCAAAACTGCATATGGTGACATCTCTTTTAAATAGCCCCAGTGGTGCCCATCACTGAATGAATGGAGAGAGTGGATCATGGGACTACCAATGGTGACTTAGGAAAAAGAGAAGGGAAACTTTAACTGAGTTTCTGAGCCAATGAGAGCTAAATCTCTTCTTTCCTTCACAGACTGCTAGCACTCTTGTTGTAGCTGAAGCCAAATCTTCTGGAATCTACAGCTGTGTGGCATCCAATAAAGTGGGAAAAGCTGAAAGAAACGTCAGCTTTATTGTAACAGGTAAGATCTAGTCCCCACTAGAGCCAACCATGTTTTCTGTTCCATGGTTTATAACTGTAGGCTGTTATGGCTTTTTCATATACCACAGTTTGACAATTGTTGTAATATGTGCACCTGTAAACTCATACCATGCTTTTGGGTGATCCTGGAAGGGGTTTTTACAGCAGCTGGTCTGGATTTCTAAGAAGGACACCAAATTTGGTGAATGACTCATCCCTCCATTAAGTATCCAGCATGACACAATTTGCTCACAAATACAGCGACCTGTAATTCCCCTCTTTAAATCACCTAGTCTCTGCAATCATTAAATTTTACTGTATTTTCATACACCAGTAAACCAGTTTCATATGTGATGTTGACAGCCTCATCCTGCTACCAACCAGGAGGTCTCACAATGTAGTGTCCAGAGCAGTGCCAGCATCTTCAGGCAGTGTGGTGCCAGAGGAGGGATATCTGGGGTACCTGGGCAGCACCTCACAGCCTTCAAGGACTATGGCAACTTGTAGGTAGAAAAGCGGCAGGGTACAAATTATAGAGTTTTGTTACCTCTTCTGAGAAAGACAACCTTGGATATCATTTGGACCATGGCACTGAGAAGACTGGTGTTAGCTGCACGTATGAGTATGCTTCCAGTTATTTTTCAATTATCAGATGTATTTAGATGTTTTCAGGTGCAGAAAGAAATTATTAAATGTTTGAATTCAGGAATTACTGAAAAAAAAATGACAACTTTCAGTGTAGGTCATTAAAGAAATGTAATTCATTTGGAAATATGAGAAAAGACAAAAAGGTTGAAGTATTCTGATGCTTTAATCTCAAAACCATAATCTTGAAGCTCAAAGGGAAAAATAATTTTAATGTATCCCTTTTAATTTTTTCTTTGTCTTACCTGTTTTTTGTTGTCAATCTCTTGCTTCTGATGGGTGATTTTAGTGAATCTCATTCTGTTACTATACTGAGAGATAACAAATGAGAGGAGACACGCACTGAAATTTGTTTAAAAAAAGGAAGATAACTTCTTTGTAAAAGCTCTTGATTCTGTGGACCAAAATTTGTATTTAAAAAATATTCTCACTAGCTGTAATAGAATCATAGAATCATAGAATACCAGGTTGGAAGGGACCTCAAGGATCATCTGGTCCAACCTTTCCTGGCAAAAGCACGATCTAGACAAGATGGCCCAGCACCCTGTCCAGATGAATCTTACAAGTGTCCAATGTGGGGAAATTGACAAGTTCCCTGGAGAGATTGTTGGCTGATTGTTCTCATTGTGAAAAATTTTCCTCCTGTCCAATTGGAACCTCCCCAGGAGTAACCTGGACCCATTACCCCTTGTCTTTTCCATGTTACTCCTTGTAAACAGGGAGTCTCCATCTTCTTTGTAGCCACCCTTTAAATACCAGAACATGGTGAAAAAGTCTCCCCTAAGCCTTCTTTTCTCAAGGCTGAGCAAACCCAATTCTCTAGCCTTTCCTCATATGACAGATTTCCAGTCCATTGATCATCTTTGTGGCCCTTTTCTGGGCCCTCTTCAACATGTCCACATCTTTTTTTGTGTAGCAGAGACAAAAACTGATTACAATATTCCAGGTGTGGCCTGACAAGTGCTGAGTAGAGTGGGATAATGACTTCTTTACCTCTGCTGGTGATGCCCTTGTGGATGCAACCCAGCATCCTATTGGCTTGCTTTGCTGCTGCAGCACACTGTTCACTCATATCGACTTTGTTGTCCACCAAGACTCCCAGTTCCCTTTCCACAGAGCGGCTCCCCAGATGGGTAGATCCCAGCCTTTGCTGCACTCCTGGATTATGTTTTTTCAGGTGCAAGACCTTACACCCATCCTTGCTGAACTTATGAGTTTCTTGTTAGCCCGCTCTTCCTGACTATTCAGGTCTTCCTGCGGGGTGGTTCTCCCTTCCGAAGTGTCCACTTCCCCACTCAATTTGGCATCATCAGCAAACTTCATCAGGATACACTTGATCCCATCATCCATATCACTTATTAAACAGCATTGAGCCCAATATCACTCCCTGCAGGACCCCACTTATGACACGTTGCCAGTTTGAAAAGGAGCTATTTACCACTACCCTCTGGGTGCGACCTGTCAGCCAGTTTCCCACCCACTGCACAGACCACTTGTCTAGGCTGTAATGCATCAGTTTCTCTAGGAGGAGGCTGTGGGAAACCATATCAAAAGTCTTGGAGAAATCCAGGTAGACAATGTCCACTGCTCACCCCACATCGACTGAGCAGGTTACTTTGTCATAGAAGGCGATCAGGTTTGTCAAGAATGGTTTGCCCCTGGTGAATCTATACTGGCTTTTCCCGATAGCATGCTTCATTTGAATTGTGATAGCCCCCAGGAGTATTCATTCATTCCGTAACTTTCCCAGGGACTGAAGTAAGACTGATGGGCTTATAATTTCTTGGATCCTCCTTCAAGCCCTTCTACAATGTAGATGGGATGACATTAACCTTATTCCAGTGTACTGGGACATCCCCCAATCTCCCACAACTTCTCATAGATTACAGCAACAATGGCAGCCAGCTCTCTTAGCACCCTCAGGTGGATGTTGTCAGGGTCCATCAATCTGTAGGGGCTAATCTCTTGTAAAAGTTCACATACCAACTGTTCCTTCACTGACATGAGCCTGTGTTTGCATCAACCTGGACTTTTGCTCCCAAGGCCTGCGGCCTAACAGTGCTGGTAAAGACAAAGGTGAAGAAAGTGTTGAGAACTCTGCCTTTTCAGCGTTGTTGGTGACTATTTCACCTCTCCTGCTTAACAGCAGACCAGTACTTTCCTTCTGTTTCTGCTTGTTGTTTATGTACCTGAAGAACCCTTTGTTTTAGTTTTTGACTTCTCTGGACAGTTTAAATTCAAGCTGACCTTTTGCTATTCTAACTGCATCTCTGCATGCCCTGGTTATTCCCTGGCTATGCCTTTGTAGTAATCAACGGATATTTGTCTGCTTTTCCATCTCTGATACACTTCTCTTTTGGTTTTGAGCAGACTCAGAAGCTCACAGTTAAGTCAAGGGGGTCTTGCTCTGCCTAATTCCTTTACCTTTAAAGGGCATGAACTTGTTTTGTGCTTCTAGGAGAGCATTCTTGAAAAACTCCCAGCACTCACTAGCTCCTTTATCCTTCATGGAAGCTACCCATGGAATCCCTTCCAACTGAGCCTTGAGTGAGCTGAAGTTTGCTCTCCTAAAATCTAAACCCTTTGTCTTAGTACTAACCTCCAGCATGCTCAGCAGGATCACAAACTCCACAATAGTTTGATCGCTTCAGCCAAGCCTATCACTAACCCAGATATCACAAAACATGTTTTCTTGGTTTGTAAGTAGCAAGTCCAGCAGTGCCTCATTCCAGGTTGGCATATGTAACATTTGCATGTGGAGGTATTCCAAGATCTATGCATTCCAGGAATTTTATGGATGATGTGAGCTTCTGTATTGTTCTTTCAACAAATGTCTGGCTAGTTGAAGTCACCCATAAGAACCAGGTTCTGTTGACCTGAAGCTTGCTTAAGTGATCCAAATATTGCTTCCTTGGCATTATCGTCTTAGTTTGGAAGTTGGTAGCAGATGCCTACTTCAAGATCCCTCTTGGAGATGACCCCTCTGATCTTGACCTAGAGGCATTCAATAGCACTGCCACAATTGCTGTAGTAGAATTCTATACATTTAAGGTTGTCCTTAACATAGAGCGTGATGACGACTCCTCCTCTTCTTCCGTGCCTGCCATTATGAAACAGCCTATAGCCATTCATCACGATCCTGCAGTCATGTGAGTTGTCCCACCATGTTTCAGCTATTTCTATGGTATCATAACTTTCTGACTGGGCACAGAGCTCCTGTTTCTTCCCTGGGCTCATACACTTGAGGTGGTTGGTCCTCTGGTTCTCATTTTGGGAGACAACCAAAGAACATTTGTTGCTGTTTTGGTTGGCCTGACTTATTACACAGTTGATTGCAATGGCACGAGTGTTGCTGCTTTGGACCCCACCCCCTGAGTCATTTAGTTAAAGCCCACCTCATCAAGTTGGCCAGACTGCTGCCAAAGATTTCCTTGCCTCCCTAACAGCCTATAGTCGTTGAAGAGTGTCCCATTGTCATAAAAGCCAAAACCCTCACAATGGCACTGTCCACAAAGCCAGAAGTTGATTTGCATTATATGTCTATTTCTGGCTGCACTCTAACTGGTAAAACAGAAGAAAAGATAACTCGGACATGAATACTTTTCACTCACACCCCCAGGGCTTTGTAGTCTTCCTTGATTCTGCCCAGGTTCTGGCCTGTGGTGTGTCATTCATGCCCACATGAAAGAGTAGCAATGGCTAGTAGTCTGTCCTCTTGACAAGTTATGGCACCCTCTCAGCAACATGTTGGACCTTATCACCTGGAAGGCTGCATACTTCTCATGACTCCCTGTCAGGTGGGCAGATGAGCACCTCAGTACCCCTTAACAGAGAGTCACCCACTGTGACCACTCCTTGTTTCTTTCTGTGTGCTGCTGGTACCGCTTCTCCTTGCAGACCTTGCTCATGGGTGTCTACAGCTGTTAAAGCTTCATATCATAATGCACTTCCACATTAAGAAAGTTCCAATTATCTATATAGAAATCTATCTATATAGAAATTTGGTAACAAGCCCGAGAAGTATAAACAGATAAGTGACACATAGGCAGGTTGTTTGTTAAAATACAGAAACAAGAAGAATATCTCCCATGTTCTATTAATGGATGTGACAAGAACATTTGCCACCTTGAAGATGACTGCTGTCTCTGCTCTCAAATCACAGTTTTGCTTTCATCCTTATACTTACATTGTGTCTGTTTGGACAGAAGGCTAAACAACAACGCATAGTTCTCCATAAATTAATGTGTCAATGGCGCTGTATTCTCATTTTGGTATGGGAACTTCATGTGTAACTTTGAGCAGTCACTGAGAGTCACTCACTGAGGCTGTTGCTTTTTTAATGTGCAAGATGCTGAATTTGGCCTTCTCTAGCTCTCACTCCTCAGTCTTCAAAATGACGCATGGAAGATCCTGAAACCAAATGAAGCTGTATTTTGATGGGCCCCATTTGCTGTACCCAAATCTCCCTTTCAAAGTTTTGATGGTGGTTTCAGATATTTTAGTACAGTGACTTGAAGGAAATAGTTTCCCTACTTAGATGTCACATTCTTAGATCTTGACCAGGAATAAAAGGAATTCTTTCTCCTTGACACCAAAGCTTGCATGAGAACATACAGAATATTATGACTTTCCTTTGAAGACTTGTATTGGCTGGTGTTCAGAAAGAGGAGTGGCAACTTTATTATGGCTTGAAAATTCTTAGTATAATATCTTGACTGGTGGCAAACTTTCTGTATAGGGTGGTAAAGTTGAAATGTGTTTATCCTTTGAGTTCCTGGAGGTGAGCACTTCAGTTGTGTGACATGGAAAGTCCTGATAATCCTCTGATGCTCAGTTGCACTGATTGAAGGCTGATTATACAATACTACTGTTTTGTCCTTGCAGAAATCATGTTAGGCTCATTCTTCTGTTTTGTGCAGACAGTGCATCAGTTGGGCTCACGTAGTGCAATCGTAATATTCCTCCATCAGGCTGAGACTGCTGTGACTGGATAACAGCCTGTGTTTCACATCAATGAAACAAATGCATTCAGCATTTGCTGAAAAACACACTAAGGGAATAAAAAAATTAGAGTGCTGAAGGCTGATGGATGTGAACAGGACACTGCAAAGTATTTCCTTTTGATGAGTCCAAGCCAATACTTCAGGTCTTGCATGACAGCTTGGGGATAGTTTATCTTATGTTGTTAGGTCTGCTGGCGCCATATGTAGCCGGCGTGAACTACACAAAAGTATGCGTCTGAAAGTAAGAGAAGTGTCTAAGAAGGAGAAGGCGATCCCTTGGAGAAAGAGGAGCTGCTGCCCTCTATGAAAAGAAAAAGCCAGAAAGGGCTCCAAAGACCAGATGGAGATGAAGCCTGTCCTGAACAGGAAGAATCCCTTTTCTTGGAGGCAATCACCTTCAGGTCTTGTCCTGGGGATGGGAAAATGCATGTGCTCTAGTGCAGAGGCTGTGGTGGTGTGAGGAGTCTTTTTTCTGTAGGCAGAGGCCGTTGGGAAGGTGGTGGGAAGGCAGAGCTTGTCCCAGCAACCCTAGTTTGGTGGTGGCATGTTCCACCACTTCAGGGAAAGGGTATATGTGAGGAAATAAGTGCAAGGAGGTATAGCAGAGAGGATGCAGTAAGAACAAGCCCTTTCTTAAGTTATTTTAAATCTCATTATTTCTGGGCTTGAAGTGCAACTTGCACATATGTTTCTGGGAGGTTTGAGAGTAGTATAATTTTATACACTGTGCCTGAGGGTGCAGGACATGAAGTCCATAGGCTCTGGAGTAGCTTTCCTTTCCTGTGGCCTCTGTCAGATGAAGGGCATTTTTTGGTTATTAGTAAGTCACACTGACTTATTTCTAAAAGCAAATCTTTGTTCAGGGCACAAAAGTAGCTGTGAGCATTACATAAAAGTGTTGTAGAAAGTTGATTTCTGAAAACTCTCCTGCTTACTGATATGGAAATAGTCTCTGTAACAATACCTTTATGCCAAATTTAACTGTGGTAGCCCCCTTCCCTCCAGTCTGCCCCTTTCCCTACATTTTGGGCTGTTTTGCTGGCACACAGCAGGCCCATGGGTGTGTTTGCAATTACAGAGGGTGAAACAGGAACAGCTCTGCCTTATCTCCCTGGTTTCCCAATGTCACTAAGCGCATTTTATTTTGAGATTCCTGATGGTGCTTGGCAAAGATAAACAAAATCTTCCATCAGGAAACCTGGGAGCTATTTCCACAGGAAGCTTCAAATCACTAAAATAAATAAAACCCTTTTACATTATTCCCAGCCACATTACTTAGCTAGACTGAGCCTGAAACAATCAGTGAGAGGTGTCATATATTAGAGGGCTCGTAGCCTTTAAACAAATGATTCTCTTGGAATCCTGTGCATTTTGCTTTTGGTCCTAGATATATTCAGAAAACAGTCTTTCTTCACAGAAGACACATCTAGGAAGAACTCCAGACCTGACAACATGGAAGTAGTTGCAACTATATTATTCTGTTGGCATGCTATCCTTTTACATTAAAAATAGTTCATTTGCCTCAGTCCCAGGAGATCTTTAGTTTCATCTTAAGAGTTTTGCTTGGCTCTTTCTAGCTTTTACTGAGTACTGGCATCTGCAAAAGCCAAAAATTAGCAGTATTTCAGACCCATACCCTGGCTTTCCCAACACATATCAGAACAATTTGAAATGTACTGTGGGTAAGACAGCATTTTTTTTCATCCGAATACCCACGATAAAAACTTTGTACCCTTGATTGCTTTTAAGTGTGTTTGAATTCAATGATTTTTAACAAAATCAAGTGTAAGATTGACTTCATCTAATTTAAGTCTGAAAGTTAGGTATCTAAGCCTAAACCGGTCATGTAGGATCTCTTCATAATTAAGCGTGAGGGATCAGGATCTCTGGAATTGGATTCATCTTAAGGGAATGGGTTGCATTGCTCTGTGGAGGTGCCTGTGTCATTCCATGGGCTGTAAACTTTCGCGTATACACAAAAAAACTATATTAAAATAGATGTCTACATTTTGATGGCTTGGGCTAAATATGATGTACCCCATGTAAGGAAAGGTTTCATCTTAGTAGCACTTCCAGTCAACATGTTCTTAACTGAGATCAGAATCTGGCACCATGAGCTCTTACATATCAAAAAGGATGTTGATGACAGTCACTCATAGATGAGTTCATTAGATTTAAAGGTTTTCTTAGAGTTTTGTTTGCTGGAGAGAGGGAAAAAAGGGATCCCAATAAAATGTAAGAGGATCAAGTCATCACACAGTCTTTAATATCCAATCTAATATGTTAGTGTCACTGCATCTGTTAGGCTGATCTGTGGACTACACATCTGAACTGCAGCTGATGACAGGCACACACTTTGCTCCCACTGCAAGGGCATGATGAGTTCAGCCAACAGAAATCAGGCTTCTCCCCACAAAGCATCTACAGTCAGAGGAAATTTCAGTCCAGGACTTTCAGGAGCTCATTTACCCTGTATTTAACACTCAGGGCTAAGTGTGAAAAAGAGGATATCAGAGGAAATTTCAGTCCAGGACTTTCAGGAGCTCATTTACCCTGTATTTAACACTCAGGGCTAAGTGTGAAAAAGAGGATATTAGGGGATAAACTGATGCTAGACTTTCAACAGGCAGAATTTTGAAAGGCAGCAGTGAGTAGATCATGTTCACAGTCCCACCGGGGAGGTAAGGCGGCTCAGTTTCATTGTGGGGATTTAGGGAGAAGCTTTCTGATGAATTGGTCTATCAATGAAAGACGTTACTGAACGGTGTGGGATATTATTCACTGGAGATCCACTCTTTATCTGTCCCTGCTGATGTGACATTAAACCCGAAGTGACATTGGTAAGCATGGAACTGAATGAAAGTTGGTACTGAGCTGTTCGTGCTCCAAGAGACAAGAAAAGAAGATATAATTATCCCCTATGAAAGACAAATCCATTCTTATGATTTTGAGTCAAGTTCACAACCAAGTGCCATAGCAATTAACAGTGAAAGAACAATTGAAAATGGCCAAAGTCAATGTCACTTCACTGAGAAGAAGGAAATTACTTTATCAGAATATTGGCTACAAATAAACCAAGAGAGGTTGCACTCTAGGAGTAAAACTTGGAAGTGCTTTCTCTCAGGAACTTGCTTTTACTTTCACTGAGGTCAGTGGCGTAACTCTCCCTTGCTGGAGAGGTGAGCCCCAGCTGGAGGCGACCAGGAGGCAGTTGGCATCACCGCGGGTCTGCATCTCTCCCCAGGTGGAGGAAGCTGTAGTACCATTACAACAAATTGCAAACATGTCTTTTTCAAATGTGACTTTTTATACTGTTGGCCAAATTATTCCTGCGTGAAATATCTGCTATGAAAAATCCATGTGAAAACTTAAGTACTTAGTAAATGGTTAGTGCAATGATCCTTGATTTCTCTCAGATGGAAATATTGTTCACCTGTGTTTAATGCCAAGCAGCCTGAATAGAATGATCTTCATCTTAGTGCTGCCTGCACACAGCTGACCACCCAGGCCAGAGACTATTGTTTCTGCTTTTCTCTTGGGTGGATGACACACTTTAAATGCATGGAAGGTAAATACCTCTGTTTCAAGGGAAATCTCAGGCATGTAATTACAGATTCAGTAATTTCTCAGGAGTTGAAGCATTTTAAAGAAATAGACATAATTTGTCTGAATATTTATGAATAACAAGAAAACAATATAACTAAGACCATGAGCTGCAGTATTTTCTACTGTCCTCTTAAGATTCATTTTCTCTCATGCAGTTCACAAGATGGAGCTGAGATCAAAATTATCCTCCTTTTTCGTAGTCCCACTGTGCTGTCTTTAAATAATTCTGCTTTTGGTACCTTGCCCCAGTCTATCTTAACTTGGCATAACTTTTATACAAACTCATCACTTCCAAGAGCAACTTCAGTTTACACCAACTGATGTCTGAGCCCAAGTGTATCATAGCTCCAAGACAAATTATTATAAGAATAGCTGGAGCCTAGCATATGAAAGGAAAGATTAGAGACTTCAGCAGGAAGACAACTACATTGATTAGTTCAAAGGCTTCCTGATAAAGGGGAAAATATATGCTGTGTTAATTTTGGCTTATTCATTTCATATAAACTAAAAAGTGTTCTTGGTTTTTGACAGATGTACCAAGTGGATTCCATATTAGTTTGGAAAAAATGCCCATTGAAGGAGAGAATTTGGTATTGTCCTGTTCAGCCAACAAATTCCTGTACAAAGACATTGCTTGGATTTTACCGAGGACAGTCAACAATCAAACAAAAGCAAAAAGGTCTCTCAACAAGGAGTACTCCATCACCCTCACTCTGACCATCAAGAATGTTTCCCTGGCACACTCAGGCACCTATGTCTGTCGAGCAAGGAACATATACACGGGGAAAGAAGTGCTTCAAAAGAAAGACGTTACAATCAGAGGTGAGCACTGCAACAAAAAGGCTGTTTACTCTCGGATCCTCAAATATAAAAGCACAAGGAATGATTGTACAACACAAAGCAATATAAAACATTAAAGGACTCATTAAACAGTAACAGGTGTCTCATATCATCTTGATTTTTTTATTACTGTTGCTACCTTTCAGGCCCTGAGGTGGTGCACATTCCCCCATGGGTTGGACGTAGGAGGAATAGCAAACAAAATCGTAACGCGTGAGCTTCCAGTTGAGTTCAGACGGGTGTTTTCTGCTTTGACAAGGCACGTGGAAGCTGGGGTTTGGAAGATCCCCTGTGCTACATTTTGCATGTTGTTATTTTTTCTCTTGCTGTCTCCTACTGAGCGATAAGGAAAACTTTGGATCAGTCTTTTCTTCCACTTTGATATCGGCCTCGTCAAAAGTGTCAAAGCTGAATAAACTGATTTAACTTTAAAAACTGCTGTTTTCAGTCAACAATGGACATTTAATAAGTTAACTTGAATGTGCAGAATGAGCACAATTCAATTTGAGATTGACTGGACTATATATTTTTTATTTTAATCTGATCTTGATGGACTTATAATATTACCTGCTGAGCAAGTTCTAATGCTTATTTATTTGAAATTATTTTCTACACTAAAGTACATTAATCTTAAAAAGTATCTTCTAAAAGAAGTATGCAGGGAAGAAATAAAAATGTTGATATAATGCACAGACCTACCATATCATTTATAATAATGATGATTTTAAAACTGACAGACATGAACCATGTTTCTCCAAATAAATCCAGGTAGACTTCCAGTTGCTGTGTTGGTCAATTTTTAAAGTCATTTCTGCACTAATGTAAAAAGCTACTGATAAAAGTGTGAGTATTGCTCCTGGCCTGAAGATTCAGGAATTTGTGATGTTGTAATTATTTTATTAAATGACAAATATTACACTAACATGACTGACAAGGTTGCAGCCAGCACAGTGAGTTGTTTAATACATTTTTAAAAATACGAATTCAAAATTGAAACCATTAAAATTATTCATTGCTTTTGGTTTGCAAATGACAATTGGATTTATTATGGGGATTAAGAACTGGCCAAACTGCTGAAGGAGAATTAAGGGCAACCTAAGACTTCCTTGTGAGCATTTCCCCTTTTTTTCCTTCATTAGGATTTTGCTATGAGATGTTTCTGTGTATTATAAATTCTGTATAAGAAAGAAGTTACTATTTTTAATAGATCTGATAACTTTATTTTTTTACAGTACATAGCTTTTATTATTTTTGGTTACATTTATGATTGATCATTTATATAGCATTTACATAAGCCATAACAAAACAGACTGTAGTGACCAAAATAGCTACAGCAGAGGAACAAAGTGGCTGTGCTTTTAAAATAGAGGGTGACAACATGACAGTTTCTTGCGCTTGGGAACTCACCAGACTATTTCCTCCTTTAGGTATCAAGCCTGTGTCCCACGGCTAAACTTGTCTTTCACGTGGGAATTGCTTTTGTCAAGTGTGAAAGGGTAAACAATAGCATTTCCCCATAATGCCAGTTTCATGGAGCCTAAAATGCTTAGAAAACAATTGATAACCTGGAAGTTGTCAGAGTAAAGAAAAGAATAATCATTTATATCTTGAAATGTCACCTATAGCCTGCTTGTATACAGTAGCTCTTTTGTTCATTATTAGTGTGATGGCTTCCACAAACAATGTGTTCTTGCAAAAAGATCTGCCTCTCTGTTTTTCTAAAACATGCCTAAAAGGCAAGCGAAATCATTGGTGACTGCTTAAAAATGGACAAGTGCACTCTTTAGCATTTGCAAGTCTTCAGAAGAGTTACAATACAGAATCCCTTTTTTTACGAGGCTATTTTGTGAGAAGACATTTGATGGCAAGGTGGGCGGTGATGACAGGACATTAAGAATTCTCCATGGCCTTGGGAGCCAGAGTGCAATGACTTGTAGCAGCCAGTTGCCAGGCAATATGAGTTTGGGTCAAAAAAAAAAAAGAGATGTGGTGATTAGACTGTTCCTCTGTGAAACTGTTGTGAATGGCAATGATGTGTATCACTGCTGGGTGGACATCCCACCAGCCTGGTCTCAACCAGTGCTTGGAGGGCCACACTGTGCAAGGATGTTATGACATCCCGATGTGGCTGCCCGTGTTGGGAGGCACAGAGAAACATCACTGGAAATGTTTAAGAAAAACAGTTCTTGGTGGCCAGATAAAAAACTACTGATGTCACTTTTGATGTCCTCAGATGACTGGAGAATCTCATCGGTTTGGGGAGTTTCTCTGCCTTCTGTTGTGTAATATGTTACTTAGGGAGACAGGTGTGAATTATATTTCTTTTTTTTAAGTGTTAAAATTAAAACTTGTATTTATATTTTTGTACTGATTAATAAAAATAAGTGAACAGACAACATAATCATAACAAAGGGCAAAAATGAATGGAATATGAAAGTAAACTCCAAAATGAACAAGTTGTAATGTTTTCCCCTTGTTTGCCATTGTTTGCTTTTGGAAATGCAAATTTTCCCTCCTTACTGCCCTGGGTTGGCTGAGTGCTCTGATGCCAGTAACCTCTTCTCCCCTCTGTGACCCCCCTCATCCTTTCCCTGGACCAAACTTTGCCTACAATGAAGTTCCTCGGCATAACTGAGAGCAGAGTTTGGTCCAGCATGGCAGCATTTGCATGCAGGCACAAGGACTGGAGACAATCCTGGGGGGCTGCCCTGGGTGCTGAGCCCTGCACTGTGCATGCTGGTGGCCAGGGCAGCCCCTTGGCTTCAGGATGAGTGGTGCAGGGTGTTGGAAACTGCCCCCCTTGTCTTCACTGCAAAAATGAAAGGGAGAAAATGGATGGTTTGCAAAAGAGAATAATCCTCAGGTTGACCAAGTCCTTGAAAAATCAGCTGATTGCAGCAGAGAAATTACTGAAAGTATGTGAATGGTGACAAGTTTTAAGCAAAAAAGTTTTTCTTAATATGAAAACCCATCTTTAGTGTATGGCTATAAACAAATTAAAATTAATCACAAATAACTCACAGAATGTGTGATTTGCCTTTGTTGTGTCATCTTATCTGCCTTCATTTTGAATGTCTGGGCTGGGGTGTCCATCAGGGATTGCTGATAAATGTGAACTGTGAAGCTCTTCTCAGCATGCATATGTGAACATGCATCAGACAGTGCCTCTTCATAGACAGTATTGTGAAAAATGAGAAATGTGCAAAAATCAAGGCAAGGTATCAATGAGGCAAGGGCAGTCTTCTTGGCTGCAAGACAAATATTGTTGACCATGTTATTGTGTAGGTATCTGATGAAGAATTTACTTTACAACCTCTCTCATGAGCATTACTGTTTGAGAAGAGAGAACAAATTGTCTGCTACACTGTAAACAAAAAATAGTATTGCGTGGGGAAATTACAGGCTTGCAGCTCAGAAAAGCCCAAACTGGTCATTGCATGGTCATGGATTAATTTCAAGGGGTAAGAGCATAGCAAAGATAGCCTACTTTAAAAGTGCTTTTAGTATTGCAGGGTTCATGCACACTGCATAAACTGGTGGTACGTAGGTGCTTAATTGCTCTGGAGAGTTTTTGTTTACAGCAGGTAACAGAATGATTGTGAAGACAAAATGTCTGATAGTCACTTTTTCGGAAAGGGTAGAGAATAATCTTCCAAACACAGAATGTCAGAAATTCAGCTGATATTATACTTTAACTTGTTGTATTGGTTATCTATGGCAGTCTATAAGAAAATATTTGCAGAGTTGGTTTCTGCTTTGTTTTGTCTTGTGTCATGTTTTGCAATGTGTGTCTTGCCATGTTAGTAACTACTGATCCTGTCAGTGTCCTTGAAGGGAAAAATTGCAAATAATCAGTTCTTGCAAGACTGGGCAATTTGAGGGAAACTGCAGAGCATCTGTGTCTGTGAGATTGCTCAGGAGCTCCCTGGATTCTCCGTGCTGCTTTCAAGGGACCAAAATACCAAAAAGGATAATGTGAGAGTTGCGAATGTGACAGAACGATGTTGCCATATAATGTGCATAAACGTTGCAGATATCTTGGTCTTTGTCACAACAGCCTTTGACTCTGTACAAAATGGGAGGAGTGGCAAAGGGTTGAAATGAGGATGAGAAAGATTCGTTGTTTTGCTTCTTTCAGGGATGACTTTAACATGATGTTTATAGAGTGTTTTTGAAATGCTCTTCTGGGAGGCCCTTGAACAGAAACAGAACCGATGAGATGTGCTTCCAATACTCATAATACTCATTGTCACTGACTGTCATGGAAATGTGTTTTATTACATTGCGTGCATATGAATGTCAGTAGATAAAACAAGAGCAGTGTTGCTATGCTGTGTGGCCTGCTAGCACTCAGCTTCATCCCCTGCCATCAAGGGTTTCCATCGTCTGTGGGATGCCAGAGGATACAGGCACATTTCTCACCAGTGCAGTTTTGGCAAGCAGGCTGTGGTGTGGTTTGGCCAGGCCTTGTGAAATGCAAAAGTGGAAGAATTTATGAAGACTTTGAGGCATGTAACACAATGCTTTTGTGCTCATGATTTCTGGTTTTAGACCGTGTGAATTTACTGAATATGATTTGTAACTGTACTCTTTAAAGTAAGTAAATTATAAAAGCCACATTCACAAGTCTCATGGTGTACAGAGGTGCATGGTGCTATCAGTGATGCAGAGATACTCTGCTACAAGGGTGGGTGTCCTGCTAATTGTTAAAAACTTGGTGTCACAGTTTGTTTCTCTTGATGATGCAAAACTCTGAGCTTTCATAGAAACTCATGGCTTTTGATAAGCAAATGTGGTTGGTAATGGAATTGAGGAAATCTTTTAAACAATATCATCATTGAGTCTTCATTGGTCATCATAACTTGGTATCACTGAGTAACAGGAGTACTCTGTACACACCAAATGCTCTTAAGCAAACTGGAACGGAAATAAAATCTGTGCAAAATGAACTTGGTAGAACAGCCATAGCAATCTCTAACATCAGTAAAGTGCTGATAGGGAAGATAATTAAACCCCCACAGTTACAAGAATGTAAAACAGAGGTGTTGTTTTGTTTTGTAGCTCAAGAGGCACCAGCCCTGCTGCGGCACCTTACGGATCAGACAGTGAACACTAGTAACTCTGCCATGTTGGAGTGCCAGGTTCGTGGCATCCCTGAGCCTCAGATATCCTGGTTTAAAAACCATGAGGAAATACAGCAAGAATCAGGTGAGAGCTCTGTGTACTTGCCTACCTGTTAACAGCCTTTTTATTTACCTATCTGCCTTAGGCAGCCATTTACAGAGTCGTTGTCATCGGTACCTGGATGTAAGGAAGGAGTATTGCTTGAGCATTATAGACAGGGAGGCAGCATGGGTGCTCTGGGTTATTATGTCTCACTCCAAAACCTCAGCCAGGCTGGAGGTGTAGACATAATGAATCTCTGTGGAGTCAGTGGAAAAAATATAGCTCTCAATTTGCATCTTAAAAGAGTCATCTCCAGAGAAACATATTTCTCTCCATTTACTATAGAGGGAGCCTAAGGATCAGGTGTCTTGGCCAGCATATAGCTAGGCAGAAGAAAACCAAGTTTACATGATGTGCATAGGGAGTACCAGGGGGAGTCTGTGGTTGGGCATGCAAAGTCTGTTCTTCATTCACAACCTAGCCACCAGATCAAAATGCGTCTGCTGGCAGCACAGGAATCCAGGTCTCACACAGCAGAAAGGAGCAGCTTCCCACGTGATATGCTGCAGCTACAGGAAAACTTTGGGACATGTTTACTGCTGTGTCTGGAATATGGCTTCAAAGATCAACTGAGACTACATGTCCAGCTCTGCTGGCACCACAGTCACGGAAGTGTTCCTTGGAGATTTCAGGTGGAGATAAATGATGGGGGAAATACCATTCTCATGGTAATTCATCCACATTTGGATCAAAAACATGCAGTGAGTTAGTGTTAGCTTAGCAAAAATGTTAAAGGAGGTTAGGTCTGTAGGAATTTGAAGCCCAAGCATAGTCTTCAATAACAGTGTTTTAGAAAGTTTGTATTTATGGTTCTGTCCTGCATTATTGGGAATTACTATAGCATGAATAAGACAACTGGGAAAAACTGGGGATTTCTCCAAGTGAGTTATAAACCTGTGCAGACTTGCAGCCCAGGCACTAAACTTAATCTAGAGTCAGATTCTGTGAAGCTTTACAGTGACTACATCATTGTAATGTGCATTAATGCTATTTCCTAAAATGAAGGTTATGTGTCTAACTTGGGTGTAACACAACACATATAGTTAGGAGCCAGGAAAATATGTCTAGAGGGTAGGTCAGAGCAGAGTTAAGTTCCTGAAATGGGTGGTGGGAATACATTTTGATGGGACAGTAGTTCTGATGAGGTCAAACACACAAGTGTGTACTTGACTGTGCATTTCCTGGCTATACGGTGCCTTAGAAGCAGTCCTGAGGCCAAATCTGCTCTCTGCCTCTTCCTCACTTGCTGGAGTAATGACCAAGCTGGCTTCTGGACTGACCTAGCTGGCATAAACAAGATGTTGAAAACTTCAGGTAACTCCTATGTTTTAGGGTGTACCTCATGGGACCTCTCTTTGCACTAACTGGGGTCCTTCTGCAAAGGGGCCCATCATTCCATGCCACATGAACAAGTGAGATTTGGAGTGAATCTGCTGCCCATAAGGCTAGTGTGGATGCATGGAGCTGGGTCTTGGAAGTGCTCTAAGCTTGAGCTGCTTCTGGAGCAGCTGCCTGTAAGTGCAGTAATCAGACCACCCATTTTCCAAAAGCTGGAGACATGCTGAAGAACTCACCTGGATGAAAGTATAGTCACAATGCTGATCAATATACACAATACCAAGTGCTCCCAAGAACATTCCCTTAGGCTGAGCTTTTTCATTCACACAAGTGCTTTGTAAACACTGATTTCCAAAAGATTCCCAAAACATCCAAGTATATGTGGCTTTCCTGCAGATAACATTGTGCTGTGCAGTCTGTGGCTCAGATTTCTTTTGAGAAGAACTTGAAGCAGATAATATTACACAAGGGCCTGTTTTTATTTATATCCTGGCTCCCTCTCATTGCAAAATATTTCATTTCACAGGAATAATTTTAGGGCCGGGAAGCCGAATGCTGTTTATTGAAAGAGTGAAAGAGGAGGATGAAGGACTTTATCAGTGTATAGCCACCAACTTAAAAGGGTCCGTGGAGAGTGCTGCATATGTCACAGTACAAGGTAAAGCACGACATTAAATGGGAAGAGCAAGCTTGCCAGGATGATGTTCCTACTCAGGCTAGAAGGGTGGGAGTATGTCTTGGGGCTTATGTGGTGATCTCTGAAGGTAGCAATTTGAAGGAAGTCTTAGCAAGGGAAGCGTACCAGGTTGGAAAGGAAGCCTAGCAGGAAATGCTAACTCAGAGCATGTTTACACTGACCTAAAAAGAAGAATTGCTTCAACCCAACAAAGATCAGGTCAGGGTAGAATACAAATGTAAATTTAGTATCATCAAAACAAACAAAAACCAGAATAAGGAGCACTCTCCTACCCACTCAGTTTCCAATTTCAGGTTAATTCCATAGAAATTAGAGGCCTGGGATATTTTCATTTGTTTATTTTTGATGTAAAGTGAACTGCCAGATCAGACTAGAAGATTTTAGCCTGCTGATATCTACACAAGCATTTTTCAAAGGTACTTGTAACAAGTAGGTATGATCTAGCTATTTCTGTAACCAGTACTTGAGTTATTTTGCTATTCATTTAATATGTCCAGCATTTTTCTGCCTTCTGCCAAGCTTGACTCAGGGCTGTGGCAGTGACTTCTATCAAGTAACTTTACATTGCATAAAATTAAAGTTTATTCAGTGACTTCTCAGTTTCATTGAATACCTTTTTAATTAATATATTATGAGATAAGAAAAGCAGGTTGACATTCTCCATATGTCAGTTACATGTCTTTGTGGATGTTCTCATAAAATTGCTAAATGTAGCTGAATACTACTGAGTATTTGGATTCTACCCTACAGCAGAAGACAATTACAGCTAGTAAATCAGTATTGATTTTCTGCCATGAGTGTGTTAGCAGTCTCAGTTAATGGTGATTGTGATGATACAAAGATGTCTTTCCATTAAAAGGTCGGGGATAAGTATATGTACATGTGGGCTGGTCTAACTGATGTAATCAGGGAGTTAAAAACGCCTATCTCCTCATCAATAATGCTAAGGTTTTTATGGCTGCTATAATAGCTAAAAGAATAACTTGTGCCTAAGTGCTTGCTGTCCAATTCATCCTACTAATTGATAGTCCTGGACAATGTAATTCATTATTGTATTGATTTTTTTAACATCATTGTAGCTTGACTATTTATTAAAACCACAAACATTCTGTCAGATGGTTTCTAGGAAGTCATATTTCCTAGTCCATGATCCAGAGGAGAGAAAAGAGAGCAGCCAGGAAGGTTTCTTCTCTGGTTATAAGTCCTGAGGGACCACTGACAATGTTCTTCGCGTGAATTCTATGGGAGCTCTTAAATAAACAGGAGATGAAGACGACCATATTAAAATTTATAGCTTTGAGACTGGATGAGAAAAAGAGAGAGAGTTTGTCTTATCTACTATGATCAAGGAAAATGCCATTCCACCCGTGTCCTACTACATGAAGGGACATCACTGGAGGTTTTTTCACTCATTCCTATGCTGACCTGGAGTGTCTGTCCCTCTCCCAGAGAATGGCAGCCTCTCACCCCATTCCTAAGCCTGGAGGGACGAGATCAGGGCTTAAACGTGGGGCTCTCTCTAGGCTTTGCCACTTGATTGTCTTTCTGAGAAATAGAGACCCTGCAGCTGCTTCTCTGAGCACCAAAGCCTTCCCTCCATCTCGGCATCTCTTGGAGCACAGGGCTGCAGATCAAAGGGAGCAGAGCAATGCCTCGTGTTGATGGCCGTGTTTAGCAGATTGGAAGAGTAGTTTGTGAATGAGTCAGGAAGGAAACTGTCTGCTCTCTTTATTTCCTCTGAAAAAACATTCTTATACTCAGAGATAAAACAATGTGTTATTTTTGTATCTGAGATGGATGAATGGATGGTGGAATCAAAGGACCATCTTTAAATAATTGCAGACTGTGTTTGGTTTGGAAGCCGTGCTTGCTGAGCTGTCTGAGGAGGAGAGGGACCACGTTTGTGGACATGTCAGAGCAAGCTGTCCACTTGCTCTTGGCTGAGGAACTGAAGAGGCATGAATCTGCAAGGATGGAACAGGAGTGGCAAGTGTCTGCCAGAGCATCCAGCACACAGAGGGGAGTGTGTCCCTAGAAGCTTGGGCACAGGGGGAACACAGGCTGTCTTGGGTAGCTCTCTTTCGAGGGGTCACCCTGCTCGCAGAGTGGATGACTTGCCATGAAAGCCTTGCCCTGCTTCTCCTCCTGGGCACCCTTGCACCCTCTCAGTCGGAGCCAGAAATACAGCTAGTTGCAAAGGTGCCTCACCATTTGAAGGGGATGTGTTGATGAAGAAAGGAGCATTTTTTACATCTTGTGATGACTAAAATTTGGACCTATAACAAACAAATGAACACAGCAACATGCCCTGTCTTAAAGCTGATGCTTGATAGCTTAATGTGATCCTTGCTGATGAAAAGGAAAGCATCACATTTATTAAGCATTCACTGAACTATTCTGACACTATGAAAATGGTGTTTGCTTTTTAAATAACTGTTTTTTTATCTACCTTTCTGACTTTGTATCTCAAAACGTCATCAGGAATGTTTCCATGAAGTTTAACTGGAATTCCCTCAGCTACTGAATTAGGTTCAGCCTGGATTATGTGGGTGACGAAGAGAAAAGGTGAACATCAGGGGACACTTAGACTACTGTTACCTCAGAGGACCAAAGGGGGTTGGAAGGGAATCCTGGAGGTTTCTAGTTCAACCTCAGCTCAAACCAGGATCATCTCCAACACTACATCCAGTCAGTGATAGTGTTGCCTGGCCAGGTCATGAAAACCTCCAAGGATGGAAGTTCTGCAGCATTGCAGAGATACGGGGTGGTGTGGGAGGGCTTTTGGAGGAGCTCTGGGGCAGGAAGGGGGCTGCAGCTTGCCGCAGTGAGTCAGGTGGATTGGGCAGAGCTGCACATGGGGAAAAATCTGAGTCTAATGAGGTTGCTGGTGGGTAAAGATTGGGGAGGGTTGTAAGGGAAAGCCAGAAATCTTGGGCTACGGGGCAGAGAGAGGGATTTAGTCCTGCTTACAGCCTCTACAAACTCTGCTAATCCTAAACCCTCTTCTGAGTGTTTCTGCCTGTTCTGCCTCAAATCAAGCCTTTTCCTATCCAGCTGAGAGGCACTCAGACAGCTCTGGCTGCAAAGCTTTGAGCAAGACTAGGAATCTAGCATTTGATAACACAGCCCAAACACCAGCCTGGAGAAATACTTCCTGGTTGCTTAAATTCACTTGGACGTTTCAAAGACAGCACCTTCGTGTCTCTTCGCTAATTCCTGAGCAGTATACAATAGTGGTCAGGGAGTTGCCGTCTTCCACCCCAGTACTGGCCATACTGTGCCTCACAGGTTTTCTGAGTCCTGCTGTATGGACCAGTGGCAACAAATGAACCTTCAGCCCCTCCAGGTTTTGCTGAATAAATGTCAGAAACTATTACTCACCATCTGCACAGGTGCTGCTCAGAAGCACGGGGAGAGTATCCATATGCAAAAGGAAAGCCTGATGCCAGAGGGTAGGCAAGCTGAATTAGGCTGTATCTTTTATGCCATCACTATGTCCCATAGCTAAATCAAGACTTTAAAAAAATACTTGTGAAAAATTAACACTCTTGGTATTCTGGATAAATAAATAATTTATATCTCCATTTGTAGTTACAGTTGTAGTTTTCTTCAATGAGCTTTATTCTCAAAGTTTCAAAATGGACATGCCAGAGGAATCTTAGATATAGGGCACAAACACAAATCTGATTATCACCTTTAAGGAGGGAAGATATTAAGTTAGTTAAGCTGCAGCTACAGGAAACAATTCAAGCTCTGAACAAAGCTCTGTAGCTTTGCCTAAAACCAGGCAGCACATCCCTCTAGATTACCCAGTAAGCCCACCATCGAGACATCAGTCATCCCTTTTTCATGTGTCAGGAGTAACACAGAGCTGCCTGGGGTCTGAAACTGCTGCAAGTGCAGTTGACAAAACTACTGTGAAATCATGTTCAGAGTTACTCCTCCTTGTCCTCTTGTTTTCTCTTTCCAGAGGGTGTATCAGAATAAGAGGCAGAGCATGAGGTGTATTTTTGCATTTGCTACCAATCAGATGGGAAACATATTGTGGGATGTGTGGTATTTTGACACGATCACAGGATTTGCAAAACAGACTGCTCTGAAACCATTTTACTAGTCCCTAAATAGCAGTCTGAAGTGAATTTTATTTTGGCTTTTTTTTAAGATCTGTCAGTGGGCTCTAATACTCTCCAGATTTCTAATGTTCGTGTTTTCTTGCTGCTCCATTTTCAGTCATTATTGTTTTTCCCTTTCTGTGCTTAATCTGTTCCCTCGTTTGGAGAGCTCTCCCAGCTCCCTGAGAGCTGGGTTCTGCGAAGGCCTGCTGGGGAAGGAGAGGGTCCTGTGTCCCCTCAGGGCCCTGTGCTTCTGGTGTGACCGACAGATCTGAGAGCACAGAGCCTGCCTGGGGACCAGCATGATGGAGGGAGCACTAGGCCCTACTCCTCAGGTTTCTGCCCAGTAGGGATGGGGCTGAAGACCCCTGTGCCATGCTTTGTATGAGCTGAGCTCACAGGTGCCACACCTCATCCATCCAGGCCATGGGAAGAGCTCACAGACTCCTGCTAGCTGCACAACGAGCCTCCAAGGGAGCCCCCAGTTCCCCCTCAGCGAGGTTTTTGGTGAGGGCTGGTGGGTTTCCAGCACAGCTGGGATGGAGCTGTGGGCTGCAGGGCTCAGCCATCAGCACAGAAGAGCTCGCTGAGCTGGGGCAGAGCAGGCGCAGTGCCCCGAGGAAAGGCATCAAACATCTTGGACAGTAAAACCCAAGCAGCAGCATTGCAGCATGAACCCGGGTTCACTGGTGTCAACATCCGCTCAAGCCCTCCCTGGAGCTTCTCCTGCACATTAGCAGCAGCTCTCACACCATGGCATTGTGCCCAGGGAAGGCTGGTCCCTCTGTGCAGCCCCATCTTCTCCCAAGGCTGCTGGGGACTGAGCATTTTCAAGACCTCTGCTCCTCTCTCAGATGTGGGCTTGGCCAGATGGGTTTCACTGTTGTAGTGGGGTGGGGTGAAACTGCGTGCACAGGCCCACACACATTCTCACACAGGGAAAATTTGGCTAAAAATACCCTGCAGCTGAATTTCCACCTCAAAAGGAAATAATTTTCTGACTGGCCATCCTCAGCCTGGTTTACTTCACCTCCTGCACCAGAAAGAAGAGCTGACTTTTTGCTGAAAAACTTACAGATGGATTGAATGCAATTTTGCTGTGTGCAATACAACAGCTTTGCTAGGGAGACCTTTTTTTTTCCATTGAAAAGAAGCTAGTCCTTCCTGGTATTTGATTTTAATGGCAAAGAAACATAAAGTGCCCTTACTTTTCAGGTAATTTTCTAAAATGTTTGCCACTTGATTTTCCCAGGCACAACGGAGAGGTCCAACCTGGAGCTAATAACCCTGACCTGTACCTGTGTGGCTGCGACGCTCTTTTGGCTCCTGCTGACCCTCTTCATTCGCAAGCTGAAGAGGGTAAGAACGGACTGGGAACTCCCGGTGGCTCCTCCCTCTCCTTACCAATCCTTTGCTCATGTTAGAAAATCCTTCCCAGGCCACTGGGATTGCTGAGTCTACAAAAGAAAATCTGTTTCACTTACTGCTCACCTTTGTTTCCTGTGCAATCACAAGGCTGCTGATGTGTGCCTGGGGAACTGTAACTTGCAAGGCTGAGTATGAGTAAGCCAGAAAGCAAAGCCCGGGTGGGGGCAAGGCTCTGAGACTCATAAGCATTTGGGTGCCTGACTCCCACCAAAGGCATTCCCATACTCTTAAAAGCTGTGGGGGTTTGGCGTCTTAATGTCTTTGAAGATCTGAGTGATTGGGAATGACAGATCTTCACAGAGTGCACTGAGGTCTGGTTTGCACACAGTGTCTGGCATAATTACATCACTTCCAAAGTGATATTTTACTGAAGTAGATGATCCTGTATCAGCATGATAACATTAACTGCCCCTGCAACTGACTCTCCTTCTTGTCCAAGGCTGACCGTGATGGTTTAAAGCCTCTTTTTGCTGACAGCACCATGTCTGCCTTGCGTGGTGTGTGTGGGTTAAACCACAGCAGCCCTCATAAGCAAAAAATACAACTCCTCAGTACTGCAGAAAGATCTCAGAACAACTTGCAGGAGCAGATGGGTTTGAGGGAAGGGAGGTGTTGGGTCAGTGGGGTGCACTGCAGGACATGAGGAATGGCTGCATGTCCCCCACTCCCCAACTCCCCCACCACAGCAGCGCTGAGCCCCGGCTGCCCTCCTTCTCCCAGCCCGAGAGGCAGCACAGCGTGGTGCCATGGGGATCTGCTCACCACTGCCATGGCTGAGCATGTTCCAGCTGGCTGAGCTCTGTGACGATTGCTAAAGGCTGGCTGCAGCTTGCCCAACCATTTTATCTCAACCTGCATTGATGCTTGCCTGTATCTTAGGTTTTACACTGGGAATTTCTATTGACCAGTGGGAAAGCAGGACCAGACCTGAAAACCAGGGCAGTATGGCAGCAGTCACTCTGCCTGCATCCCTCCTGCCACCAGCTTTCATAAAGAGAAATGCATGGGAGTCTGGGGGGAAAGAAAAGTAGAGGTCAGCTGAAGCTGTCAAGAAACCTTGTAACTATAAGAGAAATTACAAAGCAAGTGGGGCCAGTTATGACTGCTCACCAGTACTGGTGAAACAATTCATAACATGACTGCAAGCCTTCAGAAAAAATATATTTTAAACATAACAAGCAGATGTAGATTTTTTTTTTTTTAATTTCTTATGATACCAAAACTTGATATTTGCTCGTTAGATTGTTTGAAGATAATAAAAATAACCACTACTGCTGTAGAACAAGGGACTTTAACTAGATTACATGTGAAGGCTCCTTTCCAGATGAGCCTTTCCACCTAGTGTTGGTCTATGTTTATGGACTTCTCTATGTTTCTATTACTCTCAAGGATTTATGTATGAAATCAGCTTTAAGTTAAATTTCATATACAAACCACGTTCCCACACAGAAAAAATACTTATATGATCTCTGAGAGCATTTTATTAAAGCCTGTCTGTTATGCATAAGACAAAAGAGATACTTAACAATTATTCAAAATGTTTCAAATCTCTAATTGTGCCAAAGATTTGGTATTCAGTGCATCTGAATAAAGAACCGTAGGAAGCTCTCTGCACCTTCCCACTCCCCTACTGCTTTTTCTGGGATGGGTCCACTTAAAAGCTCTTCTAAAGTGACTGGCAAGAGCAGTCTGGCACACACGTCTGTATCAAGAAATGCTCTTTCTGGAGCACTGCACATACTTCTGTTTCTATCCATATCCCAGTTATCCATGTCCTGTCTAGGGTCAGTGGATGGTTTGGAGCCAGGCTTTATGCCACCTGACTTCTCCCCACGCATCAATACAATCCTTCTTGGGACTAAGTTTCTGGTTATTTGAGATGGTTAAAGGCAACTAAACCAGGAGCTATTAGCCACTGTAATTTTAATCTAGTTGTGTTTGTAACCAAAACATACACAGCTGGTAATATCCTTCTCAGACAAATGCCTGGAAATGCATGTATTAGGGCCATATTTCTAAGCTGTAGAGGAGAAAATCAAAGTCACAGGAGACAGTTAAAGCAACAACAACAAAAAAGATATATCTGTGTGTTTGAGTCTGTGCCCGTGTGCTGTTTACATGAGTTTAGGAAAAGGAATACAAAGAGGCTTAGTTCAACAGATTTTCCATCAATTCCAACTAATAGCCAAGAAATTAGAGCAAACACTAGACACTTATATAGAAATATAAGTAGTCCTGTGTCAAGAAAAGTCTAATGGATTGGAATGGCCATCTAGGTGCTCTTTGAAAGAAAATATGTTTCAAAATGGATGGACTGCAGAAAATTTGGATTAGGTTCATCTTTCCTTACACTTCTCATGTGAAGTAGATAATCCGTTTGCTCAGTAGAAATGGAACTTCTGGCAAATTCATTTGGGTGTTTATTAAATCCTCTAAACTCAAATAATTTCAGTAAATTTGTCAGAAATGATACCAAAGATATAAAAAGTTCTGAAAATTTGTAAACCGTTTCTGAAATGTATAATGTCTAGTCTCCTGATGACTAGTCTTGCACAACTTCTGACCACATATGACCTATCTTTGCCGGGCATATGGGAAAAATAAACACTGGCAGTTGAACTCCATCTGTTGCATATGGCCACTTCTTGCTTTGCACAATCATGAAGGAAAGTTATTTTTATCAACAATGTTTAGTCATTTGCTGAAATATTTCTCTTGACTGTGCAGAGGTCCTATAACACCATATGTTAATACAGATCCATATGGATTTCATTGAAGAAACTGATATGTCACATAGGAGGAAAGCTAGAGGAAGGAGTTTCTTTTACATAAAAAGTCTTGCAGTATATAAAAAAGCCAAAGGGAACTTAGCCAAGCCATCTACTGGCCTGTGAAACACACAGCTCATTGGACTGAATTAACTTAGAGCCCTTGATCCAAACAAGAAGATGCTGACAGATACCCTTATCCTCTTTTTCATTTTGCAATGTTCTTTGTTTTCTAGCCTTATTCCTCTGAAATGAAGACCAACCATTATCTGTCAATCATAATGGATCCTGATGAAGTCCCCTTAGATGAGCAATGTGAACGTCTGCCTTATGATGCCAGCAAGTGGGAAATTGCAAGAGAAAGGCTTAAACTAGGTAATATTGGCATGCTTCATGTTGAGTTTGCAGTGACTGAATGACACGTACCTGTAACTACAGGTAAAGAGGAGCTGGGTGTGTTTTAGACATGCAGCACAATGTACTACATAGGTTCAGCGTGATCTATTCCATACCAAGTACTCTGGTCCATGACTGAATCACAGCATTTAGGACTGACTGACTGTGTCCAGGTAGGAAACCTGAAATAGAAACATAGAATCATTTAGGTTGGAAAAGGCTTTTAAGATCAAGTCCAACCAGTAACCTAACACTGCCAAGTTCACCACTAAACCATGTCCCTCAGTGCACATCTATACATCTTTTAAATACCTGTAGGGATGGTGACTCAACCACTTCCCTGGGCAGCCTGTTCCAATACTTGATAACCCTTTCAGTGAAGAAATATTTCCCAATATCCAATCTAAACCTCCCCTAGAGCAACTTGAGGCCATTTCCTCTTGTCCTATCACTTGTTACTTGGGACAAGAGACCGATGCCCACCTCACTACAACCTCCTTTCAAGCAGTTTTAGAGAGCAATAAAGTCTCCCCTCAGTGTCCTCTTCTCCAGGCTAAACAACCCCAGTTCCCTGAGCTGTTCCTCATAAGACTTGTGCTGCAGACCCTTCACCAGCTTTGTAGCCCTTTTCTGGACACACTCCAGCACCTCAATGTCTTTCTTGTAGTGAAACAAGCCAGGATGTTATTTGCTTTCTTGGCCACCTGGGCACACTAATGGCTCATATTCAGCTGACTGTTGACCAACACCCCCAGGTTCTTTTCCACCAAGCAACTTTCCAGCCGCTCTTCCTCAAGACTGTAGCGTTGCATGGGATTGTTGTCACCCAAGTGCAGGACCCGGCACTCAGCCTTGTTGAACCTCATACAATTGGTCTCAGCTCATCTATCCAGCCTGTCCAGATCCCTCTGCAGAGCCTCCCTACCCTCAAGCAGATCAACACTCCCACCCAATTTGGTGTCATCTGCAAACTTACTGAGGGTGCACTTGATCCCCATGTCCAGATCATTGATAAAGATATTAAACAGAACTGACCCCAGTACTGAGCCCTGGGGAACGCCACCTGTGACCAGCCACTAACTGGATTTAACTCCATTCACAACAACTCTTTGGGCCCGGCCATCCATCCAGTTTTTTTATCCAGTGAAAAGTATACCCATCCAAGGCATGAGCAGCCAGTTTCTCTGGGAGAATGCTATTCTAAATGGTGTCAAAGGCTTTACTAAAGTCCAGATAAACAACATTCACAGACTTTCCCTCATCCACTAAGTGGTTCACCTTATCATAGAAGGAGAATACAGACAAGAATGCCGTACTGTATTTTTTGCAGACTGACTTACTTAGAACACAACATAAAAACAGGGCAATCAAAGGCTTCTAAATCAGATCACTGACTTGGATGCTTCTGTCTTTAAACTCAATAGCCTGACCTTTGGCATTTACTGTCATTTTCTTCCCCTGTAACCTGGTTATGTACTCATTTGGTAAAAAGTCTCTGCAGAAATGAGTCCTCACAGTTCACCCTGTATGCCTCCCTCTTTCTTCCTTTCCTGCTCTCTCCAGAACACTCTCCTTGTTTTCCCTCTGTGCTGCAGATTTATAAACATTCTTGTCAGTGCACCATAAAGCGCAAGAATGTGACGCATGAGTCCATGCATAAATAAATATATAAATAACCGTGGAAACTGACCCTACAGCTAGCTTGCCTGCGCTGCCCCAGTGAAAGGCATGGGTTTGAGATCATTCCCTACTTACTTACCTTAGTGTGGGGCTGATGGAGAGGGTAGAGACCAGATTTTGAAGTTGAGGAATCCCTCCAGAAACCACACAGATTTTAGCAAGAGAGTCAACATTAAAATATCATTGATAAGATCAGCCTGTTGCTATAGTGCTATTTGTTCTTTCAGGCATGCATTACATTTGTCCTATAGCAAGGTCTAGAAAATCTCTGCACTTTAGCTAGGAACTGTAACAGATTCCTTGTGTCCTTGGGGGATCAGGGACAGAGGGTGATTAAAGCATACATACAATTAAAATCACACTTAATTCGTCTGCTCGACATCACAAGGTGACCAGATGTGCATAAGCACAGCTGAAATATATTTCTAGCAATTTATAATTGTCATACACAATTCTGGGAATGCTGAAACATAACCTTGTGCTGGAGTGTCTTCAATCTTCAAATAGTTTTCTTACAGTGATGGACCAAAAGCCTGATGTGCAGACAATGTGACCTCTGTTTTATGTGATGCTTTATTTGTGTGTAAATCCCGCGGAAAGAATCAAGCAGAAATGGAATGTAAACACCAAGGAAAAACCCAGGTCTTGCAGGGTTGGTGTTTGGAGTCTGGAGGTGAGGAATGATGACCGGAGAATGAGTTAAAAGTGGCAGAACTGGTGTAAACAAATAAAGAATGCTGACAATGAATGAGAACCAGATTCAGAGAAGTTAGGTATGTGCAGTATGCTAGATTAGCTCAGTGTGAGTCCTGCTTACATAGCAGTTGGCTCAGTCTTTTAGTAACCTTGGCAGTCTCTGAGGATTAGTGTCTCACAAACACAAAATGTGCTTCTATGGTTTTAAAAACTATTTTTACTTAGAAATGCGACCCCTTCCAGCATCAGATATGTCTGGTTTTCTCTTTCCACCTACTTACCCTCCAGATTACATATTTATTGTAACTTTTGAAAATAAGTATCTTCTTTCAGCCCACATCTCTTTTGCTATGTGTTCCTCCAACATGCCCATGGCTGTGATGCAATGCTTATATAACAGGACTCCCACTTCATCTGTAAGAGCTACAGACATTACAGGAAATTTCATATAGGCACCACTGAAGTCACAATAATTAACATTCAGTATAGATTAGTCTGACTGAGAGCAAAGTGTCATCTTTTCATTAGGCAGAAAAATGCTGGTACTATAAATCACTGTCAGTGTGGTCGGTGATAACATTGCAGTCCAGCGTGTTAGCTGAGCTATCATGCATTTCTCACCTTACTCTTGGGCTTGACCTTCCTAATCTATGAGAGGTCACTCACTGCTGCCACTGTGGTGGAGGACCCCAGGGGAGTGTTACCACATGGCTCTGGCACAATGTCAAACACGTCTGGGGTAGGCGGCTTCCTGAGCCCCACGCCCTCCTGCGCACTGCAAGCCCACAGCACCAGCACCAAGCAGAGCGCCTTCCGCCTTCCGTTCCTCACGTGCAGAGCTGTTGTATGTAACATAATGGAAAATATGAAGGTGCATGTGGGGAAAACCCAGATGACTCAAACTGCAGCAAAGGACCTGAGAAACGAACACACCTTTGAGCCTCTGCCTTCTCACAGAAATGGAAATGGTGTCTGCAAGTGCTTTTGCTGATGGCCCATCAAGCAACTCACATGCTTGAAGGACCCTGCTAAAATGGGACCAAAATGGAAACCTTCTGATGCAAAACTCATTGACTGAGGGATATGTTCACTTTAATGAGTTCTGAGTTGCCCCAAGACACCGAAGTCAAGTGCAGAAGATTAAAAAAGACCATGTTTCTTCCTTGGTCCAGGTGTAAATGCTGCAACTTTCATACCTGAGTGTTACCCCAAACATGGCCGGTGTAGCTGCTTGAAGGCTGTGACAAGCTGACTGCTCAGATGGTTGGGCAACTTAATATTTCTCTGTTTAATTGGTCCATTTACTAATTTTGTAATTACTTTGTGTGACAACATAAGGGGCTTTTGCAAGAGCAGTCTGTTAGAGTCACAGACACAATCTACATACTAAACTGTGGAGTTTGATCTATGCACTGAAAAGCTAAAGCAGCCTTATTCTATTCTAACATTTAGCACGGTACAAACAATAGCAGAGCACCAAAGGCTAATACATGAAGTGTTATTACAGTTTCCCATTAAATCACAACCGTTGTTTAGAGAAGGAAGTGTTGTTTCCAGTGCTCATTCTCCTTTATGAAAGGTTAGCAACTTTGTGTAGCTTTTTGAGCTAATTGGTATGTTTTCCAAATGGTGACTAAGTAGGTTATCTCAATGTGGGAAGTGAGTTAACAGTGATGGAAATTTTTTTTTAAAGATTAATAGATTAAAGCTATGGATTAAACAAAGGTACAATGGGTTTTATAGGACCTCAGACTGCAACTGCATCTTGTAGAAACCATGAACAGTCAATACATTTAAGGACTAAAAACATCAGTTCAACAAAACTGAGACCTTAGTTTTAATGTTGCTTCCCTTATACATCTGCTGAATGAAGCAGCTATATGCAGTGACTTAAAAAGGTGACTGTAAATCTTCAAAGATATAACCGATTCACCTGTATTTGTGTGTCAAACACTAAGCCCTTCACAAACCAAGGCTCAGTCTGTTGATGCTGTTCAGCCATGTAGAAGTTCTTCATGGTTTTGGTTTCTATAAAAAATGCAACACTTTTGCACATCTAGGGGAAAAATAAATTTCTGGGGGTTTTTTTTTGGCTCAGCATATTCCACTTCATGTTTCCATTGCTTTGATAACATATGTTATTTGCTTCTACTGACAGACATACTGTCAGTATGAACTAGAAATGTGTTTGAATGAAATGAATTAGAAATGTGATACACACATAAAAGGTAGTATCTATTTAGAACTGACAGCAGCTCTTTTCCTCTGCTTGTGAGTGTCTGGGTGGGATTCATCACTCAGGTATCAGCAAGGTAGATGTCCAAATAAGACCTTATCAAACAGATGTCCATAATAGGAAAAGGAATGGTCCTATAAAGATGGCTATGTCACATGTGCATATATGAGAAATAAATATACAGTGCATGTTATCCTTTGTTTTATATGAAAAACTGGCCTTTGTTTTCTGCTCTTCTCCTCTACACTGCAAAGCCTGCTGCTATACTCTTGCTAGCCACTTATGTGTCTGGGTTCTGCTGAAGGTGAAGCACAAATACAGTCCAAAAATAGTTAATTGGAAATAAAATGTATTGCTAGCTGATATGCTAACAAGAGCTCTGTGGTCAAAACTCTACCAGCCACTTGAGAAGGGCAGAGGCAGGCAAGCCTGTCCACATGAGCACAGTGTTGAAGAGGTAAACAATACTTCCTGCTTCAAACACTGTCATGAAGGAGGCTGTGAAGATCATAAGATTGTCATAAAATGTCATGAACTCTAGAAAAGTGTTAACTGTACCCTTGAAGTCTTATCTGGTTCTGAACATGAAGGAAGAGGACACTCAGCTCCTGGATAATTTTATTGATGCCCACTGATTTATCTCAAGGACCTCTGGGTGCTTCTTCTGGGGTCTGCTCAGCAGCAGTATGATGATGATGATACAGCACAAATGTCTGCCCTTGGACAGCTGGAAGCCTCATGAACAAACCTATTTGTCACTCTAAGACCTCTCTTGCTGAATACCCCCAGACATCATTTACAGATGTAAAGGTCTCATTTGTACAGATTTGCAGCTTCTCACCACTCCATGGTCTCAACCTACAAGGGCTTGCTAGGGAAGAGCATCGGGGGGTTGTGTATGTACTTCAGGGGCTGCAAAGCAAAGTTGCTGCTGCCTCCCTGGAATTATGATAATTTTAAGGCACCTTGTTCAAGAAGAAAGAATTTTATTTGTAAAAATGACCACAGTCTGTGGCAAGCTGCATCTTAGTGTGTGTGCAGCTTTAGGCGTAGGTGCTGTGTTACTGAGGACATAAACAGCAGTGTTAACAGCTTGCTGCATGGTGCAGTGTGCTCAGGGAAAAGAGGAGCAAATCTTTCCCTGGTAGAACTAGACTGAAGAAATTGGGTTAGAAGCCAGTGTACTTCCACTGAATGGTTGCATTCATTTAGCATCGTTTTCAATCATATCACTTATTCCCTCCAATGACTGTCTTCTGGTTTGTCTGCTTACTCTATAAAAAAAAAAACCCAAACAAAATCCAAACAAAACATAAAACCTAAAACACCTCTATGTTGGAAGTGGGAGACATTGTAAAGCACCTTTTTCAATTCATTAATTATTAAGTCATTTGCTGACAAGATTTCTTTCTTAACAGAATGTATCTCTCCAATTTATTTTCTTTACAGGAAAGTCTCTTGGACATGGAGCTTTTGGAAAGGTGGTACAAGCATCTGCTTTTGGAATTAAGAAATCACCAACATGCAGAATAGTTGCTGTGAAAATGCTGAAAGGTATCATGCTGCAAAGCTGGGATGGAAAAAAGTGGTGCCTTATAGAGTGTCTCACTTTTAATATGATACTGTCAAAAGCAAGAGTGTGTGATGTTATTTCCCCCACCAATAACTTTCTGAAGCCTTCAAAATGTGTACTCCAAGTTTCAGATCCACCACAAGTGAAATGGCAGAACAATGAAACAAAAATTGCATTCACAGCAAAAAGGGTAATAAATTGTAACAGGATAGAGGAGGAAGTTTCAGATGCAGTGAGAACCTGATTGCCTAATTTTTTTTAAAACCTGGTTCCACTACTTCAAATTTCAGAAAGAATGAAAGAGATACTTTTGTAGGATCAGAAGGGACAATCACATTTCCTGCATACCCTACATTGTACCATTATGCTAGACTCACCTTATACTGAACACTGTATATGAAATTTAACATAAGGCATCCACCTTGATGTGAAGATACTCTGAAGCTTTCATATTTTCCTTGGTCATTAGTTCTGATCATTAGTCATCTCATTTAAAACCAGGTGCCTTATGTCTAATTCGCATCTGTCTGACTTTCACTTCTCGTTCTAACCTTCTCCATTAGATTATGTAATGATTTTTCTGCATGAAGGCCTTTTTATTAAGCTAAACAGATCGAGCAGTTTAAAACTGGGAGTTGTTGTGCAGGTGTGTCCTCTGAACCGTCTGCAGGCTCATCACACAGTGCTTAGGATGCTGACACGCAAGTTGTGTAATGGATTTGCCAACACTGTTCACACACCAGCGCTCTTCCCAAAGTGAAATCATCTCTCAACTATTCACTGCCACTTTTCTCATTGGAGCAGAAAGGACAAAGACCCTCACCAGTTTGAAGAGGGCACTTGGGAAGTTAGCGGGCAGGATGATATTGAGTCGTAGCCTGCAGCAGCCGTGGCTGAATTCTGTAACCCAGGGTTCTGGTGGCATCCCTTCCTATATATTTAGCTTTCTCTTGTTCATATATCTAAGGATCATATCAGGCTTTTTTTTTTTTTTTTTTTTTTTTTATTGCATTGCCCTGGGAGTTTATGCTTCATTACTTATCTGTCTTAATCCTTGAATTCTTTTCAGTTTCATTCTTTACTAGGACACATCTCCTGTTCTGCCAGTAAGGCTTGAATCCCTGATGTTCTCAGCTGTCTCTGTTCAGGCATAGTTGGAACACATCCCTCTTACCCAGTGGCTCCTAGCATCATAGCTGCATACTTGCTTATCAATCATCGGGAGATGTGTGCATGTTACTTCCAGCCCTTGGAGGGACATGTGCAATACTGTCAGACCTACAGTCTGCCCCTGCAATACTCAACCTGAAATAGCTTCTTGCCAGCAATGACCTGGCAGCTGTACTCCATGTAGGGTGTGCCCACTTGATATTGTCCTCAGTAGACTTGTTCTGCAATATAATATCACATGCCTTAGCAGCAGGCGGTACATGCTACTGTGATATCCAGGATCATCCCCAAGGAGGGAATTTGCAGCTGAGATTGCTGCAAACCTTTCTCCTCTCTCTTGTTGCAGAAGCACAGAAATACCCTGTTGGCCAGCACCAAATGAACAACTACCCTGCAGCAAGCACATCTGGAAAATGGGAGGAAACTAAAGCTTTGGACCTTGTCCAGACCTTCCGCAGCAGTGGGCCAATAGCCATCTGTGTCACTGGTCTCAGTGGATGGCCTGTCACCTGGGTCACCACCTGACCCCTGATTAACTGATCTGTTTTACCAGCAAGTGGACATATATGCTGGCTGAGTACTCTGCTGGAGTCAATGTTTCTTTATACGCAGCAGCAGCAGCAGGCTTATTCTGCCAGCCAGCGCCATCAAGGCAGCAGGGGTTGCTCCTGGAATAGATGGGTGCAGATGGCAGCTACAAGAAGTCTTCGTGGTGGGATTCATGTGTGTGTATGCAAGGTAGATGCCTGTATCTGAGTTAGTCACTCAAATTCCCTTTATTGTCAGTGGTGAGAAACAACAGTTCCTCCCATCCTAAGGCAGATCTCTGCATATGGTGAGCTGAGTGCTTGTTTAGCTCTGCTGACTATGAAGAGAGCCTCTGGTGACTAGATCCTCTGTAGGCATCTTCACTATAGGCATCTAAAGTTAGGGGACATCTGCCCCATTCCTTGTGTCCTCACTAGACTAACCAGGAACTTTGCAGTCATTCATCAAGGCTTTGTCCTTGCAGATTTCCCATGAGGTAGAGAGAAAGTGTCATCAACTATACAGATGAACAGTGGGTCACTGGGTGGATAACAAGTTTTGTATGGAGCCACCAAGAAAATCTGTTTCCATTCAGATGTTGAAACCAAGCCTCCTAAGACCTAGCTCTAGGTTCTTTCCACTGGACTATTCTTACTCTTGGTGTCACTTGTGTGTCACAATCCTTTTGGGTCTACACAGAGAAATATGTTTATTTCTTGTTTTCTTACCAAAACAAAATTCTGCAGAAAAAAATTTGGTCAAAGGGAATTAAAAATCTTACTCAATACTAGATAGAATCTTTTGAGTTTAGTTCTGGGATTTCTTACATCGTTACTATTGCTATTTTATTAATATTGATCATAACTAAAAAGGGTGAGATGAAATCACCTATCTTTAACCACTTAAAATTTACTTTCCTGGTCTATCTTAATACTCCAGGCTTCTCCATAATGAACAGAACCAAACAATCATCACCGATTGGCGTTTCATCTCTTCCCTTCACAGATGGCTAAAGCTCATGGCATCAGGCTCTGGAAATGCTTTTCTCTTACCACTGACTCCTTGAGACATTAGTTAGTTCAGGCTAATGCATAACCCTTAGACAGATGAAGTCAGGTCAGCTGAAACCTACTCTAGATAGAGTTAATTATAGTCTTGAAATCCCTTTTTATTTGTTCTTTCATTTTTTTTGGCTAAAATGACAAAACTATTCATGTGAAAATAATTTCTCTCAGTTCTAAATATAACAGAGTCTACTGGGAGGAAGTTGAGTGCCTAACTCTTTTTACGGGTTTTATTGCGAGTAAGAGGATGCTGAGCAGGGAGGAATAGAAAAAGAATATCAACACATGAAGTACATGCAGTAATGGAAGCTATTTCAAAAGAAAGTGACGAGAAGTGATAAAGCTCAGCAGGACCATTTTTTTGCCATTTCACATTGACTTTATTTTGTGTTTACAGATGGGGCCACAGCAAGTGAGTATAAAGCACTGATGACTGAGCTGAAAATCCTGATCCACATTGGTCATCATCTCAATATTGTGAATTTGCTGGGAGCTTGCACAAAAAATGGAGGTAAACAAGTCTGCACTGCACTGAAAATGCTTTGGATCACCTCCCAGTAACAGTCTGTTGTTTTTTTGTCCAGAAGTCAAGATATTAAATTGAAATATCAGAGCTCATCCTGTGGTTGGTGAACAAAAGAGGAAGAGAAAAAGAGATTTTTAGTCATTTAATCAAGTGATTAAACATTTTCTCAACCTCTTTCTTAGTATTAACATGAGAAGTGTGAATTTAGGACCATGCCACTTGTCCTTTATTTCACTCACTTGACTGCTCAAGATTGAATTAAACATGATCTGGAAAGGCTGGAAAAAAGGGATATCGGCTATTGGCCCTGAACAATTAATCACAAGACAGCTGTTGTAAAATCCTTCATGATATTCCACTAAGAAAATCAAAGGGCCAGTATGAGCAATTGTTCGTTTTAGATGTATCACCTGTTTTAGTTCAACGAGTCTGTGTGGGCTGTGGGACTCCAGTCTGAAAGCAGACTACTGAAGAGGAAATGGAGGGTCCCTCAGGAGCCAGGTTCACGACCCAGCTTTCAAAAGCTAGGCCCTTCCCTAATTTCCAGAAACGTTTTGCTAACATGTCCAATGTCCTTCAAGCATCCTTCTATTTCATTAGGATATATTGTTAGTTATTCTGGACTCAAATTATAGCTACAGGCAAGAAATATTATTCTTCTCAGAAGTGACGCCACCTTGTATTGCTTTATGCTGCTCAAAATGCACTTTCCTTTTGCCCAGGGCCTTTGATGGTGATTGTTGAATACTGCAAGTATGGGAATTTATCAAACTACCTGAAGAGCAAGAGGAATTTTTTCTGCCCAAACAAGGTGAGGAGGCAGATGGCTCTAGTAAAACATCTTACCTAACATAAGTAATATAGATGTCAGCCTCTGAGCTAGTCTTCTTAGACTCTTTTCTACCAAAGAAGAGAAATGGCTTTTGGGTACAGTTTACCTGACTTATTTCAATATCTTGTGTGGGATGTGTTGTGCTAAGAAAGGACTAATTTCTCTCCCCTGACTGTGCAAGGAGACTGCTGTGAGTAATTTGGATGGAGCCATCTATGGCGGGAGGAAGTGAATCCTATCCAAAGTGTCCCCACATGCTCTTGCACCGCTGCTGACGAACCCATTCCTGCTGAGCTTGGGGTCACTTCAGAGGCTGGTGTCAGCGAAGCCAAAGGAAGTGGTTTTGCCCACTGATTTCAGTACTGCTGGGAACACAGCCGAGATAATGCCATTTAAAGCTCATGTTCCAAGACACCCTAATGTTCAAAGATTTGCAAGTAAACTTACTATTGTGTGAGGAGAATGGCTATCAAGAGCAAAAGAGATTCAAGTCTTGTCCTCACATCCCACAGTCCTCTGAATCAAATCTACAGCATGTTTCTTATTACAAACCTGAACCCAAAGGTGCCAACTATATCCCTGCTGGTGCACTTTCAGCAAAATCTCCCAAAGAATTAAGGGCTCTGAAGTGGGACTTAGGAGCCTGGACCCAGAACGACAGCCCTCAAAACCCCTTCTCAGCTGTGCCAAAAGCACAACAGCATCTCAGGGTTTTTGAGGAGGGCTCTGTGGGAGGGCACATTCAGGAGGATGCCCCCCTCCAAAGGGCTTTGGCTGAGTCTCTGTTCCCAAGGCTGTCCATGTTGGACTCTGCATGAGACACAGCAGCTGCCTCCTCCCACGTGCGGTTGTTGGTGTGGGATGCTCAGCAGGGAGCACAGCCGTGTGGGGTCCACCCTGGGGGGAGTCGCTCACATCCCTCCTGGTGAGGAGCCTGCCCAGACTCAGTGATCCAGTACCCTTGGGAAGGGTGCCTGGGCAGGAGGGAGGGAGGGACCCCAGGTCTGCATCAGCATGTGCAGAGGAGAGAGACAGTCGCAGGACAAGAGGAAAGGGGAGAGGGGGCGAGAGCATGGCCGGGCATCTAGGCTGCTCTCTGGGCAGCAGTGGGAAAGCATTTTCCAGAGAGTGTTGCATGTGTCTCATTAAACCAGCACTGGCCATAACATGAAAGCACTGGATAAAGGTGGCAGGGAAGAGAGGCAGTTGCTTTCAACAGCAACTGTATTTCAGATGAACAAAGTGCCCTTACTCCTCATTGGGACAGCTTACAGCCCAGCACCAAACACTGTTCAGGGACATAGAGGCAGGTGTCCTAAGAGCCTTGGACAAAAAGCTGATGCTTTAGGTTGAGAGGGCTGGGACACCTGCACTCTGGGTACATCCTTCTTAACTCATCCCACCAGGCTTCTTTTCTGGCTGTCAGAGAGAAATAGGCCCTTTCAGATGTCTCATTTCAGGCTGAGATGAGTCACAGGCCAGCAGACATGTCTGTCCATGGACCCACAAATCCTCACCTCATCAGAGGTAGCCCACCACCCGGGGTGCCCCAAAATCCTGTGCTGGTACTCCCAAGCCACCACATTTCTGACCTCTGGAGATGGTAACCTTGGTGGAGTGCAGCCCCACCTCCAGCCCCTGCCAGCCATGGTGGTGCTGGACACCTGCACCGGTGGGAGACGTGGCCACACGTGCCACAGACCAGCGTTTTCTCCTGGTGGAAAGGCAACAGAAGTCTGACTCAGTTCCTCTCCCACCCCCTCCATCACTCTGATGTAGCATGTCTTCTCCTCTGTTTGTTTGAAGGACTCCTCTCTGCAAGGAGAGTCAATGAATGAGAAAAAGGATATAGAGCCAGTGGAAGGCAAAAAACAAAGACTGGCCAGTGTCACCAGCAGCGAGAGTTTTGCGAGCTCTGGGTTCCAGGAAGATAAAACTCTGAGTGATGTGGAGGAGGATGAGGAGGGTAGGTATTAATTCCTTCCTGTCCCTACACAGTCTGTGATATTTTTACAACATACTGTGCATCCCTGAAATTTTTTTCCTCATTTATCACCCTAATAAACATCCGTGGGAGACACTCACAGGGTCATGTCCAGAGGGTAGAAGATTTAAAAAAAGATTATTTCCAGGGTTACTAAATCTGACAGGAAAATGTGTGATTGTTTCTTCTGACTGCTCCTTATCTTTGGGGAAAACACAGCAGTGTCCAAAGTGCGGGGTATAAAGCAAGCACTATTTTTGTTTCCAGTGACAGTGGGTTGACCTTCAAATACTACTTTATGAAGGCTGTATTTATGGGAGTAATAGGGTCAGCAAGAGAGGGGGAAAATAACTGCCTTGTGAGCGATCTTTGTAACAAACCATGTCTTCCACCTTTGTAGATGCTGATGAGGTCTACAAGTTGCCCCTCACTATGGAGGACCTGATCTCTTACAGCTTTCAGGTGGCCAGAGGCATGGAGTTCCTCTCCTCCAGAAAGGTGAGTTTTGCACTGAGGATTTTTCCCTGCAGAAGGATGGGATTCAGAGGTGAAGTAACATCTACGTTTTAGTGACACCTTCCTTGGGAGAGCTCCCAAAGGAAGAACTGTTTTCCTCTTGGCGTTATAAATATAACTGTGTGTTTATCCAAGTCTCCATAGTCCATAAACACAGGATCATGGCTGAAGACAGTGGGTCAAGCTCATTCATTCACGGATGATCTTTTGGGTGTGGTGGGGTTTTTTTCTTAATTTCAACATATATTAGGTATGGGGCTCCAAATGAATCAGTACTTTCCCTGCAAATGTCATGGGACATAAAACTTCATCACTTTCTGGACTTACGAATTTTATTTCTTTTTTTTAAAGATCTGCCACTGTTTACAGTAACTTCATGTAAACCATAGTCAGCTTCCCTAAAAAAATGTTAAATTGATCTCTTAAATAATAATTTTAAAAAGGATATGGGAGACAGTCAGGAAATTTGTGGGCAGGATTAAGGAAATGCAGTTTGATTGTGAAACTGTTTTATTATAGTGTATTCACCGTGACCTGGCAGCCAGAAACATCCTTTTATCTGAGAACAATGTCGTGAAGATCTGTGATTTTGGCCTCGCAAGAGATATTTATAAGAATCCTGATTATGTGAGAAAAGGAGATGTAAGTCAAAATGCTGTTTATTTACCCAAATATTTATAACATATAATTTCAAACTGTCCACCAGAATGTTCTGTAGATGTTTGCATTTCCTGAACTTAGAAGCACTTGAAAGCTATCACAATTTTCACGTGAATATGAGCTATCCCTATGCATTGTAGATCTGGAAAGCATTTCTATCCTCAAGCATAAGTCTGGGACATGCTAACTGTTTCACAGCTCTGCTGTTAATGCTTCAGATATTTTTTAGACATATTTCTTGGCCCCTACTCAGTAATACTCGCTCAAGGAAACCAGTCCCTCCAAAACAAGGTGCATGTTCCCCGGTGCACCCATACCAGAGCCAAGCACAGATCATGGTGCCTTGAGCAGCCAAGCTGGACTTGCACTCTCCAGCACCTGATCAGGGTTTTTTTGCTTCTGCTGTAAATAGCAGGCAATAAGCCCCCTGCCAGGGCTGCTGTGAAGGCTGGGTCAGCAAACTGTGCCTGTGCCTGCTGCTGCTGTGTGGGCATTGAGATCACACAGAGAGTCTCCTGGAGGTCTCACCCACCTGCCAGCTTTCAAGATTTACAGCACTACATATTAGCTGGTAAACATGGTTCACATAACTTGGGTACTGCTCAGGAGACTAACAGGCTGCACTGGGGGCGCTTCAAGGGTTGCCAATATATTCCTGCAATTCAGGCTCTGAAAATTTCCCCAAGAACATCTCCGACACCATCACAGAATGATTTGCACTTGAACTTAGGGTTTGCTCCCCTGTCACTCGGATGCCAGCAAGAGGCCTCTGCTCTTGCACATCCCCATATCCCTGTAAAGAAGAAACCTGGTCACCCTGGTCAAAGGTTTTCAATGTCTGGTGTTCTGTGCCACATGTATTTTAAAAACAGCCTTTTACTCCCACAATTTGTTAAGAAAGTGTCTGAATGAGTGTGGGTTTATCTTGACTCCCTGTAAGGAAATCCCACAGTTCCTGTTTGAATGGTAATTATTTACATAACAATATATAGTTGATTCATCTGTGATTAAATTCTTTTAGGCCTTGAAAATAATAGTCAGGTTTTTTGTCCCTTTTACTCCAGGCTCGACTTCCTCTCAAATGGATGGCTCCAGAATCCATATTTGATAAAATCTACAATACAAAAAGCGATGTGTGGTCCTATGGAGTCTTGCTGTGGGAGATATTTTCCTTGGGTACGTTAACTCTGCACCCTGGGAGTTGGACTCAGTGGTGGGGATTTCAGCCTGGGAAAAACATCCATTACCTTCAAAAAGCTTTTGCCAGGTCTTTAATAAGGAAGGACCCAGATCAGTCAGAGGTGGGGGGGTGGGGGTAGAGGGGACAAGTGTATCAGGCCCTTGTGAAGTGGAAAGTTTGGTGCTTGTAAGGACACTGAAAGCTTAATTGACAGGCTGAAAGCCTTAATGGATAGCACAGCTATCTAAGAATGTTACCCCGTTTCTGCCATGGGCAAAACCTAAGCTTCCCTCTTTTCCCTGTAGAAACCCTCAGTAGAGATGCAGAGCAGCACAGCTGGAGCAATTTCAGTGCTTTGTCTGACTGATGGTGCAAACCAGGAAATTCAGGCAAATTTTTAAGTGTTTTTATTGGATGTGAAACCCTGTGGGATAACACAGAGCTGTGGGCCTGGGTCTGCAGCTGCCAGGGACTGAGGCATCACCTCCTGTGCCACAGGCAGTTGCCAGAGTGCCATGAGCTGTGTGCTCCCTCAAAGTCTTCTTGTGGGAGCTAGAGAGCTAAACACACACAGAGGTCTTTGCATGTCTCAGACTCTGTCACCCCTGTTTCCAGCCTGAGACCAGGTGGTCGCCACAGCCCAGGAGGAACCCAGCACCCCCCTCATCCGGGCCACTGGTCGCAGCAGGCAAACAAGCATCTGCACAGATGCCACAGGATGAACTAGAGCATGCAATCTGAAATTAAAACCCAGTGAAGCTTTTTTTTCCTTTTTCTTTCACGTGGAAAAGGCAGGATACAAGATGTACACTGAGTGAGAACAACAATGACCGTCAGAATAGAAGAATCTTAATTGGGTTCAACATAGAGGCTGACAAAAGAGGCGAACAGCAGAGGAAACAATACTATACAATTCTCAGGACAATCAATCATTTATTAGTTTAAATACGTGTTGTTGGTCAGCCTGCCAACTCTTGTGATTTTATGGTCAGCCTCATAATACCTGCTATTTTTTTTTCTTAAAGCCCCAGCTCCTTGAACCTGGTGACTGTCTGACTCTCTGAAAGGTCTTTTTCTTTTTTTAATTTTCCCTTTTCCTGATATTTTTTTTGTCTACAGAATAAAGACCGACAGCACGATGAGGCTGCATCTTAAAAACACAGAAACTAGCAAAATAATGCAAATGTACTGTGATCTGTTTTAAACCCATGATTTTGTTATTTTCGAGGTTGTTTTGAGCACTTGGGGTTTGTTAATACTCTGCTTACTAGAATTTGGGGCTGTCCAAACCAATAGAGAGATCAAACATGGCTTTTCTTGAGGAATACTTTTCAAGTCAAATTCATATGTATTTTTTTGCATTCAGGCCTGGTAAGCACCACCAATAGTGCTGGCTTTGATCCTGCCCCCCTCCAAGGACTGGGGCTTGGAGCACCATCAGCAGCAGTTCCCTGCCTGTGGCAGCTGGCAGGGGCCAGACTCCACAGGGGGGGGATGCCCCCAGGCTCCCAGCTCTGCAAGCAGATGCTGCACAACCCACGTGTTTGAGGGGGATGTATAGGGCCAAGGCTAGGTCACAGGTACCCAACTCCAGGTATGTATGTCCCTGTTCTCCCATGTCACCTCCAGGTGCTTCTCCTTACCCCGGAGTCCAAATAGACGAGGATTTCTGCAGCAGACTAAAGGAAGGCACAAGAATGAGAGCCCCGGAGCAGGCGACCGAGGAGATGTGAGATGCCTTTCTCTGCTTGCTTTGTGTACTGCTGCCCTCCTGGGCTGCCTTGCAGATGATATACAAGTACCCTGTGCCGACATAAGGAAAAACAACCCAATGCTGCCTTATATTTTCTTGCTGTCATCAGCATCTTCTTGCATCCCCCGCCCCTTCTTGGCCCCCTGGCCTTCCTGTAGGGTAGGAGAGGGTGAGGAGGTTTGTGGACCCAAGCCCAGGGCACCACCAGGGCTGGGCTCCAAGGGGAGCTGAGTGAGCAGCCCTGAGGAGGAAGGTCATTCAGTCCTCTCCAGGTTTAATATTTACCAACATGCACAGGAGGAATGTGACATTATTAACATTGTCTTGAATTAGGAAGTGACAGTGGAGGCTTCCTCGCAAACGCTCAGGTGGCGAGGGTCCACCCTTTCCTGGAGACAGTGTCTGATGGCAGAGGAAGGTGATGGGGACCCGCAGCCTCCCAGCCCACGTTGTCTATGGGGTTTGTTTGAGCCCCTCTGCCACAACATTGGCTGTCACTCCCTGGTCCCCTGCCTTCAGGGGGCCAGCTGTTGCTGCATGGCCAACACCTTTTCAGAGGTCTGGGTAAGGTGCAAGTGACACCCTGAGTTTGCAGCTCCTCTGCCCTGGGGCGAGAGGGAGCACCCTGCCCAGGAGGGCACCTCCAACATGTGTGCAGAACACACACACTGTGGTACAAATCACTCAGGAGCATGAACATATCCAGGGTTTTCCACCTCTTGAGGCAAAATCAAGTACGTGTAGGTGTCTTCAGTGCTTTTTTGAGTGCTACGTCATGACTTTAAATAGCAACACTTACCACAACATAGTTCTGGAAGAAGAAAAAGGATGCAAGCCAGCCATGCCTATCTGGGAGTATTACCGATTGGCTAATTTTATTATCCTAATGACAGTAGATAAGAGCTTTTTTTTTTCTCTTCCACATATTTTATTGCAGGAAGGAAAGCTTGACTCGACCAGTACAAGGAAGTGACACATTCACATAAGTCATCTTAGGATGCCTTAACTTAAACATTGCCAGTTAATAGATGTTTAATGCTTAATTAGGAATAAAAAAAGAAAGTATGACTAGTTGGCTAAATTATTCTTTTGATGTGGACTTCCTAGTGTCATGTGGGAAGAAGGTTTTTTTCTTTTTCTGTGGAAAGTTTATTCTTTTAGGTAAGAGGCCTTGGTGGTTTTGGAGGGCATCTTTGTAAAATCAGGTGGGCTCAGGAGTTAACTATCTATGACAAGCTGTCAGAGACTGCGCTTCCTTGGATCAAAATGAGCTGTAACCCCACCAGGTGTTCATTTTGGTTTTGTCCTCACAGATACCAAATCATGCTGGACTGCTGGCAAAGTAATCCCAATGACAGACCGAAGTTCTCCGAGCTGGTGAAAAAGCTGGGTGACCTGCTGCAAGCAAACGTCCAGCAGGTACTAATGTCACAACTACGTGCTGTCAGTGAGGTAGGGGTGGGCGGCCACATGGTCCCAGGAATAAAGCTTTCATTTCTCATATGTGTTTAGGAAGGCAAAGACTACATACCCCTCAATACAATATTTACAACGGCAAGCGGGTTTCCCCCTGCATCTGATCCTTTGTGCAATGAAAATTTTTCTGTTACAAGCTCAAGTTGTGGAAGCACTGAAAATGTCAGGTGAGATAAGCAATTCAGACTTCATTTGTTTGTTGGGTATTGTAGCTTGCTGCATAGCCTGGTTTGGAACTGGGTGGGAAAAAACACCCAGAGACACCCCACATGGCCTGAACGTCCCACCAGCCATCAAGTCACCACCACCAGGATCCCATTGGGCTGGGACAGCCCGTTGAGGTGTCTTTTCCCAGGGGGACCATCAGGTCACTGGGCTCAGGCACTGTGAGAGGGGCAGCTGTGTGCACCCCAGGGCTGGGGAATGAGGTTTGGGTGGGGTCTGGGTAACAAGTCCCTTTTGTGTAAACTGCCTTGATGACAGTTAGGCAACTCCTTAAAGAAACAGAGAACTACCCAGTGCTTCCTGCTTACGCACTTCACACTCACCAAAAATTGTCCTGCTTTTTTTGTTGAACAGATACATAAACACTTTTAAAATAAAACCACCCCAGCGCATAAAGACATTTGAAGAACTTCCGATCAAGAAAACACTTGTATTTAATGTAAGTGACTCTTGGGCCAAATGGTACGCCATTTATTTCTTTTTATCTGTGTGACAGATTTATACAGAGAGAATCAAGAAGGGGTTTTACTTCTTTGTCAACTCTACTGATATGAGGTGCAAGATTAGCTGTGCTTGCAGCATGGTGTTATCCACCTGTCCTACAAACTGTGGGCAGTAAATCCTTGCCGACCATGCAATGGACTGCAAACACTCCTTCCCTGACAAGAAATGGCTGGTGCCAGTAGGCCTGCAAGGTATGGTTGCCAGAGTCCCACCTGAGCCCCACTGGTGGGGGACAGCCATTTAAAATCCCTTGGATTTGTGTTTTCATCTGAATAGTAGTGCACAAATGAGAATTGTGGGCCATATTTCATTCAATGGTCCCTGGTAGGAACAAGTCCTGTTACCAGGTGGACAAGCTGGAGAAATGTCTACTAATGTGGCAGAGATACTGTCCTGGTGGGGGTGGGCATGGGTGAGAGGTTGGGGTAAGCTTTTATTGACCTGGTTGTACACATTAAGCGGTGGGAGGAAGGAAAGGCATAGTGGTGCTCACAGGATTGAACTAGGGGCTGGCCAGAACCCCACCTTGTGTGTAGACACTTTTCCTTTTAGCACTCTGTACCTGCATTAACAGCATGTGTTTGCTGCACCCCAAAGCAAGGACAGTTTGGAAAGGCACCATGAAATACCTGGGCACTGCAGCACCTCCAGCAGCACGGAGTTGCTGTCTCCTAGAGCTCTCTTGAGTATAAATGACCAAACAGATGCTGGAAATCAGACTGACGAGGAATTGAGTTCATTGTAAAAAATAACTTTCTACAGTAAATACCTAATAGGACTGCATCTTTCTTTTTTCTTCAAGGATTATCAAGCAGACAGTGGGATGGTGCTGGCTCCAGAAGAACTGAAACGCTTCACATGGACAGGCAGCAAGCAGAAACGGACGCTCTTTGGGTCTGTATTTTATGTTCTCTTCTTCATGTTTTAGAGGGCAAAGGAGGATTCAAGGTCCTTGTGCTAAATCATGCCTAATGAAAGTAGCTGAAGTGTTCCTAGTCCCTGCAAAGATTCTTGCTGAGGTGTATCCTGCTTAGTTGAGTCAGCAGTCAATCATCTCCCATACCTAACGCTCCATACACCTTCGAGGAAACAAATAACCCTCAACCCTTTCGATGCACATCACCAATATGATTTATTAACACTCTATTGATCAGCTTGATCCTCAACTTAATACCAGGCTGGACAAGTGAGTGCCAGAGAGCACTAATCCAAGGTAGAGGTAAGTAACTGTAGGAAACAAGCCCTTGGCAAGGCGGAGGAGGAACGTGTGGCTGTGAAGGATTTGCAGTTGTTTCTACAAGTCCCCAAGGGCACCCCAGCTGGAACAAGGCTCCCTGTGCTTGTTTTTGCCTTCTTTTCCATGACTCAGCTAAGCACGGCCCATTTAACACCCATGGGCTCAGGATGCTAAAGTGGCAATTTTACAATAGATGGATGTGAGGGCCTCACTTCTCTTCCTGCCTTTAAGCACTTTAATATATTGGCCACCTTCCTCCACCTAATTCCTGACAGCTGCCCAAGCAGGGACCTAGGGCTGCTCTAAGAAATGCGCTGCACTGACATGAATTCTCTGTAAATGGGAAATGTTTATTTTCTCAATGCCGGTGGTGTCACAGTTCCCAGCCACTGTGAGGCTGGCAGTGTCTGCAGCTGGTTTCAGCTCACTGCTCTCAGCTAGCCCAGGGACTGCCCAGACCCAGCCCATCGTTCATCTTATGCTGGCAGGAGGTCAAGGCCATCCTGCCATCCTGCCTGTGCTGAACTTGTCAGCGACTTGCAGCTGGGCAGGCTGGGAGGTGTAGTATTGTCTCAATGAACAATTGGAGCTGGCTGAAACACGCGGTCAAGGCAGAGAGGGCTTGCTGCAAGAAAAATTCCAGTGACTAAGAGGGCGTTGGTTAAATACACAGAAATACATGTATGAGACCGTGCACGCTCACATGGCCAAAATACACGGTGTGCGGGGTAAACGTGCTCCTGGCAGGAGTCTGCAATGGAGCACTGCTCATGTGTGGCAAAGCCGGGGTGATTCAAGCCATTCCAAACAACTGCTGGAAAACCCTTTCTCCTGCCCTGACCTCTCACACTTCAGAAAAGAGGCTTGTGAGCAATTTGATGGTACTTTGATTTTACTGAGACAGTTTCCCATACTCTTTTAAGGAGCCAGGTATTACAGAGGTTGGAACGCATGTGGATATTTAGAGGGCTTAAAAGGATGCCATGTTTCCTAGAAGTGGTTTAACCCGTTTTTCTCTGTGTAAATGTGACATTTCTGAAGGCCGCTGTCAGCCGCAGAGACAACATGGCAACCTCCCCAAATGAAATGTATGAAATGCCTTTTTCTTTGCGTGGCACAGAATACATGGAGTGTGCCCCAAGCATCCCTCCGGAACTGCTTTAAGGAGCATTTTCGGCTGCAGAAGGGAATGATTGGATGGGAAAAAAAAAATTGAACTCAACAGTGGCTGCTAGAGTGTAAATCCTCTGGGAAACAGAGCAGTTGGCTGAGAGCAAACAAGGTCATCTGGCCTGCAAGCTAAACAAGAGGTACTGTAACGTTATGCCAAAAAGCACTCATGTATGTGAATGCATGCAGTGACCCTTTAGGCTGCATACATTCCTAAAAGTGGTAGTTTCTTAGCTAAGCACCCTTTACTTAGACCAAATTGGAGGAGTAAATATATACCCCTGAAATTTGTACTGAACAGTGGACAAGGAGGAGCTGGGAGGGGTTTGACACATGTAAGCTGATCTAACCAGATGCACAGTCCTGCTTCTTCCCTTGCATCTCAAGCATCCTGCTCTGTGGTCCTACCCCCTCTCTTATGCTGATGTTTCTGCTTGGCTTGCCTTGCAGGGACCTGGTTCAGGTTGCTAGATTATCAGAATAGTTTCTGAGCAAGCAATAGCAGCATCAGGGCAGATGGTGCTAGTGCCAGGCTGAGGAAGGGGTCACCCCCCTCTTAGCAGCAGCTTACAGCCTAACCATTCTCACAACACTTACCATCATGCTGTAAACCTCAGCGCTGCCGTTTAGGACACAGATGCAGACAAATGCACTCACACCAGTGGGTGGGTCCTGAGCCAAGGCTGAGGGTGCTGCGGGGCCATGCCCTTGCTGCTCCCCACTTGCCTGCAGGCTGGGGCAGGCTGGCCCACCTTCCCCTGGGCTCCCACATTTCCCTTCTGCCCAGGGCAGAACGATACAGCTCTGCATGGTTTTATCTCAGTTCCAAGCATCAGAAATCACATGTGAGCCAGGTGGGGTGATGCTTTCAGAACAGCACAAGAGAGTGTACATGTCCTGGAGCATGGCATTAGAGGATTCATACTTGGCACAGCCTTGTCTGCTGCGACAGAGCTGAAGGACTATGTAGGGTGGAAGGAGCTAAACCTGGTGCATCCCATTTGTCCCCAGAAGTTCACCCTGGGCTTGTTTCCCAGGAGAGAGAGAGTGCATGCAGCCAACCCGAGAGCCAGGCCTGGGGGAAAGCAGTGCAGTGAGCCTGCCTACCTGACAGTGCAGGGGTACCCCACTGATCCAGGTGCGTCCCCTCCCCTCGGGCCTCCATGGATGCGGAGGGAAAGGCACCAACACGCAAAGCTCACCTTTGGTTTCTCTATAGGAAACAAGCATCAGCCCAAACCCTGGTGACCCCTCAGGCCCAGGTGGTGGCCAGGAGCACAACTGAAGTGGTTGCTCTGTGTCTTGGACTCGCTATTGTCATTGAGATGAAAGTAAGCAAAACTCTGAAGAGCATAGAGATAAGTCTTTCCTAATGTAAGGCCTCAGGTAACAAGACCCCAATAGAAACATTTTGGGGCAGAGAAAGAAAAACCTTCTGAGCTCTGCTCCTTTACAAGTAGGAAGGATCCCAACTGGGAATCTTTTCTGGCTTTTCAATATTGGTGAAAAAGCCCAAGTCAAGCAAGCCGAAATCCTCTGGCTGGAGCAAACCCTTGAGTCAAACCAAACTGCTAAGCCAGAAAAGCAGTGAGAACTCCACCACTTTTGAGCTGGAACAAACATCTCATGAGCCCCAGCCAGCCTCTAACCTCACTCTTCTTGAATCTGTCGGGAAAGCAGCAGCCATTTCCTCCAACAAATGATCCCAATTAAAAAACAACTAGACAGAGTTTCTAATTTACATTCCTAGAGCAGAAAGAAGGTAAGTCCACAGCTAGAGAATCTTTTATTGGCTGTCAACTCAGTCTCAAAATGAAGCCTGACTATGGATGCCAAAACCCCATGGTCTCCCTCAAAGTGCATGCCCAGGTACAGCAGCACACTCCAGGTAAAATTAATAGATGCAGCTCTACTGTTAGAAAGGTTTATTAATTAAAGTAGAAGCCAAATCTAGCTCAAAAAGAAAATTCTCAGGACACAGAAGTCTGATGATGATGAATGAAAGGATCAAAGCATGATGATTTTAAGGCTCTTAACTTTACATGCACACTCCATTTCTGCCAGCCCATTGCTCCCCAAGACTCACAATTACAGTGTAAATCACTCAAGTGTTTCTCTTTAAGCCCATCACAAAAAGCCCATTGAGTCTATGACTAACTTTATCACATAGTTATGGAATTTGTCTCAAGGCAATTACTTCTCCATCTGTCAACAGATGCAATTATAAAAATATGGGATGCATCTGCAGTCCTTATCATGAGGGCTCCTCCTCATGAACTCCATCCATCTACAAACAAATGTAATGGGGTGGTCTTCTTGGGAGGACCCTCCAGTTTCCTACAGGAGAGAAGACAGAGACCACACTCCTTAAAAAGCACACAGGCTTGTGAGTTAAAGATTCAAGAAACTGTGATATTTAAGAGTCTGTTTCCCATTTCCTAATCAGGAAAGGCTCTGTGCTACCAGTTCTGTACTTTACTTACAGATCTAGCAGTGTAAATTAAAATGAAAAGCAAACCCTTGGGTTCTGGAAGCCTTAACAGATGTTCTGTCTTCTCTGGAATATAAGACTAGGGTTACCAGTGTTTCTGACCTTATAAACGGAGAAGGGTGGAGCGTCCATGAACTTATAAGAATACAGGGGAGGGAATCTGATTCTAGGCATTGTGATCCAACATACCTTTACATTAGGATTTCACATGTAATAAATGATAGAAAATGCTTGTCCTTTGTCTACAGATAAATCTTCAGTATCCAAGTCCAACGGTGTAATTCCCTTTACCTTAACTTTCTTCATTATTGAAAGAGCCCTTTTAAGCACTGTGTTCTCTGAATAGGTCTGAGAAAGTGCTGCAAGGCACTGTCTTTAAGAGTGGCTCAGCTGAGAAGGCATTAGAGCCTACTTGTAAAGGGTATCTTATAAAAGGCAGCCTACAGGATAACTGGTCCTTTGTGGGACACGAAAACTCTAACTCAAACCAGCAGTTCATGTTCACTGCCAAGAGAAGCTGAAGAGAGGAGATACCCAGACCCCGTGTCCTTCCTCACAAACATCAGCCATTTATCTTAAAAATTCATCCCAGCATTAGGCTTTGGGAACACCTACACTGGTAGCTTTCTGCTTTTGCCCCAAGGCTTTCATTACTTCACTCCTGCTCAAAAACCCCCCAGTTTCCTTAGGAAGAACATTTAAGCAGGAGACCCTATAGGGATGCACAGCCCAGCAGCAGCACAGATGCCAGACACTCTACACTGCTCTGCCCTGCAGTGACATTTCACTCCCTAGCACCTGCCACAAATCAGCAATTAGGGTTCAGGCTGAGCAATCAAATATCCCCTGTAAGCACCAAGACTCTTAAAATGAACACAAGCACTTTAACAGAGATGTTCAGTCACAGCATCTTTGTTCAGAAGGGGACTTGACAGGGGGACACAGGAGGGCTCTTTCAGTCCTCCGTTTCGCTCTCCCATTGAGCAATCCCATCTGCATCAATGCCATTCCCATCATGTAAGAATAAAGAAAGCTGCTTCTTGTGATGTGGCATTGCTCAAGTCCTAAAACAAACGTTCATACATCTTACGTATGCTAACAGCGACACTGCTCTGTTACAGTGTGAAAGGTGCCAGCAGGAGCAAGGAGTCGGTGCTTTCTGGAATAACCAAGCCAAGAAGCTTCTGCAGTTTCAGCTGTGACCAGCTCAGTGACTCCAAGCGAAGATACACATATGGTAACATGGTGCTGGAGAAAATGAAAGCAAGCTATTCTCCCCCTCCTGACTACAACTCTGTTGTTCTTTATTCTCAGCCACCCATTTAAGTACTTCTAGGCCAAGATTTAAATGTGCATTTAATCCAAAAAAGGTTTTTCTGAAACACTGTCAGTTTAAAAACTCTGACCCAAGTAATTTTAATTATTCTAAACTTAAGAAGATATCATTGGCTTAATCTCAGTGATCTGCTTTTCTACAGACTGCAACAAACGTATACAAAATATAGCAAAATACTAATGCTTAGGCCTTGACTTTCCCAAATGCTGAACACCAACAGCTGCCACTAAAATTGCCCAGTGCTTCTGAAAACCTGGATGGTCATCATTACCGAGAAAACCCGCTCATTGTTCAGTCCCTGTCAGCAGGATGGTATTTCTTCATGCTCTAGTCACCCAGTTTCTGCTTGGATTTGGGTGCAGCACTGGTGTCCTGGTCAGGAGAGGCAGCTAGGAGCCCTCGAGAACCCATGTCAGGCACGGGAATTTGCACCCCATTGCTGGGGCCTGTATCGTGCTGCAAAATAAAGGATTCTTCAAGAGAGAAACAAGAAACAGACTATGTTCTACAGCTTTTAGTGAAAACTCTACTTTGAGAAACTTGAGGAAAGGTTAATGATCTGTGTAAGCTGAATTAGCTAGCTGAGGATGGGGCATTATACAGCTCTTACTGCTTCCGCTGGCAAATGTGAGGCAAGAATTTCCAATATGTATTGCAAAACACAGTTGGCAAGGATAGAGGAGAACTAAGATCAGAGCCAGGGCTGCAACAACAGGGAATACATATCAATTTGGTTTGGACAAGCCTGCTGAAATAAGTACATATTCTTGAAGTTTTGCACTTTGTCAGTATGCCAACACACACACTAGAACCAAACCACAAGTTAGATATGTTAAAGCCAAGCTCTGTCCACGAAACCTCATGGACCTTCTAACACTGCACTGGTTATGCTCTATTTATGGGAATCTGTCTGAAAAGACAGAATGGCTACTAAACTGCATATACTTCAAATGAATTGATCACTACAGAGTTTGAAGAGATTAGTTAGAAATGACAAGACAATCTGCTTGGAAATTCAGGGCAGCTTTTCTGTGAAGACAGTTGAATTTCCATGTTAGTAACCAGCATATATATACAGGAATAAAAATACAGAATTCATTTGCAACAGACTTTTGTATAGCATATCAGAAAGGACATGAGTGTTCTTTGTTCAAGAAGTGTAAGGATGCACCATCACCTTCCACCTCTGAATGCAGTAATAAAGTGAGAGTTGGCCATTTAACACAGTATTGCTGATGTCTTCCAAATCAACAACTACTGCCCAATCTCAGATTCTCACAGTCCACTATAAATATATATTAACTCAAATGCTACATATAATATGGTTCTGACCTCTTAAACCTCAGCTTAGGAGCTGTGAATTTAACCCACTAACAGACTTAAAGACAAATGACCTTCTGCGTATTTACAAAGAAAAATGTTCTTGAATATTCAAGTAAAAGAAACAGGTATCACTACTTCTAAGCTAAGTATTAATTCTAGATCTTCCTGGCCAAGAGATCATCAGTTTTAAGTATCTATTGCACCCTCTCTTGCTGGTAAAGTATATTTGATCTTGATCAAAACAAAAGGAAAGTTTAAGAACTGTTTCTTAACTCTAACCGAGAAAAATAGTTACAGGATCATGCATCTCAAAGGAAATGTTTGCACAGTGTAAATATATAAATATGCTTTTTGTGCATAAATATTTAAGAAAACTGGACTACAAAGATTACTTTTATATGAACTCCCTAAGTTTCTTTGGGTGTGAATAACTCCTGTTTTGTCTTGCATTTTCTGTCTTCATATAACGTATTTGACTATTAAATTCATAGAATAAAGTTTGCTTTTGAAAGAATCCCGAGTTCTGCCAAACTAGTCAATCCAGTGTCAAAGACTGCTGCAGCAGATGATTCAGTACTGGGCAGTACTAACACATCTGGCAAACAATCCATCCTCATGGGCCAGTTTTATGAGCAAAGAAGAATATGGAATAATTGTACGGAAGGCACACTCCTCACACGGCAAAGCAGCTACAGTGATGGACACTTGTACTGCTGTGTCAGTGACATCCCCTAGATTCAGCATATCTAAGAAATGCTTACTGCTGTCTAGAGGCAAAAAAATCAATTCTGCCTCTGGAAAGGCAAGATTTCATGGTAGGAAGAGAAAAGGCAGCCCACTGACAGACATCCATTCAGCTGCCCCCTGTGCCCAGTTACTTCTGCAGCTAGAAGATCTGGTACAGATGAAAAGGCAGCAAACACAGCTAAGGCATCCCCAGCACCACCTGTTCTGAATCACCTGACATGAGTTAGCACCTTAGGCCTGGTAGATGCTTTCTCTTCTTGAGAACCTCCACATCCCCACCCCCCCATCCATCAGAAACTGGGGATGCTGCCTCCACAGAGATGTTCAGTCAAGTGCTCTCTGCTATACAGCATTTTATAACCTGAGGGGATCTCCAAACACCACTGCAGATAAACTACATACAAGTGCTGGAAGGAAGCAAAGATGAAACTTTCTCTGAGGAAGCAGAACCTAGGATCACCTACTGCTGCAGTTGTGGAGCTGATGCTGCACATTACAAAGAAGGAAACTGGAGACTAGGTGTGTCAATCAAGCCTACTGCAGCTTATATAATAAAACTTCTAAAACTGCAATTTAAGGGACAATGACTTCATGTCAATGCAGGGAGTATTGACAACTTCACGCCTACTGTACAAACTTTCACAGTGCATAAGCATGGTCAGGATTGGACAGGTATAGGAGATTTTACTCCACCAGTAAATCATCTCACCTTTGCTGGTTAACAATACAGAAAAATAATTCTGGGAAATGAAGTTGTCATGACTCCACAAGCAAATTCTCAGAGAAATTAATACACATTGATATTGGGCAAAAAAGCTCAGTAAGCATGAACGTAAGGGTACTTTAACAGAGTTTTCAAAATCAGGGCTTGTTGAGTAAACCTGATCCAGCAAAAGCAGATGGGACTTGACTTAGGAGTTAAGGAAATGTGTATTAGTACGATTCTAGTCAACAACATCTGTAAGTTTTAGGACATCTGATACAGTATAAGTGGCAAGCACGAAATGCACTTTGTGACTCATGATTATTTAAAGTCCGCATTGCAGACAGAGTGAATACAGAAGTATGATAGAATGAAGCACAATTCCAGCACCCAAGTTGAAAAGCCCTGTATCCAACTTCAGAACTTCACATTGTCAAAATAAGGCCAGGTTATTTCTGGTATTCTTTATTAAAAATACTGCTGTACACATGAAGAATGAAAACAGGATTAAAGATGAGTAACACATATTGGGATCATGACATTAGAACTTAACATACTGGTGCTTTTTAGGGGAAGCAGTTGACACCTGAATTACTGAAACAAGGGCAAATCAAAAATACATAGGTACCCTCAACAAAATATTTACAATATAGTAAATAGAACAACAGAATTTAAAACAGGTACAAAAATTAAAATGACCAACATCAGATGATTTCAAAGGTTGTCCCTTCTGTGCTTTTAGCTGTAAAAAATAGGAAGGTCAGAATTAAATTTCCCATCTGGGAGGGCACATCCTGGTGGCTCTTTTTAAATACAGATACACAGTTCATCCTATGAATGAATCAAACTACAACTTAAGGACAACCTTCTAAATGGAATTAAAATGGGGTAGAAGGGCTCTCCCCAAAAAAACACCCAAGCTGAACTTCAGACTGTTCAAATCATTTCCAAGTACAGACCAAATGAAATAAATAGAAAACAAAGCTCAACTTTTTTTTTTTTTTTTTTTAATGTATTACCTGACACCAAATATTTTCTGGCTGACATTATGTATGAAAACTTATTAGCTGTCTACCTTTTTATTTTTAAACCAAGTCCTGAGGTTACTAGGGGCTGAAGCAAACTGACATTATGCAAATACACACAGGTTTGCAATTTGGACATGTCTTGCAGAGGGTGGTTTGCTGGTCTAAAAAGGATGAGAATTCAAGCCCTATTTTACCCCTGCCTTACACTTTCACAAAATATTGGTCCACAAATTAAATTTTCAAAGGTTCCCATACCCCACAACTGAACAGATGATCCCCTTTCATTTTCAAAGAAAACAATACTGGAAAAAACCTCAGCCCGCTTATAAATTAAGCATTTCATATTTCTTCTAGAATACAAGTACTTCTTTTTTGTACAAAAGAATTACAATATGATTTGTCAAAAAACATATAAAAGACAGCTGCTCTTCCTCAAATACATGAGCTAATGATAAAAGACTGGTTTGCATGTTCACTTTTCAAAGTTCCTGTTCCTTTTATATTAAAAAGAACATTCTGGCAACTGTTATAGTTTGAATATTAAACATTATGTTCCTTTTAAAATTCATTCAATCAAATGCAACAATAATCGATTTTTAAACTCAACAACTGATGCTACCTAATGTGGATTCAACCACATTTTCTAAAATGTGTAAAGCATGTCCCTAGTCTTCAAAGCTTTCGATGTGAAGAGAGTTGCTTTTTTCTTGATGCAAGTCTCAAGGCGGAGAATCATTTTAAAGCTTATAAAAGTGGACAGAGAAATATTAAAAACTTCTCTGAAAACTACAAATATTGAGAATTATTAAAATTGATGTCAGTAACATCAGTTGCAAGTGCTTAGAGTCTGTCCTGACCTTTTGAGTTTCCACATTTTCTTCATGGTGAGCACCCAGTGCTATTAAAACATTCAGTGCTGGGAAAGGATAGATACAGTCTTCACTACCGCTTTAAGAAAGGAAATTCCTACATATTTGGCAGTCTTCAGTATCAAAGTGTAGGTGTTTAACTAGAAATCCCATGAATACCCAAGTTTGGAGACAACTGCATGTCCAAATATTAGAAAGGTAATTGAGGAGGAAAATTCCAGACTTTTGAGACTGAATTACTTCAGGAATATTCATGTGTTGAGTATTATCAAAAGTAATATTACTTTGGGCTAAGCAGTGACTGCAAAGGCACAGCAGATCATTATCCCTCCAGATTCAGGCTGTAAAACTTGAAAAGCTCTTGATGCCAGACAACTGCTGTGTTTAGTTAATCTTCTTTTAACAGTGTCTTTGTATCTGTATCCAGTGTAGCGTACCATAATAAAGCTGTGGTTCAAAGAACAGAACTTTATACAAAAATTATACTGTAAATAACCTAAAGTAATACACTCCTGAAACTTCAGGCATTTAAACAATTTCTTTAAAAAAAAAACTATTAAAAAAATTGCATAAATGTAAATGCTTCTGACTAGCAGGAAAACGTACAAACAGTTTTTAAAAGGCGCTGGTTGTGTTTAGAGCAAGTTTGATATGCTCCTTAAATTATAGATGTTTCCCATTACACTATTTTCGTCACTTCGCTTAGACAAAGTTTAAATCAAATGACAGGGGACTCTCTTTCCTGTTTTGTCAATTCACCGATACTTCACTTGACTGGTTTTAAAAAGTTTCGTCTTCTCACATTTCTTTGAGCTAACAGTGGGTGGCATACAGAGCTTGCATACAACACACTTTTACAGAGGTTACAAACTAAACGGTCATTAATAGAACACAATTTCTATTAAATTATTTACCTGGTCCTTTATGCTATTCTGGGTGCAAATAATATCAAAAATGAATAAATTTTGCTATATCCTCAGTGACAAAAATGTATCCCAGAAATGTCCTTGCAAAGAGTTTCCCTTAAGTATACAATGTGGCAAAACTTCAGAGATCAGAAAAGTCTTAAAAAAATTAAAATTAGTGCATATACAAGTGGAAAAAATAAAAGCAGGAACATCATGCACCTGATGTGTTCCTTAATCTAAAATAAATTCTTCACAGATAAAGCCTCCAATGGCAGCCTTAGCTCTAGGATAAGTGAAACATTCTTCCCTTCAAGTAACAGTGTACCTGACTGAAGTGCAAGCAGCTTTGCTCATCTCCTGTTTGTTTCCCAAATGTGAAATGAGATGACAACAACAATTCAGCTGTAGTGCAATTTGCTATTGGTTAAGTTCCTCAGCAATGTCCTGCATGCTTTCAGCAAATACTACAACTGACCATTTGCGGCTGCAATCAGTTCTTGAAAAGTATTTTCAAAGCAGCGTTTTAAATCGCTGTAAGTTACCACAAGTACACTCTTCTCATCTCTGGAAATGAGGCTTATTTTTTCTGGCACACCAGCATCTAACTGTAACAAGAATGCAAAAGATAAAATAAAAGAAGTGTGAAAGAAATGGCAAAACATTTCCCCAATAACAAAAGCAATCAATTTCTTGGCAAGTACATTGTGGTGGTGCGGTCCAAGTCTGCTGACGCCACAGAAAGGAAGGATCTGAATCGCACCGCAACAAGGTACTTGCCAAGAAATCGAGACATTTTGGTCTTAACCTGATGGACACTGCAGACCTTCGGACTAGGTTAACATTGTTTTCTTCCCTCTCCATAAAGCTAATAATCCTGCAATGCTATCTTCCCCTGGGTAGAAAGCCTAGCAAAATTTCCATATAGCTCCCGATGAACAAAACCATGTTTGACATTACATTTGCACATAAGATCCACAAGCCTCCATGTAGGGTAGGTAAATGACTTCTTGCCCACTTTAAAATAAAATTATGGATGGATCAGCCCCAGGTAGTCTGAAAACCTGTACAAACCCAAACCTCAAGTTTTTGGCAGTACTGGAAACAAATTAGTTCCTAAGCTGTATCATGCATTTCAGGCCTTACTCAAAAAAAAAAAAAAAAAAAAAAAAAAAATTACCTAGTTATAATCCAAACACAGATAGATTATTTGGGGTTAAAGATTAAAGTTTGTTCCACATTTGTTTTCATGCTTTGCTCAAACTTCTCAAATTAAATATTAAAACACTTTATGTTACACTATGTACTTTAGAGATGTACCACTAAATCCCAATTTGGAACAGAGGAATATTCTACTTTAAATGCTGAAGTCCCTTCCAACACTGTATCTTGTGTTCTCCTCACTTTGCATGAAATGTTCATCAAGGGAGAATTGTCAGACTCTCTTATAACGCAAAACTTTTGTAGCTCTGTTTTAGTCGATACAGTGATATTTCCAAATACTTGACACTATAAAATTTCTTGGTTTTAGGTGGGGCAGAGACAAGTGGAACATGACACTATTGAGACAATCTTTGGAAATACAACCCCTGCAGGATTAAATGTGTTACAATGTTGTACTGAACAGAAGAACAATCAAATTTATCACTGAGACTAGCTGCTATCATTTGACACTAAGACTAGCTGCTGTCTGGAGCAACACAGCAAGATAGAAATCTCTTGTATTCTAAAATCTTGTATTCTTGTATTCTAAAATAATGTTCTGAGTCTAACCTTAAAAGCTGGAACCTCCCCAGTTTAGAGTTCCTGCTTTGTGAATAGCTTCTGAAGGACAAAAAGCAAGCCAATTAGCTTTTAATTCTTGTAGAGTAGGATAAAACCATCAGTCTCTTCCAACACCCATTGCAAAATATGATCACAATTAAGTTTGTGAAATATTGTCTACTGTTCCCATTAGCATCATACAAGAAATTAGTGAATTACCTTAATGAATGTAGGATATGGAAGATCTGTATTAATAAAGCCACACAGCTAACTATAAACATCAATATTTATAACTTACTTTCTCTCCTCCTGTGGAGGCACAAATCAGTATCTCAGCTGAAAAGATCCCCAAAAATGTAAACAATAGAGTAATTTTCATTGAAAAGGAATGTTTTAGGATGTAGCAGGAAAGCCCAAATAATCACTTCTAGTACACACTACAGTTTCAGAAGTGTTTTTTAAAGTGTGTTTCTGAAGCAGAATTCTGTAAGCCTTATATTTTTTGTGTGCTGAGCCCACAACCACAGAAGAGAAGAGCCTCTGTTTAAAAAGGTAAGCCATGAACATTTATAGAACAAGGCATTCTTTGACATCTCTTACCTGACCTATGAATTCAGGACTGTCCCCTCTTGCTACAGTACTGTACAGGTCACTGCTTTCAAATCATGATGGCATTTCAATGCCTATTTGAATATCAACATGCTTTCTTTTTGATTTAGCCTCAATCCCTTTAATGTCCTTTTTAAAGTGATTTCAGACACCAACCAGAAAGATAAAAAGGAGGTTAAAGAAATGCACAGCAGCAGTCTAATAGGAGATTAAAAGGCCTGACAATTTAGAAAAAGATTTAACTGTAGTTAAGTCAGTTGTTACATGTCAAAGGATCTGAATATATTCAGTTTTTTTCTGGAAGAGAGAGTTGGCTATCCTAATCCTAGAAAAGAAAATACTAGCCACTGAAACTGCATATTGTCAGTATCTGCATAACCATGCTTTATGGAGTGAGTGGAATGACCAAGCAGCTACAAAACAAAACCAAACCAAAAAAAAGGAAGTTGCAGCATCTTAGTCTCCTATGAATTACTGAAGTTTGGCAAAACAATGTAAAGTCAGTTGAAAGCTGATCTACCAGTAAAAAAAATTTATCAGCTCATGTACTTTTTTAATTTATGGAGCAAGACAAGTTCTACAACTACTGAAGATCTTGTGGTCTCTCACACATCTCCCACTATTAATCATGAGAGTGCTCAGCTAAAATTTTGCTAGTGGTGCAGCTTTGGGAAAACTGCAAATAACGCTGCTAAATCAACCTTGGAAAATGAAGGGCTGGAGACGCTAATGAAGTTATCAGAAGCAGTCTTAACATTTTAAGTCACAGAAATTTTCCAGCACTGTCCTAGATGGTAAGGCTTTACACAAATTTCTACTGCAGTTTCCCCTGCCATTTCCCACTCTGGTCAGCACAGTTTAGGAATGGATTCTCTTGCCTTATGACCATCCTCTGTGTTAACTATATCAGCAGAAACCTGCCCCAGTTAAAGGGGTTTTATGGATCCCTTATGCTGTGTTGAAAGACCAGAGTAGCATAAAGGGACCAGCAGTGCTTATCCACAGTATCCAATGCATTCTAGGATGAAAAGTTAATACTGTATCTCATGCTATATTACTGAATTCCAAGTTTTGATATTAATATACTAAGTTTATTTAAAATATCCATAGATGTTTGAATATTAGCTTAGTGAATACACGGTTTTCATCCAAAATGAGGAAAATAACGATCAGTTAAATCAACAGAATTAACCTGCCAATGCCAACTTGCTTTAAAGTAGAATACTATGTTAAGGAAACTTAACCCAAACAAATTTTTAAAAGCTAACCCAAGTACAGTGTACCTTGTTAAGACATGAGATAATGTGACTGAGGTCAATCCAAGGAGTACCCGCTTCTGTCACCTGATGAAAAAGGTGATCTCGAAAGAGCTTTAGTAAATACCTGTCTCCAGTTTCTGACCACGTTGGGTCTTTCTGAAACCTGGTGCAAAACAAAGGCTGATATTAAAACTCAGAAAATTAAGAAAAATCAAAACTCACAGATGTACGTGACTCTTCAATCTAAACTGAGTAATCTTACTGCTCTGCTAAGATATCTGTTATAATTTGCAATTAAATTACAGTCTCCCCCCTGCCACAAACAAAAGATAATGTATTCAGAGTTTCTCAGCTGCTGACGTACCCAAAACTAATGCCTACCAAGGACCACAGAAAAGTAATGGAAGAAAGCAAGAGTTATCTTCAAGTTTGACATGTAAATGTTAGAAAACAGCATTACAAACACAACTCCAAGTCTGTTCAATAGGATGGAAAACAGACCATGAACACTTCACTTTTATGTAGTAGTTGATAAAAAACAAACTGAAAGTTAACTAGCTTATAAAACCAATATCTACACCATTTGATACAGTTAAATCAAGCTATGGATTTCCTCAAAAACTATTGTCACTCAAGAGACTGCTAAGAGAAACCATATTAAAAAATCAAATCAACTTTGGCATATCTATTTGTAGCCTTCTCCTTTACTTAAAATCTTGGTCAAAGTTTCTTATCTTACTTTTCTCAAGGCTTCTTAAATACTCATTTCTTCTGGGACAAATATGGGGAAAATGTTTAGCTTAAATCTATCAGGAAAGGAACCTTGCATTGCAAACTGGGATTTGTATATTCTATACCATGAAAACAAGTATTTCTTACTCTGGCCTCTCATTGATTGTTCCCAATTTTGCTAGAAGCCTAAACAACCTTCCATTTTGCACCTCCTAGAAAACAAGAAAGATCTTATTAAAGTTTCCAAAACATAAAATTAAGACACTTATTTGCAAAAGATATGCAGTAGCAACGTCAATGAAGCACTATGAATTACAGTGACTTACTTATTCAAAAACAGAGGGCATAATTTTTTCAGGAAGAGATCGAATGCATTATGTTGGATATCAGTAGCCCAATGCTTATTTTAGCACTTCATATTCAAATTATAATCTGGAAATTTAACAACTAACCACACCTTTCTGCCCCAGCAGGAACTGGATCAGGCAATCTATTTCTCTGGGGAAACAAGTCTAGTCTCTCGCCAGCTTATACTTACAGGTATGCTAAAATATAGTAAGTTAAACAAAAAGAATATGTTAATATATATACACACAGTTATCAAGACCTGTAAAAGTATATAGTATAATACTTTATTTCAGGTTAAGATGAGAAGGAACATAATCTACCAGAATTTTTCTCAGAAATGCTTTGTAGGCCATTATTAGTAAATATTTAGCAATATCAGACTAGCACTCAAATTACAATTGATTACAATTTCGAAACAATTTTTTTCAAAAAAAGCTAGAATTTAAGTTTTAAAACAGTATCCATTCCAAGTCCCATCAACAACAGAGATAAAGCAATGAGAACAAGCTGACACAAAAGACAGAACAATAGAATCATAAATGCTTAGAATAGATGCAACTAAAAAATTGATTTAATACATTTTTTCTCATCACTTAGGATATAATAAAGAGTTACATCCTAGCTTGCATTACACTATTGATTAATCTTTTAAGTAAAAGCCGCTCAAAGCTGGGAGGAGAAAGATTCTCTCCTGATATTATTCATATTCTCCAATGGCCCAGCTCTCCAACATTATTCATGCTAAGCTGCATCTCATTCTACGCATGATCATATGGATTCCAAATGAATCCTGTCTGGAGTAGATTACTGCGCACAGCTGTATAAATAAAGTAGGTCAAGGTGATAATAGCTTGACCTCAGACAACCCACCGCTTGCAAGACTTCTATTACCAGTCTCAAAAACACACAGCAGAACAGCTCATATCACAACAGTAGCTACACTTAGAGACTGACAGGGAAGACTTACCTTGTCCAGCTAGCAGAGGCCTATACAACCTCCAAATAATTTTTTGGTATGTGGCCAAATACACAAAAGCCAAAACCACATCTGTGTGAATGTCACTGCCTTGAAGATTCCCAGTGAATGGTGACACAGCTGAGCAACAACACTGGCACTAAGTCTCCAGGTGGCCTCTCTGCAGGCTTGGTAGCCTGTAAGGTAGGGAGCTTGTCTACAGAGTGGATTAAAGGACTTGAAAAAATGAGGCTTTGAATGCTGTGACAAATAGATGATGGGAATACTAAGGTGAGTAAGAAAAGGGATAGCATAATGGGGGTCACTGCTCTGTGAAACATGAATGTTACGGGAGTAACAACATATTCATGGCTTCAAGAAAACAAAGTTATTAACTACATACAAACCACTTCCATCATCAGAAGCCCCTAAGCTACAGATGACTGCATGCTTAGAGAATAAAGGGAAAAATATCATATGCTAGTCTTGTTCTAATACTCTCCCCCTAAGCATCTGCTTTGGGGCAACAATGAAGAGAGGGTACTAGGCTAGACTTAAGGGATACTGTAGCTCTGATGTGACTGAGGATGTGGTAGTACAAACAAAACATAGTATAACAGCTAATTAGCAACCACTATTTATCACTGCCAGTTAAATAGCTATTGCCAAACTGGGGGCTATACAGCAACTTGGATTTGTAGTAGCTCTGCTCACCTGCCAGTGATAAGCAACTGCTACAAACAACTTGTCTGAAGACTGCTTAATACTGATAACAGGACAATCTCCATCTTTGTTATGGGAAAAGGTCCACCTGCCCAATTTTGGGCAGGCACATTCAGCCACCTTAACAAGAAATGATCTTAAACTTCTTCAGACCAGGAGTAGTGGCTGACTTGGATGGAGTGGGCACCAATCATCTAGAGCTCTGCATCCAAAGTAGATGCCGCCTTGCTCTTCTACAGCTCTTTGCTTCTGATAGATTTCAGTATCTTTCACTAAGGAGGGAAAAACTGTTATCCAACAAGTCAATGGTGGAGAAATTAAGAGAACCAGTCCATCAGAATCCCAAACACTGGTCTACTGCCTCTTAAAAAAAAATTCTCAATGAGGGCATATAATGAAAGGAGCCACCAGACTTGATTAAATCCTTCAAAGCTTAATACCCTATCCAACATGCATCTTCACTGTCATGAAAGCCTTCTGTAATGTATCTCTCTCTTGTTAGAAAACCCTGTTATCAGTGGCTTCTGATGAGCAGACACCCTTTCCTGTTGACAAATACACACTAACATTGGACAAAGTACACATTTTTCCTTTGTAGCTAGCACTTGATAACCTTGACAGACTAACCAGACCCCCACAGCAAAAGGTTCACATTTCAGGGAAACTGAGGATGGCAGCCATTACCTCCATGACCTAGTATTCATTTGGAAAGGAAAACATGAAAGTACAGGGATACTGAAATCCAAATCTATCCAAGAATTTAAAGGCAACACTTGTTGCTATATAATCCCTAGCACAGACTACATGACATACTACGTGATGACATACATGGCCTTACTTACTCAGAACACTACTTTTTAAACCATTCTATAAAGAACACCTTTTCCCCAAGACTGCTGGTTGGACACAGTGATGTTACTTCTGTTAAAGCTCATCTGAGGACATCCTAAAACTAGTGTGCCTCAGAGCTTTTGGACTTTCAATACCTTGAGCTCAGAATTCTCAAGTCTGCAGGCAGATTACTTAGGTTGCTAAACAAAAGGAAAAAAACAGTAGAAACATTCCCTTTTAAAGGACAGCTGTAGGAAAACTGACTATAGATCTTCCTCTAGGAATTACTAAATTATTTACCTTTGCAAGGTCTTCCTCTATAACATCATTTCGCATCTGAGCAGCATCCAACTGAGTATAGAATCGTGCACCAATCATAGGCATGATATCATTTACACTGCGAAGCCTGTTTTGGTCGGTCAGCAAATACCTGCCAAAATATCCCCACCCCCGAAAAGATTACTTAAGCATGCTGCAAATGCCAGAGATCATCCTATTATGATTTTGTAACTGTTTGACGATGATGTCTATTTAATACACAAAGTTGACAATTGCAGTGTTTTGTAAAAAATACATTAACAGAGAAAACACATGTGTTAACTTACATGTATACATCCAGTCATTTATACAAGATAGGAGTGTACTTTCATGGAACTGCATAGTTCACTCAAACAGCAAGAACATACTCAAAAACAGAGAAGACATGAATATTCAGATTGTAATGCAATTGTTTGCCAAATGAGGGAGCACACAGGTATTTCTACGTTTCCCTCTTAGGCTGCAAGAGGAGAAAGGCTGACTATACCAAAGAACATCACAAAATAAAAAGCAGCCAAGAAAAACGAGCACTCAACCCTTTGGTCAAAAAGGCAATGTGCCTATTTCTCAATACCTTCTGAAACTCTAAGATAAGACTAGCATAATGCTATGGTCGATAATAGGCAATGAAGCCCAGTACTGAAGACAACTTAAAATGCTTGTTTTGTTTAAGCATCTAATTCTTATTAAGAGCTTTAACAGTACTTAATAAAGAAAGGACATCGATTTTATTGGATACACAACAAAAAATACATATTATACAAATTTTAAATTATAATGTTTAACGATGCATTGACTGCGCAGACAACTCAATGATAGTAGTTATATCTGTAGCCTTACTTGCATCTAAAAATACCATTTGACATTTTCATTTGTAGGTTTTAAAAAAGTAGTAATTTCCTTTAAAAGATTTATTAGGCAAACTTACAAAATCAGATTCTTCAGATCAGAGGAATAGTTGATTGTCACCAGTTCCATTGCTTTCTGCAAATTCTCTCTCTGAATTCCTGATAAAGAATTGCAAGCCAAAGCCAACACAACTTTCCCCAGGGAGATCAGATCTGCTTGCTAACAGAGAAAATACACACAGATAAAATTCTTAGTAAAAATAAATGATTACCTACGGTACTAGATGGTGTAAAGAGACAGTTCTATAATCTTAGAAGAATCTGAGCAACTAAAATAAGTGCTATTCAAATCATAGTTCAACACGACTGTCCAAGTAACTGTAAGTAAAATGTACAGAGGAAAATCTGTCCTGATACCTAGCAATGTCTAGGTACTATATATATATATATATATATCTTTGAATGCTTAAGGATTGTACCAGAGAGAACTCTTGTGTAGTGAGCAGAAGCTCTGCAAACAGGTTCTCCTAATCATACATCTGCTTGCTCCTGACAAGTCAAGGAGTTAGTGGCAAATAGAGCAAGTCTTCTCAGTACGATATGCAGGAACACTGATGGAAGGATTATTTGTTAACACAAACAGGATTTGCTGGACTCATATCTTTTCACACCATCTATCCAGTGTAAATTCCACCCTGAAATCCACACTGGATTCCAGCAAATTATGTTTCTATTTTAACAGAACTCAAAGATTTTAATCTCTGATGGCCAGTGTGAAAAGATATGAACTGCCCAAAATAACTAGACATGAACATGCCTGTATGGCTGACAGACTGAACAGCATCACATTTTATAAAGAAATCCTTAAGTGTTACTAAACACTTTCCTTAAAAGTAGAACTGCTCTTAAAAGATGAATGCTGCCTACAGGCTGCTTTGCCACAACAGAAAATTCTGCCAGTTTTAATAGACAGCCACCAAAAATTATTTCGAAAACATATACCATATTTTAAAGCCTACCCCTAAAAACAGAAGCCTAATTTAGTAGCAGACAATGATATTTATGGCAAGGCTTTTAGCTGCACACAACAAGCTTGAAACACCTGCAGCTTTCCATGCTGGATGCCCGCTTCAGGCTGGATTTAAAGAGTCAGCTAGAAATACAAATTTAGTATTTTCCTGAGGTTTTTTTCTGAGAAAGTAAGATATTTTTGAAAAAGTAAGAAAGTGAAAGCTACTAATTATTGAGAATGTCAGCTCCATAGCCTAGAGCAAGGAAATGCTCGTTAGCAGAGAACAGTCACACAAGGAATACACCTTCTGTCATTTCTGTAAGAAAGGCTGAAAATTTGGCAGCACTGCAACATTAGAAGTTAGGTTTGGAATTTGGCAGCTTTAGAAAAGTGTTGTGATGGCGAATGCACCACAGCCCCTCACAGCTCTTCCACCCAGAGAGGTAACCATGTTTGCTGCCTCTGGCCACAGCAGCTGAGCAGAGCTTTCCCTGCAGCCACATCTCCCAGGTGTTCAGGGACAGAGTAAAGAAAACCTTTCCAGGTCTCCCCACTGTTTCCATATCAAATATGATTAAACAAAACAATTTAAACATGGATATGCAACACGGCAGAAGTTAGAAAGTATAGTACTCTTGTAGCTAATGAAGACAGAAACAGGATGTGGAAAATGAGACAGAAATGAGTAGGACAAAGTGGTGGAGAAAGAGATGGACGGGCATTTGCTAGACTCAATTTCCTAAGGAATCAGGAAGTTCTGAGCCTTCTTTTTACTTTGGTAGAGAGAAATGAACCAGAGCAACAAACCCCATTTTGGTGGGAATACACTTGCTCCCACTACCAAGCAGTCAATTTGAGCAGCAGAGGACACTGCTAGAGTACTAAACAGAGGAATCTTGCTGATGCAGTAGCTCTACACAGACATACGTCAACTGGCACAATGGAATTTTTATTATTACTTTTTTCTCTAAAAGACTTAAAAGAAATAGGTAAGTATTTGTATTAACCGCAATCTTTCTTCTTTCTGCAGTCTCCTACTTCACACTTAGTATCTTCCAACTTTTAGTAATTTATAAGGATGTATTCCATACACATTCTCTATCGTCACCCAGCCCTGACACACTGAAAATATACAACTTCAGGCAAGACCCTATGAAAACTTCCTTTACATAGGTGTTTTTATAATACAGATTGCATTAGATTCTTAAATGGTTGATAGGGTCTTACATTAACATCAGCCAGGAAATTCTAAATCTGGGTCTTTGGTTTTTTGAGTGTTTGACTTGCAACCTTAATTTTTGTTTGTTTTGTGAATTACATCTAATAGAAAAACTGGCAGAGATGATACAACACATCAGTGCAGCCTCTAACACACACATTTCAAATTATGCTTAACTTGCTTTAGTCTCAAAAGTGGCTTGGATTCACCTGTCAAATTTTAGGAACTTAACCATCAAGCAATTCAGTTAAGAGTCTGATCAATTTAAGATATCTATAATTCTGCAAGACAATTCAGATTTTGACCAAGCTGAATTGCTCTCTGGAGGTACCTCACTATTCACTGACAGCTGAAACCCTGAAAGAAACTCTTATTAAAATGCCCAGTTGTTTGAAGTTTTACAAGTGCACAAAGACAAGCAGTAATTTTCCTGTGTGATAGGGGAATCAGAGTATCTTGAGTTGGAAGAGACCCATAGAGATCAGGATTTATGGAAGTCAGATTCCTATTTTAGAAGGGATAGAACTACCATCCACTGACCAGCTCTATTCATGCAGACAGACTATACAACTTTCCAGAAGCTGGGGTACACCATCCTTTCTATAAGGAAGCAATACACGTATGCCTATTAAGTCCTAGCCTCCCCTCTGAAAATACCAAAAGATTCAGCTCTTCCTGCTTCTAGGCAGAGAAAGGTTAAAGGAGGCACACAAGAAATACTAGACCTCCTTGGAGCAGGGACACCAGAAATACATGCTGTATTCCTGTACTAGCCTTGCTAGTACAAGTTACAGACCAACGTTAGGTACAATCATTGCCCTGATTATACTCCATATTGTGCTTTGCACATATCTATGGATCACACCAGTTCCTTCTGCCACAGGCCTGGCAGAAGACTTTTGCTGTAGTAACTATCAACAGTGACTATTAAGTTGATTCTCAACTTAAAGGAAGAGTTTTACACCTTTTAAGTACAAGCTGCCTTTTGTTCAAAAACGTACCTTGCATGCAACTAATGACCATTTAATTCATAACTGTAACCTGTACCAACCTATCTTTTCATCTCCTGAAAGCTTTGCTACTAAAGATTGTATCACCATCTAGTTCATCGATAGAAATATTAATTAGCATTAGACTAAAAACCAGCCCCTAGGAGAAACTCAGAAATAGCCCTCTTCATTCATTTGATAACTGGGAGACATTAATTTCAAATGTCAGTAAGCAATTTTAAAATTAATTAAGTACCCTTTCCCTTCTGTGTAACTTTTTTTAAAATATTAAAAAGGTATATGCTACTATGCCAAATGCCCTGGAGATACCTCAGCATTTTATACACTTGGCTTTAACAGCCAGACATGTCAGCTAGTCAAAAATAAGATTTATTTGACAAGATCTATTTTCCATAAACTCTTTGAAACTGACATTGCTTTTTTGTTTATCCTGTTCTACTGCTTTCCTTGGATCAATATCAGCTCATCCACTCTGTAATTCTGTGGATTCACTTATCCTTTAAAGTTCTGAAGTTGCCCTTAGAAGTCCCTCCAAGTTTCTAGATTTTTTTATTATTTTTTTTAAAGTCAACATTAATACTTCAGATGCCTCTTCAGCTAGTTTCTTTAAATTTGGGGAGGTGCATGTGAAAGTTATTTTTGTTTACTAAATTAAAAAATATTTACTTTGAGTAAACGTAACCTTACAACCCTTGCAAAATCAATAAAACTTATGTTTTTTCTTCATTTCATATGGAAAGAACTTACTTTCATTTTATTCCAAATACAGAAATATTTATTAAACATTTTTACTGTTTCCTACATCACTGTTTACAATTTTCCCCTGTGTATCTCATAAGTGACTGACACAAGACATAAGAATTGGGAAGTGGGAAGCGATGTGCTGGAATTTATACAGGTTTAACACCTTGTTTTTAATGCAAATGGTATTTTGGCTTCCCTTATTGTTGCCTTTTTTTAACTCTTAAATGATCATATAAATTAATGTGTTTAACACAGACTCTAAAGAACAATCGCATTCTTTTTATATAGCCCCTCACTGTTCTGGCCAAACTCTTTCCTATCTGTATTAACAATGGGAAATAGCCAGAAAGTGACAAATGCTAACAAAAATACCTTCCTCCATTGAAGACAGCAACAAGGAAATGCATATTAGCTGGGCCGTAAACCAAGAGATAACCTACATTTTTAACAGTCACAGGAATCCCAGAGGAATTCAGGAACTGGGTCATGGATCAAGAGGAAAAAGGACAAGCAGCAGCTGTTATTTTGTAATTTTATCTGGCTAGGGCAAACAAAGGTAGAGGATGACAAATGACTCCTGAATTTCAAGGAATTAACTCAGTCCAGAATCTCTGAAGGAACAAAATGTATAGTGAAAGCTTAGCTCTTGCAGAGGAAGTAACAAAACAAGAAGGCAATACTATATTTTCTAACTCCAGTTTAGATTTTCCAAACTATGTATTTAAGCATACTTCTTTTCTGGTTTAGCATAATACCTGAACAATTTGGATATTAACAATGTATAAAACATGCAAAAACATTCCCCCTAAACAAAACTAGGCATTACCAAGCAAGTTAGTTGACAAGTGTTGAGCTGCTATCGTGGAAAATGCTTCTGACAGACTCATGTACCTGTGAGTATTTTTAGATTTGTACCTCCAAGTACATTAAACATTTTGCTTTGACATTACTTGAATGTCATGTCAGAGGATCTCTTTCCCAGCTGCAATTAAAACAAATTTAAAGAAGCATTTAGATTTTTAAAAATCTCATTACATTTTTAGGCATGGAATCCCTTGCTCACCTGTATTCCTATCTTCTCTCAGCTGTTTTCTATTAAATTATTACAAAAGCCCATTGATATGTAGCTGGGGACAGGCAGGGAATCCTTTGATGTACTTACTCACAGTACACTGAAAATTACTATATCATTAAAAAAAAAAGTTGCTATGTTCTAGGACATGGTCTCCAATAAGCTAGTTTCTGCCCGGCCAAAGTTCAGACATTTCATTTATTACTTGAAAACTCTGAATGAGCAAACTTCTCAGAGTGAATAAGCAAAATTAATGAAAAAAAAAAAAAAAATCCAACTCCATCCTGTAGCCTTTCACTCCCAGTACGGACAGGGTATGTGATGACTGCTGAAGCAATGTACTTTACCCTGAGGGGAAGCCAGGGAAAGAGGCACTCCTGTACACAGTGATGCTCCAGATGACTGTAGAACAGTTTTTGTTAAGTCTAAAGGGATTCTTCCTAATTTGGGAATTATGCGACGTCCACACTTCAGAGAACACCAGAAGAGCATGAAAAAACTAGGAGTCTAAAATAAGGATACACTAGAACATTTTAGGAGTGAGGAGAAGGCCTAAGTGCAGTTATTTAAAAGATCTCTTACTCCTCTGTGAACAGATATTCAACACTTCTTTTTGTTAAAACAACACAGAGAAAGCAGACCAAAAACTGTCACTGAACCATTATTTTTTGATTTCTAACACTAAAGGTAAGATTTTTCTTCTCCTTCCTTTACAAATTCATATTTTCCAACATTTCTGACTTAGGTTTGTTAAATACTAATAGTTCAACCTGTTTGATGAATTTGCTGAAGCATAAGATGGCAAAACGAGCATTCACATTTCTAAATTACAAGCAAATTTGAGCAACGCATGGCAGAACCAAGACAAAATTAAGAATGAAAAGATACAGCCATTTAGAGAGAGATATATTGGACTACACTTTAATTAAAATACTTGTCTTCCAAAAGGAATCACACTGGTTTTCAGTACTCCCTGTGCCAAAACACCAATCTAACTATGGCGTTGTTGTCTTACCTGAAACTGAGCCATTAATGCCAGTGGATTATTTTGACTGTTGTCAAATGTCAAAACATCAAAGATTCCAACACAGTTAACTCGTAACCTTTAGGAAAAAGAAAAGAAATGGAAGTAGCGTCATTAAATTTTGTTCATTACTCAATTTTTCCCCTAGCATTCACCAAATGCTTTGGAGTCATCAGTACTCAGCAAATTACTATGAAGCAGAAAATACTGATTTTGCTATTCAATAAAATGCAACAATCAGTCTTCAGTTTACAAATAAATCAACAAATTTCTAAATTGTCAGTAGTGGATCCGAACAGTACTTTGAGGATAATGCATAAATCTTCCCAAAACATGTTTGAAGAGAACTTTAAAAAAAATTTTCAAGTTTTAGCACATTGTCTCATGCCAGTTAAAAGTAACAAAACTTTCCAGTTAGACTTTGTTATTTCTGTAACAGGTGCATGGTCAGCAGCTACCATGAATACAGAGCAGTGTAACACAGTAAGAATGAACGCTTTCATTACCTTGTTTTGCCTGTTACTAGAATCTTTGTTGGATCCATAACTCGGCACGCCAGTCCTGCTGTATGGATGGTCCGTAACGCAGAGCTGAGCTGCACAATATATGCCCATATCAAAGACTCTGGGAGCAATCCAGCATGCTGCCGTGGTAGAGGTCCATCATGCTGACCTAGAAGCAAAACATTGTAAGCATCAGCAGAAAGCTACTACACAAAATTCAAAATAGAACATTCTGAGTTAATTGTATAACTCACATATTAATTTCATTTCAGCTCTTAACAGTCCTCGAAAGACGTACGTATTGTGCTTTAGTGGTTGGTTTGGGGTTGGTGTTATTTTGGAAGGACACCACATTTTAAACTGCTGACAGTTCATTAGCCATTATTATTTTCACTCTCATTCAGGAAAACCATGCTGATTTTTAAAGTTTAGGATGAATAATCACTACAAAACCAGCACTAGTTAGAAATTGCTGAAAGTTGGTGGTACGTCAAAGTATGCAGCTATTTCAGAAGTAAAAACATTCTGAAACAAGCAGCATGTACCACAATAGCTGTAACAGATCCTATTTTACCTCTTTTATTGTACAAATTAAACATTCTCTATCATCTGATAAGACAAAAAAATTAACAAGGTAGTGGCAAATCAGACTGAAAGACCTGATGGCTAAACATCACTGAAGACAACTTCACATATGTCCTACTATGACCCAACTCCCTGACAAGTCATCACTGCATGACCCCTGTTCAATGGACCATACGAAAGCAATGCATCACTCCCCTCCTAAACAGAATTGTAGTCCTCCTTTCAAAAGTAAAACTAGTTCTTTGCAAACACCCCCAAATTCTACATTGCAAACAGTTTCCAAATAATACTGAGCCAGACGTGAAAAAAATAAAGATAGTGATAACAAATGTTACTTTTAGTAACATGTAATACAAATAAGTTGCTACTGTTTGCGTGGCACAAAGCTGAAGTAGGAGCAAAAATATATCCAGAGTAAAACAGCGCATCTCAATTTTACAAAACATGATACCCATTTTATGAGGATGCCTCAGTACTGAGTTTGCTAATTTTGAGACCAGTAATACCCTCAGTATTCAGTAAAATCATGTAAGCATCCAATTCAATTGTAAACTGACTACACTCCTCTCCTCCAAAAATGCGGTTTTTCTTCTCTCCCCACAGGAGCATATCAACATCTGTGAATCTGCTCAAAATAAGTTTGTGTGTGTGTGCCTGCGTGTGTACACACAAACACACACAAATACATTCAAGAGTGAAAAAAGAGAAATTACTAAAAATTTTTTTACTTAGAAATTCTATTGATTTTGGGATGATGGACTGGGAATGTTCCCAGCTTTCATTTCTGAACTTCTGTTGGTTTTTAAACTATAGTTCATTTTTCAGGTTTAAGGTGCTTTGGTTTATAAAGATCAAGACACTGACTCCTTTAAATAGCAATAAGCCTGGCATGTCTAATGAAGGCTGAATATAACAAGATATTCTTTCTTTCTTCTGTCCTCCTGATGAATCATTATGCAAATCACTTCCCACAAACCAGCATACTGAAGTCTCACTTAGCAAACTTTTTTTCTCCCCATATTCTCTCTAGTTCAGCATAACAAAAATTAGAATGGTATCAAATGATTGAGGAGATAACCTCCTTTATTAGCCGAGGCTCTTTCTCTAGTTACTACTTGCTATAGAATACATTTTACATTTGTTAAACAGCAACATGTGCTATGTTTAACAGGAATGTGTATGGATACCATAGAGACTTAAGAGTTATATCTTTATGAAATAAATGTGTCCACAACAGAAATGGTGCTATAATATCACAAAGAGAGAAAAGCCAAAACTCGGGCATTATTTTTCTGCACGTAAATTAAAAACAACAGCACTTGCCCTTTGATTTCCAAATAAAGACAATGTAACCATAAGAATATTCAACATACGCTGAAAATCAGAGTTCAACACATCTTCTCCCCCGCTTTCAGAAAATCTCAATCAAGCAACATTATTTTGCTACTGGAAAGACTCACTTGAGGCTCCAGCTGAATCCAGGCTGCTGCTTTCAGACTGGCTGGCTGCACCCCACATTCCCATACACTAAAGGTACAAGCTAAAACACTAGAAGAATCAGTTTTGAAATGCCCTAATATATCTATCTGTTCAGAACAAATAAAATTAAAAGCAGGTCAGTTTGCTGCAATGCTGACTACGACATAAGTCCCATGAGGCCATCAGGCCTGCCACAGATGGCACTTGAGCAAGGGCCCAAGGAAATGAGACCCAAAATCTTGCTCCTCACGCAAAACACACAGATGAAAGCTTTCCAGTGCTCAACACAGTGGAAAACACCACAAGAATATAAGAAAATGTTTACAAAAAATACCAGAACTACTCCAAAAAAGTGATATTTTAGAGGTTTCATGGTTGATTTGAAAAAGGCTTTCCAAGCACTGCTTGAATCCACAGTCACAACACACAAAATTTCAGTTTGTATTCTTCCCATCCACTGCAGGGCAGACTCACCTCTCTCACTACTTTCATCTCTTTAAGATGCAGAACACAGATACTAATGGAGAAGATTAAAAATGTAAGAACTGCCATTTCAAAACCACAGGTTATCCATTATTTTTCCTTGCTGCATTAAGATAAAAATAATTGTCGGCATTTTTATATATTTATTTTTAAGTTCTGTGGTATGATGTTTTCGATGGAATATGGTGTGCATGTGTATATATTTTTTGTTTGTTAAAAAAACATTCAAATGAAATTCAGTCCCCCAGAGCAAGGATAAAGCCAGGGATAGTCCTGGGGTAGGAAGGAAGAGCTAGGAACACCAGCAGTAGGACCTGTTTTCCATTGTCAGGAACAGTCAGAAAGCATGCTAACAAACAGCAATTCTCAACAGACAGTTAAGGGGGGGGAGGGGAAATCAGAAGCTCAATGAAAGATTTAGCTGCTCACTGAGTTGAACTTCTCAAGCCTGTAAACCAGTCTTTTACATTGAAAACTGAGAATTATTCAGTGTTTGCTTGGTGTTCCTGAGTTAAGATAAATGCAGTAGCTTTCATTTCTTCCTCTTCTCCAGGGAAACCTGGTCTTTGGTTTTATGTTTCCCAATTTTCAGTATACAGAAGGGTTCTGAACTACTCATGCAGCACTACATTTTATAGAAAAATCTGAAGATATTGAAAACTTGAATTGACTTTGAAAAAGTTGCAGCATCTGGCAACGGTATTTCAGGATAATTATTAGTCACATATTTTGTCCTCAACAACATCCCATTGACTGTCAATATTCATACATTCTTTCTCCTCATCACAGTCTAAGTGCACAACTTTTTTTTTTTTGTTCAATGGAAGAGGTATTTTATGAAAAACATTCAAGCAACTGGGGATGCAAAAACTGTAAAGTCAGCAGTGAAGTCGATTTTTGTGCATTATGTACTACTGTCAATGTGTCCAAAGGAAAACAAGGTCCAGGAAACTTGCCTGTCTTCATTAGAAGGTATCTGCTTGCTGAAAAGTACAATTTGTTGTGCTGAAAACTACTATTAACAGCACATATACCAATGTTTAATTACTTAGAGCCTTTTTAATAAGTAGACCAAAGGACATGTCAAAGGCATGCTTATCTCTGCCAACCATAAAAACTCATCAGGACAAAGAAAAAGCCTTAGTGGCAGCTGTCAATAGTTATTGTTAATTTCCCAGGATTTTCTAGCCAATAGTTTTAAAGTACATACATTCCCAATGGGGTTTACCACGTAATTATTGCACTGTTAAGAAAACATTTCAATACTTTTGGGTTAACTTGTTAATTTAAAGAGAAAATAATTTCTAGAGAGATAAATGCACTAACATGTACTATAATATGAGAAAGGTGAAGGAAAACCAACAAGTTCCAGAACAACAAATGTAATGTTTAGACATTTTTGATAGCAATAAGTGTATTGAGGAAATATGAAGAATGAGAATCAAACAAAAAAGAACTTTTCAATTAAATGTACTCCAAGTAACAATTAACAGAAAAGTTAGATTCCTGATTTTAAAACTTGTGTAAAGTTAGTAAAATATGACAGAACAACATCAGATTATGATACCTAAACACAACCTGAAGAAATAAGGTATTTCATTGCATAAAGAACACAAGCAATAAATTCTATAGTGTTCATAACATTGCTTTACAGTATAAAAATAAACATAAGCTGCTATTTCCTTTCCCCACACCAAATCCCTTCCAAAGTAGTTCTGTTACACGGTCTGTAAATAACATGGTGAAAAGAAAAAACCCAAGACTGACCACATTGACACCAGTGACATGCAAGACAGTTATGTAAACCATAATCCTCATCTTTTAACTGTCAAAGTCTCATGTTGCCGACTGGAGTGTTCAACATAAATAAGGTTGCATACCTGAAATCAAATTCTCTGAGTTCACTGATCAGGTTCACAGTGTTGTGCCTCCTAAAACCTTTAAAAGCAATTGCACTAATCTGGGCCTCATGCTGCAGAGTACCCAACTTCCATCCATTCCCCTGCTTCTCTTGGGAGTCTCCTCTAGGCAGGCAGACGGCCAAGAAACTCTGTGAGGGGATGGAGAAAGGATCCGTGAAGGCAGGCAATTCTGAGAAATCAAGTTATAGGTATGCAATCTTATTTTTCTCTCTTAAAATGCTCCTTCTACTGATGACTAGAAAGCAGCAGTTAACAAAAAAGAAAGGCCAAAGCAAAGAAGTGCAGAAAGATTTGGCAAAATTTGGGAATTTCAGGTGACTTTTTTCTGATTCATCTAATAAAAAGACCAGAAGAGCAGGTAATGAGAAGTGCCCCAGGCAGAAGAGTTACCTTCCTTACATATCCCTGTAAAAGTTCTGCTGCAACAGTTCCTTATAAATAATACTTTGGTTTGGCTGAACAGAAATGGATATCTTATTTCCAATGTCAAAGACAATCTCTGCCTACAGAAGGAAGTTGTAGTAGGTCAAATACATGGTCCAGATAGCCTACTGGCCTGTTTCAAAGACACATATACTAAAATCAGAACAATAGCTTGCAGTGGATACCTGAGCATATGAACATAAAATGTTCTACTAGACTCCAATGATTTGTAGCTCAGATAACTCCTGAGCTAGAGAGTGTGTCTTTGCTGTTGACAGTCCTCAAGCATCTCTCCTCCCTTACCCTTGAACCCAGGCAAACATCCACAATAATTTGTGACAAAGTTCCATGGCTTAATTATCTTACACAGGTTTTGAATTTGCCACCTGGCTAGTTTCATTTCTCAGTCCCTAGTTTTAGGCTGGAAGAAATAGCAAACTATTGTTTAATTTTTTTTTATCCCTGATGATTTTTCAGACACCATATTCCAGTCATTTAACTCCATCACATTGCCGTCCATCTTTAAGAGCATGAGAAGTACTATTCCACTTTACTGTTTTTCATACAGAAGCTGATCCATGCCTTTGATCATCCCTGTCACCTTTTCTTCTTTGCTGTTCTATACCCTTCAAAATGTGTAAGGAGGATGACAGCTACAGATATGAGTCTATGATGCACCCACATCTTGAATATAATGTCTGCCATTTCATTGTTTACTCTTTGCTTAATAATCTACAACTATCCATTTTCTATTTACTGCTATTCAGCAAGAGAATAATATTTTCTTTAATCTACTTAACTATAGTCCCAATTCTAGTACTGAGTGGTAACACCCACAATAGAGACCATGATTTTATGTTTAAAGCTAGTTATGTTTTCCCTTGATCACACTGGTTTACATTACATCACCTGCTAGTTTATTGCCAAGAGTCCCAGTCTTGTAAGATCCTTCTGCAATCCATCACAATTGGCCTTTGTTTTTAACAATCCATATAATTTGGTATTATCAGCAAACTTTGACAGACCGTTATTTATCTTCAGTGCAAACAAGTGAATGTGTTAAGAAATACACCTCCCAGCACATATTCTTGTAAGACCCCATCAGTGGTTTCTTTTCACTGTGAAAAAATCAACTGTTCACTCTTACTCTGTTTCTTATCTTCTAACCAGTTATTAACCTGAGGACTTTCTCTTTGATCTCATGGTCACTTAGTTTCTTTTAGACACTGATGAACTTCATTGGAAACCCAAGATCTTATCTACTGGATCTTCCTTCAAAAGGCTTTGACTAATGAGACATGACTACCCTTTATAGGAGCAAAACTTAATTCTTTTCCAGCGTGACAAAATAATGTGTCCCCAAGAATTTTATTATTATAACTTCTATTATTTTATCTAGAGCAGACATCATTCTTCTATAATACTCAAAAGTACAAAAACATAACAAGGATTTATTCACATGGAAATTGAAAACCATGGGTGAGAGACACTCAGAAGTCTAGTCCTGCACTTAACAGTCATTAACCTGGCAGAAGGCATTCCAGGCTTATCCCACCAAATTAGTTTCACATCAGGCTCACTGAATTTGTAATTGCATTCTTTGACTTGCCACAGAATATATGACAAGTCAAAGTACGGTTTCCTCTGAGATATTACTACCAAAACCAATGGTGCAACTCAAGATCCAACCTCACTTATACCAGTCAGCCCAGCACAAAGTCAGTGGGAATTGTTCAGAATATAAAAGATCTATAAGCCTTTGAATGTATTCACACACTAATTCATTATACTTTGATCTACAAGATAGACAATTAAAGTTTTCCCTGTCAACCTTTGAAACAGATTGAATTCACAGCTAAAGGCTCTAATTTCAGAAGGCACAAGAAAAAAGAAACCTTAGCTTCTGCTTCTCTTTATACACTGGCAGCCTAAAGGTATTTAGGGAACATCTACTCTAATAAAATAAACAAGCCAGGTTATAGTCCTCTGGTCATGCCCACTGCTGGATCTAGTTTCAAGGTTAGTCCTGCATCAAGCAGGAAGTCAGGCCAAATGAGCTCCAAGGGTATTTTCCTACCCTAAGTCTTTCTGTGATTCCATTCAGCTATGATCATTTCTCTTTCTCACCATGGCACTGAGATCTACTAACAGCTTTGCCCTGTTGTGTTCCAGACAACACCTAGATGAAGTCTGTGGGACTGCATGGGTCACAAACCAGTCCTAATAGGCAGTATGACTGGCAGCACACTGTTTTGGAGGGGAAGAGCTTTAGCCATATGGATATGAGCATTGCTGGGTGACTTGCTGTGCCAGATCATGATGACTGTGCCAGATTTTATTTATGAATGTAGATGCAGCTTTAGTGACTCTTTTGAAGCTACAGTATAAATATGAAAAAAAAAAAAAAGTCAGACCTATGATGTGAAGTTCGTGTCTGAAAATAATGTGTGTTACAGGGATTTTTCAATCTATTTCTTGTCTTAACTAGTACTTCACATTCCAAAACATTAAATAAAACATTGTCTAATTAATTAATCCTCATAATAATTTATGAGAGAAAAAAATTTGTAAGTGGAGGGCACCTAAACAGCAAGCATCAAATTGACATATCATCTGTCTTTAGCAATTTTGGAAACATTTGCAGTGACAGGTGTCACCCAGTGCCAGACCTGCAATTAGGACCCCAAAGCCCTTGGCTCCCAATCCTAGTCAAACTCATGTCCCTGTCAAAGAACTGTAATTCTCTTATGAACTGACATCAATTTTGCAAATCAGACATAAGCCAAATGTGACCAGAAAAGTACATTGTTCATTGTTAGACTTCTACCTTACCTTTTAACTCTAGTTATACTTTTCTGTTATTTAAAAATATATATATTCAGAAATTTTACAAATATGAAGAATTCTCTGATTCCAATCATCTTATGACAGAACTGATGAGCTAAAAAATTAAGTTGAAGGACTATTTCTGACCAGCTAATTACTGCTTAAGTATTGGAAATAGTTTACAGAAGTACTGTATGATAATATTTTTTCTTACCCCATTTTCGTTTTGTGAAATAGGCATCAGCACTAGGGTCATTGAAGTGTCTGCTCATCATAGTCTCTCCTCCAGCATGGAAATCATAAGCAAACACAAGAGCTTAAAAATAGAAACATGTGACAATTACTAACTCAAGCATATTTACAAAAAAGTCTCAACACATCAGTCTGGAAAAAAACCTAACAAACTTACAATGTTCTCCAAACGCTTTAGTGGTAAACACTTCACGCAAAGTTACTATATTTGAGTGCTGAATTTTTTTCCACATGTCAACCAATACCATGCACTTTGTGTTAACAAGACGAAAACCTAGAAAAGAACAAAAAACAGGGATTAAAATTTAAAGTTTTGCAGGAGAATTTTTTACTTTAACATTTCTTCTGAAACTACTGAAAAGCAACCAGATGTTAAAATATGACTAACATGCTCAGCAACGTTAGTCGTATTGAGACCACTCAATTTTTCTCACCATGTATCCTCCGAAGGCAATACGGCAGGTCATCTTTACTATTTACAGCTTTATAGCATGATGTAATGTACCCGAAGTTGCTTGTTTTCTGTATCCGATTGGGTGGTGGCAGTGGTTCCAAAGGAAAGAGACTATGGTAGCTGTCCACTTCTGCAGGAACTGCTAAAATCAGTTTATATACAGAAACATATTAGGCATCAGGTGACTTTGAGAAAAAGTTACCACAGTAGCAGATAAGATTAAAATGACTGTCTCAGATACCTAAATTCAGTGCACAAAGTTAAAATTCACTATTTTTGCTTTAATACTAATATATACATTACTGGAAGAGATTCCACAGAGCTAAAATAACTGTCTTCAGAAAAACAGTTACACCAAATAAAATCAATAGAATAGATGCACAGTTCCATCTGCCATTTTCTCATTTGCCAAAAAATCCACCATTCTGAATGACCTTTTGGGGGTTATTTTCCTACACAGATTCATAAATAAGCACCAATTTCCATACAGACTTCATACCACTGCAAGAACACTGTTTTAATTACAAAAAAGCAGATCTGAATCTTATGTGTTTTAAGGTTTAGATGTTATTTAGAAAACACAGAGAGAAGTGCCGAAGGTTTACAAATAAGAATAAGAGATTACCCTTGCAAGAAGAGATATGCTTGTACTTCATCTGGATTAGTAAACTAAACTGCATTTTCTTACTGTATCATTATCATATTAAACACACATTTGAGAAGGATACCGCAACCAAAAAAGCAATCTGTTTAAATCAAGTTGAACACAGTCAATTGTAAATTCTCCAAAAGCCAAATTGCAATGAATGTATGCTTCTCCTGCCCGACAATAGTATAAAGCCTTCTCTGATATACCAGCCAATTCACATTAAAACAAACTAATTTGCTAGTTTATACACAACCTTTGAAAATATATGCATCCTTTAAAGGAATACCATGGGGCTTTACTGCCTTAATGATTTTTCCTTTCTCAGCAATTTTAAGTATTCCCAACCATTAAGAGTTCCAAAACAGAAGAAAATTACAGAAGAGAATAGAATCAAGAAACAAATTTCATATTTCTGAAATACTTTGCATCTGGTTGTCCACAGCCCAGGCTGATGATTAGGCTTCATGAAAAATTAAAAACAGGTGGTATTTTTTGCAAGATCTTTTTAATATTGTTGAATGTGCATGGTTGCAGAACAGAATGATCACAGTTTAGTTTATAAGAAACGCTTACTTACCAGGAATATCAGCCTGATCAATCTGGGCCATAGTTATTAAGTGTCTGTTGATCAGTTCCTGAAGAACAAATTAATACAAGTTTTGAATATTCAGCTCAACATTTTTGATAAGTTAACAGTACACTGCTTTTGAAGTAGCAGCTACTTGTACTAAAATAGGGAGTTGATGCAACTGTCTGGGGTGGGAAGGGGGGAGAAGACCCCTATCTTGAAAACATTAATGACAAATACATATAAATTCTTGAAGGAAGGAACTGCAGAAGACACATTAGCTAGAGCTAGCACTGACAGAGGCACCTACTACAGTTAAGCTGAAATAGATAGCAGTTACAGCCAGCCCTCAGAGAAAGGCTCATCGACTAACACCTCCATATACTTTCATTTCAGTGAAAGACGTTAAAACTGGATAGGATTACAGCTTAAAGCAATGCTATATAAGTGCACTCATGAACACCAAAACAAAACAATACACAAGTAGTAAGAATACTTAGCTGAATAAGAAGTCATGGCGTGCAGATCAGATTGCAGTCACATACATTGTAACCTGCCCCCACCCTCTGTTGTACTCTATCCATTACAGGATTTTTTTGAATCCTCCACAGGGAAAATTTATTGCACAGATTTTAAGTGGCTACTTCTCTTCTACTATTAGCAATTCTCTATTTTTTTTTCCAATATACGTGATTCTTCCTTTAAATTCTCTATCATTTTACCTGTCTGAGCTCATCTGCCATGAAGAAGGAAGGTGCATTTGCTTTTGGCTGCATGTAAGCAACATGAGGTGCAGCTGGATGGTAAATGTGGTAGTTTGGAAATACCTGAAAACAAAATATTTTAAGAAGCAGTTTAAAATCCTTAATAATAGGGAAAACAAAGAGTTTTGTCACCCTTTTAGTTTGAACTACTGAACTACTAAGTCTTCATGCACAGTACATGTTACAAATATACTGCTAGATACATTGCAATTTCCTTATGTGACATTCACTACTAATGATTTCAAGGGGAGGTGTTTGTATGTATGTACACTGTTATTCTAACATTTTTGTAACTGCCTTTTTCCCTCCATTGTATGAGTTATTTAACCTATCAGAAAACAAACACAATATGAGTTTTTGATGTTTTCTCATTATGTTTGTATCCACTGAGATATACATAAAACACTTTCTTTCTACTGCTTTATAAAACCCCAAAACTCTACTCAGAGCTAAGTGAAAAATACGTTAAAACTTCTCTGGTCCTTAAATTTCAGTGATTTTGGAGACAATTTACAACAATTAAAATCCTCATACAGGATAAGGGTTTTGGAGCGTTATGAATAATCTCTGCAGTAACAACCAGTTCAACATTTGGAAACTCCATACACTTGTGTATCAAAAGTAAGCATACCATTCCTGTGAGAGGTGCTGGAGTTGTATCAGTGTAGAAGTATGTTGTTCCACCCACTGTTTCCTTCTGGATCACCTGGCCAGTAGATGGAGGCTGAGAGACAGCATTAGCAACAGAAGCAGAGGCACTAGTAGGCACCATATAGTTTGCTGGGTTAGGAGTATGACTTCTTCTTCGAGGAGCGGGAGATGTATGAGGAGTTATTTTGGGGGAATGAAGAGGAGAAGATCCTGCTGACAGTGACATTCCTTAAAGAAACACAAGAAGATCCTTGATCAAATCTTTGCTATCAAAAAACCCAACTTAGCAATTTGGAAAAAAAAACAAAAACAAAACAGCAAACACAACAACAAAACAGCCTTCACTACCAACAATATTCCGAGCAGGTGAGATGCTTAAGGATTGCTATATCTATATGAAGAGTTGAGGTAAAACATTAAGAGCAAGACTGAACAGATACATTTTCCCAAAAGTCTTTGCTTAGTTCAGAGAGAAAGGGCCTGGGAACTTATGTTCTACACATAGATAACTGAAATCAAAGAGGTAGAAGCAATAGAAAGGGGAAGACAAGTCAAATTGATGTTTTATCTAGAAGAGCATTTATTTAACTGCAAAAAGATTAAATATTAATGACTACACCATAAGAGAATGTGTATGTAAGTTACATGAGCAGTCAGTGGGCTTTGCTGAGCTGTAACTCACTTCACCCAGTTAACATGTGTACCTTTTACCAGAACCAACTCCACAGCTATGAGTATTAGAGTTAAATTTCCAGTAACTACAGCACACAAATAAGCAATACACAATATGCTACTTTTAATAAATCCAGGAAAGAAATTATCTATTTTCCTATAATTATTATGTTCAAAAATCATCCTCCAAAAGATCTATTTGATACACAAAAAGAGGTAACTTCTGAGTATATGAAGTCTGTTGGGCATTCAGGCTGAGATTTTCAAATGTACTTAAAATTATTTTATAGACTGGTGTTTACTCTCAACATTAGACAGGCAACTCAGATGAAACTTGAGAAACTCAGCTTCTAAACAAAGTGCATCATTGGGGAAAAACAAGGGCAACTCTTCTGCACACACACTTTTTAGTTACAAAAAACTAGTTTAGTTGGATAACTTGAACTAAAGAATTCTCAGATATGCTTATTTATAAAAGTTTACATGTCAAAGAAACCTTCTAGGGTGAGGAAGAGATACCCTTCAGAAAACTCCTAATATTACTAGAAGATCCTAGATATCTAGGTATTCAGATTAATACAAAGGAGAGCATCTATGAAACTCAATTTTTGCACAGGTCAGATTGGGATGTACTTTCTCTTAACAGTCAGAATTACATTAGTCATACTAAATTATTTTTTGAAAGGATGTAAGATACACAACTTTTATATTTAATGCTCTATGGACAGCTGAGAATTCTTCTCTAATTAAGAATTCAGTTCATACTCAGACATTTGCTTAACCTAGCAAATATCTTAAGTAATAAAAACAAGAGCAACTTTTTTTTTGCATACACAGTTTTTAGTTACCAAAAAATTATTGTAAGCAGAGTTCTCAATATGCATCATCACTAATGTGTAGGAGTGTTATTACACTTGTGTCTTGTCTCTACAGTAGTCGCATCCCTCCTACATCCTACTTTTTTCTTTTTTTTAAACAAACCACAAAAGCAAACAATTTTAGTATTAGAAGTTTAATCAGTAGTTGGGGAAAAATTATTTTGAAGCTGTATTATCCTGATGACATTAACAGAATATTTGTAAGCTTTCAATTAGCTCCAACGATTCACATTTTTAACACCTCAAAAACTATACGTATTAATTCAGCACAATTACTTTTTGTTCTTCAGAAGTGAATAGGGCCAACAAAATAAACAAGATTTTTTAAAATGTAAACTATAAGAAAATCTTACACCTTTCTCTTTAGTGGGGTCTCATCAGTCATTTATTGTTTTTTTAAAATATTAAAATGCACATTAGAAAAACATAGTAATATGAAAATTATAAAAATATGAAGTCTAGACTTCTGGGCCAGAACTTTTCTTTGTACACACACCTTATAAGTAATACTGTGGAATAACTGCTTGTTGATTAGTGTATTAACTTAATAAAATGGGAATTATAATAGGCACTTCTGAATGTTTAATTTTTAAAGTACTTCTGAATGGTAACATAAGTAGTCACCTAAAAATCTGTTTACAAATCAACTGTATGACCATAAAATGTTACGCATTGTGACAGCTGGTTTATGCTACAGAAGTAAGTTTCCATTAAGGACAAAGTTGCCTCGAGTGACTAACAAACATTTCAATAGCTACTGTATAGATGGTTACATTTTAACAAAAGACTAAAACATGAATGCATTCTTAATCTAATGTGGGAAAAGAGCCATTTCAAAGGACACAATATATAACTACTAAAGTTTGAAGGATGGCTAATTAAAATGGCCATAAAACTGAGGCAGCTCTACAATCTGTGTCTGATGTTCAAGGGATTCTCTTCATCTAGTGCAAGTTACCAACACGTCTTTTTCACTCTATACCAATACAACATAGTATTAACTGAAATCCTTGCAAGCATGTAATCTACCCAGACACAAATAACTGGCTTCAAGAAACTTTTCTTTCAATAAAACACTAAACTGTACGAACCAGGAACAAAAAACAAACAGCAGCCTTCATATATAGTAATGAAAAATTAACCAAAGGCTTCTCTACTTTAAAATAAAAACTGTACATACAAGACAGCGTACTGTACATGTTATCTTAGAAATTAAAGGGATGACTTGCAACCTTGTAAAAATGATATTGTGACCTTCTACTTAAAGTTTCTCAGAAGAAAAAATATCTCACACTAGTGGTTCTTACCAATACAATTTCAAACAATTTCTACTGTAAGATTTACTTTTTACAAAAATTTATTCCTGCCAAAGAATAGTTAGAAATATAAATCCTTAATGTCTTTGCTTGGGTATTAATGCAAGACTGAAAAGGGAGACAAGAGTTACACAAATCCTTTCAAACACCCTTCCAGCCTCAGTTATGTCTGATTTTGGAAGGACACAGAGTTCAATAAAAATCACCTGGTGTGCAGAACATAACAGCTTCTCATTTGCCAATCCACACAGTAAGTTTAAGATATGGAAGAAGTTTGACTACAGTTTGGTTTTATACTACTGGAACAATAAACTACAAGTTACTAGAAATTTGCTTCTAGTGCTGCAGTGGGTACCAACATGCTGAGGCAGCAAATATTCAAGGTGATATTCTTCTGAGACTCCTGCATTAAATTGTGCAGAGTCTAAATAAGTTAGTATTAATAATGAGAAGTCCAATATCACATAAAAAAGAAAAAAACCTTTTTATACAGTGAAACTGATGCATAGTTAAGTACTTAAGCACATAACTGCGTGCACAACTCAAGAATATCTCACCAATTTCATTAGTATTTCAATCAGTTAAAACCTAATATTAATATTTAACCATGACAAAGTAGAACTAGAAAAAAAGAAAAGAAAATGGCTGTATCAAAAGGTGAACATATATTCCTACTGACTCATACTGAAGGAAAAAGATGGTACTGAACATATGATGGTAACAACATTGTGAATATGAAACCACCTCTCAGAATTAAATATGCTGCTTTCAATAGCATGATTTACATAAAAAACATATTCACTTAAGGGCCTAAGAAAATACGGGATTTGAATAATCTTATCATTTTTGTATATATATCCCTCATACCAATGATCCGGACAAAAAAATATAACATTTTTAAGCTTTCCCCATGAGACAGTTTAGTCTTCCCCTATATTAAAATGCCAACAGGACTACCAAGACAAACACCAAAAGAGCCTGCTTCAAACTGTCCTTCCTGAGACTTATCTACTAGTAAAGGCGGCTCTCCATTCCTTGTCTCAGTGAACCTTAATACCTTTCATGAAGAAGTCAAATACTATCTTGAAAGGTAAACTGCAAGGAGAAAGGGCTTCTTTTACTTCACAATTATTTACTTTTAAAAAACAGTGTAATGGTATCATACCAACATGGAAATGGTTGTGGGACTTGAAAGTCTTTTCATAACGTTTACGAGTGACCATAGGCTCCTACTGTTATTCTCATTTTAGGTAAAGAGGTCATATTTACATATCCCTCTTCATTGTTATATTTTCACTTATTGCATTGTAGCATGCAATGTACTGGAATTAAAAGCTAGGTTGTATTTTGAATCTGAGAATTCATGCAGATTGACTGAATCAAAGAAAGGGCATAAAGCATTAACTTTTCATTAAAGACTCTGTGTCTACAGTTTTTGGATTCGCTGAGAGTTTACAACTTAGCAAAGCAGGATTTCATTAAGTTCATGTGTATGCGCTTATCAGCTGGCCTATAATATAAATACTTTTTAAAAGCCTACAAGTTTTGCCTACAAATTTACTCACCCACAACCACATCCCTATGCCTCTAATGCTTGTAACACATTCAGAGGTCAAAAGTTAAGCATTTAACACTTTATCACTTTAATGTTCTGTACTTTAGAGATATCTAGACTACTAGGTATATTTTGAGGAACAACAAATCAAAGTAAATAATAAAACTAGACTATGTCATTTCCATCAATGACAAAGGCATGACTCTTTAGCTATAACCTAGCTTAAGCAAACCCAAGCCAGACAAAGATTTTCTCTGCTGGGGGCTATACATCTGTTCTCTCACAAGTTTAACACAGCAATGATGTCTTATCACTCTGAGGACATTCATTAATTTCCTTTGTATGCTTTGTTGATATCTTAACTGCATTATTACTCTGAATCTGCTACACAGAACTACATAAGATAAGCTAGTTAACAAAAGTACTATTTGAAGATTGTCAACAACTCATTAGATTTCCCATGCAAATGATAAACAGGATGTATTTGCTAGCAAGGGAATGGAAGGAGCAAAAATAGGGTATTATCCAGGGGAGCTTAAGGAAAGAAAGTTTGGAGACAGTGAAGGAGATCTGTTCAAAGCTCTTCAACAGGACAATTTTCTCCTGCTATTTGCTTGTCACATTTTATCTCACTACGTTTTCATATTCTATTAAAGACTGCCAAGATGAAGACCGCGTTGAGATTATGCTAGAAAGAACTTATCTAAGTAAATACATGTAAAAGTAGGAGTAACCTTCTTCCATGCTACACCCTAATGGGTATGTCAGATGTGGATACATGTTATTTGTTGAAGTATGTGAAGTTTCAGTTGTCATTTTTTCCATTATTTCTGCAGTACTGTTGATAAGACAGGTGGAACAAATACTTTCCAGGGACAATTTTGTGAACAGTTATCTATGAAATACTAGATGTCAAAAGTGGTTTTGATTTACACCTACCTTTAGGGAAATCTCAGAAATTAGATACATGAAAGAAAGAATTTCAAATTTTCCATCCTCAAGAGGGAAATCAAAGGATTGTTCTCATCATTTACCTACTACTTTGTTAGGAGTGAATTAAACTATGGAACTTAAATGGAACAAATTATTCTTACTACATTTCCTTATTTCTTATGAAATATTAATCTTCTGTAAGCTACTATAAACAATCTTAATCTTGCACAAATACTTAAATCTTACACATTTCCTGAAAATTATTCCACTGGAGAATATACACCATTTAACTGGAAGAAGACTTAACTTTATTTAAAGGAAAACTCTTATAAGGTCTTTATATGGCTTTCATTTGAATTTTTTTTCACATATTGATAGCTAACAGATCCTAAAAATAATTTTTAATGACAATTTTAGAACATATTTAAATCTTTTTTTCATTCTGTTATCCAGTAAGACCTAAACAGTGAAGTTTCCTCACACATAAATACTGCTTTCTTAAGAGCCTAATCATTTAGAAAGAGCACCTTGAGGAAACAGAAGTTTTTGTGAATGTACACTATTGATAGCTAAACCATTTAAATAAAAATAAATGTCTATGAATATTATTTACACAGGACACTTACAGTCAGAGAATTCCCCACTCAGTGTAGAGAAAAGGATTCTAGAGAAACTCAGAGCACCCAACCTAGATCTCTACTCTGAACTACATTCTCTTTTTAATTATACAGGAAGAGCAGAGAAACAAGCCAACTTTGCCTGAAGTTAGCTCTTGTGAACACTCCCCCATCCCTCTCGTCCATAAACAAACAACAATATTTGAACCTAGACAGTTTTCAGCATTGGCATCTATATTTCTAGGAGCTAAAATTGTTGTGCGAACTTCTTTCATCAGTGTTACTTATCCTTTCAAGTATTACTTACAGATAGTAAAGAAATTGGACTGTGAAGGATCCCTCTGAGACCCCACTGGACACTTTCCAAAAGTAGATCATTTTACTGTATTCTATTTAATCCTTTACACATTTTTCAATCCAGGTGACACGGCTGAGAGGCATATAAACACAACAGTTTTCCAATAAGACTGTACAACACAATATAGTATGAATCAGACAGTACTGTAACATGTTCATTTGGTCAGTAGAAGCATTAATCACCTTCCTGGACTGTTGCAATAGCTGTAACATGCAAGCTAAATTCTGGCTTCTTTTACATTTAGACTGAGATTTATCTCCTGGCATCAGGAAAGACTTAAGTTCAGTTTAATAGACGGTAATTGCCAATACTAGTTTAAAACCCAAAACATTTACAATATTTGCCCCTCTGCCTTTTGGCAGCTACCTAATGCTTCCTGTCAGCTGCAAGAGATTGCCGGAAGTTTAGTGTGTACAAAAACTCATTAAAGGATCTGTGATGTGTAATATCCAGATCTGATGATGGTTGTACCTTAAAACTATTTCATTTTATTTTAAAAAATATTTATTAAAATTAAGCTAACCTTCTAAGATCTGAAGTCCAAAAGACACATGAAGAGCTTGAACTTTTTAAGTGTAAAAAAATCTTGTCACTCAGAATTGAATGACTGTATGCAATACATTTCGGTAAGAGTTTTAAAAGTGGGGAATAATCATAAATTGGTCTTAAAAGTGAGATTACATATGACAGATACAACAATTAACACTACTTTGCAAGGTAAATTATTTTAGAATAACCTTATCTACTAATTTTGTTTTTCATCAAGATTTTTAAGTCCTTTTATATACTCATCAACATCAAAAATAATGACTTCTAGATTACATTCTCCAAAAACAAATCAAAAGAGCGGATCAATGTGTAGTAACCAGAGCACATATTAAATGTAGACTTTGGTGCACTAGGGGTAGTTTAAATCATCTGCAGGTACTGCTCTGTTCAAGGACTGCATAGAACACAGTATGTGATAACTCAGCACCCCTTTTCCCCAAAAAGAGCTGAGCAAGTTAGCCTGAGTTCATTTCAGTGCTCCTGTGGCTGAACAGATTTCAGAGCCTGTGGTGTGATTTCCATACAACTGGAAAATAAATCCCAAGTTCCTACACTTTAATATGCTTGAAGACCATCTTAAAATTAAAAGCTAAAGGAGGTGGTGGCTACACTTATACCAAATAAAACTGATCACTATCTAACAGGGTTATGTATGACATGAAATTAAAAGAAGCAACTGTAATGCAAATCATCACTCTCGACTTACCTGGTGCTAGCCCAGCAGTAGCAGGACTTCCCATGGAGGGGTGAGAGAACAAGGCTTGAGAGAAGGCAGACATACTTGACTGGGATACATTACTCAGCCTGGAGGTTGATCCTCCTTTAGGAATAAACTCACTTGCAGAAGGATTTGGTGTCTGTTTAAAAACAAATGTAAATTAAATGTTTATTTTAAAGGTGAAGAGATGAACGGCACCTGTTTGGTAGAAAATACTTTCTAAGCAAGCCTACCAAGAGCAGGGGATATTTTTAAGTTACATACAGCTTGCTGACAAGAACAGCAGATACTGGAAGCCAGTTTGCATGAACAAGTTTAAACGTGTTTCTAGCTTATGCCTGAAGTAGCATTAGCAAGCTTTCCGTATGAACAGCTGATGTATGAGTTCATACAAACACTTTGCAAAAGGCTTTCCATATACATTATAAAGTTGGAGAACAGACTTGACACTGAGAAAGCCCTGCCACTGCTACAGACTGTTCCTACGTGACTTCGGAGATTTCATCTCAAACGAAGTAGCAGTTTCAAATTAAAGCAGTAAAAATGATTTCTACTAAAGGAGTCATCCCTTCCTCTATTTCAAATAGGCCTGTATGTTCCTTTTTTGTGAAGTTAACTTCTGTTTTAATTACCTATTCTACTTATGTAGCACCTTTAATAATAAGGTTTAATTTGGTACCAAAGAAACAAATAGCAGCAGCAGGACTGTCAAACATTCAGTATCTATTCATAAATAAAACATAGCACACAAACAACTTTTCATTTCTATTAAAATCTATGCACAGGGTTTTGTAGTTTTGCAGTGGATGGTGGTGGTGTTTGTTTTGGGGTTTTTTGTTTGTTTTAGGGTAAGGAGGGTTAGAAAAGGAAATCCTAATTAGAGCTGAAGAGTCAAAAAGATTATTATTGGACAGCCAATCACAAAAGATATTAGTGGAAGAAAAAAGATATTAAGCCAAGAATAAAACCAAGTATTACATGAACACACTAAAAAGCTTGAAGATTATTAACTGTCAAATTTAAGTAATCTTCAGAGTACCTCTCAAAAGAGATAAAATGAGAAGATAGTAACATCTCCCAACAGACAAAGGATACCATTAAGATATTACATAATGTTATTTTAAAGCAAATTATATTGAAACACTTTGGTTTAGGCAGTTTTAAAATCACCAAATATATCAACTGTTACTTAAATTACCAATATTGATTTTTACCAATATGAATAAAGTGGCATCAAAGAAGTTAACTTAGTGTCAAAAAAAAAAGTGTGATTACAAAACACTAGACAATGAAGAAAAGTATCTGAAAAGTATTTTCCTGTCTGTGTTAATTTGTTTTTAATATCTTTATATGAATACTTTGGCCAAGTATCATAGTATTCATATATTTCAAAGCTCTGCAAAAGAAAGAAGATTCTGAAAGCTGTAAAATTAAAGAGGATGCTCAGGTTTAAAAGCAGATCGTAAGAATATTTCACCTTTAATCACACACTAAATTTTAACTGCTAACCACCTTATGATGTTACATAATAGGCATTCTGTATATGTATGTGTCTGAATAATCAAAGAACAGCTATAACCAAATATGTAGACTCGTGAAGTAAAACAGATTTACATGAGTAAAAGGTTCATAAGAATTTTAAAACTCTTCAATCACATTTAGTTAGGAAAACTTGCTAAGGTATACGTTAATGCAGCAAAACAAATGTTGAGTTGCATTATACAGACTGAAACCAAATAACTGATACATTTAAACTCAAAAGGTATTATTTTGGACTTATCTGAATTTTAGGTACAGGATTAACTAAGACAATGGTGTTCCTCTAGATAAATTTAGCATGCAAACATTTAGCCAAATCTGCACTGAAACTGGAGAAAATGACAGGTGGTAGAGCACCAAGTAGAGTTTGTCCAAATAGTGATACACCTTAAAGTCATCAAACAAAACAACTTGGGAGAGCAAGGGACAATATTTGTAGCATCTTGTTAAAAGCACATAATTTCACAGAACTACGTAAGGTCTACGTTTCTGCACTGCTAAAACTAGCCATGATACATCCACAGCTCTACCACACCTAATACTGTGCCAACTAGGCAACAAGGGCGGGACATGGCAAGACATGGCAAAAAATGTGGAGAGAAAGACACCATAACCTCAGCTTTTCCTAGAGCAACGGAGAGAATTCCCAGTATCCCATCCATACCATTCTGGTTAAACTCTTACCACTTTCACCAACTGGTTCAATCAATGCCTACAGCACAAGCACATGGCTGATTTTTATTTCTAAATGCATTCTGCAAGTTTTCATAGACCAGTTTTGGTTTCTAAAATAGTTACATATCCATCATCATTTTACAATAAAGCTGTCTGAGAGCTCTGCTTTACCTGGCAGGTGTTTTAGTTTATGCAGGTGAAAGAATTAAACCCAGGAACCTGCTAAAGCAGTTTGAGTTCAGGCTGTAGAATTACGAACAGTTTTTATGAACTGGAAATTCAGTTTTCATTACATTTTTTGGTGTCACAATTCAGGATCAGAATCAAAGCCTGGTGAGATTAAGTTGTTTCTATATAACTTGGTTAAAAGCATTTTATGTGAGTAAACAAGTTTTGATTTGTACAGCTAGACCTTTTACTATGAAAGTCTGTTTTACTTGTCTGTAGTGTTACAAACACGAAGCTGTAATCAAAGACCTTCCCCAAGGGTAAAAAAAGTGATTTAAATTTTGGTTTCAATTTTAAAAGACCCCTCCACATTCAGGTTATTTTCTAAATACAGAAAAATATCTGAGCTCCACAGCCACCAGTCAGAATAAACTAGTCATAAACAAGTATAACAAAACTTAATAATCTGTGGTCAAAACTTGTTAATACTTTCTCAGAAAATTTGAAGCTTAAGTCACAGGCCACATTTAAATACATTACATCTATGTGAAGTTGCAGTTCTTAAAATGTTTCCAAAAGCACATAAAGTTTTCATCTGAGGTAAAACACTAGTTTTTCTGTATACACTTTGCTTTCAACAAAATAATAAAAAATATAGCCTAAACACTTCTACCGCATGTAGTCTAGACTGACTAGACTAGAATGAGGGAATGGAATATCACTATTAGTTCTGTACTGTTTAATCTTTTCCTTACTTTTTAAAATTTGTAGACAACCTATTCTCCACCAATGACCACACAAATATGCCAAAATTAGGAAGCCACGTCCTTAATGGCTAACAATTCAAAAAATCATGTTCTTGGTCTGGAGAAATATTGTACTTTCACTCTGGTAACTCATAATACAAGTGTTAATTCCAGTGCTACTTTTACATTTGAATCAATGGTAAGCTTGAAAAATCAGTCTAAAAGGGGACTATGCTTTAAAATCCTACAGGGCATTTTTACTTCTTCTGTTAAAGTGTTACCAAATTTCCCAAAATGAAGTTGAATAAAAAATATTTTAATTTTGATGAGAAGGAAAATAATCTATATCTAACTATTTAAAAACATTTTCTTCATTCTGTATTATAAGTTTTCTACAAGCACAGCTTTAAAACAAATTTCACTTAAGTCATTAATTACTCATCTCAGAGTAAAGTAACATTCATGCTAGAACAGGCTTAAATTTTTAAGTCTGAGTGAATCAGGATTGATAAACAAAATGTAGAGAAAACAGATATTGAAGACTTATTAAACTTTGGGAGTAATTAAAAGAATAGAGATGCAAGAAATACTTAGAGGACATGTAAAGAATTATGCAATACTGTGATGTTAAAAACAAAAGCAGTGAATGCACTTTCCAAAGCGCAAACAAGAAACACAAAGCCCACTAGCACTGTCTGCACTACGCAACAAACTAAAGACTGTATTTTCAGTTTCAAATACAAATGTCCTATAAAAAGGCACATACAAAATTATTACAAAACATTAACATGTTTTCAACAAACAGCATTAAACAGAAACAAAACCACCGTGTCAGCTATGTTAAATTTTTCTAGCAACGCACCTAAAGTAACTTCCAATTTACACATTTGCTAAAATTATAACCATTCCTTTTTCCTCTCTACCTGGCCAGTTTAAATCTCACTCCCATTCTTCCAGTACATTCATAAAATACTGTCTACCTGAAGCAGGGAAGCAACTTCCCTAGTTGTTCTCTGAATTAATACCTGCATCATGCACTCTCACCAGAACGATTCCATGAAGAAATTTCACCAAAATACCGTATCTTCAGATTCTTTGTGCTCTCTCAGAGAGAAGAGCCTCTTTGCAGTCAGCTTTGCAAAGAAACAAGGCAGATCACAAAACTGAGTCCATCCAGCCCCACATACAAAACCAATTTCTTTATTTCTGTACATCAGACAATTACAAAACACATAAAAATACAGTCCAAATGAAGGCTGTATTTAGTCATGATGCCATCAGTAAGGATGGAACCACAAGAGAAGTAAAAAAGAGGGGGAGGACTATGAAAAAACTCGTTTGTGTCACCACTCAGCACAGAGTTTATCTATCTAGTGGCTTTTATGCTTTTGAAGACATAAAAGGAAATAAAATATAGCATGGAGGGTAAGAAACAATTATTTAGTGGGTACCACTGAAAAACAATTCAAGGCTCCTTACAGAAAGGTACAGATGAAAATAAAGAGCAAGCCAAGGATCTCAGCTGAAGATTGTCACTGGGAGGACCACACAGCAGCATGCAGCATTACTGTATGTTGAGGAGTTGCATGTATCAACAGACTTCTGTAATTCAGAAGTAAAATGAAAATTCCTGTTTCATAAACTATCAATTTCAGTACATGTGATTTGTCTTTGTACTCCTCAGTGATAAACTCCTAAGGTTCCACTGCTGCTTTCATTAATAATGACACTTCAAGGATTCATTTAAAAGTATGCTATAGCACAGGGATGCACAAGTTATGGAGCCTTCAGAAGGTCATGCAGGGTTCCCACAGGACTACTGGAAATAACCTTTCTCTTCCTCTCATTTCCAGTTCAGTATCTCACAACACAATAGAGCTGTACAGCAGCAACAGAGCCACCACTTGTTTCAGTGGCTGTAACACCACTCTGTTAGATCAGTTCTGGTGCCACGTTAAACCAAAGCCAGCTATCTAAGGCACAAAGTAGGTCGATTTCATTTTATTTTGAAAGAATGTGCTAATGTACTTACCATGCTAAAACCTGGATACAAGCCTTTTTGTTCTCTTTTTATGTTCTCCTTCACCTCCAAATTCATGCTGAGCTGTTCCAACATCTCATATTGCATAATCTTGTAATGGTTACAGAAAACCACCACTAAACTATACCCACACTATAAAGGAGGGCAGTCCTCCACCCATCTATTTTTGGTGTAATTTTCAGAATATCTCTTAGGTATCCAAAACCATGCAGAAGAGTTGCTTGGTTTTTATGTGTGGTTATTCTTCTGTTGTTTCTTGGGGTTTCTTTGTTGTTTTTAAATGGGCAAATGTGCCATAAAAGGAGATTCACTTATGTAGACAGCATCATTGTAACCCCTCAGTTTCCAGAGGGATTCCATGTTAACTATGACATCAGGGAAGGACACATCGTGTCATGTCAGAGCCACCCAGCAGACACTGCAGGTCAGCAAGGGCTTCAAAACAAGTCACTTTCCCTTCCTCTACTGAATTTTTGCAACATGCTACCTTATCGCAATTACTGTGACAAGTTGTCGTATCACCTGTACAATAAGCTCTACTAAATTGCAATTCATCAACATTATTAGCTGTATTGCCCCACTGCTCGTGTGGAAGAGCTAAAGACCATTCATTAAAACTGGGTAAAATTCTTTGGCTAATGTATTTGTTTTTAAACCAGAACATAGGCTCAAATAAAACTACTAGCAAAGTTTTGTTACATTTTGCAAGTAGATCTCACTAAAAACTAAACTTTTAAAGATCTGGAGTATTTCCACATTTCTTTAACAAAAATCCTTCAAAGTATTATAAAAACTCTGAAGTTTTAAAGGACCATCTTCTTGATGCAAAATATTATAATAATTCACTTTTTTTGTTCAAGAAAAACAAAAAAAATGGTTATTCATGGTGCTTAATAACTGATCTGTATAACTAAAAATTTATCTATTCATACTATTTTAAGGACAGTTACCATTTACTATTATAATATGTATCACATGGTGGTGCAGTAGCTCCAAACACTTCCTGATATATGGTAGGACATATCATTATAAAAAGAATTTTGATTTGGGTTTTGGTGTTTGTTTTTTTTCCCTTTTTTAATGCACAACCCAGAACACAATACACTCTGTGGACTTCACTTTTAACCATGTAAGTGTAACACAGTATTTAAAGAAAATAGATCTGGATTATAAATTCATAGCCATGCATGAGAAACAGTTACACTGTTTTACAATGCATGTTGTAAGCTACCTTGCTTTTTAAAACTGTCACTTTTTGGACAAAAATCTCTGAACACTGAACTATGAAATAGTATATTGCCACATCTTAAATCATACATTTGGAAGAGCGGACATTCAAATAAACACATGAGCTTCAAAAGCTGCTCAGCACTGAAAGCCCTCAACAATTTTGAGATTTAATTCTGCTTTCTCATCTTTTAATATAAATGATAAAATGTGCTCTCGAAACAGATATGCCTCCATCATAATTTAACCTTTCCACTTATTGCTTAGGACTCACCATCAACCAAAATTCAGTTTGTGTAACCTATATTAACACCTGCAAAAACTCTCTAAACAGCCTGTATTTCAAAATAGTGAAGTGCAATGCTATCTGTGGATTACATACATATCAAAGAGAAAAAAAGGTCAAGCTGAAATCTCAGTACCTTCAACGTACCAAACTACTCCAGCCATTTTTTGTGCTTTTATATAAAATTTCCAAATTTTAACAGTTCTCAAGCTTTGTTCTAACAGTAACTTATAAGATGTTCACACTACAATAAAAAAATTTACAACGATCAGAATCAAAACATCAAGACAAAATTTGGTTTCTCCCCTATACACAGCTTTACATAACCTCATAATCTCATCTGCAGCCTGTTTCTACACCTTTCCGCCTTCAGTCTTGCCAGACTCCACTGTTATTCTGCAATCCCTCCTGTTTCTTCTCCAATTATATTTCCTATCACTGGAACATCCTTCTGTTCTTATTTCTACCATATATGCATATACATGCTTTCCTCAAGTTCCACATCTACATGGGAAGCTATGTAATTGCATCGTATAATACAAAATCTTACGCTATATATAGTTTGAATCAATTACATAGCTGAGATTCTAGCACAATAAAGGAGCTCAGAATTGCACCCTTCAAGAGCCACATGCTCTGCAGCCAATCCGAAGCTATCACCACTAACCTCAGAAAGCTAGGGGACCTTGAGCTTCCCTCTGCCACACTTTCAACACAACTTTGGAGGGCATAGGTACTAAGACAACATTTGCTCCTGGCCAGAAGCTCTAAGTTTCAGGCTACTGGGTCTTTAGCCTCCAGAAACATTTTTTCTGCTCTAAGTAGAGCAGGACAACAACAAACCTTGTTGCATCACTCAAGAGCTGAGAAAACAATGGAGGACATGAGTACAAACAGGGCTTTTGCTGCCCTTTAATGTCCATGTGAAATTCGAAGACCTATTTTCTAATTCTCTCTTCTTAGAACAATTGTCTACTAATTACAGTTTACAGTCCCACTAGATACACACAATAAATTCAACCTGTCAATCTTCTCTCCCTTGAGAAAAGTAGTGCTCCAACTGCTCCTCTACAACCTTACCTGTCCTCCTACCAATGCTTCCTTTATGCTTCACTTTTTCTCCACCAGTGGCTGTGCTGCTTTCCCCGCACCAAAAAAGCCAAGACAGACTTCAGCCCAAATGCCCCTACACAATGTAGCATCAGTTTGCCCATGCTGCCCATGACTCCCAGTTTGAGTAATACAAAGAGGTCCAAGCATTAAGTAATGCAAAACTAGTACTGGTATGGAAGGGCTCTCATATGAGCTTCATGTTGGCCCTTACATGGCAGAAATTTAGCAAACTAAAAGAAATTCTTAAGGTGCCACAAATTCTAGTTAGGTCTGTTGTTAATTTACCCATTTCACCCACTCAGAAAACATCAGAAAGAACATAATCCTCATAGAAAGACTACAATAATGATCTCTGAAAAATCAAAAGCACTAAAGAAGTGCAAAACAGTATTAGCAGCATGCTGCAATTCCCACCACTATAATATCCATCTAAACCCCATCTTAAGGGACATGGAGCAGATTCCTCCTAGACTAGAATTATCCGTCATTATCATCCCAAGGATAACTTGCTATTTCTGTACAGAGCTGCTCAAATCCAGCTGTATCTCTCCCCTCTTAAGAGGCTAAAGAAAATTCAGGAATAAAGTAAAGTAACAAAGTAACAAATAAGTTTCTGATCATGGTGGTACATCTTCAAATTCTGTAGTGATGGAATTTATTTGCACTGTGTCAATCATTTTAACAAAGATCACTAATTTTACCAGGAGAAACCTTCCTTACATGAAAATTGAAAGAAAAGGTTGTGTTGGCTTTAAGAATACATTTAATGATTACTTTTGCTGCTCCACCTCCACAGATTATAACATAATCAAGCAAAGTACATAGCACAGCAATGGGTGAAGAGAATAAAACATCTCCGAGTCACTCTCCTGGAGGGCTACTATGCCTACATTGTGAAATAAGTATTTGATCTGATCTCAACCCATATTTGGAGTAACTGCTTCTAACATTTTCCAAAATTCAAAATAAAACATCCAAAACACTGCAAAAGTGACTAGTAAAAAATAATTTTACCTGTAAATTGTTTTCTGTGACTCTGTTCCACCAAACCATATTGATGGGTACTCCTGTTTTACACCTGTCAGCCAGACAGCCGATAGGGTTCTTTGATTTTCTTGCTTTTGATCCCACCGGAGCTATCCTTTCATCCAGCATCCCCAGTCGATACTTCCTGGGCTATGAAAAAGAAGGAGAGAAACCAGGCCACTCCTAACAACCCTCATCTAAAACTACACTAAAATAGGTATTATGCTGTGGTTATGATTTCTGGATTGGTGGAATAGGAAACAATTTGCAAGTAAAATTTATCTGAGACTGTTTCCTTTCAATCCTGACTATGTGGTTATAATGAACAATACTTAAAACAAACAAACAAACAAACAACTTCAGGCACTGCTAATTATTTGTAAGCAAAACTCTCCATCACAAGTCAGCTGCTAAACTGGAGAATTCTGTAAAAATGAATTGTTTAAAAAAAAATTAATCTGTATTTCTCAAATACCTTCAATCACATCATAATAATGAACACTTCCCTTGAGATTTCTATCAAACAAGAAATTAACAGTGGCTTTTGTATGCCTTTTTATATTCAAATTTGTCAAGACTCATCTCCTTAAGACTTGCTTTTAAAAATCAGAAAGAACTGAATAGCCGATTGCAGCAGAACTCAATGAGAAAAACATTTCTGCTCAGGTTAATATTCAAAAGACTAACTAGAGCTACTGTCTTAACTGAAAACAGACAAGAATTACCATAAAAAATGCACTGGAACCTGACTTAAAATTGGGAAAATAAAATGTGCTTGAGGAAGTGAACATGCAGGAGGTACTTGCACTTCAATAGGAGTGACTTTTCTATCACATTGGCAATGATGTCTACAAATGAAACTATAAATCACGATATGAACATTAAATTAAAAAAGCACTGTAAAAACAAAAATCTGTTAAAGACTTTCAAATAGGTAAAAGTACAGAAGTTCTCCAGATTTCTCTATGCTTTCAATCCTATGTGTACCTGCCTAGACAGTAAATACCACCAAAAGAAATATCTCAGCATCTATGCGTACTTAGACTAGGACTTTTTATAACGATTATATCAACAGGTGGACGAAATTGTAGGGATTGGTCTGTTTTGATTCTGCTGTGTGGGTTTTTTTTAATGTGGAAATAAAATTAACATCATCTGGATATAGATCACTAATATTCAAAGCTCAACTTACCTTCATTCAGATATCTACTTCATCTGGCACCTTAGAAATCTTAGCAACATATACCTTAATACACAAACTAAAAATTGTTCCTCCAGAAACAAGGCAAGAATCTAATTGGAGAATAATCCCCACTCACATAAACAATTTGTAAAACACAGGACAAAACTACCACAAAATGACTGCAAAACCAAAACTTAAACAGATTCACTACTCTACTTCCCTGAAAACTTTTAGGCTGAAAGCTTTGGAAAGAATTAAAACTGAGTAGAGTCAATATTACCTCATTTGCCTAAGAACACCCCCAAACAAAAAAAAGCCCACCAAACCACAAAAAAAACCCAACAACAAAAAGCCCCCAAGAATACCAACACTGACTATGAATTTCAAAGGCAGTAAACTCCATGAAGATCAAATTAGCCAACTTCAATAACAATAAGCAGGACTGAATTTTGGCATAACCATTAGAAATTTGGTAAACTGTGTGATGGGTAACACAAAGATCTCCTATACTTCAAATGCAAACCTGATCATGGTAAATCTAATACTGGTTGTTTATTGGGAGAATCACTCAACTATTGGGCAACTTACCAATTCAACTCAACTATTGGGCAATTTAGTAATTCAGAAGGACTACTACTAATACCACAAACTGCAAAGTTGTAAGGTCTGAGAAGGCAGACATACAAATAGTATTGGATTTAGGGCAGAGTTTGAATGCAGTATGTGTTTTCCTTAGCCTGGCTACTGGAAATAATAACATAATGAAGAGCAACAATTCCCCTGGCAGGTTCCCCATCTCTCTCCATGTTCTACCAAGTGCAGGGGCACAATTTGCCTCAGACTACAAACATGTTTCTATTCATAAAGGGTTCTTTTAATCCTCCATAATAAAAGGTGTTCTATAAATATTTTGAAAAGAACCACCAAAACAAAAGAGGAAGTGAGTCAACCTGAAGGGAGGCTATTTCTGTTATAATGGTATTCAGATTCCAGGCAACAAAATAAAACTGTATTTTAGGTTTTATGTAGGACGATACAGGAGGGGGGGAACAATGGTCAATTCTATGCCATAAACCAACATAGAGACAATATGAATTTATATATCAATAGTTCTTTGCCTACTAGTATGAAAAAACTAAATGAAAAAGTGGGTGAAACCAAATTAAATTTATACTTTCATTATCTACTATAAAACTTCAACAGGACATTACTAGGCCAGGATTTCATTGTTCAGACAGATAGTAGAAGATGGAATATACAGTATTATTTGGAAATAAATTTTGGTCTATTTGCACCAAAATCATTCTAAATTACACTTGTTTTCAATGAGCAAAATGACATCTGATTCAGAAATCAGGAGACAAGAAAACGCAGAAAAAAGTGTCTGCCATGAGAAAAGATTCAGTCAAAAGAAAAGACCAAATAGATTGAGCAGTCTGAATAAACTGATCAATTTTGCTACATCCCTGCCCTCTACACAGAACAACAAATAAAGGAACAGAGACAGAATAGTGCATCTTGAAACATGCAAGAATCCATCAACCACTGATCATTTCTGAACTAACGTATCTACATAAAGCAGAAGCATGACAATCTGGGCAAATACATTTCTTAGCATGGGGACAACTTCTCTTGGATGATTACAAAAGCAATTGCATTTTTGCCTTCCCTAAAGTCTTTTTGATGTATAAAAAAACCTCCTGTTCAGTCATACAGATTAAGTGATAGTTCAACAACCTTTTTTGTAAGGGGGGAAGGCAGCTAAAGCATTTAAATACTTTGTAATCCTTTAGCAAGTATTTCTCAAACTAGGTTGCAACTCCCAATACAGTTACAAGTTCCAAATGTGAAAGGTCAAAAACATCACTATCATCCTTCAATGGAAAAATAAGGTTAAACTACAATAATTAAAATGAAATTTAAGAGAAAGAAAAAAAACCCAAATTATTACAAAGCATGACTGGAAGAGTTCAGTTCCTCTGGGGCAAAGAAGTGTGAAGCAGTAGTAATTACCGGCTGAAAATGTTTACATGAGGCAGGGAACAGCTAACTACCTTTAATTGCTAGCAACAGCTTGGCTCCCCAGGGTAAGAAGGGTAAGCATTTTCAACCATATCTAATAATTATAACCCTTGCCCTGTAGAACCAAGCTGCTGCCAGCAATTAATGATAGGAAGCTATTGGTTGGCATGATTAGGGGGAAGGTGTTGTATTAGGAAAGATAAACCCTCAAAGTCTGAGAAACATCATGTTTGAACAAAAGAAATCCATTCGAAAACCACAAAGGTCCTTCCTGAGTAGCATCTTCAAGACATCAGAACACTAGTACAGATGAGTAACTTAATTAGCCCACACTAGAAAATATTCCTCAAGTCATCATAATTACTTGCTTCCCGTTCATTCAACAATAAGTTTGGGAACATGTTTAGCAAGTCTATTTTCTTCCTACTACTTGTTCTAACAGTGTCTTTGCCCCTAGTTCCTCCTGTTTCATGGACAGTGGGCAAAGCCACACTTCCCTTTCTAATTCAGGGTTGGACATGCCATTGGTGTAAGATGTTACAAAACTATCCCAGACAAATAAATCTAAACAAGAGAAGGTTTATGAAGATTCAAACTGCAAAGACTCCTCCTGTCTAATAACTTCCATATAATATTCAAGTCTGGATAAGCTGACAAATCAAACTATACAATTCCAAAGTTTTCTTCCACTGAAGATCTGAAATTGGATTTTTTTCAGGATCAGTCATGTCCCAAATTACATTCTGTTCCTTAAAATGCACTTACCTCTGGTGGATTTTGAATTTTAGATTTACAAAACATTTTCTGTACCAAAAACCACACAATTAAGTCTGGCATACAAAAACATGAACAGACTATGTTTTAAAGTATTGTGAATAATCTGAGCTATGGTAATTCTGACTATGTGCATATACTACTGAAGCAAATGGAAGTGATCTTAAGCCTTCCCCATCAGAGGCTAAACTAAGCAGTACTACCTTAAATTACCATAGCTAAAAGGTATCACAGTAGCATTATCTAGGGCTCATCTGTTGTACAGTGAGTTGATGGTATCTGCATGTACAAACAGATAAAAATAAATATTAAGGTGTCAGACAGAAAAGATCAGATATATAGTATCATATTTTCCTTGTACTACTTAAAACAAAATTAAGCAACATACACAATTTTAAGTTTCAACATTGTCTTGTTTTGTAAGACTTCAGTTTTTTAACAGTAGTGGCAAAGAGATGATTAGAAAAAGAGTTTAAATGCTTAGCTAGGTTGCTAGTCTACTGAAAAAGAACCAACTTTTGTTGTGTTGTATCTTGAAAAGGTTAACTACAAGCCATTGGTATCACTATTGCTGTTTTCACCCAACACTCATAACCAATTAGCTGGAATAAGACAGTACTTGAAACACTCGGTTATGGATATGAACTTCAGCAAGTTATTGAAGAAAAACACAACAGTCCAGGCAGAATCCCTATACAGACACAATCAGCTATGCATCATCTTAATTGTGATTAAACGGCATAACTAGATTTAGTAATAAATTCTATGAGGTGTTACACCTAAACATTAAGTACAGTCACCGAAGTATCCTAACAGAGGATAAGGTGGTAATACAAAAAAGAGAAATTATCTTGTTACTTTCTTAGCTTTGTGGCCAACAGAGCTACAAAAAACCTTCATGTGGTTTGGATTTGTTGCTAACCAAGATACTCTCTCCTATTCCTCTTTCCTTACAACCTCTTACTGGTAGAGATGCAGACAATATTTGTTTTCTGTACCTCAACTTCTAAAGATTAGAACCAATTTTTACTTTGATATCAACTAAAAATGGAACAGGAGCCTGGACAATAGGTTAAAAATAATTGTGTGTTTGGTTGGTTGGTTGGTGTTTATCGTTGAGTGGTGGGGTTTTTAATGAAAAAAAGGAACAGTATGCTTATATTTAGAATGCTTATAATTTTAAACTTTATAACATTGTACATTGAGATTACATGCACTTTAAGACTAGCCACCCTTCCAGCCAGATCCCTTTTCTTAAAAAAAAAAAAAATCATCATGAAACCCTGGGTTTGGCTGGGGACAAAACTCACTAGTTGAAAAGTATCATACAGAGACAAACAAAAAAGATTCTTCTACTCAATGAAAACTAAAGCATGCAATTTGGCATGGAAATATGTCTTATTCCAAAACAATGTATTTTATCACTGCCAAAACAACATTATTGGTTCAATCAAATTTTAGAGTAAAAGCTGCAACAGATCAGGCATTATGTTATGCATTTTAAACCACAGCTAAGGAAAACTTGTCAGTTGTACACACTAAAAAGTGTATTTCATGAGTATATATATGCTGAAGACATGAAAATCTCAATGAGTTCAGAAGGAGCTAAGGAAAACCGACATATCTTTAAATCAAATCTTTTCTCACCAATTTTGCAGCCTAGATAGGTAGGATGAGGTATGAATTACCACAACAGCTAAAACCTAGCATGGATGTAGTTATACTGACAAAGTTATTTACTCAAAAACTAATACCAGCACTGAATTGAAATAAGCTGGTGGAAAAGCAGTCTTTTTCCACCATCATTAGAGCAGATAGTTCTGTGTAGTGAATACTTGCCAGAGTACCACCACCCAAGACATACTTTCCAAACTCCATTGTTAAAGGAGCACCCAGTAAGCAAACTACAGGTTTTTTAATGTTTAAAGGTCTCTTCTAAAAGAACAAAAGTTTTTATACTACTTATAAAAACAGTGGAAAAATGATGCACAGTTAAGAACCAAAAATATAGGTAAAAGAGGACTAAAGACTGATGCAGCTCTCACTCTGGTATTTACTAAGCATATGACTTCTCAAAACCAGGGTATTTTCTAGCTGCTTTAAATATTTATATAATGTCTTCAACAAATGTGTGGGCAAGTTTAAAAAAAATCTTTCAATTATTTTACTGCAAATCATTCTTAAAGGCTGCATACACCTTAGCACAGAAATAAGCAAATAAAGGTTGTAAATATAAGCACATCTTGCACATTAAAGTTACATTTGCAGTTAACTGCTTCAGCTTATAAACTGCACCTGACAAAGTCTAGGTGGCTAACTGGAAAGTTATGCTTTAAAATTGGGGAGTAAGGATTGCATTTAAAGTTTTAGATGTCTGTAAGTCATAACATACATGTGACCTGCTTAGACAGAAAACCAAAACAAGCAAAGGTCTTTTTAATACAATTCTAAGGTAAGTGCTGTGCTATGCTGTCATCTTATTCTGCTCTTTTCCTTCAAATACACAATAGGATGAGGTTACAAAAATATGACAACTCCCCATCAATGTAAAAATGTTACATATTTCTAAAAGGAAGTTCTTTAATAATTTGATTTCTTACATAACACAATGATCACTAATCTATACACAAAAATGAATGTGAATAATCATTCTCTCATGTCACACTGAGAAATGAAAAACATCATACTATGTAGTGATTGCTAAGACAGCAAGAGTACACAACCAAGGAACAATTCCAATAGCTAACTATTCCAAAGAAAAACGTGCAACAGGTTAGATGATATCATACCCTTAAAACACATTTTAGTCTGAGGTAAACATCATATTACCTGCAAACATTTATAGTTTTCTCTAGCAGCATAGTGTGTCTTTCTATATTCCTGCAACAACTTTTTTTTTGCATCACTTATAAACTGTAATGTTTTATGACTGCAGTAGCAGTGTATAATCCCAGAAGGAAAATTTCAGGTTTGCAATACAAATTTAGCTCAGGTACATTATGAAGTCTGTGTAGCCATAATTCTGCAGTTTACAGCACAGTAACATGATGTGGTGTTTGGTGACGACCCCTCAACTTTCAGAGCATGATTCATGTCTGTGAGATGGTATTCAGGAGGATATGAAACATGAAACAATTGTCTTGGCACATTTTCATTAAAGGTAAATACAGCAAGACCAAACAGGGCACACACAGCTTTTCAATGAACACCACTAAGCAATATAAAGATAGGTATCAGAGGTGTCAAGATAGAGTTGGAGATGGAACCTGCAGAGAAATATAGCTTCCCAACAGGTAACAACACTAGATGGAGGACAGGACACTCAAAAATAAACTAGCAATAGTTTAGGTCTTAAGAATTTGGTTTCCACAGGACACAAAATTAGCTTTATTCTTTTCTTTAACACGAGAGGGGGGAAACTCTTCTGGTACTCATTAAAAAGCTTGCATTTATGCAGATGAGGCTTACAGGCAGTCTTTTGATTCAAAATAATTTTCTCTGCACATTTATTACTGCTGATCAAAGTATATGAATTAAAAAGTCTGCTGTCCAGTCTAACCTGCTGTAGATGTCCATAGAGCACTAAACAGCAGCACCCTGTTCTGAGTGAACTTCAGTCCAGATAATCTCTCCCACACTTTCCATTCTAATCTAGTTTAGAGTCCTTTGGTTCTGGCTTTTACTCACCTAAATGAAAGGAGTTCTAAACAACATACATACAAAACAGTATTAAAACGGTATTGAAAGTTGTTCATTACAGCAGTTGGTTCATTCCTTGCAGACCGTGGACTAGTGGTTATTACCTTAATGGCCCTCTTCTACACGTGACTGAACAATTAAAAAATGAAATGGAAATATACCAGTGTTAGGAACTTTTCAGAAGAGTTCACTTTTCATGAGGATTGAAGGTATGAAAAAAACAAGTAAAATGTAAAAGCAAGGCTTTTTACTACCCTGTAAAGCTGACCAGTGACAAGTAAGGAAACACTTTCACCTGGATTGGTGGCAACAGTCTCAGAACAAATTTAAACAAAAATTTCAGCATATATTTTATTTTTAGTGCATTAAGCTGTCATTCCCTTGGAACAGATTCTGATCAGTTATGTTGCACATATTTTTATGAAGTGTTTACCAGAACCACCAAAATGAATGCAAGTTTTCCAGTTAGATCATTTCAGGGTTTAGAGAAGAACTTTTTTGTAGATAATGGCTAAAGCCAATTTAGAAAAAACACCCAAGAAGTTCAAGTTCAGAATGCCACTGTATTTTTAACAAGCATAGCATGTGTTTGAAGAAAAAATAAGTGTGACATCATTATTCTCAGGAAAGAGGGTTAGTCTATTACTAACTCTAGCTTTTGTTCCATGCTTCACAAATCCTATTTGTGCATTGTAGGTTAATACTTACCTGAAAATCTCTTATAGGATATTCACTTTAAGGTTGCTTGTCTTACTGCATGTGGAGTTACAACAACCGGACAGTAAATCCAGAAGGTTTTACAGTTGACAGAACCTCCACCAAGGCTCCATCTACAGAAATACTTAGCTCCTTTGATTTCATTTTAAGTATCCTATAAAAATGTCTTTAAATAGTAATCTTAGCTTTCCTGAAATCTAAAATTGAAATGCAGTTTAATAATTTCTGAACAGAGAAAACAACCTCAAGAATGTTCATAAAAATTCAAAGACTATGTATACTTTTTAAATAAAAAGCAGAACATCTTTAAACATCAAAATAATCATAAGCAACTTAAGTAGCCCAGTCACAATAACTATCTTCAAAAAAGCTGTCTAATTAAAAAGCAAGGATATTCATAATTACAATTATCAAGTCTTATCTTTAATATTTTATTGATATCAAAAATTTATGTCCATATGGCTTGCCCATTGTTAAAGGGCTGCCAGGATAACATGATCAGCAGTATTCAGGGACAATAAAGACTAATAAACTTAACTTCCTTGCTTACTACACCTACATATTACATGCTTTTACAGAAACTATTCAAGTTTTTACATAAAACAAACATGCAGTCTTTACACAGTTGCAAATAACTTAACAGTTCTAAATAATTAAAATATCATAATTCTAATTTTTAAAGAAAAGTGATTGCTCTTTATTCACTTACCAAGACTGTATTATATCTGTCCTCCAAGTCAGTGATAAACGAAGGAAATGCTGGTTTTGCCAGCTAGTTCAGAACAAACAAAACCTTAGCCCTGGGCTCTTAGCAAGAAAATGGAAAGGTTTTTCTTTTTTTAAATAGTAGATGTTGTAAACACCTACAGTTGAGCTAGTCACCAAGGCTCCCTTTAGAGTCAGTGAACAGATGCACACACTCCTAGAAGGCTATCTATCTTGTCTTACAGCAGGCGTCAAGCGCTGGCCTGATAAATCACATTGCTCAAGCTCTAAGTAAACCCCAGTAACTGGGATGGGAGGAAATCACGTAAGTTTTTTAATACCTGGCACTCAAGAATTTAGTGCCTTTGAGGAAACCACTTAATACAATTTGAATACTCTATTCAAAAAATACTAAGAAACTACATCCTTAACTACCTGCAATGTATCGTCTGGTAGTAAAAGTCAGTCACTGAAGTGCAATTAATTTCTCATCACTTCAGCCATCAATTTTTATCCACTTAAAGCAGACACTGACATCTAGTCTTTTCCAAAATACTCTTCTCAATGTGAGCTGAATATTCCTTTAAAGCTGCTCAGCTCTCTCTGCTGACTATAGAGGGAGCCTTGATGCCTAGATTTTAGACAGCTCAAGTAATATTAGATTAAAACTTCCCCTCTACTAGTATTATTTAACAACCTTTTATACAAACATACATTACAAAATATCAGTCATTACAAAAAATAAATTATTAATATGCAAAGCAAAACACAAATCTCTTTCAATTAATGCCAGCTACATTTGTAATAGTAATTGGAAAAAAATCCAAGTCAGTCAGTTTCAAAGATAAATCTTTCTCTTGATAATATTTTAGCGGCAAGTGGCTTAATTTGCTGATTTTTTTCTTGGGGAAAAAGATGATCAAGCCAGAAAAGACTCTACACTAGTATTTGAGCTTTACACTCAAACATTAATTGGTTTGTTTTCATTTTGTACTGTTCAATAAACTTTTAATTAATTTTTAGAGGCAGTGGTCACTCTGGCAATACTTCTGTACAATAGCTCATTTTCTTTGGTTAAGCACACATACACATACATACACCTATGCACACATGTGTATGTGTACACAGTTCTTGCAAACTCTGTTAAAAAGGAATGTATATTTTCATTCTTACTACGCTTGTTAAGCGGATAAACAACACATTTATAGTTGTTTACATCCAACTTCCAGTGCACCACACTGGCATTAAGGAAAAGGGCAATTCAGAGATTCCATGTAGTTTGGACACATTCTACAACAGCATTTCACATCAAGGAACATTAGTCCGATGGGCCAACTATGGTAATTATCTTTAAGCTTAATCTTCACCTGCAGGAATGATACAGAGTTCCCAACTGCCAGCACACAAATGAAGCTCTATAAAATGTCACATGCATGCTGATGTAGCTTGCTTTCAAGACAATGCATTATCAATTACAGGAAAGTTCAAGATCACGCGGACAATAAGAAAAGTAGTAAAACATGAAAGTCATCAGTAAAAGTAAAATTTGATAACTGGTCGGCACAAGATAATGTTTTTTGATAAGCCACAGTTCAAAAAATGAGAAGGAACTCTGGTGTGACCAAACTTCTGTCTCTTGTTCCAGCCACTGCATTTGTAAGTGTATAACTGGAAAACACCACAACCTGTGTTGGCACAGGTCAAAGGTGAAGACTCAGTCTAACCTTCAGCAAAAGAAAGATTTCTTAGTACAGATTAGAGCAGAAAAAGAATTCCCAATAATATCATAGAGTGCTTTTCAAAATAAATGTATTTCAAAGTGTAAAAATTACTTTCACATCAGGTACAAATAAATGGGGGAATGACTGTTTATGTATTCAGAACTTGTTGCCATGAAGGCTTGCAGGTGGCTTGTGTCTCAGTACAAAAAAAATTGTTTTCAAATTCAGTGGGCTATGTCCTAATTTTCATATTCAAAGCATTTTTATAAACTTCTGTTTACAAGTGCTTGGAATATTTCTTTATAGTAGAAGCAGTCTGATCCCATGTAGGAAAAATGAAGTAGTAAAATCTTATTTATATCAACAGCAAAACATAAAATTAAATCTAGTAATATTAGAAAAATTATCCTTATTTCACCTAGCATTTCAAGTTATGCCAGATCTTTTTCCCTGTCAACTCACATACAAATATACTACTTAAAATTTAGTTGTTGCCTACCTTCCTCCTTTGAGACACACTGAGGGCAGCAAAGTCATTAAACAAAGATGAATTTGGTGAAGTTAGTGGATCTGTAAAAAGAATGTAAAACAACACGTTATATATCTCTAATATTAAAAACAAATTTTACATTTTAACTTATTTCTGTACGGAAAAAATTCTTTTGATAAAACTATGTTTAGCAACCACACTGCTAAAAATGGCAGCATTTATTAGATTCAGTGCAAGTGCTCAATTGAAATGGTACTCATTAGCATAATTTAGTAAGTTTAATTGCTCTTGACACTATTTCATGTCCATCTAACATTTCAAAGCCTTCAAATCTCCAGTTACCTGAAATTAGTAATCTTCTGTATAACATAGCCTTACAAATAATGATGTGGATCTTACGCGTCCTGTCACTGTTCTGCACAAATTTAAATCAGAACTAGGAGTAGCAAAAGTCTGCATTCTGTTAGTAGCTTTTTATTGCTTTTTCTTTGTCCCTGTGTATTCTTCCCAGAGTTGAAGCACCAAAAACTGAACAACCACAGCTGTAACTTAAAACTCCAAACTGCATGGGTAGAGCTGTCAAATCAGCAGATGACTGCCAGCTGTAAACACTTTCTTCAACATTAATCAATACTCCTGAAAAGGGTAATTCTACAAGTGAACCACAGCTTGGTGGGGCAGAAAGAAGGGGGAAGAAAAGGACTTGAGACACAACAGAATTTAAACTGGTTTCCAAAAGTCAGTCTGGTTTCTCTCCTTCGCATGCATCACCATCACTATCTGGCCTGTCACAGTCAAACTCCGACTGCATTTAAAACTGAAGATCTCCACTGCCTTGAATAGCTCAGTGGGACAAAAGAAGCAGAATTATCACAAAACCTACTGGAAAAAGGAGGAAGGAGAAAAGATAAAAAACCCTACAAATCCTGACTTTCAAGCAAGTTAATTTTATAGTAGTTACTATCATGCTTAAAAAATTATAACCCTAGTAAGTAGACTAGCTGCAGGGTCAGACATGCAAATAGACTTCTAGAACATCATTTACACGGCAATTTTCAGAGCAGAAATGTATTTTAAATGTATGCCCTTGCCATAAGGGAGTAATACCCTCTTCTTTAAAGAACTCAGTTTGACAGCTACAGCTGAAATAATCTGCAGTGATTCTGAGAAGCCCATTGCAGAAGTTCAATATACCCTCCAGAATAACTTAAAGAATATGTAGGCCTGCACTATAGAAATATTTTGTTCAGTTGAAAACCACATTGCCTATAGCAGGGAAAAAATTATAAGAGGTGAAGTACTGCCTACAGAACAAAACAATATCTTTTCCAAATAATGAGTTGAGATACAAGTTTTGTGAAACGTACACCCTAAATTTAAGAATAAAAACCTGTACATTCATTGCACACAATTATTCATTTGAAAAGCACAATAAAAAGGGATGCTATTGTGGGGCAAAATAAATGCTTAAGCTATCAGTTGATATCCAAACTAGCATTTCACTGGAAGTGACAAGACCAATAATGATTTTTTTTAGTTTTTCCCCACTGGAGCAAAAAGACGACTGAAAATTTAAGTTCAATAGCACTTCAGCTTTGTATTAAAAATAATCACACAATATACTACTGTTAAAAAAATAAAGTTTACTGCATCTCAAGTCAGAGGAGAAAAAACACACTCTCTTAAGCCTAAGTTTTGTGGAAGTGAATTTCTTAAATTTCCAAACATAATTCTAATACGCAATACTTTAAAAGTACGTACCATGGCCTGCATACTGCTTGGCACTGTCATTGAGAAGGCTAGGGGAGCTGCTGCTATTTGTCATCCTCTGAAAAAAAAGACAAAATTGTACATGTAAAACAAAGCTATAAAACAGTGAAGGCATTGAGGATGACATTCAGAAAGTTTTAAGAACAGGCTATGAAACCTGTGCTCATTCCCCGCTTAGTAAATACTCTAAGCAGACAGTGATTTGTAGCTGACAAACATTTATAGTAAAATAAAGCAGTTCACACGTGAGGTTGCTACTTGAGATTTCTAACTTGGAAGAATCTACCAAACCTATGGTTCTCTTCCTGTATGTTGTCAAAGTGTTAGATAAGACAATTACTTATCTCCTTTAAGCATTCTTTCATCTTGTACTCCTGGAACAACAACTCCCTTTATTATACGCTATTATAACATGAAACTTTTCCAATGAAAAATATGCAAATTAGTAGAGCATTTAATAGATTCTTTTTAAAAACAAAACCTTTGAGACCTTTCAGCAAAATCACGTGAATCTTGTAAGCCAGCAGGACATCTGAAATCCTCGCAACATTCCTCCTAGGCTCTACCTACTTCTCCTACATTCCTCTTGAGATATAGGCTAGCAATGAACGAGACTAAATGAGGCAGTGCTGCTCTGAGAGCTACCACTATTTTGATAGAGAAGTTTAGAAGTGTCTTCTCTTACTCCTGCTTATTATTTACTTTGACCAGTGTCCCAACAGGAAGAAAAAGTGTGAGAAGAAAAGCAAAGCAAAGTCAGGAAGTGTTCTCCACCACTGAGAGAGCTGACCGGTAATTTGTTAAAATATTCCCTGGCATGCTTTTGGCCCACATCAACAAGGAGTCTCCCAGCCAATTTCTAGGCGCTATTGAGTGGCGAAAAGGTTTGAAATCCCTTCAAATAGACAGTTTGCATGCAGCCTCTGCTTTACCAAGCGAGCGTACACCAGCACAAACAGGCCTTTTTGTGCCAGCTGGCCCTAAGCATCAAGGAAGGTTTCCAGGCATGTTTAATTTAGTAGTCTAGACACAGACTAAGACTCAAAACTCATTGGAGTCGCTCTTTACGCTTACATTTTTCCATGGCCAATCTCAATGTTGGTGGCAAAGGGCAAGAAGCTTACTACATTATACTTCAATGCCACTTCATCTAATTCTTGACCAGTAAGATCAATATTCTGGAGTAAATTTGGTAAGAACAGAGGAGAACCAACAGAAGCTGGTGTGTTATCCCATATGGTAGAACTGTAAACCTACTGCAAGTCAAGTTTCTCAACATTCGCAGCTTTCATACTATTACTGACTTCACCAGAAGCTGCAGCTTTTAATACTCATATCTAAAACAAATAGATTGTGTAAAGTAAGTTCTATGTGGAAAGCAAGTTGTAAATAAATAAATAAATAAATAATAGTCTACAGTAATGAGAAAAGTAACTTAGTAACTTGAATATCAAGATTTCATAAAATTTGGATACCTCAGCAGGTATCGTCAAACATTACCCTCGCAACAACATGCTCAATCCCTCAATGCTTTATTCCCCCATGCATTATTTCCATCACCTGTGCTCCTTTGCTACAGCAAGCGTTCTACAATCACTCAGGCTTCTCTGATACAACTCTTCATTCCATACAAGTACATAGTACTAGATGAAGCAGAACTATAGCACATGCAGATGTCCTAGAACAACGCATAATATCTGTACGTATGTAAATATTATGTAAACCTTCAGCTTTTTCAAGACCTAAATGAGGAAAGCCATTTGCTACACTCTCTTTCCTTATTTGATTTCAGGTGTCTCATGTTCCTAAATACAGTGAACTGACACAATGTACCTCTCACTAAAAGGTTAGCGATCAACAATTAATTCTTTACACAGAGGGGATGCCTCTAGTGAAACAAAGTTCACCTATTTCTACAAAACAAGATTAACACTTTGGGAGACCCATACTAAATTAACAATCTTGTGGAAGTTCAAGAATGTTCCTCCTCTGTCCACTATCATCAAAGTAAGAATAAGAATACATCAAAATAAATAATTTCTGGATTATAGTAGCTTAACTATTCATATGTCATATTATTTCCATTACTTAGTCAGGAAGGGAAGTTAAATAGTTTTTCACAAATATTTGAAAAACAACCCTATAATCTATCCTTTCTTTTTCCACACTGATCCTTATAAAAGAAAGTGCTTTAGAAAGAAATTTCTTAAAGGGCACCTTTCAGTTTTGCACAAAATTGGTCCAGGTGTAGACGAAAATAGTGTAAATGTCTATTGATAACACTCAGATTTTCATAACAATTTTAATTCAAAAGGTCTGTCAGAACAGGAATAAATATGGTATCAATATCTGGGTTGGTACCAAAGACGGTTAAGCATATGGATTAAACCTGGAACCAAGCACTTTTATACCAATATTCTAGTACAGGAGCTAACATTCAATCAACAGACTTGCAATGTGAATAGGTGGCTGCAATGATGAAAATAGTGCTGATATGATCACTAAAAACATATAGTGCGTGCAAGGCAGATTGCAACAGAACACTTTGTTCAGGATTCTGAAAGCAGTGTAAACAAAGCCTATGAACATCAATTGTGCTTTTATAAAATCAAGTCTCATTCAAGGTGCAAACATGTTTTACATGAACCAAGATTCTGAAAAACCAAAGCTTCTCTCACCAATCATGGACAGCTCTTGCTTTAACAACTGCTTGTAAGCTGTACCTCGAATAAAGTTAAAAACCTTCACTTTACTACTCTCATGATTTTTTCATTTTGCTCACTTCTACTACATATGCACAAGCTTCTTACCTTAATATTATTCACAGAAGACCTGCATGAAATCAGTAAAGGATTTTTAAACTGTTTTAATACTAAAATTGCTACCACACCCAAAAGCATTTTGTCTTAATGTAGGTTATTCCTGTATCTGAATTCTGAATTCTATCAAGTCCACCTGAAAATATCTTTAAATAAAAAACAAAAGAAAACCCGAGTACTATATGTTATTGTATATGTTTTCCAGAAGGCAGTTTTGATTTTAAATGATGCTTCTCTTCTAATGGTGCTGAACTATTTCTGTATGAAAAATATTCAATTTCAAGAAGAATGCAATCACAAAAACCTCAAACCCAAAGGATGAAAGCTCCAGAAAGGTAAGAGCAACCATTAACAGGAGAAGAAAATGAACTATTCATTCCTATTAAGCCTGCCAGGCAAGGCAAGCATGCACATATGAGAGCTTCAGACTTGTTTAGCACATCATGACTTTCACCATGTGGAAGTTTATATGTAAAGACAACTTTCCCATAATCAAGCACCACACCAATGTCACTCAGTTCCACATAAACTCATTTGCTTTGCCTGCCTATTGCTATGATTTATTGAGGTTCTTTAAGCACTAGTTAAAATTCAACTAGGCTGACCGGCATACATCCTGCCCCTCTCCCTTTAAAGGGATTAAGAAGTTGTTTCTGTTCACATCTTAAAAGAAAGCTGCTGCAGAACAAAACTGTCACATTCACCCCTGTCCAAGGATTTAACCTGAGGCTTCAGCTTAAAGTTCTTCCACTGTTGAACTTTCCACTAGTAACAAAATACACGCTCTTTAATTTCACAGAAAAATTGAGAAATAAAGTTTTTTCAGAATACTGTGTTAACTCCTGAATATTCAAGAAATTAAGTTACAGGATGGGAATATACTCGTTCAGAAGTTTTTACTCTTCCTTCGAGCACCAGGATTAATCAAAGTAACTCATCTCCACTTAGAAAAAGACAGTGTGAAAAGATGCTGTGTCAAAAATGAAACTTTTGTCAAAGTGAATCATTATCTTACCTAAACATAAGGGAGCCTATTGCACACTAACATTTCCTATTCAGAACCACTGCAACTTAAGGCCTTTTTTAAAAGTATTATTTTCACACAGACTTTAAGGCAACACTGATAGCAGATCACCAGCAGCACTGTAAAAATCATTTACATATTAGGTTCATATTTTAATAATAGTTTTGAGGATTAGATATTTCTCACAGACTCACAGAGAGGTTGTGGTAGGACGAGACTTCTGGAAGCCAACTGGTCCAGCCCTCCTGCTTGAGCAGGGCCACCTACAGCTGGTTGCCTAGGACCATGTCCAGACAGCTTTTGAGTATCTCCAAGGATGGAGACTCCTCCACTTCCCTGGGCAACCTGTGCCAGAGCTAACACTCACAGTGAAAAAGTATTTCCTGGAGGTCAGATGGAACCTCCTGTGTTTTAGTTTGTGCCCATTATCTCTGGTCCTATCACTGGGCACCCCTGAACAGAACCTGACTCCACATTCTTTGCAGCCTCCCTTTCAGATATATGTGCATGGATGACACTCCCAGAGCCTTCTCCCGGTCAAACAGTCCCAGCTCTCAGCCTTTTCTCACAGGAGAGATGCTCCAGTCCCCTCATCATCTTTGTGGTCCTTCACTGGACTCTCTTCAATATGTCCATGTCTCTCATGTACTGAGAAGCCCAACACTCCCGTGTGACTTCACCAGTGCTGAGCAGAAGGAAAGGATCATCTCGATTTCTTAGCAGTGCTTTACTTAATGCAGCCCAGGATGCCATTCATCTTTTCAATACCTCCTTGGTGCAGTATGCTAGGAAGAGAAGTGTTACAAGAAATATTCCTATCTTCTAAGGTTATACACTACTTTGCCTTCACCCTTCAATGTTCAGCAGAGAAACACAAAATTATAGCCACACTTAAGTTTGCTTTGCTTTCATCTCCCTGCACTAAAGTAGATAGTTACAAAATTCTCATCAAGATATAGGATGAATATAGCTTTGTTGTACACAATTAGATCTAATTTTACATCGCTTATGGTACAAGACATATCTTAAGTGAGAATTTTTGCTTTCTTCTCCACCATTTCTCTTCCCCAAAATACCTAAAAGATGGCATTTGTTCCCTCTGTCTCCGTATTCCCCACCATAACCCTGAAAAATATGTACTTTCCTCAGGGTCATTCCTGTGCTAAGTGTGTTATCTCAAAATATTTTGTAGTATGTAACAAGCTATTATTTTCATCTTATTACTGCTCTACTGGAACTGTATTTTAGAATATTACTTTGTAATTTTTAGAATAAAGTTAATTACTCTATAAAAGAAGTGATCCTGGTGTTGTCAGATTCTGTGACCTTTTGCTTTCCTTTCTAAACAATCCAAAACTTGTCTTCAACAGTTAGCATATTTGGCACCATCTACAGCATGTCCCACTCACAACTGTTTGAACTAAAGCAACTGGATTTCTTCAGAAAGCATTATGCAAACAACTGCATAATTTTATATTTAAAATAGCACGAGTGTAGTTCCACTCAGTCTCAACAGTCAAAAATTGAAGACATTTACTAGCTTCTGTGCTATAAGGAAAGTTTTATTACTTGACTCTTGGCAGATGCAGCAATGGGAACAAAGGTCTTTGTGTTTGTTCAGCTGCAAGACTTTGAAGTGAGCATGGTCTCTACTTCTCAGGCTTTTCAAGAATGCTTAGCATACCCATTAGCATGGTAAACGCAAGCAAGACCAATTCTTCTCCATTGCTTGGCTTTGCCAACATTAACACTGAAGACTGTTACCTCCTTTTTTATTTTGATCAGGGTGATGCATTGAAAAGTTGCGATTCCTACTTTCTACATAACCTACCTCTACATAAACCTCATCCCATCAAAATAAGGAAAACTGGATTTCTAGTAAGCAACATGCACCTTCTACTGTTCTACTACTGCTCTTACAACCAAATTGCTCAATTCTAATATGACACTAAAAGCTTTAACATCAAAATACTCCTCTGCCTCATCCTGCTATAATAGCCTTTTAATATCTTAGCATAATACTACTAAAGCTCCTTTCTGCACCACCTGTGTCTTTGATCAAGCCACTGCCACAAGTCAAGGAGCAGCACTAATGCCAGAGGAACACAACTAGTTAGCCAAGTGGAACACAGAGCTACTGAGCAAACAGCCAAGCATCAGAGGCATCCCAGCCAGCCAGCTCCAGCCTCCTCACTGCTGGAAAGCCAAAAGCAATGAGCTGCTTCTTTAACCACACCTCTAACTGTATCTTGGCAGCTGCTTCTATGCCAAAAAGAAAAAGAACAGCTTCAAGGACAGCATGCAGCCTGTGGGCCATGTGTTGAGCAGGCCTGCTCTGTTAGTAGTCAGAGAAGAGAAAACAGAAAATACACACTTTGATAAGATGGAATCCAATACTGCTAATTTAGTATTTAAAAGCACATGCAGGTTCAGGGAAGAAAAGACACATGAAACAAAATTGTATTATGGGAAAATACAAACCAATGAGAACAGGAGATTATTAATCAATAGGAAACTAGTTAGCAACAACAGAAGAGGCCAACGGGGGGCAATAAAAGGTTGGCTAACAGCAAAGTCCTTTGAGATGGGATGAGCAAAAGGATGAGGCAAAGAGATTATTTTTCAGAAAGGAAGAAAAAAAAAGAATTAAAGCCATAGCTACTTCATACCTCTTCTGAATTGTACCACAGATTTTTACTCTTTTCCACTGCAAAGTCAGCACTGCCATTAACTGCATCTTCACCACTAATCTAACCTCAATGAGATGTTCTAGATCTCATAAAATATTCCTCAACACATAAAAATGAAATCTCAGAGCCAGAAGCATCTGTTCTGCAGAAATGCTGACCACTAGTCACCTACATTACTTATGATCAAAGCAGCACATCCCCTCTGCAATTCATCATGATGCAATTCACCTTTACTTTCCTTCCTTTCACTGCTTAACACCATAACACAGGTTATGCACTGCACACAAAAGCATGACAATTGCCGAACTTGGATATAGCTTTGCTCGAGGCAATTTGGCTCTTTTACATATGCATTATGATAACCCAAATATACACAATCACATACTCTTTATAACAAGCCTCAGTTTTACTTGCTGCACGTGGCAAATACATTCTGGAGATTAATTAGGAATAGTCAAGACAACACATCCATGGAATCCCTGATGGTTACGTTGGAAGGCATCTAGGGACTAAAGTATGGACTGCATAAAGATTATCTCATGGTAAAAGAAAACAAGCATTACCCAGAAGAGACTAACTTTGTTAGATTGAGGCCAGTTAAGCAACTTAGAACAAGCTTTCTACAGGTGGTCATGAGCTCCATTCCTCACCTTCCAGCTGTACAGGCTAGGTTCAAAAACTCTGGGGTCGCTAATTTGCCAGCACTGTTGGTTTTTTTTTTTCGTTTAATTGCCATCCTTTTTCTTCCCATGTCTCTATAAAATGCAGACTAATTTCTTCTTTCATAAGGAAAGTATTCCACAAAGTTGGATGCAGTAACTGTAACCTGCACAGGAAAGCACACTGCCAACTAACAGTCTTCATGAGAAGGATGTGAACAGCATGCAAAAGTAAGGCATGGAACTGTACAACGAACACTTAATCGACTATCAAATCGATGCTCATTACACAGGCACCACACATCTTGTGTCCTGAATAAGTCACACTTATAATTTTCCCACTGAAAAAATTAGACAATGTTATGAGGTATACATCTCAATATATAACCTCAAGGCTGCACTGGCAACTAAACTTAATATTTCTTAAGATCAAGCAGTATCTTACTAGTGTTTTTCTAGCAGTGTGTTTATTTGCATGCTTGTGCGATTGCCCTGGTTTAAAAAACAAGCTGAAAAAGGTTCCTTATATTGCATCACTGATGCATACATTTGTGAACTGCACAGATCCACCAGAAATGACTAAGTAACTCACAGATGGAACTGATGTTTTCATCTGCAAAGCAAAACTGAGAGCTAATAAGGTATTTAACAGAAGACTTCTGATGTTTTATCAATAGCAGAACACTAAATTTTCAGTGCCTTTAGTTTGATTCAAGGATCTGAAGAGAAATAGGCACATGGATTTGTTCTCTCCACCCTACTTTGTCCCAGCTTTTCATTATGCCAACTTGTTTCTTTGTCCCAATTTCTGTGTATTTCCAGTCCCCATTTTGTGAGTGTCCCACCAGCATCTTCTCTCAGTTTCAGTCCCTTTGCTCAGCCTTTCCTAGTTCCTTATTCACTTATCTTCAGCTCAGTTTCTCTAAGCCCATAACATGTCTCTCTTCCCTTACACACCCTTCTGCTCCAGTTAACACAGATGCAGCTCTTTTTAATTACATACAGATCCACTTTTATGCTGCTTCAGTCTGAGGTGGAAGAAAAGGAAAGAGGGAAACGAAGCAGATCAGTATTCCTGCTTGGAGTTCAAGCAAGGCCTACATTAGGCCAAAGCTGTAACTGCAAGAATGTATTCAAGCTGGAACATGCCAACGCAGACTACATCTTTGGGGAATTATCTAACATCTAGGAAGTCTCCAGTGGGTCTATACAAACCAGTTTTGCAAAGGTTTAATCAAGTGACAAAATCTGGGCAAATTTTCAGAGAGCAAAAGGTATATCCTTCACACAAACACCAATCTACCAACTTTAAAGTCTCTGTTCCAAACTATAAAATATTAGTATTATTTAAAGTAAAAGTCACTAAGATTTTTCCCTCACCTTGTTCTCCAAAGGGCTGAATGACCTGGAAAAACGCATTCCAATTGGCTAAACTTTGTTAGTATGGACTTAATTTAGAAGCTGACACAATCAAAACAGACAGTGTTACCAGCTTCACCTATGCAAACAAGAACTCTAAATCGCATGATTCAAAGGAAAACAAACTCAATATAAGAATACCTTTTAAACCATGGTTTAATGTCTGTAATCACTTTCTCAATACTGATGAAATCCTTCAAAATAACTTCCTTTAGCCTCCAATGAGTAAAAGGCACATGAATATCTTCTCTTTTCTCAGAGAAACAAAATTCCTTGACTGTAATCTCACAGGCATTAGTATATAAAAATTCTGTGTTCATTCATGTTAGATGCATGCTTAGTCTTTCTAGAATAAACAGTTATAATTTAAATTTGTGTTTAGAAAGACACCAGTGCTGCTGTAGAATGCAGTTTAAGGATACAAAACAATGATTTTGCGCTAAAAGGATAAAATCATATGATCTCAGTGATAACCAAAATTTGTAACTTCCAGCTTCAGTAGTACACTCTGGGATCAGAGGATAAAATTTTTCTTTTTAAATCATACATCATTGTCAATGATAAACATTTCCATAGTTTTGCAATTCTGTTGAATTAGAAAATCCAGCCTTCTTGAAAACATGCAGTAAAAAGAGAAAAGAAAAAAGGGAACACACCTAATTATTTCCCACCTTTTGCTGAGTTATTTTTCAATCCATAATACAGCCACAACTGAGATCAAAGTAAGCTCATAAGGAGAGTTTCCTTGATATAAAAGAAGAGAGTTGTTGTCAGGACTCAGTGCGAACTGTTTGACTTGCACTCTCTTTCATTTTCCAGAAACTGGTTTGTTAAACCTTTGAGTACAGGGAAGACCATCTTCTTTTCAACTTTTAAAAAGCATAACAGTTTGAGGGTGTTATAGTACTTCATGTGTTAATTCAATAGATATTCATTTAGGATTTAAATATGACAACCTTTTGGTGTAAATTTTTTATAACACTACCTACACAATAAATTCCACCTCATGGGAGTTCCTATGCTGACATCTGCAGAACACTGTAAAAACAAAACATTTCAAAATATTTAAATGTGAATTCAACATAACTGAATGCCACCAGAGACTAAGTTTACAAATTCTGAAACTTTTGCCTAGTAATTTACAGGTTTGACAGTTCACATTTTGCTACAGTGACTTCTGATCTTTGAAATATTTCAAAATCTATTTTTTATACATTTAGTAAAAGTCTATCAAAATAAGCTATGAGCATAAAAAGAAATCTAAGAACACATGGTAAAACCCAACACACCAGCTCAGGTAAGTGTCAATAAAAACAGGTTAATTTTAAAGCAATTATATTGTTTCATTTCCCTTTGCAAGATTTAATTGAGTATATACTGTGTATGTCCTACAAGATGACATGTTACAGAAGGCCTCATTTTTCCTGCCTCTTGTATAGTTTTCCCTTCTTTGTGTAAGGCCAGCCAGAATTAAAAAAACACTACACAATCCACTGCTATTACCTGCATCATGGGATACTTTGTTTCAGCGGGACTTCCAAATCCATTTACGCCAATGAAGCTGGTGCTAAAGTAGGAATCTGTGAGACTAGCATCAGCTAATCCACCGCCATCTATTCCAGGAACTAAAAGAAAAAAGAAAAATGTTTCAGAAACAATTTCATTTACCATGTGTTTATTTGCTAATATCTATTTTTGGCAGGAGGAGAATAGGAAAAGGTAGGTAATACTGTATTTCAAACCTATCTTCTCAGGGAAACAACTAAAAACATATCAGTGAACAGAATGAAAAAGAAACTTTATGAAAGAGGTTGCTAAACAACTGCATATGCATCATGAAATTATAGCACAGATGCAGAGAGACAGAAAATTGAAAAGCTTTGACAAAGACAATGAGGAGAAAGAACTTTAGAAGAAAGAACAACAAGGAAAGTAATGATATCAGAAAGAAAATAAATCAATTTTTAAAATGAGAAGGCAAGCTTATTAAAAAAAAAAAAGCCCTATATTCTTGCATAACTATCTTGGAAATATATCTGTCTGGGTGAGTTTTTAACTGGATGTACTGGTTCTTTTAAAGGGTAACACAGAAAATGTACGTTTAAAAATATCTCAAGTCCTTTCAAACAAATCACAGATATTTTACAAGCTTCCTTAAGAGCATAAGACTATTTTCATTATCTCATACTATCTCATAAGTGGCAACAGTTTCATGAAATGTGGCCAAAATAATCTTCTAGACTGAAAGCAAGTGTGAAGATGTAAGAAGAAATTAATCCCTGTCTAGAAATAAGGGCCTTGACATACAAGTACAGCATTTTAACCACAAATAAATGAATTCAATACTATGAAACTACAAAGAACAATAAAACTCACTCATAATTAACACAAAACATTCCAGCAGGCATTACTTTGATTTAAAAAAAAGTTTACAATGATATACAAGCTGCAGTTCAAATTAAGCTTCCGCAAAAACACTCACAGCAAATTATAAAGACACTAATCAGTATGGCCAGGCCACTGCAAACCAACAGGCATGAGTAATCAGTAGCTCCAAGGTAGGAAGGCACACATCCAACTCTAAAGAACATCCTGTACCAAACTATCCAACTTGAACTTCTGGGAGAACTCACAGCCAGCCAGTGACACCCGGAAACAACTTCCTGATCCTAATCCTCAAAGGAAATAAAATGCAACTCTGCAGCAGAGCTAAAGGAATGCAGATTATAACCACTCAAATTTCATCAGAATGGGAATTTTCCCTCCAAAGACTACATAACCTGGTAAGCCATTTCCATGCTGTAGGCACAGGAAACAGCAAAAGAAGTACAGCCAGATGAAATCATAGGAAGGGCTGAAAGAGAAAAATGACTAGCAGCATCCATACAACAAGACAGATGGAAACACTGCCCAGCTGCACTCCCTGAGACCAGAGCTGTATGAACTAGCAGACTAGGGGTAACACCAACAGCACCTCAAATGGAAAGCTATATGTGAGAAAGATCAAGTAAACGGAATACCTCAGTGGCAATACATATCACCTTTGCAAGAGAAAAGGATTCTTAAAAGCATTGCTGTCAAATCTCGAACATTTTCTGTATACTCTGCAGGTTTGAGGGAGACACCTAAGGAACTTTAAAGATGCTAATTACTAATGAATTGCAACATGAGTTTTTCTTTAAAAGTTTTAAAAGATAGCTAAGAGAATAGGAAAATAAAACTCCATCCACTATCCATGCCCTAGATCCTCCTTCATATTTGCAAAGGAGCAGCCACATAGAAACTTCAGAAGTCCTCTTGCTATAGCCCTAAAAAAGAAAAAGCTTTTTGAGTTTGTCTTTTAAACATCTGTCCCTCTTTTGCTTTCACTTAGGAAATTTACATTCAAAAGCCTAAGAAAAGTATTTTATGGTTCAACTATTGTATCAGGGAAAATATTAATGTCTGCAGTAACACCAATTACTGTCTTCATCCTACCTACTACAGTCAGTCCCTAACTCACACTATGAAGGTTAAAATATTAAACACAATCGTTTTCTGGCATCATGAAATATACTAGGACTCATTCATACAAGAAAACAAAAAGATAGCAAATCCATTTTTAATTATGAGTAGTTTCAGTCTAGTTTGTCCATAAATTATTCAGGGTTCACCCTGCTGGTTTTATTTATTTTAAAAATGCATTTCCAATATGGCTTTCTCTGCCTGCATTTCACCCATTAACAAAAACTGTTGCAGTTTTTATGCTACATTTTGACTGTAAAAGACCAAGAAAAACTGTTTAATTTCCAGGAACAACATCATTTCAAGGTATACCATATCATTTCAGCAGAATTATCTGCCATTTCATCTTATACTTCTGTCAGAAACTCCAAATTCTATCCAATTTTTAACAAACTAGCAAGCAACTCCCTCAGATTACATCATCAGCTTTACAAAGCCTTCAGCCTTTGTTGAGGAATTAAGGAACAGCCAACTCTTTCCACCTCTCCCACTGCTCCTCACTACCGTATAGTCAATGTGAGAACCCACATACCTTCATTTCTCTGTTGGACAGATACAGTTAATGCACAGAATACTTAAAACTGGAAAGAGGCAAGTGGAAGCTTTCAGGTTTCACCACACTCAGCAGCAAGGCATCCTCTGCATGAGGAAACCCCAGAGCTGACCTCCAATAATTCAAGACACCTGATACAGCTGCAGTTACCCAAACAAAGCACTGGAGCCAGTGCAGGTAGGCTTGCTAGGGCACAAATACTGCACCAGGTTCTCTGCTCCTGCCCTGGCTGAAGCATCCTCAGCATCAGGCAGCTCAAGCTGCAAGCAGAAGCAGGCTTTGGGCAGCAAGCCCAGAGCTGAGCAAGGCTGAGGATGACACCAAGAATCACAAAGTTGATCTTTAACACTGCTCAAACACTGTTGCCTTTCCACTGCTAGTATTTGCTAAACTAGCCAATCCAAACCACTTAAAGCTGCTCAAAGCTACAATTTAGGCTTTCTGTTGGTACACCAACCTGAGCACTCCAGAAAGCAAAAGCTACTCCAAAACATTTTCTTTTATCTAGCTGTATGAAGATTATCTCTCTCCTGAAGTGGTTTGGCCATGCTGATCAGCCTCTTTGTGGGGTTACCACAAATTGCTGTGCTCCAGAGCTAATCCACCATCATTAACACTGAATTCTACTGGTGTTCCATCTGCTTCACTAACAATAGAAATTTCAGGGTGGCTTTCAGCTATGAGGCTTTCTATTGTTCTCTTTCAAACATTCTGAAAACACACCTCTAGCTAAGGGACCAAGGCCACAAGAAAACACACTCCACAGGAACAATCAAAATAAAACCATCAGAAAGTAAGCTCACTGGACCAGAGGAAAGTTTTCTTGGCAGTAGCTCATATTTGGAACAGCATGCTCTGTGTCTACTGTCTTCAAGAGAAAACTCAGTAGTAGTTTCCTTAAACTAACTTCCCTATAGTAATAAGCAAGAAAATCAAGACCAGCAAAGATATAGCTTACACAGGTATAAAGAAAAAGTTAATTCCTATATTTCCTATAGAACCAAAATAAAAAGTTAATTCCTATATTTCCTATAGAACCAAAAAAGAGTGCTCACTACACACTTCATTTCTGTTCAAAGAAGGGACATTCAGCTGTTACAGTGATGAAAGCTCAGCAAATACCTAAACAGCTAAGGCAGTTTTACTGTATTTGGCACCTGGCCTTCTCCATAAGTAGTAGAAGGCTTTTATCCTCCTTCTGCGAAACATTTGGCAAACCATAAATTCTCACTTGCTTCTGGAAGACCACAGTAGTTCAGAGAATGAAAAAAGGAAAGTGATTTATCATAAGCAATCCATAGGCGACTGGTCTTCAGAAGTGGGCACACTTCACCACATGAGCAGTGTGGTATTAAAAAAAAAAAAAAAAAAAGCCCAAACCGAAAAGTGACAGAAGATCCTAGTCCTTATAAAGTTTTTATACTCATGTGTTTCTTAATTTACATCAGACCCTGCATTCAATTTGTCTGTCCAGATCTTTCCTACATAACAATTGCAATCATGCACTTTCAAACACTCTGCATGTAATGCTATCAGAATGACAAATAGAAAACTACTTCTGAGGTTTATGTCTTTTTTAAAGCCTTGATTATAACTTTAGGTAAGTAAGTTTAGACAATAATTTTAAGAAAGTCTTGAATTGGCTATTTTTGTCAAAGGAACATGCCCTTCCCTTTTGTAACTGTACTATCCATGCATTGAAGTTCACATTTTCAACAGACTCTTCCTTGGAGAGAAGCAGTAACTTCCTTATGTAAGTAGAAAGGTTGACTAGGCAGGTCTGAGAAGAAAAGATGGATGTGCGAGGGAACAACTAGGAATCAATCCAGTGGGGAAAAAAACGCTAACACGTTACATAAGCACATATGTGAAAACAAGAAGAAATTTCTAAATTCCATCAATATTAAAGCCAGAAGTTACATACGCCGGCAATTCTGGAAAGAAATTAAATAAAACATCTTGAGAAATTCAGAAGACATTTTCTACTTTTCATACACACATTAGATAATAATTTTTGCTTGGTGAGTAACACTGCAGCTTAATGTGACAACTGCAATTAAAAATAAATATCTTCTTATATAATTCTTCTCCCACAGAATTTTAGCAGAAAGTAGGCTTCCCGTCAGATGCAGGCACCAAAGAGAAAAAAACATGATAGCTATTTTTGCCTTACTTATTACAAAGACATTTTTCAGGAACAAAGGATTTCATCAGAGCTTAAGTGCTTGAGTACTACTGTGATGAACTCAACACACATGCTTCAACAGAATCAGTGGGTTTCAGTTGGTTTTAGTTTAATGCTCATCCTGTCTAATACTAACACTATCTGAATACTAATACTATGAAAAGATGGCGTTTCCGATATTTTTATTCTAACATTTTACTAACCAGTAAACAAATACTGCAATATCCTATACTGCTTCTTTTAAACTTAATACCAGCACTGACCATCTCAGAAACTGTTTTTAACATTAAAAAAGGATTCTTTACAGTAATGTAATATATTGCCCCAAAAAGAAATGGGCTGAAGTAAGATCACAACAGAGGGTTTTTTATGTATTTTTCAAAACAACAATTTAAAGATTTCTGGATTTATGGATTGAAATAATTCATTTTGCTATTATCAGTGCTTAAAAACCTGTGCTACGATTATTTTTATGCTGGGAAAAAGCTTATACCTAGAAGTAATTTTGATTTAAACTTCTAGCACAATTACAGTGCAGGCACTTTTCATCTCAACACAGCTTGGTAAACTGAAGCATAAGTTCATCGCATACATGTGCATAGAAAGGACAAGGTATTATCTCATGTAGATATAAAGCAGTAAAAACTACAGTGCTGTACTCCAGTGGAATTTTACACAGAGATAGCTATCCTAATATTGAGACAAGAACAGTAAAACTTTTTTTATTTTAAAGTCTATCTATGGCAAGTCGTTTAAGACTTGTGTCCTTTTAGGCTCCTAGAAGCTCTGAGGTGTCAGAGGAGTTTATGCTTGTCCTACTTTGGTTTGTACTGACATGTTTGTATCAGGAAATAATCCAGTGCTTGAGGTGCTAGCCTCACTTGTACACCTCTCAAACAGTTGACAAGCACTATACATACTAGCATGTGCATGTCAGTGTCGCTTTCTCTATGGTGCCACTACTGTTGCAACTTGCTAGGGAAAGTTGATTCTCCAGTATTTTTATGCCTCTCTCATTTAATGCAACGTTTTTCAAATGGAGACTAGGAATCACTGAAATAACGACAACAGACAAAGTGAACGACACCCCCAGGCATGAGAGGCAAAAGGAGAAGCACACGCCTGGGTTAGGATGCCCTGATGGAGAGTGCAGTTGGAGGGCAGACAGCACAAACGAACCAAGCTGGCTGAAAAGCAAAACAGTTTGGGAAATGCTGCCTTATTTACAAACACTCCCACTAGGCGATGAGATATTCATGGGCAAGCAAAGGAAAACAGCAATATTTACCATAATATTAAATGACTGGGCTGTCTTTTGGTTTTGAGGTGGGTTTTTTTAAATTTATCTCACATATCATAGAAACATCTGATAAGGACTGAAAAAAAAGGGTAGGTGCCATCCTTTTGCTCTGTAAAAATCTCAGTACAGATTCTAGAGCAGCAGGACTCCTTATCATGGACCAAGTCCAAAAGCACTGCGATAATACAAATTAAAATTTATACTTTTTCAACAGAGCCATCAGAACTACTCTGTTATCAGAAACAACAATTCAAAGTAATGCAATTACTTAATATCATAGCTTTCGGAGCTTGCTCACTCCAAAAGCTTTCACAATTCCTAATACATTGGATCAAATGATTCAATGAACTGCATCAAATTTTTCAAAGCACACATTTAAGCTTTGTTTTTAATAGCCTACCTGTACCTAAAACTCGGGGGGGCGGGGGGGGGGGTATAAATAGTTGTGTGGAACATGTGCAGATAACCTGAACAGAACATTATGATATTTTTCACAGCAGTGAGGGAGAATACATAAAAGCAAGGAAAGGTCTCCCTGCCAGTTGCATCAGCATTAGACCAAGTGAAGTTGAGGGAGGCTACCCACTGACTACAGGAACTGCATATCACATAACCAGCCTGACAACAACTTGTACAATGCATGTCTCCACTCTCACTTTCATATATCTGTACTTTGTTTCTATTCTCAAATTAAAAAGAAAAAAAGTCAGGAGTAAAAGGAAGCAAATTAAAAAATACAATTAAGTTCTAAGCACAAAATACCTCTGAAGATCAAACAAAACAATCACATAATCGGAACTTAAAATTTTAACTCCTGAAAGACCAATGGAACAAACACACACGTGCGCACACACACATAAAGCATGATCTACTCTTAACTCCAATACACAGTGATTCACTACACCATTTTTCTGGTGGTGTAATACATTACATCTTTACTAGAAAGCAACAGATCAGGAAAACATCAGCCACATCAGCTTACTATCTAAATCCCTCCACTGACCCCCTTTTCATGAGCTGTCTCACAACCAAGATTGTTTTCTGCTTTTGAGGCTCTACGGAAGTGCTTCCGCCTATGTTTATCACCCCATCCTCACTTACCATTTGTCCACTTTTCCCGCAGCAGTCTAAATTTGCTTCTAGGTGGTTCCTTACACATGGAACTCTTTCTGAGCTGGTCCCCAAGGTCACTATTTTCTGGGCATTCAAATCCTTCCTGAAGGCCCACTCCTACAGTGATACCTACAAAAAATCAGTTATCTAGTACCTGCTAGATGGAAACTAATTGGGGATGCTCTGTATCTTAAAAACATTATCAAAACTTCAAATTATTAAGATATAGCATATAGTTTGCTCACATAACATAACTATCCCCCCCACACACTCCTTTTCATTTTTGCTTTTGAAGCAGAAAAAACAATTACAACAGTAACAGTGCTTTCTTTACATTCTTCCAATACCCAACACAGGGTGGGTACTACCAGAAACAAATAATTACCAGTATTCCTCAGGTATCTGTAACTCCTGTGGAATATTTGGACTTTGAATGATTTCCATACAATAAGGAAAAACCCACAAAGCATATAAACAGATACAATCAAAGCCAATTAATATGTAATTTTTTTGTTTCATATGCTAAAACTGCCCTTCAAAATCCCATAAAAATTTGCAGATTGAGAAATGTTTCCTCTCCTCCTTTTTCCTTAGCTCCCCCCAATAATTTTCCTCCCAATTTCATTTCCACATGAAACATGTCAAAGTGAAAAAAAAATACATGTCTATAATTTCCTGATTTCTGGAGCTGACATATGAGACAAAGTGATTAAGTAAAATCAGTAATTTTCATTTTCTCCCACGCATCTCTAACTGGTTATTGTTTTTACTCTTCAATTCTCAATTGTCTCTGTCTCCAAATGTCCCAAATGTCTCTTCAATTCTCAGAATTGTCTTCCTATTTCTTAGAAATATTCAGAGCAAAACAAGATTAAAATTGTATCATTTATCAACTCCCAGAACAGGCATCAGAAAACCTAAAAGGAGAAACATCTCTCTAAAAATAAAACTGAGGTATACAACAACTAATCCAGCATCACTTGCAAAAAGTACAAACAGGTTTGGAAGAAGAATTCTCAACCATACACCTTTACTATAATACCTATTTTCTGCATACAAAGAATCAACACCCAGGGGAAAGTGACCAGTATGTGACATACCACAACTATATTTATAAGTTTGAGATAACTGTCTGTTTCTAAATACTTTAAGCTGTAAATACTGAAATGCTACCAAAAAATAAGAAAAAACCATATTTAGAATAATCCTAACCATTGTTTCATTGCATTAAGAAGTGTAATCCAGCAGATTACCTTTAGTACCTGTTTTGCTGAATAGATTATCTTTCCATTTTTTGTATATCCACCGCTTCATTTTGTTTAAAAAGGAATGGACTCATAAACACTTAAACACCTTTTAAAAAGCATAAAATATACAAATGTATAGGTCTTTCCACTCCAAGCCTAGCATATTTCTGGATTTCACAAAACTGTAATGCTCACTAAGCTAACCACCAAGAGATTGCATACAGAGTTGCCACAGGGGTGGCCACTATCCACTACTGCTATGACTGGCTGCGTAACACGCAAGGGGTGGATTGTGAAAAAAGCCATGTTTTTATTAGGCTAATCCAATGCAATCCAAGCCTTGATGTCCCTTTACACCTTCTCACAGGCTAGCAACAAAGTCTATCCACAAACAGGCTTCCTCAGCACCCGTGGAGAAACACTGATCAAAGCCACTCAGAAAAGTATCATGGGCACCTCGCAGAAACACAGGCCTATATTTCAACTACAGATTTTCTAGGCCTTTGAGAAAGGTCTTATGGTAAAGAACCAGGTGAAAATATCTCAGGAAGAGAGGGTGAGCTGACCTCTGGCATGGGGAATCTCGGGCAGCAGCAGCACTGCTGCCGTGGCCAGCTCCACCACCGGACAGCAGCACCCACTCACCCACCCACCGATGCTGCTGCCGCTGGGTCCCAAGAGCACCTGGAGCTCCTCAGCAAAATGCCTCAGTGGTTTGGTCATATTTACAGGAATCAAAGACAAGATGAAAGAAAGAGTGACTGCTATGTATCTTATACTTTATGGAAAAATGCGTGGTGGAAGTTAAGAAATGTTCAGAGCCATACCTCAGCTTGTATCTATTCATACATGAGGTCTATATGCAAAAGAGTATTACATCTGTTAAACTATCAAAAGCTAACAAACACAATTGCAGTTTCCTGTGCAACTTGTCCAACTTTTTATAGACGTGACACATTTAAATACCGTGATGACATTTTTCTCTAGATCCTGCCTCACACAGCGTCAAGGGACAGCGCCCTAGGAATGAGCCAGCAGCATGCAGCAAAGCAGGCTGACAGTCTGTGTTTTACAGAAGTTGGGAAGTGCCAGAGAGGACAGCGGATACAAGGGAAACTTTTCACACTGTTATGCTCCCTACCCATCCTGCCTTGGACTGTTCCTTAAAAATCTTACTAATCAATCCTATCTGTTTACCTAAATGATGAGTGACAGTCATTTCCCCACCTCTGCCCCCTGTAGAGACTTCTCAGATTTGGTACTACTCCACTGCTCGTCGCTGGGCTGACACATGGGACATAGGTCTATTAGAAAAGCAGCGTGTGCAGATTTTAGCAGCTAACAAATCTAGAGAAAACTTTCTTCTATTTTTTTCTTTACCCTTTTTTTGTTACAGAGGTCCTACACGAAAAGGATTTTTTTTTCTTTTTTTTCAAATCAAACTTTAGACAGGTAATACCAACTGTGTTTCCTATTTTGTAGACAGTCAGCTGGCCACCTTACGTATGGCAGGTGAACCACACAGAAGGCTGAGCACTCACAGCTCTGGGGGGAGAAGTAGGAATGGTGCTTTAAACACATGTGCTCCAAATGTTAAGTAGTTTGGGGGTGGGGGGCAGCAGTGCTAGCTTCTGAGAGCAGGCAGAGCTCATTGGCATGGTCAGTCTCATTTCCCAAGATCATAAAAAGCCACACAATAAGGCCAAAGCCACATTTAGCCCACTACCTCATCTTTGACACTGAACGGCAGTGGATATGTTGACAAGAGCATAAGCACGAGGCAAGGATAAAGCAGGATTTCCCCAGCAGGCTCTCAGCCATATGTAGGGGAAGATGAGTCTGATTCAGAGATGATTTTTTCTCATTTAATAATCTCATGCAGAGTTTTCTTCCAAGAATATTGGATCACTTCTGGAATCCCTGCCAGATGTTAGTATCCAAAATATCTATGGCACAGAATAAACTTCCTGGTAAGCTCTGAGGATGTAACCTGCTCATTCCACTTCATACTCTCATACTGAAATACTTCTGCACTGGAATATTCCTTGTATTTTCATCGTTCATCTTCTCCTTATCACCCAATGTCGTGAAAATAAGTCGCTATTTGGTGAGCTTTTGCGATTACCACAGAAAAACCTATAAGTAAATTAATAATCCTGTACTCAAAGCAGGATTAGAGTAGCACGCATGTTAGAGTAAGGCACTGACCCACTTTAAACAATAAATAGGACTACACAGTTAATTACTCAATGAGCATTATCTGCTTCTGTTCACTGAATGAGGCTGGGGTCCAGTCAGGAAGACATAAGAGAAGGTGACATCCACAGCCACATAACTGAAGACTACCAAATACTTTTGAATTAGGGAAAACAGTCAGTGAGATTGTACAGGTGGGTGACTTTCAGTAATTCCCAACTTCATGTTCTTTACCTCAGAACTTTATTATTTGATACAACTTTGTGTATTACTGCCTTCATTCACAGAAATAAAACTTACATTCCACCCACTTGGAAATCATACTGTTAACACTATGGGTCATCAATAAGGTAAGGATTTTAGGTATTAGCTTGTCGGTATCTATTCAATCAACTCCAGATTTTGAACAACTATTACCTTATATGTTTCACAAATGTACACTAAAACAAGGAAGCTTAGAAGTGAGACTGGGCCCTTTCCCTGGCTCTTTAACTCCTCTCTCCTTCCTTGCCTTGCTCTTTATTCCTCGTCTCCTTCCTGTAAGATCTTCTACCAGACCAAGCTTTTGCCTCCTATAACTTCATATGAGGTGGGTTTCCCAGTACATAATCACTGATAACACTGGAGTGGGTTTGTCCATTCTTGGTGCCCTCACTCCTCACAATGAGTGGTATTACAGACAGCTATACATAGTTTCAAACCTTGACACATCCCAAGAGAAGCAAGTTTTTCAAATAATTTAACTGCTCAGCAGTATCAACCTCTGAGCACACACAAATTCTGAGGGTTTTTTCGTAGATTTAGGGCTTGAGCAAATTCTGAATCTCTTTCTTACACGAACAGCCCTAATATAGGAGGTTTTACACCCAAGCCAAACTATGCACCTTCTTCCCAAGACTGAATCACCTTAGTTTATATAGATTTTAATGATTTCCTTTTGCACAAGGAAAAAAATGTGTATTTTGTACCTAATTCTGTCCAAAAGAAAAATATCAAAGGTCAACTTATCACTACTGAATCTCTCCAAGATGTATCTACCTGTAAAGAAAAAAAAAAATAAATGCCAAGACTTCAGCGTGAACAACTGAAGTTTAACAAAATCTGGAAATAGTGTCTTTTACTAGAAAGTATTAAGCAATTTTATAGGCTCCTCCTGGAAGAGTAGACATGACAGTGCTGTGTTAATGTAAGACACTGACAAGCTACCAACTACAGAGATAATACTGCTCAGTGGCACAAGCTCACCACACCTAGCAAGACAGCAGTTCCTGAAACATGCATCAAGCACTAAAAAGCTATATACAGGATGTTCAGCATGGTTGCATCTTAATTTCAGAAAAAATATGGTTGTGACCATTTAGTAGTTGAGTCATTTAACGTAAACGAATGCCAGGTTTATGACAGAAATCAATAATGCAACCAAGCTTAAAATACTCATTTAAAGGGGTATGACTTTCCTGAAGGAGCATCTTTTCCTAGCTGTCAAGTGATGTTTTACCTACAAACAGAATAATTATTAAATATCAGTTTGCTGCAAACACCATCTAACTATGGGACCACACATTAGGAAGATGCATACTGGACCAGGAACAGCAATGCCACTCTGCATGGTATGTGGGCAGTGTGAACTCAGTGTGAACTCTCACCATTTGGGAAGGGGCTGTGTATGAAGGCTGAAGAAGCCTTGAGAAAAAAATTCAGAAGCAATTTCTGCTCACAGTTGCAGATAATGTAGATACGGTTGTATATATATTTTTTTTCTAATGTAATATCTCAGCTGATACATCGAAAACTTCCAAGAGCTGAAACAGCATAGGTTGTTTGGCGGAGCCCATCCAAGGGCACTACTCCGGAGAGCGCTACCACCCTCCTCCCAGCCTGACTTTGGGCAGGGAGGGCCAGAGACCCCGCACCAAGCCCGACGCTGAAGTGACCCACGGGGGTGACCCCCAAAGCCAGCCGGGGGGAGCCGCTTTCCCACACGCACCTGCCTGATCCTTCCCACCGGTACCGGCCGGGTCGCCGCTACGCGCCTCGGGGCGGCCGGCGCGGCGCAGCCCCGCCCCGCCCGGGACCGCCCCGGCGCCCAGCACCGGCCGAACCCGAGGGCAAGGCAGCGGGGCGGGGAGGCGAGCAGGGCGGCCCGGGGACCCCCGCCGCCACCATGGCTGTTATTTGTTTCCGGTAGCACCACAGCGTGTCGGGGAGCAGGAACAACGCGCCGCCCCCCTTCCCCGCCGCCCCCCCTCCCGGCGGCACCCCCCGCCCCACCCCACCCCACCCACCCCCGGGCCGCCCCGCCGCACTCACTCGCCAGCCGCGGGCCATCCAGCCCCCCGCCGCCGCCGCCGCCGCCGCCACCGCCGCCTCCCGCCCCCAGCTCGGCTTTCTTAGGCCCCACCACCGCCGCCGCCGGGCCCGGGCTGGCCCCGTGCGGCGGGTAGCCAGGCCCGGCGGCGGCGGCCGGGGGGATGCCGAGCGGGAGCCCGCCGAGGGGGGCGGCGGGCCCCGGGCCGCCGGGGGCGGCGCCCGGCTCCTCATGCAGGAACTGGCACTCCTCGCCGTAGAAGCAGGTCTTGTCCTTGGCGTAGTAACGGCAGAACTTCAGCTTCACGGCGCCGCCGCCGCCACAGCCGGCCCCCGCCCCGCCGGCCGCCGGCCCCGCCACGCCAACCCCCGCCGCCGGCGGCGGCGGCCCCACCACCGGCGACGGCGACGAGCAGGGCAGGCCGCTGCTGTTCATGGCAACCGCCCCGCCGCCGCCGCCGGGGTCGGCACCATGGGGAAGGAGGGCGGGAGGGAGGGGGCGGGGAGGGGGAAGGGGCGCGGGAACCGCCGTCACCCCGGGCTCCGGCTCCGGAAGGGGGAGGAGGGGGCGACTCCGCGCCTCTTAAAGGGGCCGCGCGGCCCGCGGCGGGGGCGGCGGCGCCTCCTCAGTGGTCCCGGCGCTCGGGGTTGTTTATGCCATTTTCCTCTTCCTGAGCGGCCGCCCGGGCGCGCCTGCGCCGGCGCGGGGCACGCTGGGTAGCGCCGCCGCGGCCGGCGGAGCCGAGCCGGGCCGGGCCGGGCCGGGCGGGCCGCTGGCTGAGGAGGGGGTGTCGGCTGCCGCGGGCGGGAGCGCTCGGAAGAGGGGCTGGCGGAGGAGCCGCGGATCTCTCGGGCAGCCAAGCGCAGTGTCCGGCGGGGCGAGGGAGGCCGGGGGCCGGCGCGGAGCGACCGGGCGGTGCAGCCGGCGGCGCTGGGGCGGCGCGGGCGGGCGTTAACCGTCCCGCGCGGCGGCAGCGGCCCTCGGGTGAGCCGCGGTCTGCAGCCGTTAACGGCCGCTTCAGAGGGGCAGCGGCAGGCGCAGGTGGACCCCGCCTCGCGCGGCAGCGCTCGGGCCGGGACGAGGCGGGGTCCGAGCCCGGGGTCGCCCGGCTCCCGCGCTGTCTGTCCGCACGGTTCTTTTGCCTTCCCCCTCGAGGGGCGGAGGCCAAGGTACCGGCGGTCCCAGCAGAACCTCAGTCCGATTTCCCCTCCAAAGGCCGTGCACCTCTCTCCTGCTGAAAAACACAGGGCAGCCCGTGCGCTTTTCCCTGCCAGGTGGCATATCGGGAATGCCGCCCGAGGGATTCCCCCTCTCCAGGAGTCGAATCGATGGGCTGGCTGTTTTTGAGGAGATGTTTGATGTGTTCCCCTGAGCGTGGAGAACTTTGTTACGTGAATTTTCAATGATTCACTTGCAAAGCTGCTCAAGACTTACTTTTATTTTTCCTCAGTCAAACTGTTGGCATAGCTTGTGGTGCAATTGCTGACACGATGCGTATGTATAATGGCAAAGCCCTTATGTGAAGCGCACTTGAAATTATTTTGGTAAGAAAAGTATTAACTGTAGAAGTAAGATTGCTTTTTGTCCATTGTAGTCTTCTCTCATTAAAAACAAAAAGCAAATCAGGTCCTGCCTCCAAGCTGCTTTGACAGTTTGCACAAAAAAGAAACTTAAAAAAGTGATGTGACCTTTTAAAAGTCACATTAGAACAAATCAAAATCTTTCTCAGATAAAGGCTTTAAAAACATGAAGAACTAAGTGTGCCTTAAGCTGAAACCTCAAGATGGACATTTTTGTAGTCAGAAGCATGGCTTCTCCAAACTTACAAATTAGCCTGAGGAAAAAAATGTGGTTGCTCTGCAGAAAAAGGCTTGACAAAAAAACAGAGAAGGGCAAGGCTATGAGAGTCAGGGCTCCAGTTCTAGCCTGGTATGCCAAGAAAACAAGATGAGGGTATCATTTGTGTTGTTGCCCCACAATTTTCAGCTTTTTGCTTCCTTTCAACTGTATGGCAGAGAGCTCAAAACTTCCGTGTTCTTGCAAGTTTAGAAAAAGAGTCAAAAGGATGGAAAGACCCTGTTGGTTTCTATGTGAAAATAATCTGGGTAGGAGCTCAGACAAACTGCAACAGATTCCACAGAGAAGAGGATTCTCATAAACACCTCAACCATGGGAAATGTTTCAGCCCCAACTTGTGCCTTCTCAGACAACCAAAATCAGTTTGCTTTAATACACAGATCAGAGGCAGTTTGAGCTGCTTTAGCTGAGGTGCCCACAGCACTACTTAGTTGTGTTTCACACAGCCCCTGGCATTAGTGTTATGCCTCTGAGGAGTGAAACCAAAGGCTTCCTTGCACTGTGAGCTGTTGCAGCTATACACAAGCGCCCATGGGTGACACTTCCCTCAGCTGCTGCAATGGGGAAAGGGAGACCCTTGGAGCACATTGTTTTCTCTATCTTATTCAAGTCCTGGGAAGGTGCCAGCACAGGGCAGAGGTCTTGGCGAATGGGGCCTTTGGGGTGCATGGATTCAGAGAGGGGAGTGGAAGGTGGAAAGTGCTGTGCTGAGGTAATACCAGGCATGAGGGAAGAGGAACCCAATATCACCTGCTTAAGCCCTGTTACCAGCAGTCTGTTTACCACCCCTTATTCCAGGGTTGATGTCCCCTGGAAAAATGTGCCTTCCTGTCCAGAAAGATCAGACTGAGTGGACAAGTTATACATGCATGTGAGGAGGTTGGAAGGGGCTGCAGAATGATGTTAATGAAGGGAGCATAAAAATCTCAGCTTTCCCAAGCCCTGTGGATCTTTTATCCAGCTTTAGTACTGTGGATTTAATGGTATCAAGTTATCTTACAAGAGATTTCATGACACATAGGGAAATACCTTCTCTGGGTAAACTGGTTGAACATGAAATGAATTCTTCCAAGCAAAGACTTCAATTGTGTAACCACTCCCATTGCTGAAGTGTATTCTAACCTGTGTTTTCAACCTTGTGAATCTGCTTTTCCCACAGCTCTTTTGCTGATCCGTGCATATGTCTAATGTTACATACACACTGTGAGGTTAGGAACAAGGACACAAATGGGCTTGTGTATACAAGACCCACATTTTTTGTCTCTGCATGCTGTAGCTCAGGTTGAAAACATTCCCACTGGATGCGGGAAGAGCTGAGATAGAGGACTGGGCAGTAGATCCTGCCAGCCAGAGTGCCCAGATAGCAACGAGATGTGTGGTACAGTGCCAAGGGTGTTGGGTTCTCCCTCACCAAAGTCAGTATAAGTGCTGTCCCTGAGCCACTGAGCATCAAACCGGCTTGGAAGGGCCCCTTGTCTTTTCTACATTCTCTTGGCCAGCAGAGCAGAGCTGATAATGGAAAAAGGCTCAAGATGCCATGAGCATCTCTGTGGCTCTGAAAAACTCACTTCTCCTGTCTTCAGTTCTGTTAACTATATATAAGGACTTGGCCTCAAGGCTGACCTGCAGCTACAGAGTGTCCATATGGGAGCCTGACACTTTCTCATTAATCATAACCATGTTATCCTCTCCAGAATTTTATTTTTATTGCCTGTTCCTGCTGGTCAGCCAGAGCGCTGAGGAATCCTGCTGGCCATTCACTGTCTGCTTGAACTTGCTCCACTGCCTTGTGCAGTGCACAGAGATTTAATGGGCATTCCTGAAAAGTAGTGATTGATGATGTTATCATTTTTTTCACAAAACTGGGTCCCCTGTTAATTGATGCTGGCAACTATATGGAGAGGACTGCCGTTCCTCTCCAGGGCACATACCCAGATTCACTTTGCATGAAATCCAGGGAGCAAGACAAAGAAGAAACAGATCGATACCCCTGGGTCTTGTCCCACTTTGTAGTTAAGTCATATCTGTGGTGTGCTTTTTGACCCAGAAATGGGGAAATACTGTATGCATGCATGCAGCCATAGCCAAGTGACAGAGTTTTTCTGAGGTCTGACAGAAAGGCAGAACCAAACATGAGATGAAAAATAAGGGGGGGGCGCAAGAAATCCTTAGGAAGGAAAGCTCTCCTAAGAGCTTTTTTCTCCAGCCAAATCAGGTTGCAAGTGCCAAATAGCTCTCCCCTAATATTTGAACCAGTGTTGAGAAAGCCATGTCTGCTATTGAGTGACAGTTTCTCTTTGTGTCAACCCAAAATTAATATGTTTAGTAAATCATGTGGAAACAGATCCTGAAGTGCAGGCTGGCATCAGATAATGCAAATGAATAACAATACTTTTTGAGGGATAGAGTTATTGTAGTTGTGATTTTTTTAAGGCATAGGCAAGACAAGTTTTGTAGGTAGAAATCTTGTTAAACCAACCAAGTAGTTGGAAAAAATAATGTCTGAACACTGTTTTTTTCAACAGTAACAGTTTGTCTATTAAAAGATAGTATCTCTACTTACAAAACTGGCCTTGCTTAATATTATTGAAACTGATCAAAGGGAAGACTTCTAAAAAAAAGTTTTCACATCATCTGAATTTAACTTTTAAATTCTATCATTATAGTATATCATTAAGAAAAAAAGTTAGCAAGATTTGCAAAAATATAAACATGATCAGAATCCACAGTAATATTAAACAAGAATTTAGCATTTGTTTGTCTATTTTTGGAAGGAAGAGTAATAAAGCTCGATAGTTTAGGATATAGAACAGCTGTTGGCTGAAGCCTAAGGAAAATTGCCACTCTTGAGGAGATTATTCCATAAAATTAGGGTTCTTTTAATCTTCCTTTGAAGTCTTTGAGAATGACTGATATGGCATTTGGGACACTGGATTGAATGGCCCAACCTGCTCTAGTAATATGGGTCCCTGACTAGGGGGTTGTCCTTACTAACAGTATCTGGAAGAAACCAAATGTTGCTCCTAACCAGACTCCCATTCACATGCAAAAAGAAATTCATTCCGACTTGGTGAAGTTTTGAATTCAAATCAAGTAGCAAGTCAGGAGTTGACCCTGAAGTGTTCCTGCTAACACCTACATTAATAATGTATGCTAACACCTATGTTAATAATGTATGGGGGGGAGGTCTAGCCCTAGGCTATAGTTCATATTAGTACAAGCACTAAAATATAAGTCTAGTTTCACTGTGCTGGTGGTTCAGTCATATGGTTTAGCTAGAGAGTTTCTTACCATGTGGCTACTCCCACTGGAGCTGGCTTTAACTGTTGCAGTGAAGGCCAACCACGATGTGACATAACTTGAATAAAATACTTGGTAACTGAAGCCATTTTCCTCTGTGGGAAAAAACCTATTACTCAGAAGAATGCTTTACTGTCATATACATGTGTATGACACATTCTTTGAACCCTCTCCAACCACAGTCCAGCATCCTTAGCAATAAGTTAATATGCCAGATTTTATATATTTATTTTGGCTTCATCCAATAGATATGAACTGTCCTAGCTGATGGCATCTTTCACAGATGTTTTTACACTCAAAACATCACAGACTTCTGATACCAGATCAGCTGAATCACTGGCAACAGGTTGTCATACTTACAGTCAAGAAAGTTAATGTTAGTTTTTCCTTGTCTGAACCACAAAAAGCCAAAATATCTTCAATTAAATCACAGCAGCTTCCAGTACTGAATGCATCAGGTGGAAGAGAAAACAAAGCACTTTGCTCACTTACCAATTTTAAATCAAAGGACAAGCATCCACTCTTTTAGTATATATGTAAGTGTTCTGACAAGTCATTGACATGCCACCTGACTGCCCATGAGCAGCAAGTGACTGGGGTAGATATCCGGTAGTTCCAGAACAGAAGCACAAACTGTCTGCACGCTGATTTCTGAGGGCAAAACTTGTATGTAGGTGTGGTGTTGAAAGGGATACAAGAAAATACAAGACAGACATGGACTTACTGGCGTGAGTCCAGTGAAGAACCATGAAGATGGTAAGGGACTGGGGGTATCTGACATACAAGGAGAGAGTGTGAGGTCCTGGAGTGTTCAGCCTGGAGAAGATAAGGCTTGAGGGGATCTTGTCAATGTGTATAAATATCTGTTGGAGGAGCCAGACTCCTTTCTGTGATATACAGTGACAGGACCAGAGGCAATGGGCACAAACTGAAACACAGGAGGTTCCCTCTGAAGTATGAGGAAACAATTTTACTGTGAGGGTGGTTGAGCACTCCATAGATTGCCTGGAGAAGTTGTGGTCTCTCCATCCTTGGCGATATTTAAAATCCTACTGGATGTGGTCAGGGGCAACCTGTGCTAGCTGATCATGCTTTGAGCACAGGGTTGGAACAAGCGATCTCCAGAGGTGTCTTCCAACCTCATCCATACTGGGACTGTGTAGCAGCGAGGGCTGTGGAAAAAAAAGGCAACCCGCCAGCCAGGAAAGCTTGTTGCCAACATGGCCTTTCCCTGTTCGCAATGATTTCTCTAATGCTTGAGGAATCCTACCCTTTATTTCCTGGTTTTTGCATCCTTGCAAAAATATGTACCTTCCTAGTTTTCATATCATTTCAGCTCCTTCCTTTGCACTGCATCACATACAAACTTCTCTTCAGCACCAGAGTACAATGCTATTGCCTCAATGTGGATTTTTAAGGCAGTTTTGTGAGACGTCATGTGCTCATCTTTGCTAACAGTGCTGGCCTCAGTGCTATTTCCCCCCATTGCCTTTGGGACATTTTCTATGCTTCTTTTACCTATGATATATCTGTTTAGTTCGGGTCCATCTACATTTTTATTTAACCTGTAATATAAAAGAAGTTATTTGCCATTTATCAATAAAAAATAAAAAAAATCTAGGTATCATCTGTCAGGTTTCTGAGAACACCTTACTAACATGGAATTTATTTGTTTAGGGATTCTTTTTATTCAGGTTCCATACAATTGCAGAATGGATGTTTAGTCCCTATCAAGTAAAAATATAATAGTGAATGAATAATAAAAATCCCCCAGCATATCCTGGGGGATATGATCCAGCTTATTCCTTAGAACTGGATCCACTTTCCCCGAGGGCTGCTATGCACAGCTGTGGAAGCTGGGGAGATCTGCCTGCCCCTTGGCAGTGTCCTGTCCTGATATAAACCCGGGGGCCTTGCTGCAGAAAGCAACTTCAACCATGGGCAAGCTAGTCTGACCCTTTACACACCAGTGACCAGGAGGCAATGAGGAGGCAGATCCTGGAGTGCTACACTCGGAGGGAGGCAGCAAGTGGGGACAGGCTGAGGGCAGATGAACAGTGTCCCTAGAGGCTCGCATCTGAGGGCAAACCTGGAAGCCTTTATTTTTATCCTCTAGACAAGTCATCTGCAAAACGGCTTCAGAGCAGCTGTTGCTCAGTTTGAACCTTCCTGCAGACAGTGCTAGTTCCCTGTTCCCCCTTGAGTAAACACAACCCCGCACTGCAAACCCGCTCCCCATCTGGGTGGCAGCCCCCTGTCTCTCAGAGGTGACCACAGCAGGTACTCTGTCATCAGAAGATCAAGCGCTCACCCAGCAAAGGAAATCGCCCTCGGCCCGCGACAACAGATGTGTCAGGGTATTCCCATGGCGTCGCGCAAACTTCATTTGGATTTTTTTTTTTTTGAGCTCTCTAGCTTGGCAGTGCCACTTGCTGTTCCCCTCATCGATACTCAGAGAAATTATGCAGACTGCCAGTGTGTGAAAGCAGAAACTATAACTGCTTCGAAAATAAGAACTGAGGTGAGACAGCAAAAAGTCAGCTGCACCAAATTTACCCTAGAAAATATGTTTTTGTAGAAGTGTGAGTGAAGGGCTAAAGAACCAGGAGAGGACTGAGCAGCTGGAGCAAAGGCAGCTGCCTGGCTTGGCAGAGGCATCCTCTGACAGAAGGAAGACGCTCCCCGACCCCCAGAGAGGCCCTCTTCTCCCCGTTTCCTTCAGGGTCAGGCCTCGGGCCGTCACTTTTGAAGAAGTGGTTTCACTGTGGGCAGTGACGTGCACCCTTAAGGCAACCACCTGCACAGCTCGGTTTCACTCGCGGGGCTGGGGGACTGCAGGGCATCGCGAGCCATGGCAGCGGGCTGGCCCTGCGGCCGATCCACTGGAAGGCCATTTCAGCTAGCAGGTAAGGCCATCTTGTGCCACTCCTCAGATCCTTTTCTCTCCATTTCCCGTCTCTCACTGCTTATCTTCGCATCTTTCCTATTTTTTCTCCTTTGACGTCTTATCCATTCATTTTCTCCCACATCTTTTATTTTCTGTCATACCTTTCTTCTCTCTTCTGGGGATGCTCTTCTCCCTCCCATTGTCCTCATCTGTCCCAGCCCAGCTCGGCTTTTGTTCTCACTGCACCTGACACATGCTCAGGGCAAAAAGTATATAAATATACTGATTTTTTGTTTTGGGGTTTTTTTCTGATGTAAATGTGTTTCCTGGTGTTAATGCTAGCTTGACCCAATCAGTTTAAACAATCTGTCTGCAGCTTCCCAGGTAAATAATTTGTTGTTGTTGTTGTTGTTCAATGATCTAAATAGAAGAAGCATGATATTAACATCTAGAAAGTGCATTTGTTTTGATACAGTGAAGAGTTTTGGATTTTAAAGCTTGATTTCCTCTACTGAAAATCATCCCAACATTTAACTGCTAAGAGAAAAAGAAATAACATTTACTTCCATCTCAAATGCCCCAAACTATTTTTCTCTAGCTCTAAAATAAATGGCTTGCTCCTATCAAACATGATCTTGCCCAATCAAAATCCAGACCTGAAACAATAAGAGTGGGTTTTTTTCTGCTTGACACAGTTCTGATGTACGCCTGGGAAAGTTATTTAACAATCTGCGGTCCATTTTCAGCTCCATATACAGGGATAATAATATTTACTTCAAAGAGCAATAGTTAGATATTATTCATTCATGGTTGAAAGTCTACATGAGCTATTTGAAGAGAAGGTGGAGTAAAAATGAAAATGAGTATTTTATGATCTCCTGCTTTGCATGACTGCTGATAATACTACTAAGCAAACCCTGTCAAAGAGGGATTTCTGTGTTTTCTTCTTGACTCAGCTTTGCTAGTCTTGCAGGCTGCATAACAAAGTAAATAAAAATTGTTAGCATCTGGGATGTGACGATGCCCAAAGGCCCCTGTGAGGGATAGACTTCAGTGCAGCTCAGAGACAGTTCTGCAGAGAGAGAGCAAAAGGTGTGAGAGCCCCAAGGTGTCATCATCCTCCAGGAGGACTGGTGTTCTTTCTGTTGAGATATTATTTAGTCAGGATGAGGTATGTGGGGAGGCAGTGTTATTTCCTGTAAGGCTAGCTGTTATAGGGTAAAAAAGCAAATGCTTTTTGGACATAAAAACAGGCTAGGAGTTGAAGGATCAGAGGCACAGCTGACAGCAGAAATCCTGAGAACTTCTAGCTCCATACATCTCTCTGTAGCATATCACTCTTTAAAAGCAATTTTGATGTAAAAAAATGTTAAGTATTTAATTAATTATATGTAATTTATTAAAAATGCATATGTTCCCTTTAAGAATATATCTATTGTCTAGAGATAAGATCTAGTAATAAATTGCGCAGGTGGCAGACGGTATCATTATGATGAGCCAGAATCGTCAGAAACTGCAACAGTTAACCAGCAAAGAAAAAGAAAACTAAACTATAATAGCACCTAGAGGAGAATCTCCACAATATCTGTAGACTTAAGACACCAGGTCTGTCTTTAAATTATAGACCTCGAACTGCAAAAGCTGCAGGAAAGAAAAAGTATCTTGCCCATGTTATGTGCTGGAAATAAATGGTCCCCATCAACAAGGAATGTAATCCCAAGAACTTTAAAAAACAACACATACAACACAATATATATGTAAATACAGCTATATACATTAGAAGTCCTATTCCAGTTCCTCATCTTCTTAACTTTTTCTGGTCATCCCAAGCAAGAGCTTGTGGTTAAAGAGAATGTTATCTATCATACAATTAGCCTTGCATTAGTGAATGAGGTGGGAGGGTGGATGAGGCCTGGGAACTGAGGCAGTATCGTAGAATCATAGAATCACAGAATCACAGAATGGTTTGGGTTGGAAGGGACCTTCAAGATCATCTAGTTCCACCCCCCTGCCATGGGCAGGGACACCTTCCACTAGACCAGGTTGCTCAAAGCCCCGTCCAACCTGGCCTTGAACACTGCCAGGGAGGGGGCAGCCACAGCTTCTCTGGGCAACCTGTGCCAGTGCTTCACTATCCTCATAGTGAATAATTTCTTCCTTATATCTAATGTAAATCTACCCTCTTTCAGTTTAGTCATTACTCCTTGTCTTATCACTACATACCCTTGTATGTAGTAGTTTTATGTTTTACAAAATGGAAAATTTTGTGATGAACAGAGACTTTCAGTGACCTTTTTCATCAGGGGAAGTTTTCCATTAACAACGGCTCTTGCTCCCCTTTGTTTTTGTTGCTCCCTTTCCTAAGAGCTGTTCACGAGATTAACCGCAGTTTCAGGCACCTGAGAGAAATGAATCTGTGAGATGCTGACTGAGATCTCCCTATGGCTGGCAAATGAGAGGAAATTTTATATGAGCAAGGACTGCAAACTCAGGCCCTAATGAGCTCTGGATTAAATTATGGTGTGTCTGATTGCACAAAAACTATAGGACAATACTGTTGAAAAACCCTTCCCAGAACACACAGGTGTCTATTACATTCCTGTGTTGGAGACCAGGAAAATATGAGATGGACCAGCTCATTTCTTCTTTTTAAGGAGAACAACAGAAATGCTTGGGACACAGCCACCTGCAGGATCTGTCCATATCCCAGGAATACACCAATTTCTCTCCAACAAACCAGCTGACAAACATTCCAGAGCAAGTTTAGGCACCAAGCCCTGCCACTGGCAGGAAAGTGAAATCAATGAGCACCCTAGGGGGAATCAAGTTTGATCCTGACTACAGGCTCTTTCCCAAAACATGCAAAAACCTGGGTGCAAGCCGGCTGTGAATACAGAATAAGGCCAGTACATGGTCATATTCAGGGAAATAGTCATTCTCAGCAGAACATACTTTCATGGTCATCCATCACCATGTATTTCATGGATCAGAAGATAAGGTATCACTTCTGAAGTGGAGATTCCTGAAGGGGAAAGGATTGTGCTGGTAAAGGGTTATTTTCCAATGGAACTAAATGCAACTTAAAAGTGCGGGTGTTTTGTTTCTTTTGAGGTTTGGCCCCATTTGCTTTTCCCCCCTTTTCTCCAGAAAATTCCTCAGGTTACCCATATTTCAAGCTACTGAGAAGCTGGAAGATTCCCAGAGTCCAGTCTGACTGCCAGGGCCACCTCCACATCTCTGCCCAGCAATGAGTGGGTGCATGCTGCTGTGACTGCTCAGCAGAGGCAGGTTTGTCAGTGAAGCAGAGCTGTGGGCATCCTATCCTTCTGCAGCATCCCCTTCAAGACCCTTCCTATAATGACCCCAGAATAATACAGCACAGAGCACCTCTTGTTCACAGGTTTCTGAAAATGTAGCTTTCAAAAGACCTGAAACTTCATGGCATAAACTCATCCATGTTTCAGGTTCTGCTCTGTTAGCTGAGAAAATGTTTTTGTTCATTAGGTTGAGTTAGGTTTTCTGAAAATCTTCACAGAGATGTTTGCTGCAAAAGGCAGGGATGAAAAGGTCCAGCAAACAGCAGTGGAAATTAAACTGGAGAGTAAAACAGAGCCAAAATGTCGAAGAGCAGGAGTGGATGACCAATGAAGGCGAAAAGCAATTTTGTTTTTTAATAGTAACACTAGAAAAGGGCAAGGACTGTTTAATCCCAGTGATCACACACTTTTAAAAGGAAAATAGGGACCAAAAAGTCAGTCCAGAGACAACAAGCAGCAGCATTTCTCCAATGGGCAGGAAGACCTTATTTCCCATACAGCTTAACCCTATTGCTGTTAATAGAAGTGCATTTAAGAAGAAGCTATGGGGTTCTAAACTGAAACATAGTGCAAAATGCTTCCTTAAGAAATCTGTAACCCTTCAAACACAGATAATACCCTAAAAATTGCTGGTGTGTTTGAAGAAAAGACTCTTCTCTGTATTTTATGAAAAATAAAATAGTAACAAAGCTAGACAAATAGTTAGATAAATGTTGTGTGCCTATTTTCCATCCAAAGGAAGGAATGGCTCCCTAATTTTTCTAAGATATTTCCTTAAAAATGGCTAAAAAACCTGAACAGGGTAAACAGACAGAAAAGCTAGCTCTGTTACTGTTGTAAAAGTAAGATATTATTTGCTCCCTTCTTTGTAGTCTAGGCTTTGTTGTGTAGATAAGATTTCTAATGGGTGAGATATGAGGGCTGGTTTGAAAAGTGTTTTATTGTTACAACATGCTCTTTAAGGAATATCTTGAATTTTACATTTGTACAACTGCTTGGGAATTGCAATTGTATTTTAACCCTAACCTCATAATGATACAAATAAGAAAAACTCCTTTTTTTTGTTCTTTTTTACCAAATTTGGTACCAAATACCAACTACCATTTTTATCTTTTCATATTTTGTAGAAAAAACATCTCTCCCATTCTCCCTCTTTCTGTCCATCCTTTCCCCATACACAATTCAGGCCTTCTGTGTTCTCTTATCGCTCCCTCTTCCAGGAAAGGAAGGACAGTATACTGTAGTCAGTTGTGGAAATGGTTGTTTTCATTTAAAAGGGAAGTTTTACAATACTCGTATGACAAGTAGTATCATTTCATTATCTGCCATCTTCTGTTTTCATTTCTCTTTGAGTCAGGTCCTTTTCTCCTTGTTGATAAGGTGCCAGGAATCTCATACTTTACCTTTGGGTACTTAAATAAAGTAGCCCTTGCTTGCAAGAAGTTAGTAATTCCACTAATGTCATTAGAAGTTCTAGACTGTGTCAGATAATGAGACTGGAGTACTTAAACACAGAGTAGGTTTGGTGGTTTTTTTTTTTGTTTGTTTGTTTGTTTTTTTTTGTTTTTGTTTTTTTAAATGGAGTTAAAGCAAACTTACTTATGTCATTAGATGAGATGAATCTGTTTGCTTTGCTTCAGGGTTGTCGATCCAGCTCTTTAATGGCACAAACGTGCCATTCCCATGAGTAAACACCCTCTAGAGAAGAGTCAAGAATAAGGACAGTCCAATGCCACTTTCTGATTTATGGGGGACCTCTATGGTGGCATTACACCAGCACTTCTTTGCACATAGAACTGTCCCTTTGTTCACAGAATCACAGAAAGCTTGAGGTGGAAAGAGACTTCTAAAGGTCATCTGGTCCAACGTCCCTGCTCAAGCAGGACCACCTAGAGCCAGCTGCCCAGGACCCTGTCCAGGTAGCTTCTGAATAGCTCTGAGGGTGGAGACCACCACCTCTCCGGGCAACCTATGCCAGAGCTCCATCACCCACATAGTGAAAAAGTTTGTGCTCATTGCCTCTCATCCTGCCAGTGGGCACCACCTAAAAGAGCCTGACTCCATCCTCTTTGCACCACCCTTCAGATATTTATACACATTGATAAGATCTCCCTGAGCCTTCTGTTCTGCAGGCTGAACAGTCCCAGCTCTCTCAGCCTTTACTCATAGAAGAGATGCTCCAGTCATCATCTTTGTGGCCCTTTGCTGGATTTTTGCCAGTATGTCCATATATCTCTTACACTGAGGAACCCACAGCTGGACACGGGACTCCAGGTTTGTTGTTGCTAATGCTGAGTAGAGAGGAAGGACCTCTACCTGCTCGCAAAATACCTCCTAATGTGGCCCAGGATACCACTGTTCACCATATTTAGTGGGTTGCAAAGGTCTGGGTGTTGTGGGAGCCAAGAAGAAACTCCCTTGAGAGGACAGAAGATGTGGGTAAGAAGCAGAAGAAGAACCAGCCACAATGGAGGCTCTTCCTCAGAAAGAGAGGTTGCCATGGTAGCTGAGGTTCACTGCCTTTGCAGCCACTTTGAAACCACTTCCCAAAAAGGGTGTCCTCAGCAGTCCCAGTTATTCTTTGTAAACTGGATCACAAGTGTCTGGGATGGCCTGAACTGTGGGGAGAACAACAGAGATTTCAGTGAGCTCCCTGTGAGCACCAGCCCGAGCAGAGAAGTCACCATGGGATCACAGTCTGGGGGACCTGTGGAAGGGCTGTCATTCATTGAGCTAGTCCCATGCAAAGCTGACGAATAACAACAAGCAAAACAACAGTTCAGCTCTTTGAGCAGTGCCTTTATCTTGGTCTCACAGGGAAGGTAGATGGAAAGTTATCTTAGTGAAATGAAAGGCAAATAAGGGTTTGAATACAGCCCTGCAGTTCTTCCTCACCCAAACCCAGGTAAACAAAAAACAGAAGAGGCAGGACAGAGAGATAAACAGAGATAAATGTCTTACTTGCTTCAGCCTTCAGCATTTGCTTCGTGCTAAGGAGATAATTTAATTTTTTTTAAGATAAAAATCATGAGTTACTGGCATAGACTGAGAACTCAGAAAAGTGATTTCAAAGCCAATCTGTAAGTTAATGAGCAACATGGTGCTAGGGCCAGTTTGTATTTAGCAAAAAAGCCTGCAACAGCTGAAGGGTTGGGCTGCTCATAAATGTACACAGTCCCTAACAGCAATTCATTCCCAGAGGAACAGCAAGTCTCATGGACGCAGGGGGGCAGGTATATGATTAGAAAGTCTGACAAATTATATATAGATAAATCAAACTGGTTTGTTATTCATCCTGGCTTGAATGAATGCTGAAATCACAATATGAATTACAGAGCATGATTTGGAATCAGTCTGCAACAAAGTACATGGCAAAAGAAGTTAATAAGGTTGGATATGTAGTAGTACCATGTGAAAAATATGCCTGCACTTTGTGTCATCATTAGCTTATTTTTACTACATAAGGCACTGAAGCAAACATATCGGTAAGTAATTAGTAAAAAAACAGGAGTAGCTCTGCTGACTCCCAGCTACCTGTTCTGTTGGAGGAGGTTTTGTTTGGTTGTCTGACAGAGGAGTGTAAAATACATCCCCAGTGTGATAACTTGTTTAAAATCTACAGCCATCTCAATTATTCTCTGTTAAAATCTCAGTGCAATTCATAAGCTGACTGCAGTGAGCCATAGGCAGGGCTGCTGACTACTCTGTTAAGTAGAAATGTATTAGCATTGAAAGACATAATTTTATCCTATCCAAAAGATGAAGTTTGCTGAAATCTGTACCAAAAAATATGTTAGGACATAACAAGACAGAGCACAAATTCTTGGAAACAGTGGCCAAGTCATTAGATACATTTTTTTTTAAATGTGAAAGAGTAAATTTCTTGCAACTGTTTCCATGTGGGACCTTAAAGCGGAGGGTTGAGGAAAAGATGAGGAAAACTAAAAATATAGAAAATTAATTTGTGGACAGTCTTCCATGCTGCTTGTGGTAAACTATGCTGGAGCAGGCAGGTCCTGGCAGTGATGTACCTGAAGCAGACTGATCAAACTTCTTCTTTCTTTCTTTCTTTCTTTCTTTCTTTCTTTCTTTCTTTCTTTCTTTCTTTCTTTCTTTCTTTCTCATATGTTGAAAGATCTTTCAGATTCTGACATAGACTAAATTTGAAAAGACTAGGGAAGCAAACTTCTTAGGCAGAGGCAGTGTAGTTTTACTACAGAAGCTGACATAAAGTGACTAAGTTATGAAGCAGCAGAACCATTTGCTGGCACTTGCACTGGATGAATTAAAAATGGTTATTCACTGTGACAACTTCTGGTTTAATAGCTCTGCAAAAGAAATGCTTTTGAGACCACTGTAGTAAACAGGAGCATACCTACTTGAAGCTGTTCTGCTGAGTAGGAAGTTTTTACTGTATATGCACGAGTTGTTCTTGTGCAAAAAATACCTTTTTTTACTATTTTTTTTTTCCTTTCCAAAATGTTAGAACTGAGTCAGAATCCTGTCTGAGCCATGAAAGGATGACCTGGGATCTTCCCAGAAAGGGTCAGTCTTTTTAAGCTTTCTGTCATTTTATAGAAAATCAGAAAGGGTTTGCTGGAGACCCCATGGAAGAAAAGAAGAAAAAACCCCAGTTATCCGTCATCAGTGCTTTAATCCGTGTATGAAAGAATTTACGAGGATTTTTTGCTTCACGTTTCATTTCCTAACAACAAACCAACCCAGGGCAGCTCCCTCGCAAGCAAACAGGAGCCAAACTGGTCGAGTTAGTTACCGGCCGGAAAACTACCCCTGCACTTGGGAGGGCCGAGCGTGGGCTCCGCGCTGCCTCCGCGGCGGGGCGGGAGGCGGGCGGCGCTGGCGGGCGGCGCGGCGCTGGCGGGCGGGGGGGGGCGGCGCTGGCGGGCCGGCAGCGCCCCCTGGCGGCCGCCGCCCCGCCGGTGCGTTGTGGCGCTGGCGGCCTGGCTGAGCGGGACCCGGCTCGGGGCCGGAGGGCCCCGGGAACAAACCGGGGGGTGTCGTAGCCTGAACGGCTTCAGGGGGTAAAAATGGGAGCGGGGGGCGGATCCGGATGGAAAACCAATCCAGTAGAGGGTTGCAGGCAGTGACAGGTGACGGTGGCATTCCAGGATGCTGTATAATACCCGTGTTGTTTCTCATTATTAGTTTTTGACTAAGTACACAGAGCCTAATTAAGCACTTCACGAAGCCACGTGGTCTCCCCTGCTCCCCTCGTCTCACTGCTTTCCTGCTCAGTAATTCAAGTCTAGAGATTCTTGGTTCCCTTCCACTAAACCCTCCTGAAGAGCTGCCACACTCTATAGGCTTTTTTTTTTTCAGTCTCAAATCCCAATCATGTTTGAACAAGACTGCACAATTAAATCGGTTCATGTAATGTTTGTTGTAATTAACTGGTAAGACTAGATAAATGAGTGGTCCTGACCTAGATGTACCCCATCCAGTATTGCAACTAGTCACAGCATGAGCTGCAGCAGAAGCATCTTGTCACCCACCTCGCTTGTTAAACCTTGTTCTAACATGGTTATTATTCTGCAACATGGAGCAACACCTCTGGCCCCCTCACCGTGTGAGAATGAACTCACAGGCTGCATTTTTTTTTTAGAAGTTGGAGTTATTTAGTTTGAAAGGATAAAGACATTAAGGAAGGAAGGTGTGCTGAAAGGTGAGAAGAAGTTGTTTGATGGGAGAGAAAGAAGGTACAGGTAAAAGGTACTAATTCATTTAAGATCAGGGTTTTTTACCTATCCGACCTCCCTCTGATTTTTATCAAATTTATATTGAGTAAAATTCTAACTTCAGCATCCACCACTTAGGGCATGATTTGAGAAAAAGACAGCCACGTGCAAAGGTGTGGGGGTTTTAAGAGTTAATGCATGCTTATTAGGCTCACCCATGTCACCACTTTTACAGATTTGTTTCTGGCAGCACTTGACCGTGGCAGAACTACAGCTTTCCTGGAAAAAGGGTCTTTCTACCTTCCCCGATCAGGATGAAAATTTTGGAAAGTTGATCCAGAGTGTCTCACCCAGAGAAAACAGTCAGAAACCAAATAAATAGCAAAACATAGTTTGCTTTATGTAAGTCTCCTGAGCTGTAAAGATTGTTCAATGTCTGGGAAAGTCCTGACTGTGGTGTAAAATGCTAAGCACCCCTAGTTGAACACAAACACAAGATGCATCCCTTGGTACAAAGGGAAAGTTTCTCTCTTCATCCTTCACAGTGCCTCAGTTCCTCAGCTATTCTCTTTCTGATAAACTTAGACTTTCAACATATTTTGGAGAGACTTTCCCAATTTTCCAAAGGCTACTTTAATCATTACCCACTTGAAAATAAAATTTTGTAAGCAGTTCCATTAGGTGAGCCATCTGATAGCTGAACTAGCTTAAACAGCTTTTTGTTTTGAACTGCTACGGTAGATTCAGGCCTTTCTTCTCAGCACTGTAACATGTAAGCCCACTTTTTGACTTGTACAGGCATTTCCCCATGTATGTGCCTACACATCTTGATGAAATCCTGACTCAATTTATGGCAACTAGAGGTTTGTCTGACTTCAGTGAGAACAAGATTTCTCCTACTGCTTTTATTTTTGTATAACCTAGAAGAAGATTATGAAGATGGAAAGCAGGAATAAACAAACATTGTTCAGAGTCAGCAATTTATTTCCATTCCAGCTTCACTACAGTCTGGCAGTACACAAGATGATTATGCACACTACATATTTGATATTCCTTACCCAGTGTTTTCAGTTTCTGCAGTTCTTACTTAGGGCTTTTGAGAGGATGACTGATGACCATAACAGCAGCCTTTGAACAGGCCAGATAGAAGCTGAAAGATCAAGACAGTGAATGGTAATGGCATTATCATTTTCCAAATATTTATTTTCTTGATTCTACTTCTTCTGAAAAGCTCATTCATGCTCTCATTTTCTATTTTGTCAATATGCAACATATTTATCTTAGACCTACACAAGTTTAGGCCACTGCCTGTTATGTAAATACTTCTGACTGACACATTACTCCTTTTTTTCTCATTGTACAGCAGCTGGAATCATCTTGGTTTCAAAATATCCTTCCTTACCCTAAAAACCATCCTGGATTTCACATAAATAAGGGCAGGGCACATCAGTGACAAGCTATAGCAGTTACCAGGACAAGGAGTCCCATTTTCTCTTATACATGAGGGTGTCAGGGTGCTCATTACTCCCTCTTCCAGCATAGACTCCCGCATACTGTCCTTTACAGATGCAGTTCCAGTTCATCAGACATGGGTTTTGCATGTCTTGCTCACAGTCTAATTGCTACATCTGTCTGCTTCTGCCCAACTTTTAGCTGCAAATCTTTTCCCTGTGTTTAAATACATCTTTCCCTTTCCTACTGTGATGCTAGGCATCCTGCTAACAAGGCAATATGAGCAAAGTGGAGTAATGCCAGGGATAAATTAGCTTGGCTTGTACAGTCAGAAGCTAAAACTATTTGCAGATCAGAAGGCTGAAGCAAGGAAATGCTCAACAGGCCAAATGAGTTGATCTTTTGAGGTCATATTTTCAGGTGGTTTCAGCTGGTGTGTCTTGGAAACCAGTGGACATAGGTGGGTTTCCATCAGCTAAGCCTCTGTCTGTGAGCCATTCAGATGGTTTATGGTTTGAAAGGGTGAAAAGTAAACAAAAAACCGAAGTGAAGAAAGCTCTGCAGAGAAGGACTTGGTGAAAGGCTAATGAGAGGACTGGAAACATAGCTTGCATCAATGGTGAGGAATGCAGCATACTTGATGTAGATACCTAACGCATACCTGCCTTTCAGCTACTCTCTGGCACTCACCGTGTCAAGAAGTGCCAACATTATCTTTATAGCCAATGGAGGGAGAAACATGTCTCCACAAAGAAGTCCTGTTCACATCTCTTAGGAATCACAGACAGATGGGTAAATTCTTCCTCAGAGGTCTGCAAAGGCAGACCATTGCCTGTGTATACTGTGGAAAGGTGGCACCCAAAATGAAGTGTATGTTAGGTGCCTGAATGAGAAGGACTCAGTTTTAATCCACATTTGCCAAGAGACCTGAGAAGCAGTTGTCAAAGTGTTGCCAACTTAGAGCTCAGGCAGCTCCAGAAGGCACAAATGTCAGAGGAGACGGCAGCAGCTCTTACTTATTTCTTCCTTCTTCTAGTTTTGCTCTTTCCATCACCTGCAGAAACAATCTCACTACTTTCATCCTTCAAGCTCTTCCCAATATATTAACCTTTTTTTCTCCTTCAACTCTGCACCTTGCTTTATGTCCAACCATCTCAGGAGCTGAGGGGAAGAAAAAAGAAAAGCAACAAACCAAGACCTGAGGGCAGAAATTTTCCAGGTGACCAGGAGAGAGAGATTATTTTATGATTCAGTGCTTATTTGTACTGTAAAGGGCTGGCTTTAGGTTCTTAATGGAAATCAGACACATTTCACCAAGCCAGTTGTGCAGTCTTACTTCTGTTTTTCTTGTTTATGTGCAACAGTGGGGACAGGATTGTTATATTGCTCCCTTAAGGCTAATGGGTGACTTTTCAAGATGCAGTCCCTGCAGAAAGGCTCATATGAAGCATTCTAGAGAGATGATGCATTTGAGGCACCAGAAGCTTTCCCACTGCTCCTTACCTGTAAGGAGAAATGACATTTGCTACTCCTGCTAGGGCTTGTAGTTGGCAAGTGGGCTGTCCTGGCTGTATAGGCTCCTGGGTCATGACAGAGCCAGGGAGGTATGGAGGAAGGAGAAGGAAGGAGAAAGCCATGGGCTTACTCTTCCTTGCCCTCCACTTTTTGCATCTGCTTTCATCAAAATAGTGGGAATTGCTGCCTTGTTTGCTTCCCAGAGGAGGAAGAGCACAAGGCTGAATGGCATCTCAAGAGAAGCAGCATCTAACCTGGACCTCATTTGCAAGATGTTGGGGTGCACAAATCCATGCCAGGAAGACTCAGGAGAGTGTCCAGTATGTCAGATCAAATGCAGCCTGTCCTGGAGAGAAGGAAAATGGAAGGCTAGATCTTGAGTCCTTGGGTGAGCTGAGTGTGGGCTCTAGAGGCAAGTTGAAGGACTTTATTTGCCATTGCAGGTTAGAGGACTATATTTTGCTATTGCTTTGAGCAGGAGTGAGGGGTGCTTGGGGAGTGTTTCTGACTTGGAGACCTCTTTAGTGCCGATGGGAGGGATGGTGCATGATCATCCCATTGTTTGGGAGCAGCTCACAATGGGCAAACGCTGACCTGCAGCTGCAGGGTTTGGTGCTTGGGGGTTCTTCCAGAGACATGGATACAGAAGTGACCTGCAAGAGGGAACCTGTGTTCTATAATGTGGTTTCTAAAGGAGCCTCCATAACACATAGAGGCTTTTGTCTTTAGACATTTTCTGCCACATTATGGGACATACTTCTAAAGTGTGATATATCTGTGCTTTTGAAAGGCTCTCCAAATAGCGCCTCCACTCAGCTTCAATACACAAATACAGTTTGCAAATGCACACAATATCTGCATATTCCTTTTGTCTTTTTTTTTTGAAGATGTAATCTTTCTATAGTTTTGTTGTATTTTATTTTTACTAAAATTACTATGCCTGAGCAGAGATCTAGACATTTGGTTTCTATTTCTGTTTTACAGTTCTTGTTATGACAGCAGTTATTTTCACTTCTGCAATGAATCAAAATACATCTGAGATCACCTGTGTGTTTATCAGCCAGAAGGATGAAGGTTCAGGAACACCAGAAACATCGGTATCTCCTAAGGTAATAAAACAGAGAACAAGTTGCTTATGAAATATTCCTGTCCATTCCAGAAATACCTTCCCAGAAGCTTACAACACCCTAAACCTTTAGGCTGTGGGGATGTTACAGTCAAAATATCCAGGGTTAGGCCAAATATGACTACAGAAGGTTAGAGGGAAATATATATCACAATTCATACTCTGAAACTGTACATAGGTCAGTACCACTTTTCTCTAAAACGGATATTTTAATTACTGCTTTGATGCTGTCTCACATCAGCATGCCTGAATATCGCTGAATATTGCTCAACACTACTGGAAGTGTATCAACATAAAAAACATGTTCCTTTAAGAGGTGATTGCTGAGACCACGGTGTGAACTGGTGTCCTGCCACAGTGTATGTGTGCCACGGGTGCTGGGACTGATGGGGAAGCTGCTCTCTATTCCCACCACCAAAGAACACAAATCCCTGCCTGATCTAAACCTTGACTGAGACACCAAAGCTGGACAGGGAATGAAATGTGGTGTTTTTTTTTTTTCTTCTCTTCTGACTTGAAATGGCAGAAGGCCAAGAAGAGATAATATGCAACTAAATTCATGAAGAAGCTGAGACTTGTGCTTAAACTATTTCCTGAGGATTCCTGTTTCAAGACAGTTTTATGAAATCTTTTTAATTCCTGGACAAATAAATCAATAATTCAGATAACATATGAAGGTATACCAGCCAAAGCTGTACTGTCCTTGTATCTGATGAGGCAGAATATGGCTGTTATCTCTAGATACTTCTCAGATCAAGCAAAGGAAAAAAGAAGGAGCAAGGTATGAGAAGAAACAACTGGCCAAGCACAGTATGGGACAGAGAATGCAATGAACTCTGTCCTTTCATAAATTTACATCAGATAAATTTCACCCACCAAAGTAAGGGAGACATTTAGGGCTACTCTTCACATGGAGCTTGCCACCTTTTGCTGCAGCTAAGATTAGAGACTCATTAATATGTCAGTGGCTTTCATAATGACTGTGGAATATTCTCTTTCTGTTTGCAATTCTCCTTTAGCTGTATGTAGTAGTGAGGAAATGAAAGGTGTGAAGGCGCCCAGCTCAAATTCTTACCTACTAAAGCCCCCAAGGAGTCAAGAAGCAGTCTAGCTAGATGATATGGTGAGAAGCAGTGGGATGCTAAAAAAAAACATTCTGGCCCTGCCTTTGCATTGAGGTTGCAAACAGAAAAGTAGTATTGTAGTTCTGTGTCATCCTGTGGTTCTACTTGAAAGGAAACAAAAATGAAATTAAAGAATAGCCTATATCACTAAGGGAAATTATGCCTCTGACTAAAACTGTTCTGTTATGTCTGTCTAGAGAACAGAATTAATTCACCAGGAATCCGATATCAATTTCTTATGCAGTAGAATTCAACATATTTATGAATAAGTTGGAAAATAGAAATTAGAAAAAATAATAATAATAAAAACCAAAATGAAGGTATGATGAAGGTGTTATTTCAATACAATTTGTATTCATATTTGAGTATTACAAGGAAGTATTAATTTATGAAAAGTTTTCCAGATCATTCTTTTAAAATATTTTACTGCAAAAAAGCAAATAAAGTTAGTTGCTAATAAATATATAACAATCTGTCCTCTTGCATTGCAGATTTCTAACATTCTGGAAGATCTTGGGTGTTATTTGAATTCTCAAGGAACAGAGAATATCTATCAACCAACTAAAAATGTGGAAGTCAATGTGTATGAAGATATTGAATTAAGGATGATAATGAACATTTCGGAGATCATTTCATGCTTTTGGTTCTTTAAAGAGAGCAAAGCTTGTAAACCTTCACTGGACTCGGAGAATAGGTAGGTCAAGGGATGTACTGGATCAAAGATCCTTTAAGAGATCATTTCTTTTAGGATGCCAGTGGAATATTTTCTGTGACTGCTTGTGATTAATTTCATGTTATGCATTATCTTTTTAAATCTTCTAATCTTTCTTAACTGTTGTCATCCAGCAGCACATTGTTGATTGACATTTAGACACAGAGACACATATGAATCTTAAAGCCAAGCATAGTTTCAAATAAGCTCGCTCTTTTAATTTGTATAGCATCATGTATGGGAATCTTCAGGGACTTTCTGACATTGATCAATTTGAGCTTTGCAGCGCTCATATGAGGCAAAAATCATGATTTTATAGTCAAAGAAACTGAAGCATGAAGAATTATGTGACTTGTTAAGGTCACACTACAGATCAGAAAAAACAAGAGTAACAGCATCCTGATTCTCACAGCCAAACCTGGGCTAGAACCTAAGGTTGGATTATTGCCTCTCCCTGCAAAACATGCAGGATAGGACTGCAAGTAAAGCATTTCCCTGTGGACCTCCGCAGTTGTCCCAAGCTCAGGAAGTCCATCTGTACTGATACTCAGTGTTAAGTGTATGGTACCTGTGGTTCTAAGTTCCTACGTGCTTCTTCCGTAGGAAGATACATGATGAAAACACTTCAGGTTAAAGGGCACTATATAAATAATGAATACTAGTATCTCTGAAGGGTGTTTGCAAGAGCTAAAGAGCTAACATTTTATTGTGTGTGCTGCATATTGCCTTCTAGATAACAAATAGAGCTTTACTTTTTGTTTTATAGATATGTTACATCTTTGGCTTTTTCTCAAATAAAAGAAAAGCAAGCTGGAAAATACACCCTCTCGGTCATAAGTAAAACCGGCAATTACACAGTAGTTGTGTCTGTTCTCATCCGAAGTGAGTATATCTCAGATGAAAGGGGTTAATCCATCAATAAATTCAAGGGGAGAGGCTCAAGTTCAGTCAAAGCAATAAAGCTCTTATGTGCTGCGTTTCAAGCATCTTGCTAGATTTGCATAGGACTTGGAGCTGTCTTTGAGGCTGAAGTCAAAACCACAGGCTGCGTGAGAGTCAGCTTTCGCTAGTCAATAAACCATGCAAATGAACAAATAAAGATGTAAATGCATAGCAGCTCTCTTCTCCCCTATGAGAGATTCCCCTCTGTGCCAAAAGGAATAAATCGAGGATGGCTTTTATGTGCTCTCAAAGCTCACAGGCTAGATTTGTTTGCTTGCATCTTAACCTGTTCATTCTCGGTGTTGCCAGCTGGGCTGTTACATGGACCAGATCAGGACATCCCTTTTGGTTTTGGGTCTCTGGCACTCTGAAGTCATCCTTTGTCCCACTCTCACTTTTCTCAATGCCAGTCTTGTTTATTTGGGTTTAGAGTAAACCCATCTATCACTACAGCTGCTCAGCACAAGGGTGCCCAAGAAGCTGAAATTTTAACCGCTGTTAAATGCTCATGTCAGCATGACAGCATGTGCGAGGTGTGACTTTTTGAAAGGCCCACAGTGGGAGCAGATTTGATTTAATTTTCTCAAGGATCACACAAGAGACATCTCTGACGCAGAAGCAACTGATGCAATGAAGTTCAAGCTTCTGTTTCTAAGTAGGGGTGTCCAAGAACATCTTAAAAAAAAAAAAAAGACCCACATTGACATGATTTTTTTTTAACAGAAGACAAATACTGTATTATTTTGTCTGGGAAGGGCCAAATTTAAAGATAAAATTTAAAAATATAAAAGAAATTTCAAAGAAAATAAACAAAACATCAGTCCAAACATCTAAAAGACTGGCAAACCCTTCTAGAGACAGATTCAACAACAAGCATCATTACTTGCCTTATTTTTAATAAACTGAGACTAATCAACATTTTTTTATTCCCTCTTTTTTTTTTTTCTTCTCTTTGGCTTTTTTTTCTCTCTCTGGTGTCAGAAGTGTTACCTCCAGTATCTCCTTTTATTTGAAGGCCTATTACATGTCTCAATTATAATTTAAAGAACTTCATTGAGGGGACAGGGTATTAAATCTTTAATTAAATATTACCTACTATATCAATTAGGCTTTAGGGGTAAAAAATGTTATTACATGTGCAAGCAAGAGTAGTTTGAAACTGTCTCAATGAAGATCTTTTACATATCAATTGCTTGGATTGCATTCTCTTTGCTCCTCTGAATCTAATATCATAATTACATCTCTCATAAAATCCTCCAGGCTAGATGTGAATTCTTCAACTGAGATGTGATCTCCATAGGTGAAAAAAAGCCTTCTAGGCCCAGATTATAAGAGATAAATGAAGAAAGAAATTAAAAAACCAAAAGTATTAGTTGCACCTAGGCATGTCACCTTGCAGGCAGTGGAAGTATGACTGTAAAGAAAATGTCACTCTTCTGGGTGGAAGCTGTAATTTCAATTGTAAAATGACCTAAAACCAGACTCGGTACTTCTCCTTTTGAGTCAAATTTTTAGCAGTTTTAATACATTAAATTTCTGTATTTATTCCAAGTCTGTGCCTGACAGGTTCAGGGGACTGGGAGTTGTCTAGGAACCTTTTCCCCCTCAGTTACAAAATAGGATAGGGAAGTCTGATGGTTATCAGAAGTCATTATCACCCGTTGTTTTTCCATCCCATATCTGATCTTACTGAGTAGTATGCAATGATCCCATTATGTGTAGAGACTTTGTAGTCTCAACAGATACTCCACTAAAGGCCACGGGCTTGGCATGTTATTTAAAAAGGTATCTGTTCTCCTGCCCTGTGAAATGAATAGCAACCACAGCAAATTAGCACCTTTCAGTATCAGTCTCAGGATTATCCTCTGGTGTACAGAGGCAGGCCTTTGCTAGGGGGAAGCTGTGCATTTAGCAATCAAGGCTGAAAAACTCATGAGACCAACCCACAATACCCCTCGGGCAGAATAATTTTCTATTCCCTTGGTGTTGAAACCTCCTGAAACAAAATTACAACTCTGTAACTTCATGTACTATGAAATGAGCAAAACACCATTCCAAAATTTTTTAAGCATTCTTAAACATTTGCATGATTTTTGACAGAGAAACCAGGCAAACCCTATTTCAGGAAAAGAGAAAAATCAGATGTTATTGAGTGCATATCTGAGAGCTACCCCCAACCCTCTGTGGAGTGGATATTTTGCAAAACACCTGAAAAGAGGTATGATATATGTTTATATGCATGTTGAGTCTCTAGACTGAAAGTTTACCGTCTTCTGAAAAAGAACGGGAAGGCTTTGTACTGCTTAGTGTGCCTGTTGAGCTGGAAAGGTAACTGAAGAAGAGCTTTGGGTCAGAATTTTTGGAGCCAGTCTCTGCCAGGTTGCACACCCACGTGCTGGTTGAAAACCTGTGTCTGCATGATCCACTTTTGGAGTGCCGCAACACATTTTTCTCAGAAATGTTGGCTGTTGTGCTCTCTTGGAAACTTTCAGTTCTTGGCTTGAAAAAATCTATTCCAGATTCTATTATTTTGATGTCACAAGAGCAAATCAAAGGTATCGCATTTCCCTCTAGTTTTTCACACTTTTTGGAAACATGAATCATAGAATAGTTTGGGTTGGAAGGGTCCTTTAAAGGTCACCTAGTCCAATCCCCCTGCAATGAGCAGGGACATCTTCCACTAGATTGTGTTGCTCAAAGCCCCATCCAAGCTGACCTTGAATGTTTCCAGGGCTGGGGCACCTAACACTTCTCTGGGCAACTTATTCCAGTGTTTCACCACCCTCACTGTAAAAAATTTCTTCCTTATATCCAGTCTGAATCTACTCTCTTTTAGTTTAAAACCATTAGCCCTTGTCCTATCGTAACAGACCCTGCTAGAAAGTTTGTTCCAAACTTTCGCAGAGGCCCCCTTTAGGTACTGAAAGGCATCCTACCAGTGTAACTGACTCTGGATGCAACCATCCTACCAATTCCTCATCCACCAAACAGTCCACCCATCAAATCCATATCCCTCCAATTTAGAGAGAAGGATGTGGTGCAGGACCATGTCAAAGGCCTTAGAGAATTCCAGATAGACAACATCTGTAGCTCTTCCCATGTCCACTGATATAGTCACTCCATCATAGAAGACACTAGGTTGGTCAGGCAGGACTTGCCTGTGGTGAAGCCATGCTGGCTGTCTCGAGTCACCTCCCTGTCCTCTGTGTGCCTTAGCATAGCTTCTAGGAGGAGCCATTCCATGACCTTCCCAGGCACAGAGCAGAGGCTGACAGGTCAGTAGTTCCCAGGGTCCTCCTTTCTACCCTTTTAAAAAACGGGTGCTATGTTTCCTCTTTTCCAGTCAGCAGGGACAGTCACCTGAAGCATTAGAGCCAGGAAGATGTTATAAGGGATCATAATTTTCCAAACTAAATTTTTTTTTCCCCACTTTATTAATGTATAAAGTTGATTCTATTAACAGCAGGAATAATGCCTTTCTCTGCAGCATGGCAGTTTGGGATCTGGGACTCATAATGGCCGATGGATTTGCAGCAGCTCCCACCACCAGAAATTCAGAGATGTGATATGAAAGCTCAGCCTCTATGATTTCACTCTTGTCCAAATTTTAGTCACAGCATTACCTGTCTCTGAGTCAGTTGGGGCATATTCAGGTCATTTAAGCTCATATTTCTGCCTAGGCTGTGACATTTTTATTTTCTTATCTTCACCTTTCCTAGTTCCTTTTTATTTGGCTATGTAAGATCCAGTTTTCCCACTATTGTTTACATATTCTCATAGCTTGGAGATTTATCAGATTTATTTGCTTGAGGTTAACCAAATGAGTCAATGAATAATTGTGCTTGTAATTGCAGTTGCCCTGATAAAATACATGAAGAAACTGGGGAAATAGGTGGCATACAGAAGGTACAACATGAATTATTTCAAACTCATATATGGTGCTGTGCAGTTAATGACCTGGGCAGAGAATGCACCAGCCTCTTTACAATAGGTAACTTCCCTCTAAGGTTTACTTACATGCAAGCTGGATCCTGACACTGATGTTAGTTGTACTGCTCATCTGAGTTCTTTCTACTTTCTGGGCTAAGCTACTTCCTTGTAATCACTGAAACGAATCCAACTGAATATGACTGCTCTGTCGCATGTTTAAAATCCAATTCTAATAGCTATTTGTCATCTCTGTAAAAAATGACTTGGCCTTCTACATTTGCTAAACATCTACTAATTTTTCTTCATTCTTTTAGGACTGTGTTGCAATGCTCTTCAAAGTGTTCTCAAATATATACATTTATAAATAATTATAAATTAATACATAAATTCAGTTTTGTCTGTTTTTTAAATAAACCTGACCTGAGCTAAGATCTATGCTGAACTGTGTACTATAGATATCTTGTAAATTATGAGAAAATCCAACAAATTTACTAATTTCATGGTTTATGTGTAATTTTCCCAAATTCTAGTTATCATTACAATGTAATAATGGATGTCTATACAGCATTAGCAGACAGTTTGTTTCAAACAGTTTGTTCAGTAACAGAAAAGTAACAGTTGTTTCAGTGACTGTGTTCTGATTTTGTAGATTTAAATGAAAAACAAGCAGCACCTTTACCTAAATTACTTCTTAAAGTCGGGGAACCGTTGATGATCAGATGTAGAGCTGTTCACCATAATTATAAATTCAGAATAAAATTATCTTTTGAAAACAAAGAAGTTGAGCAGGTAAGAAGACAGGGCGTATTTTAAAATAGAAAAAAACTAATTGTTTCTACAACTAATCTGACAACTGATTAAATGGGAATCTCTGTTGAAAACTAGGATCACCAGTTTGAAGGATTAGACTACCAAACAGATCTCTCGGCGATTCGGATCCAGTATGCATTTACTTCAGCTGCAGGAAGAAGTGATAGTGGACATTATACCTGTTCTTCTACTGTTCATCCGAATCAAACTGCTTTGGTTACAGTTTTAGGTAATTCCAACCCCTGGTGTTAATTTTGTCCCTTGATTGTTTTTCTTTGTTTTCCATGTGGCAGTTCCTTGCTTTCAGGTATGCAGCGTATATTTGCAGTTCCTTTTCTAAGGAAAAAGTGTTTGCACTTACCGGCAGTCCACAAGAGCCAAGAGATTAATCTGAACTGATTAATTCTGGTACCCAGAGATAATCAACCTTTTCTTTCTAATGTTTTTCAAATAATAAAAGACAGTGCTTTTAGAAGTGAAATGAAATGGCACTGTTTAGAGATCTAGTCTTCATGATTGTTTCAATGGTATCTCTAGAAACACATACTGGGATTCATCTTATGTTATTGTAGGTCAGTCTCAGCCAGTGTGACACAAAGCCAGAGTGGCTTTTTGTGGGGACACAGAGATATAGGTTCCCCAGGGGACTATGCCTTGGGCTTTCTGGGCAGCAGGGAGTAGTGTAGTTGTGTAGCCCTTCTCTGGGCCACCGACTCAGATGTAGGCAGCTGCAGAGCAGATACAAATAGCTAGAGGTAAAGCACTGCAGAAAACACCATTTCTGGAGCTGTCCAAGAATATAAAATGCATGACCTGCCCTGTGTGTTCATCTGTTAATGCTCTGTGTGTTAGTTTGACCAGAGTCTGGAATGACCAGTGACTGGTTTCAACTAATGTGAGACAGAAACATCCTGCTGTGACTCCATTATGGGTTTTGAAAAGCTGTAGCCATGGTCTGTCTCCTCCTCACCACTTGCTCCCACTGCATCTCCCTTTCACTCACATATGGGACCTTCACTCCACCTTTGCTGCACCTTCAGAGGTGGGGAGGTAAGGCAGAGATTCTCATGGTCTCTGCTCTGCTATTTTGTATGGTCCCTTCAGGTACTTGTTCCTCTTGTACAGAAAAAAGCAGATACAAAATCTGTACTGGGCCTGACATGGGTCTGACAGGAAAGAATCAATTGGAAGGTTCTTGGAGGTGGGCTCTCCCACCCAAAACCCAGAACAAATGAGAAAAGACTGTTTCCTCTTATGGCAAGGGAGTGATTGACAAGTAGCCATTTGAGTTTGCCAAATTTTTTATGGGAAAGTAAATTTGAGGAAGAATTTTAACTCCAAAACCCGTGGAACTGGTAGCAGAAAGGAAATAAAAGCCTTTGTGTTAATTGAGAATGTAAGCCCAGAGAGGTGATGAATAGCATGACTCGACAGAGCTGGCAAACTGTCATGCAGAAGTGCAGCTGCAGCTATGATAGATCTGAAGGAAACCCCAAAACTAAAGAGACAACTACTCCAGCATTATTGGTTGTTCTGCATGTATTCTGCATTTCAGGTGCTGAAGGGAACCATCCTCCTAATACCAAGCTACACAAGGCCTGAAAATTTTAAAAATCAAAAGCATACCAAAGGAAACCTCATTCTGCTTCAGCAATGTGTTGATTTAAAAGCAAGTAGTGTTGAAGTTAGTTCAGAACAGCCTCAACTGCAAACCTTGTTTCTCAGATGGAAATAACATACAAATAGGCATACGTCTGGAAATAAGGCATAAAAAGGAAAGCTGTAGTTAGGACCATGCTGCAGAGTAAGCACTGGGATTAATTTTCTGACTGGTGTGCCTGGAGCTGCAGTCTGTAGCGCTGAGAACAAGGCTTTCCAAAGCACCCAGCATACATTTGACCTTAGATGTAGTTTCTCTCAGAGTTTACAACACTTAGGCTAGAAACAGTAGGAAGTGAGAACACTTACCCGTCTCTTCAGAAATTACTTTTTCAGTGCAATATCCTCTTTTCAGCTTCTGCCTACCATTGAGCAGGAAGTTCTCTTATCATTTACAGTAACTGAGTACAATACCTGGGCATTTTTAAGACACACATCTTCTTAGTAAACAAGAAGGTAGGAGTGAGCGAGTAGTGTAGAAGCAGTGTAGAAGTAATGCTTCTTTCTCAGTACTGGTGCCCAGTTCAGAAATAGTGGTTTCTTGGATCCATAAACTACCAGGTGTGAGTGTGTGTCACAGTAACGGGGGATATTTGAGTCACTGTCTCTGGTAGGCTGTATTTCTGAAAAGGGTATTTTTTGACTGGGGTATGCCAAGCTACGATGATTGTCTGTATCCTCCTTAATACCCCTTATGCCAGCAAATCTTCTGAGGGCTCATTGGCTTTGCTGATAAAAAAAAAAATCTGTTTGTTTATTTACATGGTTAATTAAAGTGGGGGGATGTTGTCATACCTAGCTAACAGCCATGCTTCTGATCCACCCCAGCCTTCAGTTTAATGTATTAATGACAACCCATGTTGGTGTGAATTTGTGCTATCATCCCAAGTTCAACTTCAGCAGGGACGTAGGTACAGATTTCACTCAGTTGTCCATGACATAGTGTAGCAGTTTCTGAAATGATCAGTGTCCTACCTTTAAACCATCATTGTGCATGAGTCAGCACCTATAGCTACACTTGTAATGGTCATGATGTAACTTAACCAAGAGAAAACTGTTTTGGTTGGCACATACTGCATTGCCTGAGGAGCCTGGCTAACGTAACTACATTGATGGATTGTCTTCTAATCTCTAATAATGCCTTGCAGCCAGACAGCTCTTGTTTGCTCTTTGCTAATTGGTACTTCACCAACTCATCCCATCTTGTGTAGCTGGTCAGCTCAGACAGGGTAGTTAGGCCACTTTAAAGTGCAGCAGAGATCATGTCAACAACTGCAGCTGCAAGGCTCTTTGTTTCTGCAGTTCTTATGCTCAGTTTCCACCAGTGTTGAATAAAGAATTTTTAGCACTACGTAATCTTGATTAAGGAATATGCGAGCTATTTTGCAACACATATTAGGTTTAAAGCAACAAATAAACAAATACAATAAATACAGAGACTTGAAAGCTTTGATTCCAGTCTCAAGAATTTCATCTCACCTCTCTGTCATTACTGAATAATCATGTTCACAGTTTCTCTGGCAGAAATACACTTAAACCTGCCAAAAAAATGATAAGCCAAGAAATAATGTGCTGGTTTCTTTCTCCTTCAAGAAGGAAACTACGTTTTCTGAGCTGTTTTCCAGAGAAATGGCATAGATTGCTCCAAGGTCCTTGTGTGCACTCTGGAGAAAGCTTTTACTGTTGGCTGGTCATGTTGTTAACAATACACATAAAGATGACATTCTGCCTGGAAGGATGAGGTTCAAAAGATCATTCAAAAGATGAAGGTCCAATTTATAAAACCAATAAGCCTTTAATATCAAAAAGTAGGAGAACAGTCATGAAAGGAATTGCTTCAAGTTTTAAAATACTGATTTTTTTGTGGTTTATATGGGAGTTTCCAGATAGTATTTTCAAACCAATAAGCTAGACAGAGATGAAACATGCCAAGCAGAATATAGGTTTACAACCAGAAGAAAAGCATTCAAAAGGAAAAACCCAGTCCAGCAATATTTCTACAGTGCAGTTTTTCACCATGTGGCTGATTAAACGTTGCCACAAGTTTCCCAGATGTTGTAGACTCTACTTCCTTGGATACCCAAACTCAACTGGACATGGCTCTGAGCAACCTCATCTAGCTGGACCTGCTCTGAGCAAGAGCTGGAATAGACATCTCCAGAGATCTCTTCCAATGTATATGATTCTGTGATTTTTATGGAGTGGATTCTAGCACCACTGGTGCCTTTAGGACAACTTCCTCCCACATGTGTCCGCTGTTCAGCCTCTTTGGGTGTGATTCATTTCACATCATGAGACATCTAGCCCCAGCAGTCAGTGCTAAGAAACAGATATTTTCTTACGCAGTTCCGTATATCTTTGATATCTTCTATTTTAGGATGAAATACATCTGGACATGCATGTCTCATTCCACTGAGTTTATCAGAGGTCCATACAAGTAGCTTAGGGGGGGTCACTGAACTTCAGACAGCTCCATTAGGTGAAACAAATCCCACCATAGCAGGGCAAGTACCGGCAGTTCATGGTTCATGCACATCTTCAAAACATTTTTTCATGTTGCTGTTGTCTTTCATCAAACATGTCTAATTTAGATGGAGAAATAAAGGAGCAGCTACATGATTTATTTGCAAAATCTTCAGCTCATTTAAGAGAAGGAGAAACAACTACTATTAACACCTGATCATAGTGGAGATGCCACCTGGTTTTGTTCCCTGTTAGAGGAAAGCCAGAGAATGCAGCTGTTAATGCCTGGAACACACACCTAAACCAATCCAAATAAACAATGGTGTTGTTGGCCCTGTGGCTCTTGTAGGGTAGACTGGGGAGAAATGTTGGACCATTTGGGAAGGGTTCTGGTCTGACCAAAAAAAATATGCAACTTCAGCAGGCTCTGATTGTTTGTCTGCAGCTGAACACAGTGACATCATTTCAGTACTACTTTGAAGCATTATCTTATTTTGATTAACAGGATGCCTTTTGTGATGTAACATGGTGCTTTTTTTGCTTGTGATAACCAAAACAAAAAACATACAGTTGTCAAAATTCCTTCATTAAGCAGTCCAGCCTTTGTACTTTTATTTTTTTTTTCAGAAAAGGGATTTATAAATATAACCGACTCTAAAGAAGATTTTGAAATTGGTGAGGAAGAGTTTTGCTTTGAAGTTAACTTTACAGCATATCCACCAGTTAGATGCATGTGGCTGTTTTCCCAAAAAACATTTCCATGTAAACAAATTTACAGTGTGGATGGACACAGGTACTTGAATATTTTGGAATAATTTGATATAATAATGTTTCCTCTTTATATTGCATTTTGACTGCTTACTGTCCATGTTTTGTATTGTATTCTATTTGTGTTTTTAAAATGTGGATGGGCCACGTGATGAAGCTATGTTAACAAAAGACACTCAAACATTATTTTGGCTTTCAACAGCAGTTCATGTAGATAACTTCAAGAATCACTTTATTCTCCATGTTATAATAAACCCCTTGGTAAGCTGTGCATGTGCATCTGCAACCCTTTAGTTTGTATACATTTTTGCCATGCCCTTTCTCTCTAATGTAATTTCTCAGTTACAGATCTGCTGCGGTTTTCATACTGGATCACAAGTTCTACATGTTCCCCTTTTGTCATCCTGTTCTTGATGATGTTCCCAGTGTCTTTCAAACTGCTCAAATCAAGTCCAGGGCCCCATAGTTTCCCAGGCCACTGTTAGATCTGTTCAACGGTGCCTGTGCCACAGAAACATACCGTTCTGCTCATTACCCAGGTCATGTATTCTTCCACTGCTGCAAAACATGTTTTGAATAAACCTGTTAGTTATCTACCTTTTTTGTTATTTCCTACAATGAAGTTCTGGCATGAATCCTGTTTAAGGATAATGTTTTCTCCATTCCCTGGGCTTTCTAATTTCTTGATAACATTATCTAATTTCCTTCAGAGTAGTCTCATGGCTTTCAAGGTAACAGCTCTTATTCACCTCAATGAAAATAAAGCCAAGCTGCTCTTTTAAATTTTTAGCTTTAAAACCAAGCAGGCATTAATGTGGCTCCACTGATTTCTTCTCATATTCTTAAAACCTCTCTTAGCCTCTGTATAAAACTGTGTCACAGCCTTGATTATTTTTATTATTTCTTTCCTTAGTATTTTGGTTTAATCCTTAGTATTTAATCCTTAGTATTATTGATTTTATCCACCAGCTTGTCAAGTCATCTTTGCAACAGACTGGCCTTTTCATCTGCATCAGATGGTGTATTGAGTCAGACATTCATGAGGTTCAGAGACAGCTTAGTTCAGATTAGTTAACTGTCATCTCCTGGCAGTGACCACAGGAACTCTGTCCCTGCTGATAAAGTGAGGGCTGTCAGCAAACTTTGATAGCATTGGGTGGGTGTTGGTGACTAATCTGCAATGCCTGACATGGGCCAGGCAGATCTCCTCTTTGTGGTCAAGACTGATTTTGGAAATAAGGTCTCAGGGGATGGCTATGGGCATTTGCTCATCCTTAACCATTAGGTACCTCCCTCCAGCTGATAATGCTGAGCTAATTTGCTTTGCAGCTGGTATGGACCTCTTCTCACTGCTTGTAAGAGTGGGAGTCAGTTTTGCTTGGATGATTGACAGCTGGTATAAATTCAATCCAGATAAGAAGGTGCTGCGGACTGGGCCAACAATAACAATTTTGGAAACTCTTGAACTAGCTTAGGTAACCCTCATTAATTGGTCAGGTGCAGCTGCTGGTGGCCTGGGGTTTATGAGTCATTCCAGATGGCCTTTGCAGCACCAAAGTAGCGGTTGCTGAGTGCTGATCACCATCTGCCGGACAGGAGAAAGTCCAGATTGTGTTCCTGGAACAACCTGTTCTGGGCTGGCTCAGCTGCTGCCAGCCCTGCACCGGCCACAGACATGGCCATGGCTGCCTCACCACCCCAAGCATCACCAAAGCGTGGCCTGGAGGCTGCTTCAAACAGATAACTCAGTCATCCATCTGACTGCACTGTTGATTAAATACTTTTTTTTTAATGTTCATTTTAGGTATTTATACTTTGCATTTATTTATCATCCTATTTATTTTATGGAAAAATATAATTGAGAGAAAAATACATTAATTTGGTGATTATTTCATCTGACAAGTACATTTTTCTACGCAAACATCCCCCACAGCTACCCAGTTTTGGTTGAATACTAGCATTGGATAGACATGTATCACCTGAGCAAAAAGAGTTGGGGTAGATATTTAATTCGGTTTGAAGTCCCCAGAAGCAGCAAGAGGTAGCGAGATCAAGAGATTCTACCTACAAGCTGTAGTGCTGCAGATTTTTTTTAAAGCAGGTTTCTCAAAACAAAACAAAGAAGGTCATCACATACCTTAACATACTGTGAGCCTGACTTTACATATTTTAATTGACTTCGGTGTAATCCTGTCTCCCAACACTTCTACTTTATTCTTTTCATATCCTTTTTCATTTCCTATTTTTCTTTTTTATTTATTTCTACCATTTCCTTATCAAACCGTCCCTCCTGATTATAGATCATATTAGATTTTATTAATTAACTCTGTCCCTTTCTTTAGCTTTTCATTTCAGGTCCCAAGGATTCATGTCTCCTGTCAGTGCCCTTACATGTTTTCAGAGATTCCTTCAGAATTACCATTTTCTATTTGCATTTGTTGTCTCTCTGTTTTAGCACACTACTGATTTTCACTTCCCTCCTAAGAGTAAACGAGTTTTCATACACAAAATGACCTCTGATAAGTTTATAATGTTTATCTCATGTCATCTTATGTTTTCAGGTATCAGACACTCTTTTTTTAATGACTTTCTCATTATTTCATTAGGATTTGATCCTTCAGATTTAGGATTTCAAAAGTAAAAGATGATTTATGGTTTCTCCTGCATTCGGTATCTATTTTGAGGCATCTTAAAAGGGGTCTGATTTTAAAAAGTCCCTGAGTTCAGGGACATCTTTAAGGCCATTTTAAATGAAGACATTCAAAAGTCAGTAAAGACTAAACTGCCAGTGGCTTCAATGTGAGTTTTCTTGCTCAAGGATTGCAAGGTGACTTGATCTCTTAGTTCATTTGTATGAACTCATTCTCCTTGCTTAAGGAGAAATACCATGATTTTAGTTATCCAGATTTCTTCCAAGCTCATTACTGCGTTCTCTTACTTTGAAAATTACTGGTACATGCTGTCTTTTTTTCTGTCTGCTTCAAACTCCCTGATATGCCTGCTTGCCTTTACCACTGAATTTGAGTTGGGGGCCTCCTACTAGGTTTTCCTTGAGCAGTCAGCTAAAATATCTGCCCCAAAATATCAGCAACTAAACCTAAGATGACATTTTCTTAAGTGCTCTTCTAACGTTGGTGAGTTGCAATAGCTGCCATTTAAGTATGATAATCATCCTGACAATGATAACCTAGTCAAAAGGAGAGAAATAGGATGCCATCTCTGTAAGATGATATGTTTCTTGGTCTTTAGTGTCTGCACCAGGATGCGTTATATACCTTGTCTTCCAACAGATTGGTAACAAAATCACAGCCTGACAGCCCATGTGCCCTGCAGGAACTATGAGAAACATTGCAGAATTAAATTGATACTGCAGGAAAAAAAAATTCCTCTTATCAAAACGGTTACATTCTGGGGTTTATATTCTCTAATCAAAAATAATTTAATCTGGAATCCTCATTAAAAGATGTTGAATTGTTTCAAACATATATAGGAGTCTTGGCTACTTTAAAAATCTTTTTCAAGTTGGTCTTTTGTCCTTTTCCCTCCTTTTCTTTGCTCCACAGCATTTCATCAAAGTTCTGCGACCATCAGCACCAGCCTGGGATATATGTATTTTATGCTGAAAATGATGATATGGTCGTGACAAAAAAATTCTCTCTGTATGTGAGAAGTAAGTGAGAAAACGATTACTGTGAAGATTTGGCAAAGTCTGAGATTTTGCCGCTGATATAACTGGAGCTAATATGTTGCTTTTCTCTTGGTATTCCCCATTTCATTTACATGGATTTATTGTTAAAAATGGAGAAGCACAAGGCAAAAATGTGATTCTTTTCACACTGCCCTACACTGCTGAAATCCAGGCACTGGGTCAGAGAAGGATGCTGGCTGCTTGTGGGTCATATTTCTTGTGTTGATCAGGTATGGAGAAAAGAGGAAGGAGGAGGAAGTTGTTAGGTTTTTTCTCTTCCCTTTAGTCTGCCATAAACAGAGAGGACAGAACATGAGAAATTAGTCATATACCAAGAAAATTAATATTTCTTAAGAAAACCACAAAGCCTAGGAACTCTGTAAAATACAGTAACTATATTCTAATTCTACAAATCTGGAATATATGTGACTGCTGTAGAGACCACATGAGATACACAGTCAGAGGAAACACTTGTCCTTGTTAGGTGTTAGCTTTCTATGGTGTGTTTATGTAATTTTTTTCCTAATGCTATTTATGAGTTAATGCAGTTAGTCTGGAGACCCTTTGCTGTGTGACATGTTAGGGCTGCAGTGCCTCCTACACCCCTGCCCTCAATTCACACACATGCAGAGTCTGATACAAGGAAACAATCACCTACTTTGTGGAGAAATCCCCTTGCACCCCGGCACCGGAGTAAACATGCATGCTTTATAACTCTCTGAGTTGTAGAGTCTGTTTCCACAAAACAAGTCTTGCCTGGTGCTCTCAGTTACCTCAGTTCTGCCACGTGACTGCAGCATCTCATGTTTGCTCTAGGTTAGGGATCATTATTTATTATATATGATTTATAAAGGGATCCTCTGTGCACATTTTGTATGAGCTGGACACCCAGAACTGGGGTGTCAGTGGAGTCCTAGGGCCAAATGCTTGCTCTGAGTCAGAAAAGCAGAAGTCAAGACTTCTAATTTTGGCTCTGCCAGTTTTGGTCTGGCTATGCCTGTACAGAGAAGTGGCTGCTCCCCCTGCCTTGACCACACTCCCATCCCACAGAACCAAGGCACAGGGCTGAGGGCTGCACACAGCTCTCACAGTGATATGTGGGTGGGTTAATTTGAAAACAGAAGCAGATCTTGGTCTTGGCAGATGTAGCATTGCCACATAAACGTGAAGGGTTTTGGTCACTGATGTGCTGACAGAAATTGTCTTATCTTGTTGCAGGAAAGCCTGAAGTAACGATGCAGTTGTTGTTCAAGCAGATCTCCTGCACTGCTGACAGTTACCCTGCCTCATCCTGGATTTGGAAAAACTGTCCCAAACTGAACTCATCCAAGTATATAATTTTCCCTCTTTTTGATTCATTGCAAAGACCGTATCTGAGCTATCCTTGGTTAAATGAAGACTAGTGTGTAAGAGACTAAGTGTAAAATGCACCTTCCACCATTTGTACAAGGGGACATGGTGGTTCACTCCAGGGGAACCAGATCACCAAAACGAGGGAAAGTTTTCTATTTTTTTATTGGTATCAGGTGAAGTCTATAAAGATCTGTATTTCAGGCTCTTTACACTGAAATAAACCCCACTGGGCTTATATCAACAGTGAGGTAGTTACAAAGTCTTATCTAAGCTTTTACTCTTGGCCTATAAAATTTAGAGGGCATTCAGGGAATGCATTGGTTAATATGGGCTTGATTAAGCTTTGGTTAATACAGCTGTTATTGTGACCAGTAAAGACAGTGAGAGTGTTTCCTGTAAAGTTAGTGAGAGTGTTTCCATTTCCTCTATTTATTTAGGGCAATGGCTCAGGCCCTAAAATTTCAAGAGATGCTGAAATAGCTTTGAACTGTTTCATGAACTCTGCAGTGTTTATATATTATGCTAAAGAACTAATAATCCCATGGTGCAGAAGAGTACTGGGTCAAGTTATCTTTTGGAAGATTGTTGATAAAACTCTAAGTATTTTAACTAGATATAAAAAAACCTGTCTAGACCATTTTCTCATCCATACCTCTGAAAAGGCTTCCTAACATCAATCTGTGCAGAAATGGAAAAGGAAATTAAACATCCAGCTAGTGAGTTTAAAATACTCTTTAAAAAACATCTTTCTGGAAAGAAAATGCTGTGACATTTCTTTTCTTGGAAAATTCCACATGTAGAAGATAATACTGTGTAGAAATGATTAAGTTTTATTTCTTTACTTATTTATGTGGACAGTAAATTAGGCAGTAAGCTGATGAATGATAGAAAAGCTGAAAGTCAAAATTATCAAAATTATCTCTGCATGGGCTTCCTTTCCCTAGAGTATAAATGTTTCTTCTTTCTACATATCAGGTCTTATTTAAGTCCTTAATAAGGGCAGATGGTCTCCATCTTGAGTGAGAGAAACTTTGTGGTTGAAATGACGTACTTTCAGGGAAAGGAGTTACAACTTTTACTGTGGGTTCATTTTGTATTTATTGTTTTAGTAGCAGCTCATTTGGAGCTGTTTGGTGGTTTGAGTGTGGTAAAGGTGAAACCAGTGGGAATAGATGCAGTAGGAGGGGGTCGTTGTCCACTGTGGAAATTGGTGGAGGTCCTGAAGGTCAGGAGCTGCAGGCGCCCTGCCAGGGCAGTGATGGAGGGTGGGAGTGAGCCTAGTGTAGGAGGTAGGGAGCCCAGTTGACCCCCCGCTGACCCTGCCATGTCCACCACCAAAAAACAAGACTGGCAACTGCTCTGAAGCCTCCCTCTAACAGTGACAAAAAACAAGCCCATCTATCCTTCCCTCCTTTCCCACACAGATGTAAGACACGTTTTGAAGCATCCCACCTTCTTCCTTGGAAAATGTCACTGTGAGCCAAAAATCAAAACTGGTCTGCTTTCTTTTTCAGCTGTACAGAAGAAATCACTGAGGGAATTCACAACTTCTTGCCAGAGAGGAGATCCCTGGGTTCATGGATCTCAAGTAGTACTTTAGATGTAAAGGAGACAACAACCACCTTCTCTGTGGAGTGCTGTGCAAACAATTCTGCCGGTTCAACCTGCGAAAAGAGCTTCATTAACCTGTCAGGTACCATAAACCAGTGCTTTAGCACAGGTTTTCTCAATTAAAGCTAACGTGGTAGAACATACAGTAGTTTTTATCTGGCTAAATGACTGACCATGCAATGGCATTGCAGGTAAAACACAAGCACTGTGTGCACACAGTGTGGGAAATGGTGGGTGAATGGGAAAGACATGTGTCTTTCCTCTGCTCCCAAAGCAGGGGTCTCCCTCATTAAAATAAGCAGAAATTTCACACAGATAGAAGTGCAGGATGGAGCCATGGCAATGGTGGGGTCTGCTTTTTTATTTCATCTTAGTAATCCCTACCTGAAACCTGGAGGTATCAGCTTTGGGAAGAGCTGAAGCCACTTTGGTAGCTGGTGGCAGGTGTTAGCTCTTGTTCCTCTCCTGGAGGCCACTGTGGTGCTGCCAGAAATGCCCGTAGGAGCTCTCCTCACCCCATGGAGGTCATCACACAACCAAGCAAGAGCATGACTGAGCCAACAGACCCACTCAAGGGTTAGTCCCTGTCTGGGAAGCAGCAGTGAATACTGGGGAGTACAGTGAGACCTTCTTAAACTGCTGTAGGCAGGTGGCAGAAGGCTAAGCCCTGCTTTGGGAACTGCTGTGCAGTCTCTCTTCTTGTTGAAGGCACGAGAGATTCTTTCCTCATTGAACAAAAAAATCAATATGATTATTTGCCCATGCACTTTATACTTGTAACACTGTACGCACTTGCCAGGGCAAAATATCTCATTACAGGGAACATGCTGTGGCACCTGGGAAGTGTTTTGAAGCATGCAGATATTTGCAATACAGAGATTTCCTTTGTCATGGATGAATAACCTGTTTGGTGCTTTTGACTACAGCTGGCAGAAACTGTGACCACTGACAGAGTTTGAGCATTTATGTTGAAATTACAACAGAAAGTAAGCATAATACAGTCTTAGAAACAATCAGAATATGAGAACAGGTCTCATGTAACACTTACCTACCCACCCACACCTTATAGTATGATCCTGACTTGTTGTTAAGCGGGTTCCTGGCTGAACAGCAGAGCAATGCTCTGAGCAGGTTATGAACAGTCCGCCTGCTGGTAACTGGTGCTTTGGTACCTAACACACATTGCTTGGGGCAAGCCACGGGGAGGGAGGGGGAGATGCGATGAGAGGAGGAAGTGATTATTCCTGTTTATGCTCACAAAGTCCAATCCATCGATCATAGCAACACCTCCGTGCACTTACATTTGTTAATTGGTGCAGCATTTTTTTGGCATGAAAACAGATGTCAGAATCACCCAGCACTTAAAGCCTCCTGCCCAGCTCCTTGCTTTGCATGTGGTTCTGTCTCATTCCCCATGCAGAGGAGGCCCAGGCATGAGGGGACTGCAGCTGGCAGCCACCAGAGGTTCTCCTTGCACCTGTACACACAGGCTCTGATTCAGTGGGTAGTAATATGTATCTCTTAAAGTTGCAGGAGCTGTTTTTTCCCCTCTGGACAATACTGCATTCTATATCTTTCTTGGATTTTTACTCCTACTGATTGCTTTCTTGTTTGTATTCATTTTTCATAAATACAAAAAGGTAAGAGCAAACATAAAAACCTGCCCCTTCTTCTTTTGTTCCTATCAGGCTGCTGCTTCTTCTCTAAGACTTATTCCACTGTTTTTTTTCTTCCAAAGCAATTTAGATATGAAAGCCAGTTGCAAATGATACAGATGATAGGCCCATTGGATAACGAGTACATCTACATTGACTTCAGAGAATTCGAGTATGATCTCAAATGGGAATTTCCCAGGGAAAATCTGGAATTTGGTGAGCGGTCCACAAGGCAAACCACAATGTTGAAGTAGCAGTCTGTGCTGTACCAGCAGCAAATAATATTGGCATATTGTTTCTTGTAGGACAGGTCCTCGGTTCTGGGGCTTTTGGGAAAGTGGTGAATGCAACAGCTTATGGAATTAACAACGCAGGAGATTCGGTTCAGGTCGCAGTCAAAATGCTCAAAGGTACAATAAACTCTGGGCGCCTTCTGCAAGCAGTGATGTATTCTGGCAACTCCAAAGCAGAAGTAGTGTTGGAAGAATTCCCTTTATATACAGACTTTTAGCAGCTACACTTCACAAATACTTGGTTTCAAAATCCTTTCAAAATGCTTTCAAAATCCTTTTTCAGCTTGGAAAAGTATTGCTGAAGTGCCTTCTTCCTGCAGCATGTTGTATTTGTCCTATGCACCACAGATCTGGGTTGTGTGGGGAAGCATGGAGGTGCTCTGCTCTAAAGCACTCTAAAGCATAGCACTCTAAATTCACAGAATCACAGAATTATTCAGGTTGGAAAAGACCCTTGGGATCATCGAGTCCAACCATCAGCCCTACTCTACAAAGTTCTCCCCTACACCATATCCCCCAGCATCTCATCCAAACGACCCTTAAACACACCCAGGGATGGTGACTCCATCACCTCCCTGGGCAGCCTATTCCACTGTCTGACCACTCTTTCTGAGAAAATTTTTTTCCTAATGTCCAGTCTAAACCTCCCCTGTTGCAGTTTAAAGCCATTCCCCCTTGTTCTGTCACTAATCACCTGTGAGAAGAGACCAGCACCAACCTCTCTACAATGACCTTTCAGGTAGCTGTAGAGAGTGATGAGGTCTCCCCTCAGCCTTCTATTCCTCAAACTGAACAGCCCCAGCTCCCTCAATCTCTCCTCACAGGATTTGTTCTCCAGGCCCTTCACCAGCTTCATTGCCCTCCTCTGCACTCGCTCCAGCACCTCGAGATCTCTCTCGTATTGAGGTGCCCAAAACTGGACACAATACTCCAGGTGTGGCCTCACCAGTGCAGAGCACAGGGGGACTGTCACCTCACTACTTCTGCTGGTCACACTATTTCTGATACAAGCCAGGATGCTGTTGGCTTTCTTGGCCACCTGGGCACACTGCTGGCTCATGTTCAGCTGCTTGTCAATTAGAACCCCCAGATCCTTTTCTTCCACACAGCTCTCCAGCCACACCTCCCCAAGCCTGTAGTGATGCATGGCGTTGTTGTGGCCCAAGTGCAGGACCTGGCACTTTTCCTTGTTGAAGCTCATCCCGTTAATGTTGGCCACCAATCCAATCTATCCAAGTCTCTCTGCAGAGCCTCCCTACCTTCATGCAGATCAACACTCCCCTTAACTTGGTGTCATCTGCAAGTTTACTGATGATACACTCTATGTCCTTATCAAGATCATCAATAAAGATGTTGAACAGAAATGGTCCCAACACCGAGTCCTGAGAACACCACTTGTGACTGGCCACCAGCTGGATTTAGCTCCATTGACCACCACTCTCTGGGACCGTCCATCCAGCCGGTGCTTGACCCAGCAGACCATTCGCTCATCCAGGCCGTGGGCAGCAAGTTTTTCTATGAGAATCCTATGGGGAACTGTGTCAAATGCTTTTCAAAAATCCAGATAGACAATATCCACAGCTTTTCCCTCATCCAATAGTCGGGTCATCTTGTCATAGAAGGAGAGGCAGGACCTGCCTTTCATAAACCCATGCTGACAAGGTCTGTTTCCCTGGTTGTCCATTATATGACTTTTAATGGCCCCCAAGATGACCTGCTCCATGACCTTCTCTGGCACCAAGGTCAGACTGACAGGTCTATCTTTTCCTGGATCCTCCTTCCTGCCTTTCTTGTAGATGAGTGTCACATTTGCCACCCTTCAGTCCAACAGGACCTCCCCAGTTAGCCATGGCTTCAGGTAAATTGTGGAAAGTGGCTTGGTGAGCACATCTGCCAACTCCTTCAGCACCCTTGGGTGTAACCCATCCAGTCCCACAGACTTGTGTACATCCAAGTGGTGCAGCAGGTCTCTGGCCACCTCCTCTTTAATTGTGATGACCATATTCATAGTGCAGATTAGCCTGCTGGTCACATTGGTGACTCTGTGGACTTTGGAGTAAGATCACTTATTCTTGTAATGCTGTCTAGTGTTGCACTCCCTTCACCTCCTGCATCTGAGTTAGCTTGTTTGCAAAACTTCCAGCACATCTTCCTGTAGTCTTTTCTTCTTGGTGACACAAAGCAATTTCTTTCCATCACTCCTTATGGGTCAGGCTTCTTAAACCTCTAATCCTCCTTTATTCTCTGATCTGGCCTCTCTCCAAACTGTCTTGACCCCTCATTAAAGCACTGTCCAGAAGCAAGCTTCTGTGGCAGCAAGCAGAGCAGGGTCCCTTACTGCCTCATTGGGTCCCAAGTACCACAACTCTCTCCATATGTAACAGGATGAGCTATCACATCAGCAGCAGCACCAGCACCCTGCTCACCTATGTGCCCACACAGACTCTTTCTGCCAGCACTGCTGTCCAGCTGTTCAACCCCCATTTGCACATGTGCATTAGCTTTATACTTCCTTGACCCACTGCCTTTTGGTTGTCTTTATGGAAGTTCAACTTGGTCATTTTGGTTCACATCTCCAATTCACTGAGGTCATGAGGAGTGAATACTTGCTGCAAAACAAGCCTAAAACTATTACTGAAAAACAGGGTGGCCTTCTTAGCTGTTGGATTGCATGCCATATGGCTATTGAGACTTTTTTTTTCTCTTAGCATTTCTTTCCAACAGGATTGACTGCCATTATTTCTGTGCTTGTGAACACCTTCATACACTGCTGCCATTACTCGCCAGCCCAAGAATGACAAATATGAACATTTTGTGACTGCTTTCCCAAGCATTCATATGATCCACACTTACATGCACATTTATTTTCCAACTTTGGTGAAAACTTTTTATGCAGTACAATTTTTTAGGATGTTCCCAAACATACTGTCAGTCCGATTAGTTTGAAATGAAGACTTACATGTGATAAAACATCACAACCATTTACGTTTTTATTTGCTGGAGATTTCTGAACTTTTGTTATTACTTTTACAGAAAAACCTGATGCTTCAGAAAAAGATGCTCTAATGTCTGAGCTGAAAATGATGACTCACATTGGAAGCCATGAAAATATTGTGAACTTACTAGGAGCTTGTACTGTGTCAGGTAACTTGTGTAAAGGTACCAGTTAAAACCTTCAGACTAATGAGGACTCCTGAACAGAAAAGTATCAAAATTGATCACCGAAATCAGTATTCAAAACATTCAAGCCATAATTAATCACTTACCACTAGTGCTGCTGTTCCCCTCTTCATTCCTGAATCCTGTCTTTGCCCAACCAATTTTGCGGCTCTGTGCTGACCCAAAATAAGATGAAGATGAACTGAAAGCAAAGTTAAGGCCATGCATGTGTATGGAAATGGGTCCTTTCTAATTGTACTTGCATGAAGTGATATAACAGCACTTCTGTGGAAGAGGTTTTCCTGTTACAGCGGTGATGGCACAGATATGGGCCAGTTTATTAAGTGAAAAGGAGAAACTTATCTGCTGTAAGGTATTTTTGTATCCACTTGATTATACTCACATAAGAAAGTATATATTTTTTTTCTTAAATCACATGGCTCACACTGTAGAAAGTGAAGTTGTAGAGAGGAAGGGGGAAATGTCTAGAAGCTAGTCAGGAAAGGAAAGAAACTGAAAAAGAGCAGGAGAGGCAGGGACACCCACAGACAGAGGAGGAAAGAAGTGAATAATGAAAAGAGAGAGAACATTTTAAATGACTGAATGTAAAAATAAACTGAAGATGGAAAGAACTAAGCAAAGATGGACTAAGATGAAAGTGGCAAGATATTATCTCTGATTAATTATTGTGTGACTCAAGTTGTCATCAGTTGTCATTGAGGCAACATACATGGATATTCTTGTCCCAAGAACTCTTTCTCTGGCCAGTCCAGCAGTGAACAGGAACAGGTGAGGAGAGGCTGAAGAATAGATCACCTTGGGGGAAGGGAAGGGTTATATTCAGTGTTTGTCCGTATCAGGAGTTATAACATCTGCCCCTGAAAAACTTGACATATTTTCTGCCATTAATATTTATTAAGTCAGAAAAAAACAAAAATAACAGTTAACTCTTGTTTCCCCATTTTCATCAACAGCAATAATGTCGTGCAAATATATTCGAGGCATAAGAGGAAAGCAATAGATTGTTGGTGGTGGCTTTAGCTGATTTGAAACTATACAGGCTGCCACTGCCTTCTGAAAAATTTGGCAAGATGTGATGGTGTAGGCAGGAGAGCTGCAGGGAAGACCTGCTTAGTCTGGCTGGGTAGGGCAGAGACAATTCCAGCTTTACCCAAGTCCCATTTTCAGAAGCATTTACATGGTTCTCAACACTTCTACATCCATCCTCTGAGAGACTTTACAGGCTTTTCAGTGTGCCCTACCTTGCTTGACAGGGGCCTCCCAGCAGAAACATCCACAAATTCGTATTCAGTCTTTCTGAGCCAGAAGGGGTGATGCCAGTGTAAGTCTTCGCAGAGGGGATGTGTGACCCCTCTGAGCTCTCCCTGGCCATTCGCTCTGCTCCTGATGGCTTGTCATGGCTTTCCTCCAAGCCTGCCTCATTGGGAATCGGGCATATTTTTGAGAAAGTGGCCTGACCAGTGCTCCACTCAAACACGTCCCCTTGTAAGGTCTTTCCCTTCTAGAGATCCTCTCAGCAAACACACTTAGTGGCCTTCAAAAACAGGATGCTTCTAGAGCATGAAGGGAATGCAGACAGTGAAAGGGCATAGGTTAAATGGTACCAATTTTCACCATCAAGATAATTAGCAGGGGTCATCTTTTGCTTGAACCATGGTTTAGACAATATGTTGAACGTTTATCAGCTGTGCTGTCCTCCACAGTGCCATTGGTATGGGGAAGGATCTTTGTGCCTTCATAGTCATTTGCAATCCACTGTGGGACATGCACCACTGGGAAGAATCAGCTACACTTTCCAAAGTGGCAGTACAGTCAGTAATTAGTCAGTAAACATTACCCACCCATCAGTACTGGTTATTTACCTGGGAAGGGAAGATGCTTGGAACAGTTCATACAGATTCGTCCTGGGAGAAGATGAGGTATCATTAGGGCTTTAATGGGGAGAGTGCTATAGATAGCAGGAGGCATTTACATTTCCAACTATTTCAGGGCCAATCTACTTGATATTTGAATACTGTTGCTATGGTGACCTTCTGAACTACTTAAGAAGCAAGAGAGAAAAGTTTCACTGGACACTGGCAGATATTTTTAAACAGCACAATTTCAGCTTTTACCACAATGTCCATTTGGACCAAAATTCCAGGTAAAGCATTCAGCAACAGTTTAATACTTTATAAAGCCACTGTCTCTTTTTAACCTGCATTCTCAGCTAAAAATATTGGATTCTTGAGAATGTGCCCTCATGTACTTTAATAAGCAGTGCCTTGGGAGGAACTGTGGTTTGATTCTCCTTATGATGGTCTTCTCACTGGACTGCAAAAGACAAGCAACACCTCGTTTCTCTTTCCAGTGTTGAGAAGACTTGTGTCTGTGCCCCAATTTTTAACAGCAATAACGGATCATGCTTCTTCACTGCAAAACAGTTTGTGTAGAAGATTATGTGATACAATGTGTGTAACCTTTGAAAATGTGTCATCCACTCCAGGAAGGGAGCTAACCCAAAGTATCTTGTGAATATGACTCTATGTAGAGAGGATGAATTTGAAATCACACAAAGAAGTCAAAACATAAATGTGACATCTGGATCGAGTGGGATTGTGCTGTATTCTGAGGAAGGTGAGAGATTAATTCCTTTTATCTCTAGTAATTCTATTATTGTATTTATTATATTATTGATCTAACTAGACTAGCTTCAGTAACACAGGAGGCCCCTTTCTGTCATATGTATCTCTTCCCTCCTGGCAGGAATTTTCCTGGAGAAGTAGTCAACAACACTTAAGACCTGAGGCTTATGTTTCTGGTCATGCTATACATAGTGTTGAGTATGAAAATACTCTTTCCTTTATTTTGTGTCTGAGCAAAGGATGCAAAATATAGATGCTCTTTATGATGTTGTTCTTGGTAGAAGTATGTGAAAGTCCTTTCAACAGTGAGTGGAATTAATCAGAAAGTGAGGAAGCCCATGCACAACTCATACTTTCAATTATTTTTTACAGATGAAATTAAGCATGCAAGCAGACAGGTGGATGAAGAAGAGGATTTTAATGTGCTCACTTTTGAAGACCTTCTTTGCTTCTCTTACCAAGTTGCCAAAGGAATGGATTTTCTTGAGTCCAAATCGGTATGGTGAAGGGTAGCAAATTGTTTAGATAGAAAAGACAGTAAAAATAGATCAGGAAATAAAAGGCAGACTGAAGAACAGAGCCACTCTGTGGCCACCTTGAACTATATCTCCTTCCCTGTCTTTACAGCAAAGACTGGACTGCAGCTTTAGGCATGACCCTGAGTGGCTGCACTGCCCACTTCTGACTGCTCTGGCCCTATCCCCTTGCCACGAGCAACGGGGGAATTGTCCGGCTTGCTCATTCTCCAAACTGTTTAACTGTGTCAACTGTGGAAGGAGGCACCGATTCAGAGAGCTCTGAGACAAGGGAATTATCTTCTTCTGATACCCAATGCTGCAGGGCATTAACTCTTCCTTTCCTTCTAAGTGCATTCACAGAGACCTTGCTGCCCGAAATATACTGGTGACCCATGGGAAAGTGGTAAAAATATGTGACTTTGGCCTTGCCAGAGATGTAGTGAATGACTCCAACTACATCGTCAGGGGCAATGTAAGTTCCTGAGTGTTCTCTGGTTTTCATACCATTGTAAGAATTATAACAAGAAAGTGAAGCTTTTAATTTTCAAATTCCTTGTTAACTTTATAGTTATCTGTACAGACAGTGCAGAAATCTCACTTTTTCCTGCCCTTGGAAAATGCAGATTCTTAGCTTATAATTAACCTAATCAAGCTAGTACTGTAAATGAGATGGTACCCATGTCCTTTCTAAAGCACACTGAAAACCACTGATGGAAGTGCTGGGAGTTGTTTACTGTTATGGACAATAGTACAGGGACAATAGCATATGTGTGTGGGTACACCAGATCCTCTGGCTATATGAAGAAGTACAGTGTGGACATCTCCATCTGAGCTACTCACTCTGGAAGTTAAAGGGGTGAAGAAGGCTCTTCCAGGGCTGAGCTCACCCCTTGCTTAAATAGTAATCTAAAATGGATGAGATTAATTGGCTCCCTTGGAAGTGCCTATTTCTCTCTATAAGTGAAATTTAAAGAGACTACTAAGAGAAGCCCAGCTTTTCACATAGGAAACATGAATTGATCATACTCAGTCAGTAAGAACTACAGTGAGTCATATAGAAAGGCTGTGTCACAGCATGACCTGGCTCCTTTCCCCCTGTCTGTGCAGGCTCGTTTACCAGTTAAATGGATGGCTCCTGAGAGCTTATTCGAGAGGACGTACACAATGAAGAGTGATGTCTGGTCTTATGGAATATTACTATGGGAAATATTCTCTTTGGGTATGTTCTGTAATGCAACAAAAGATCAGTGCTTGATTTTGACAGCTTCTGAATTAACATGTATTCTCCAATATTTTCCACAGGTGTAAATCCCTACCCTGGTATTCAGGTTGATACAAACTTCTACAAATTAATACAAAGTGGATTTAAAATGGACCGACCATATTATGCTACAAAAGATGTGTAAGTGTATTTCCTCAGTGATGCACAGCGTGGGAGTTTATATTTACTAGGTCACTCTTTGTATCACCTTTTATTTATTGTACGCTGTACCTTACTCAAAAAAAAGCTGCAAAAGGTGAGATCTTCCTCTAACTCTGAAAAAGACTGCTTGATCCTGCAGGCTTTGTCCTAAAGTAGAAGTGATCAGCAATAAAGGTTATGTGTTTGAAAGGACTAATTTATTATTTTTATTTAATTATGCCTTCCTTTCCCATGGAACCTCTTGTTCTCAGATCACAGACTTCTTTTTTCTTTTTTTTTTTTCTTTTTCTTTTCTTTTTCTTTTCTTTTCTTTTTGAAAAAGCTATTTATACCATATTTGGTTTGGATATTAATTAAGTCTTTGGTGATTTTTTCTAAACTTTTTTTTTTTTTTTTTAATTGAGCTTTAGTGTGTATGATCCATTTCCAAGAGGCTAAGGTTCCTCTTAGAAAAAAAAACCCTGCTAAGGAAGACTTGGTGAGAGCTATTCCTGTGCTCTCAGCACATGATTTTCAGTCTGTGCCTCTGTGCCTGGGTGGACTCTGCCTAGAAGTGGACCCCAGGGAACAAGGCAAGAGAAGGTGATGGGAAGGTACAAGACCTGGAGGCATGGAGGAAAGGGAAAGACTTTGGGTTGTCTGAACTCTTCTGATAGACATTTCATAGGTGGTCTAGGGACTCATTGCCTTGCTATGATACTGTACTGTTCTCATCCTCTCCATATAAAGACTGTAATGGTATTAAAAGTACAGGTTATTCTGACAGATTGACCTGTGACATATTGCTGTGGGGCTTATAAATATCAGGGAACCTATTGACCTAGTAAGTTTGCAAGAGACTTCAGCAAATAGGTACTGCACTGGTCCCTGATGAAACTGCAAAACCTCTAAGATGGTGTTTAAACTTCAGAAATATTTTTATGATGTCAAATTACATGAAAAGACTTATGAAAAGTGTCCTCAAGACTATGGAGTCCACAAGGAGCATGTTCAGCCTCAGAGATGAACAGGAATTGTCTTCCTCCCGTTTTCTGTATGGAAACTGGAAAACAAGGTTAACATGCCAGTATGTGCCAGCCAGTGTGAAATTTAACATGCCAGTATGTGCCAGCCGGTGTGAAATCCTGGCCCCAGTCCTATGAGGAGGGTTTTACTAAGGCCTCTGGTAAAGCCATGTTCTTCATTTCACCCTTTGTCCTTGTCTTTCTGTATCTTTTCCTCTGATGCAACACTAAATCTGGCCTCTTTCTGAGAGTTCAACAGCTAACATGTTTTCTGTATCATCTCTTTGCTCTTGCAGCTACTGTTTGATGCAGTCCTGTTGGGCCCTTGACTCCAGAAAAAGACCCTCTTTTTCTTGGCTGGTTTCCTCTCTTGCCTGTCAGCTGGCTGAGGCAGAAGGGGCAGTAAGTAAACACAGCAAGAAGAAAAATATTTTGTGTGTGTGTGTGTGTGTGTAGCCCCATAGATCACAATGGGCTGAGTAGTCTTCTGCTTTCTATTCAAGTGCACCACTGTGTTATGGATCTATGTAAGAGTTTGGGGAATTTTTTTCTGCCATCAGAAGGAATCCTGACCTCCCTGATGAGGATTTCTTTCCTCCCACTGCCTGCACTGGGACTCTGGAAGGCTGAAGTCTCTCAGCCTGTGCTATGGGAATGTGCTTCCCTTGGGTAGGAGCCAGTGCAGTTGGTTTTGGTGATGCTGATAGCTGCCATGGGAGGGGAGCTGAGCCTGGGACACCTGCCAGGGATCTCATGAAGGGCCACCATAGGTATGTGCTGCCATATCCTCACAGATGGAGAGCCATATGTCATTCTGAAATGTCAAAATAATAAACAGGATCCAAGGAAGGCATATTCCATCTTTACCAGACTGTGATCTCTTCCTCAGGGAGGATAAGCAACTCCTTTCTAAACTACTAACTGGGAATCCACTCTGGACTAGACACATTATTTCCCAGTCCAGCATCCTTGCAAGCCTTTTGTGATGTGGAGAGCTGTGAATGACTCTTGCCTTTGCAGCCTTGAGGCTCTGCAGGCTGTTAGCCTGACAGAAGCTGCCGAACATAGGGGCAAACTAATAAGCAACTTCAAAGTGCTGTACCTAGGAAAAAAAAAATCCTCCTTTGCAGCCCAGTGCTCTTCCTCAACATGGCTCTTTTTGGCTGGATAAGGTCCATCTCACTTAGACAGTCATCTGGACTCCCTCTGGAGTCAGTGGGAAATAGAGAGATAGGAGTGTGATTCTCCCTCAAGAGGAAGCAGGCTGTTCCTTACAAGTGCCTGCTTCACAGGGAGAAAAGCAGTCTTCCAAGTGCAGTAAGTAATAACAGAAGATATCTTTTATTTTCTCTTCCCAATTCTAGGTTTACCAGAATATGAAGAAAAATGTTTCTACACACAATTCCAGCATCAAAACTAAACCACGTGTAAGCAGGGATGAGGAATCTCTGCTATCCCTGACTCTGCTCCAGCATGAAGACACTCAGGTTGAAAAATAATCTGGGTTATGGATTTGATCTCAGTATTTTCATAAACTCCATGTACCATAATTTTTTTATATCACCACTAAGAAAAGAAAATGTCACCTACTGCTGCTCTATTCACATTTCTTGTGGGCCAGCCCATATTTATGTTACTTTGAGGAGAAGACACAGTTCATTTATTTGAATTCAGCAAACACATCTATCACAAGACAGAAGCAATGGTCTTTTCACTCTCTGTCTCCAACTGGATATCTCTTTTCCTGATTTTATGTAAATAGTGTCTAATCAATGCATTGAATTCAGACTGTTCTTACCATATTGCAGGCAAACACAAGAAAATCCATGGGTTTTTAGTCAATGTTGACAAGCACGGACTATGCATCTAAAGAGAATGGGTGTGATTTCCAGAAGTGCTACTCACATCTTCATCTCCAGATGTCAGTGAGTGTTGGAAAAAAAGGCCATTGGAGTAGCCAACTTTAGATACCCAAATTTTAAAATACCAGCCTTGTTTTACGAGGAACTATAAATTCGAGTGTGTATAACTTTCTTATCCTGAACATCTCAGTTGCTGTGAAGTTCCCATCAGGTGTCCAGGTGAGTTAATTTCACCAAGCTTTGGGTATGCAGGTGGTTTCTAGTCATCCAGGCTACATCCTGCACCTGCAGATGAGAGCTAGGCAGTTAGAGGGAGTTATTCTTTTCTACCTAAAATAAGCATCTAAAACAAGCAGGAGGAGTGATATTTGGAGATGACCTTCTCCCTTCATGGTTTAGAAGATCCAGGTGGCAGTCTCCAACTGAAAGTCTCACTTTGACTGAGTTATAGCTAATTCCATTATTTGGGCTGTGTGTGCTTTAATAGCAAATAAAAATGTTTAATTTAAAATAAATTATCTTCTGTAGCAATTTAGGAGTGTAGTATCATCACTCCCAATTCCCAGAAGTCAGCCTGGTTGTATCAACCCTACTGCAATAAAATGAGAGTATGTCTCTCTAACTTTCTCCCAGACTCTCAGTACAATAACCAGAGGCTTGATGTTTTTTTAATACTGATAAAAAGACACATTATTTTCATGATGAGGTTTGGGGGTTTGTAAATGAGGCTTTCATAATGACTAACAGGATAGAGTTGTCTACATCACAGTGAGTCAAGTATATACTGGTTAAGCATTTTCTTCTGTGTTACATTGCACAAGATGCTAACATGATGCTGTTGGGATTTCAAGTGGCAAGTGTTATAAATTAATAACTGTTTGGGTAGAATATGCTATCACATAAATCACGCTGCTCTTTACTAACATCGTCTGAAAATAATTAATGTTGTAATACAGTGATTATGATTTGTGTATTTTTATTAACACTGTTGAATTATCAAGGAATTGGGGTTTTTTTAATCAGCTATAAGCCGCTGAAGAATAATTTGGAAATATAAAGATAGAAATAAAACTTTAAGATCGCATTTTCTGGAAAATATATATGACTTTTAACATACTCATAACACAATTTCAAAGTGTTCAGCAATGAGATGTCACTGTTCAGCACCGTTAACACACAGCCTGCACCAGCTAGAAAGTGGGAGTGTCTTGTGCAGAGAGAGAGTTGAGAGTTGTGTGTCTTGTGTCTGAGTTTTCTGCCTTCAGACCTAGAGGAGCTTAACGCTGAACTGGTTGCATCCAAGCCTAGCTGGCCCTGGAAGCTAAGCAGATGTGAGCTTGGCTCATAGAGGAGCAGATGGGAATCCCATGTGCTTTAAAACATGCCAGGGAGTTGTGCCAGTGTTTTTCCACAAGATTAAAAAAAGAGTGGACAGAGGCCTTCTGGCCCCATCATCACTACTGAGCTGAGACTTAAGAATATAAAGGCAAATAGAGAAGCTTGGAGCTAACAAAAACTCCTCACGATGCACATGTGAAAAGCAGCTCAGGCAATATGGCACTCAGTAAGGAAGTACAATCAGGAGAAAGACCCTCCTGTAAGGGCTGGACATGTGAAGAAGGGTTGTGCATCTGCTTCTCCACACAGAAGAGAGGAATGGAACAAAGCTACGGGAGGTATTCAGTGAAGAACTGTATCTTTTAGGAGCACATTTCCTTTCCAGGATGTTTCCAGCACAACTTAGCAAAGTGCTGGTCCAGTCCTGAGCTTTGTGTAGAGCCACAGCCAGTGCTGTTTAAGGAGCAGTTTCGTGATTCTTGAAGGAAAATACCCACATTTCTCTTGTTAGACTCCAGATCCCTAATCCGTGCCTCCAGGTGCAGGTTCTCTGGAGAAAGTGCTAAATTCCCCCTATAGTGAATGGAGGAACTTGTTTGAAGACCTCCAGCAGAGATGCTGTTAGTCTAAGCTAGATGTGGGCAGAGACTGACAAAGATTCAGTAATCATTAAGCAGGGAAGAAGAGGAACAAGAAGGGTTTGAGGTCACTTAAAGGCATTGAATGGCAAAGGACACTGCGCTCTCCTTGTTAGCAATAACAGAAAGAAAGAACAAGAACGAAGTATTTGACGAGCCAAACTGGAAGACAAAATGGGTTGAGGAATCGGCCCTGATTTGTTTCCCTTTTCCCCGCCAAAGCACGGGGGCGGCTCGCACAGCCCGGGGCCGGGGGCTGCTGCCCGCCGGCCGCCGCCGGCCCCGTCCTGCTGCCGCAGCCGGCACTAGGGGGAGCTCCGCCACCGCGGAGCCGCACGCCGCAGCGGGCCGCGGAACGGGAACGGGGGCCCGGGCTGGTGCTGAGCAGAAGGGCCTGGGCCAGCCGAGGCGTTTGGACCGGAGCTACAGGAGCCCCGAGGGAGCAGGGCTGGGGGAGACGGTGCCGGCCAGAGGGAATCCACAGCCAAAGCCTCGTAGCACTGACGGGCTGAGCCAGGTACCAGTCAGCTCCCTCCCTCGGTGTGTCTCCCAAACACGCGTGCCTGCGTGTCACAGGCAGCAGACAGGGGAAAAAAAAAAAAAACAAAAAAAAAAAAAAAAACAAAACAGGAGGCCCTTCTCCATCCGGCTCAAGAGAAACTGGATGTGCTTCTCCAACACAAGTCTCACCATCAGGTTTGGAACAGCTGGGATGGGCTGTCTGAGGTTCCTTTGGGAACACTTGGGGCTAATCCTGTGTTGAACCAGAAGAGGAGAGCAGAAGTGTCATGTGTCATGCAGGCTAACTTGCTTTCAGTCCACATCTTTATAGAGACATGTGGAAGGTGACGGAGAAATCCAAGGTGGTATCTGCTACAGAGCCATTTGCAGATACGTCGTTTTTAAGAGTCCCCATTTCTGCTGGGAAATGTTTTGGGGGTGCAGAAATCAAAACAAGCTGAAGACATGGGCATTTGCCGTGCAGCTGGACACACCATACTTCAGCTCTCTTCTCCCAGACACTGAACTGGATCAAGCGCCCAGTGGCATAGGGCTCTTCCTCCCAGCTAAATGCACTGCTGTGCCAGTGAGTCTCCTTTGAGTCTCTTTCCCTCCCCATCAATGACTAATTAATTAGGCCATGCAAAGGAAACTAGATTTTTAAAAAGGCACAAAAAGACCCACCCAGACCTGTGGTTGAGGAGACCACAATTTCAGAAAGAGGTGGGATGTGAACCAAGTTCCTTCTCACCCTTGGTGAGCATTCCAGCGCTGTGGTGTGGTGGGGAAGGAATCCCTTCCAGCCAGGCTGTCTGAGACCTGGGCTAGATTCATGCTTCCTGACTTGCTTCCAGGAATGAGATAAACAGGGAGGCTGCTAGAGTCAGGGTCCTGCCTTACAGGTCACTGCCACGTTGAAATTTGGGACTTTAAGGCTGTGCTGGAAAACGGATAGAGCGACACTCCTAGCAGAAGTGTAGGTGCCTTGGGGTACAGTATGGATCAGATCGCAACTGAGAAGGAATTTTGAAGACCTGTGTTCTGGAGAGAGGTGGAAAAGCGGTGGTGCTCCTGTGGCCACCTCCACAGAGACACATGAAGATTGGGGTGGGAGTCAGCTCATTTAGATACTGCTTAGTTGGGATGAAAATCCGTGGGAGATCCTGACAGTGACCCACTCCTCCTGCCACATGCTACCTACACTATGCATGATCCTTTGCATTGCAGCTAAGCTTTGGCACTTAGCTGTGGCTGCCCATAGGTGCCCAGAAGTGCCTCTTCCCAGGTGCACTAGGGTTCTGCCCCCTCCATGTCCAGTGCCACGGGGACATCACTGCCTTCCAGCTGAAGGAAGCCCAGAAGTTACTTCTAAGGACAGCCTTCCAGTCCTACCAGTGCCATGACATCTCCATGCTCAGAAGTGGGTTGGAGGCTTCAGCTCCTAAAAAGAAGGAGGTGCCTAGCTTTAGTTTCCACTATCTTTCTCCTGGAGAAGTGACTACCTACCTGATGTGGACTGGGATCTCCTTTGAAAAAGCCTCCAGTGCCTGGGAGTGTTCTGGGTGCAGAGGGGCTGTGGAGCTAGAAAAAAGAATAAAGCAGAGGCAGGGCTGGTCCCCAGGAGCTGAGCCGCGAAGTGAGCGGCCAGAGGATGGCAGTGTGGGCCACAGCTATGAGCCTGGCCCTGAGATCTGGGCCTGGTCCTATCTTTCACTCCCTCTGAGGCCTCTTTTCAGACCAGAAAAAAATGTCATGAGCCTCCTCTTCCCTCCCAGGAACTAGAAGAAGACAGCTAGCAGCAAATAGGAGGCAGTGGAGGGCAGTCAGGCGCTAGTTTCTCCTTGGAGCTAAAAGGACTGAGATTCTGTTTGCTTTAGAGGGAACAGGTTTGCCCATGGAGGAAGATGAGTCTTGTCTTGCGTTCTTATGACCCCAGAATGAAGAAAGGTCCCATGTGGGAGCCTTGGCCTGTTCACTGCTGAGCCAAGGAGTTGCTTGGCACCTGCCTGCCTTTGACCTCCACATTGCCTAGCATTAAATATCATCCACAAAACACGATGCCCCTGCAGGGATGTGTACAGTTATGGCCTTTGAAACCTTTGGCCTTGCAAACAACAAACCATCTACGCAGGCCAGAGTCACCCTGTGTCTGTACTGACTGAACAGGTTTTCTGGATTGGGCCTGCCGTGAAAGACAGACTGAGGGACACAGGAGTATGGGGCAACAACCCCATAGCCTCTTGCCATGGAAGGCCCTGGAGAGGGGAATAAATCAGCAGGACTTGCACTGCCGAGACATGTGGGAGGACACGGACACGGCGTGTGCATCACCCCCCCACCAAGCCAAGGTGACATTTCAAAGCTGGGACATGTAGGAAATGAATCAGTGAGGAAGGCAATGAGGACATCAGGCCCCTGGGGCTTGGGGAAATAGCCCGGGGGCTCGCTGGTGGCAAACATGTGCAAACCATTTTGCAGTTGAAATCTGATCCTTGACGTGGGGGTCAACATGAGTGTTAGTGGCACGGTCCTGCCAGCTGGGCTGGCGCTTGTGGTTTCCCTGAAAGTGATGTGGCTCTGGGTCAGGGTTGGGGGGCTGGGGGACACCCTTGCCTTGAGCTCCCCAGCCTGGTCTGGCTGTGCCTCGCTGACAAGCCAAAAGCCTGTGGCTGGGGAGAACCACACTCCCACCTCGAACCCCTTGCCGGGCGCTGCCGGGGTCGGGCTGTGGCTGGGAAAGATAATAGCGGCCCTGCGTGCTCCGAGGAGCATCCCTACTGGGATGGGGGGGTGTCCTCAGGGGGCGGGGGGCGATTACAGCCGAGCCCTGGGCTCCCTCCCCGGGAGCGGGCCCGCCGGCCCCCCTGAACGCCGCCCGCCGGGGCCGCGCCGTCGGGGCCGCGCCGCGGGTGCGCGCTGCCGGGTGACTCACGACTCCCATGACCGGATCAGGCCCCGGCCTTCCCCGGCGGGACATGCCAACAGGGTCCGGGCACAACCGCTCTGCAGGTGGCCGGGGTGAGCACCGCGGCCCGGGGCGCGCTGCTGCAGCTTTCCTTCCCCTTGCCATTTAAAAAAGATTATTTATTTTTTTAAAAATGAAAATAAATCCAGACAAGGCTGGATTTCACCAGCCAGTAGAGGCGTTCCGAGGGGGGCTCCGGTCGTGGTGCAGCAGCGACTTCCAAGGGAGCAAAAACAACGCTCAGCCCGCGTGAACAGGGTCAGGGAGCACGACGGGGATCAGCCTTTGGTGCCCCCTCCCAGGACACACCGAGCGTCTCTCCGGAAGGGCCTGGCCCCTGGACCCGAGCGGCTGGGGCACCCTCACCGGCCGTGGTTGCACGGAGCCGCTGGTGCATAATTTGGCTTTTTTCCCCCCACTTCTCTCCTTACGCTCCTGTTACCCGGGGGGGGAGCCGGGGCGATCCGAGCTCAGGCCCGACAGCACCTGTGCGAAGAGGCAGGGCCGGCGGGGACCGGGGCGGGGCGGCGGAGCCGAGGGTCGAGGGGCGGCCGAGCCCCAGCCTGGCACAGGGTGCCACCCTCCTCCCCCCTCTCTGCTTCCTTCCCAGCAACGTGAATCCTCTCGGGAGCGAGCGTTTAGCATCTAACTCGCTCCTAGAGGCATGTGCTTAAACAAGCCGAGTATCAACCCCACGATAAAAGTATTGGGTTATTCTGCAACGTAATCTACATCAAAGCCTCGGGGGCTGCCGGCTTGAAAAGATCCAAGATGTTTTCTGAGTCCTTATCATGTCTGTGCTTAGGGGGAGTCATAAATTCCACAGGTCGGACTAACTAACACACGATTCCTCCTTCCCTTCTCTCTCCTCGGCCACCAAAGGGCTCTTAGGCAGGCTTTTTTTTTTTCTTTCTTTCTTTCTTTTTTTTTTTTTTTTTTTTTTTTTTAACTTGCAAACAAAGCTCCCTGTTCCGTGTCGTTAAGGTGGGGGAGAGGGAACAATCCCCCCCACCTCACCCCCAGCTTCTCCTAAGGGACAGAAAAATAAACCCTTTAAACCCGAAAACGGTTAGAAATAAAGAACGTGGTGAATTTGCATCTCTGCAAGGCTCCCGGCAAGGGGGAGCAGTCGGTGGAGGAGGGATGGCGGGAGCTGCGCGGCACTCCGCCCTTCCCGGGGCTTGCGGGGAGGTCTCTGGCCCGGGACAGGGGTCCCCGGGCTATGCTGCCCGCCCCGTTACCCCGCAGTCCCCCCCAGCCCCGGAGCCCGAGGCGACCATGAGCGCCGGCTCCAAAGCGAGGTGACGCTCCAGACCCGGGCACCGGCCGCCGCCTACCCGGGGGCTGAGGGCCCGCAGTGGGCAGCGCGGGCAGTGAGCCGGGGGCAGCGGGACCCTGCCCCCGGCGTTTCTCACGCAATCATGCCGCTGACCTGACTCCCCCCGGGGCAGGCAGATCCCCTCGGAAATAATTATTTCAGATCAAGAATTAAGGCTGGGGCCAAAGGAGGAAGCCGGGGAGCCCGGTGTCTGCCAGAGCCCCGGGTGAAACGGTGAAAATATAGGGATCAGCATGGAGGGGAAAATATATATTTATATATATATAATGTGAATATATATATATATATCTCCCTGCAAATCGTAACCCCGAATAGGCACTTGTCAGCTTGAGAGGCGTTGGATCTCATTTCCAGGCTCAGGACCTAACGAAATAGGAAAAAAAAAAAAAACAAAAAAAAACAAAAAAAACGAAAGAAGCAAAGAGGGAGAGAACAGGGACTCGCCCGCGCTCCGGTCTCGGGGTTCGGTCCCGGGCTCCTCGCTCCTCTCCCGGGGCTGCGGCTCTGGGCCGGAGCCGGTAGAAAGACCCGAGAGGGAGGGAGGGAAGGAGCGGGCAGCTGCCAGGGCCGGCTCGGGAAACCTCCCGCCTTGGTCGCCGCTTCCAGGGCCGCAGAGAGAAAAGAGGGGAAACCCAGCTGAGAGAGATACGTCCTCGGAAAGATACCCCCTCGGGAAGCCCCCATCGCTGAGGACAAATCCTGCCCCAGTCGCAATGAAAGGAAGCCCTGCCAGCCCCCAGGCGCGCAGGCTCGGGGTGTACGCGGCTCGGGCTCCCTCTTATTTTAAGAAAAGAGGGTCCCGGGGGCAGAGCGTCCCCCGGCCCAGCCGCCGGAGAGGTCGCAGCGGCGGGCAGGGAGCCGGGGGCAGCTGTGCGGCAGCGGGGGATGCCCCTCAGCATCGCTCCAGGGGACCACGGGCCTCGCCCCAGCCTCGCCGCCCGTCCAGGGGCGAAGTGGGGGTCACGGCTGGCAGGACACGGTCTCCCCAGTCCTCCCTGTGCTCGGGGAGGCATAAGGGCTCACTGTCCGACGGGCAAAGGCAGAGCCAGGCGGGGAAGAGCGGAGCGGTGCGCTCGCTGCAAGGGCAGGCGGGCTCGGTGCTGCCTTGGAGCCTTGTCCTGCTCCTCCGCCGGAGCCCCGGGGCTTTCATCCGTCCCCGCGGCCTGCGGCCCCCAGCCCCGCCAGCTCGGGCTGTCGCCGGGGCTCGCCCCAAAGCTCTGCCACTCGCCTGCCAGGGATTCACGGATGGAGCCTTAAACACTGGACCGGGATGGTTCGGGGTTTGTCAGGGTTTTGGTGCGCTTTAATACTATACGTTCAGAGTTTTGTCATTTTAATAGCCCCTTCCTCTGTTTATGGCATCATCAAATTCACATCCGCATAGATCGGCTTTGTCGGTGCTTATCGGGAGAGGCGATTACACTGAAGGGACGCGGCATTTCTTTTCCAGAGTTACATTTCAGCCTCCCGCTCAGAGAGCGCCGGGGGCCGCAAGCCCCGTTCCCTCTCCCCGTTACCCCACCGGCGGGGCGGGGGTAAGGCGTGACGGTGGGAATGGGCAGCAGGGAGAGAAATCCCCTCCGGAGAAGGCGGCTGGCAGGCGTCCCCGCATCCCTGCTGTTGTGCTGCGGTTATCATAGGGTCGCAACCGCGGCGGTCAGCGACAGTCTACGGACGACAAGCGACGGTGTGGGCGCAGGCGCTGCATTACCGGCTGTGTGCAGGGTGGGGGTACCCCGTTCCTCGCAGCCGGGATACCCACGGCGGCTCCGAGTGGGCAGCCCGTGGTGTCTTCCCCGGGGGCGATGCTCCGCCCCTCCCCCCTTGGAAGGGACCCTCCAGGGCCACTGTCACGGGACCCTCCCGGATACTTTGGGAGACGTCGCTGAATTAGTCCCACTCGTGTTAAAGCATAGTTCCGCGGCAGCCCCACGCTCTGCACCAAAGGGCCTGGTGGAAAGGCAGGGAAGGAGAGGGAGATTTTCAGGGAGTGCGGATCGGAAGATCTGCCCCTGGCAGAGCCGAAACCCGCCCTCAGCTGCAAAAAGCCCCGTCTCAGTGGCCTAGGTCTGCAGAACAACTACCCGGGGGGGGGGGGGGAATACCCCTGGGACACAGCCACCCGGATCTCCTCGCGGAAGCCCGGGGACACGCGTGGCCGGGATAGTGCGGGGCCCGTGGGGGAGCCGCGGCTGAGAGCCGGCTGGGGCGCCCGGTGCTGCGCTGCTCCGGCGAGCCGTGCTGGGAAAATGGGGGGACGCTCCCGTCCCCCATCCATTTTTTTTCTAGGCGGGTGAACCGTTTCCTCTCTGTGTCATGGGAAAAGATGCGAATATGCAAACGTTGTCTGGCATTGTCCCCGCTCAGGGTGAAAAGTTAAAGTATAAAAGCGGCGGGGGGAAGCTGAGAGGGGGTCGCCTCTTCAAAGGGGGCTGGCTGGGCTGGGGGAGCCGGCTGTCGCTCGCCCGGGAGCCGCCCTTCCAGGGCAGCATTTCCAGTGGGTTTCCAAGGCGTCGGGGTGGGAAAAAGCGAGTGTGAGTGAAGGGGCAGGTGGCCGGGTTCCCCGTGGGTTCGGCCGCGGTAACAGCGAGGGAATAGCCCCGCGGGGCGGCAGGCTCCGAGAGGAGGCGGGTGGGAACCCCTCTGGCGGGAACCGTCCCCTGGCTCCGTACCCAGGCCCCCGCGGGCGAAGAGATGCTCCGGCCTCGCTCCAGCGGTGGGTACGAGGGCAGCGGGTGTTTTAGGCGAAGGCACCCCCAGTCCTCGTCCCTTCCCGGCACCGGGGCCCAGGCTGGGACGGGGAGGGTGGGCAGCGCCCGACCTCGAAGCTCTGCAGACACACACGCGGCGGGGAGGAGGCAGAGCCCTCGGAGGGGGGGATTTCTCCTCTTACCTCTCCTTCATCGCCCGTGACCGAGTGGGAGCGGGAGCGGGTGGAAAGCGCGTTAGAAAAAGCGGTAGGCCGTCGCGGTGGGGTTTGTTGCTTAAAACGACCACGACAAAATAGCTTTGTGGATTTTTAATCAAAACTCCCTCCTCCTACAACCCTTCCCCCCCACCCCCCAGCCCCAAGCACGGAGAAGAGCTGGTTAAAGTGCTGCCTGCAGATCGGCCGCGATACACGGCTCCCATATTCCCACCCTCGCCCTTAGATCTCCCTCTCTGTCTTTTGCAAGTCTCTTGATTTCATCCTTTGAACCTGTGATTGGAGGTTAAAGTGCACCAGGTTGCAATGGAAGGAGGAAGCTCTTAAACAATAAAGGCTTGAATATTTAGCTGTGATCAGGTCGCTGCCCTCTCCTTATCTTTTTAAATGCAAATCGTCTTTTAGGGGTAGTAGCTATATACCCAGCGCCTCCCCACGTCACCTGCCTTTGGTGTGTCTGGGCCATTACTAATAGAGCCTTGTAAACAATCGTTAATCATGTAAGTGCTGCCGGCCATTGGATTCGGACCGGGAGCGCGGAGCGCAGCGCGGGGCCGCGGCCCCTCCGCCTGCCCCCTCCCCGCCCCGGGCAGCCCGTCCCCGAGCAGCATGCGGAGAGCCGCCGCCGGGGCCCCGCCAGCATGTACGTGAGCTACCTCCTGGAGAAGGACGGGCCCATGTACCCCGGCCCGGTGCGACACTCGGGGGGGCTCAACCTGGCGGCGCAGAACTTCGTGGGCGCGCCGCAGTACGCGGACTACGGCGGCTACCATGTGAACCTCGACAGCGCCCAGTCGCCCGGCCCGGCCTGGCCCGCGCCCTACGCCGCCCCGCTCCGCGACGACTGGGGCGCCTACGGCCAAGGGGCGCCGCCGGCCGCCGGCGCCGTCCACGGCCTCAACGGCGGCTCCCCCGCCGCCGCCATGGCCTACAGCCCCGCCGACTACCACCACCACCACCCGCACGCCCACCACCACGCCGGCCCCGCGCCCCACTGCTCCGCCGGGGTCATGCAGCCCCTCAACGCCGCCAACGCCGCCGCCGCCCCTGAGCCGCTCTCCCCGGGCGGGCAGCGCCGCGGCCTCTGCGAGTGGGTGAGGAAGCCGGCGCAGCCCCCGCTCAGCAGCCAGGGTAAGCGTGGGACTGGGGGGAGGCGGGCGGGCGCTGCCCCGCCGACCGCTCCCCCGGGGCGCCGCCGGCTCACCCCTCGGGTCACCGTGCGTCGGGCAACGCGGCGGCGGCGGGGGGAAGCGCCCCGAAACAAACCCGCTCGAGGGCCGGTCCTCGGGGGGCCGGGGGTTGCCGGGCTCGGCCTGTCCGCGCCGCGGCGCCGGGCGGGCAGCGGCAGGAGCGGCCCGGGGAGCGGCCGCCGCCGGTCCCGGGGGGGCCGGTGCCTCCGGGTGCGCTGCGGCGGAGCGGGGCGGAATGGCCCGGGATGCCGAGGACGTGCTCGCTCTCCTTCCCGCTGCTCCGCTCGCCCGCTTATAGCCACTTAAAAGATTTTTATAACCAATTATAGTCATATAAATCATCGGCCGGTGTCGCTTCGCATTTGTTTCTGAGTCACTGGGCGCCTGCCCTGCACTAAGGCCTCCGTGCGGCCGGGCCTCCCGAGCGGCGGCTGCGGCTTCCCGCCGAGCCCCGCGGGCTGTGCCCCCGGCCGGGCCGGGCCGCTGGGGCCGGGAAGTGCGAGGGCGTGCCCCCCGCACCCCCCGCACCCCCGGTCCCCCGGCGGCGGGAGGCCGGTCGCGGCCGCGCCGCGGCGGGCAGGACGGGACAGGCCGTGGCCGGCGCCGCGCTCCCTTGTGATGTTAATACCCCGCAGACCCTCTCTTTTATTTCTCCCCCCCCCCCCCCCCCCCAGCATCTGCCAGAGGAGATGCGTGTTCCCCCGCTTTGATATACGCCTGCCACGACTCCTAGCTCCTCTTTTTCCTTCTTTCTTCCTTTCTTTTTTTTTTTTTTTTGTCTTTTATTTGTATTTATATATAGTGGCCGAAAAAAAGGGTGGCGACTGTCGCAGTAAATAACGACTTCTGGCATTCCTCCCTCGCCCCTGCCTTGCGCGACGGACGGCAGGGCCGGCGGGGGCTCCGCGGGCGACGTGGGGTGGGGGTCCCGGCCACGCCCGCGGCCGCCGCGCATCGGGGGAAGCCCCGGTGCCCCGATGCCGGCCGCTGGCACCAGCTACGCCCCGGGTGGCGATGGCGGTGGAGCTCTCCCAGGCCCGTCGCGCTTCCCACAGCAGCCCGTGGTGTTCCCACAGTTTGGGCTTGTGCGGTGGTGGCCGGTCCCTTGTCTCCATTCAAATTCTGCCTTTGGAGCCAGTGTTTATGTTAATGTGCAGGGCTGGGGGGATGAAAGCGCCTGCCGCCATTTGTTCAGTAGTGGTAATTCAAACAGAATGTGGCTGTCATTAAGGCTTTGAGAAGGGTTTTTCTTTGATAAGATCTCCTTGTCCTGCATTGTTTGGGATTGTGTTCCCTATTCACTGGCTCTGGGGAGTTTTCTCTGATCAGGCTTGTATCTTTACAGGGTGCTTTTGTTGTGGTTTGCAGAGAGTTTACCTGAACAAAGTCAGCCTGCTAGCCATTAAGCACCTTGGGGGCAGAGACTCCCCGCCTCGGCTCCCTGGGGAACGGGAGGGCCGGGGACACAACCAGTTCAACGAGAAACCCTCGGGAGAAAGGAGGTCAGCGGCTGCGGCGATGCACGATCACCAGCCGCTCGCTGGCATTCGCCTTCGGATTTCGTTGGGTTTGGCTTTGGTTGGGGTTTTTGAGCGCTAAAGTTGCACGTCGTGCTTCTAGGGTCACCGAGAAGTCGCTTTAGGGGCTGCCCTGACGTCGGGGGAGAAAGGGGGGGAAGCCGGGCAGGAGCCCGACCGGGCCCGAGGAGTCCCCGACGGCAGCTCCCGGTTCTCCGCGTGAGATCGGCGTTTCTCATTTAGAAACGAAGCCTCCGTGTCCTGGATGGGGCTTATTCTTTCTTTTCCCTTCTCTTTTTCTAAAAATTTTCTCCGCGGTAGGGAAGGCAAAACAAAACCGAAAGCCAACAGCAAGTGCACAATAAAGGTGTCCCAAGCGCAAGGCACGGTCGTGCTGCGGAGCCGGGCTGCCAGCCGGGGTCAAGAGCCCTCTCCTGGCTTGCCCCTGCTGCTAGCACGCCTGGGCTTTCGGCGCCATGTCCCCGAGGGGACTGTGGAACTGCTCCTGTCCCCTCTGCTCGCGGTGCCCAGGCAGCCCCGGGCAGGGCGAGGCGAGCAGGAAGCCGCGGAGGCCTGGTCCTGCTCGCCCTGCGCCCTCAGGGAGGAGAGCCGCGCTCCACCCGGCCCCTTGACTTCGACTTTCCCAACCCCGTCTTTGTTCTCCGCAGTTAAAACCAGAACGAAAGACAAGTACCGCGTCGTGTACACCGACCACCAGCGGCTGGAGCTGGAGAAGGAGTTTCACTACAGCCGCTACATCACCATCAGGAGGAAAGCGGAGCTGGCCTCCAACTTGGGGCTGTCGGAGAGGCAGGTCTGTCCCACGAGTGGCGCTCCCCACGCCCGCCACGTGTGGCCGAGATGTGCGGGGGCCGGGTTGCGTGGGCTCCGGGGTGCGCGGGGCCGGGATGCGCAGGACAGGGATGCGCTCCCGTTTCTCCACACCCCCCCCCGTCCGGAGGTGGACGTCCCCGGGGAACCACCCCCCTCACTCCCCTCTTCCCCCCTGTCCCCCGGCAGGTGAAAATCTGGTTCCAGAACAGGCGGGCGAAGGAGAGGAAGATCAACAAGAAGAAGCTGCAGCAGGCGCAGCCCGGCGGCGCGGAGCCCCTCAGCCCCGGCGCCCCGCTGCAGGGTCCCGCGGCGGGTGCCCCCGCCGCCGGGCTGGGCCCCGCCGCCCCCCAGTGACAGCGGCCGGGGGACCCGGCGCAGGGACTGCAGGAGGGCGCGGCGGCGGCGGCGGCGGCGGGGCCGGGCCGGGCCGGGCCGGGCCGGGCCGGGGGGGCGCGTGGGAGCGGCCCCCCCCCGCCTATGCACTACACTTCCCCGCGGGGCCAGCCGTGTGTACAGATGTACAGTGTATGTGTCTCGTCGTCCGGGGGAAGCGTGGCCATCGCTTTGTTAATATTATTATTATTATTATGTTTGGGTGGTTTTTGTAACCCTGGAGTTTGTTAGATAAAAGGGGGGCGCTGCCTGCCAGTCAACCCCCGGTGAATCTCAGGGATCGGTCCGAAAGACCTTAGAAATGTTGTTGGGCTAACGATGAATTTTAACAGGAAAAAAAAAATTAAAGCACATTTTTTTTTATTTTATATTTTATTTTAGTTTTTTCTTTTAACCATAACCATGCAAAATGTTCATCCTGCCCTAAGGTCTAGAGCAGACAAGATAAGGCACCGTTTAAACGTTCAGAAGTGAATTGCTTAATGTTAGACACTTGTGAAAGAACCCATAAATCCGGTGCTGACAGTCATCCGGCCAGATTTATTAGCCACAGTGCAGAGAAATTGGAAGAATGAAGTGTCCTCTGAAAAAGCTGTCTTGTTGTGCTGAAGTGAGGAGCCTTGCTTCTGTGTGCAGTGTCCCATCAGTTAAATTATGTGCTGTTTCTCACCTCCCTACAATTTTTGGCTTGTTTGGAGTTTCTTTCCAGTTAGTTTTCCAAAGTCTCCTTGGTTTTATCAGCTCTACACGGGCTTCATTCCAGCACCACCAGAAATCCTTTGAAGAACCCTGTGCTGTACTGCAGCCCACCTTGCACGGGCTGTGGCCCATTTCCACATGCTGGCTAGATGGGGCAGACCAGGAGAGGGATGCCAATCAACACACCTAGCCAGAGGTGAAAACAAGAAAAGTCCAGCTGATTTGGCCACATTGCCCTGGCTGTTTGACCCGTGTACTTCTTACTTACAGCTGGGAGAAACCCCACCAAGAAGTCGGGCCATGCAGCCAAGCTGGGGTGGCTGCACTGCAGCCAGTGCCTGGGGCTGGGTGTGGGGCCAGCTCATGTTTGGCCTGGGCCCTGGCAGGGATGGGAGCACTGTCCAGCCCCAAACACATTATGTGGGTTTCTGACTCACCCAGTATTTGGTCCCGTGTTGTCCTGGTTTTCTCATCAAATATATTTAAGATATCCCATTTGCCTTCTTTGGGGCGCTTTGTCTTTTTCCTTGCTGATCCTTTTCTCATCTTTTTGCTGAAAGCCAAAGTCAAATGCCAGCAGGATCTGCAGGACTGCATGGGGAGGATTGGTTTGCAGGGGCCTGGCTGCACAGACAAGGTAGCTCTCTCTGCCTGGGAGAGCTTGGGGAAATGGTGAGCACCAGCCCCAGAGCCTCTGTGCTGGGTTTTGGCAGTGTGTAGCTCCATGGCTACACACTGGGGGCTGGGGCTGGCTGGCTGGCTGACAGCGGATGTGACAGGGCTCCTGCACCTGGGGCAAGGCTGTGGTGGGAGGTGGCACCAGTGCAGGGAACCTGCTTGATTTTCTGCCTTGTGAGGAGTCTCTGAAGTGGGTCTGGCCAAGAGACACGGGTGCAGCACCCAGGCAGTTATGCTCATTGCATGTGGGCTTGACACACACCATGTCCTGCTGGATCTTATGCCCATGATTTGCTCTGGACCAGAGGGAGGCAGGAGACAGATTCATCCTTCTTCACCTCTAAAGGGTCCTTGGACCTTTCTGGAGGAGCTGCTTTCCTGGGGGGACCTTTCTGGAGGAGCTGCTTTCCTGGGGACACCTAAAGCTGAGCAGCACCACCCTGAGGGACTTGGCTCTGCAGCACTAGTCTTAAACCAGAGGAGGGCGGTTGCACCAGGGATGGCAGAGTTCAAAGGGCTTTGCAAGCACCATGACTCACTCCTCTGTGCTCTTCCCAAGAGGGTGCGAGGGCCCTCGGGGGGCAGCAGCCATGCTGGCAGCTGGGGTGCGGGCAGCCCCGGATGGTGCCGTGCCTTCGAGGATGCCCTCTGGCACCCGGGGCCACCCCCGCAGCATTGATCCCCAGCCCGGCTGCTGCCCGAGTTGCTACGCGTTGCTGCGATACGCCTGTCAATAAACCCTGTTTGGATTGTGGAGCAGAGCGCAAGGTTTGTTTGTTTAGTGGTTAGAGGTTCAAAAGTCGGCATTGTCCCACTGCAAACGAGCACAAGTTTTTTCTCCCTAAGGAAAAGCTGGCTGTGGCAAGAGGGAGAGAGATATCGGTGGGCCCTTTTATTTGCTTCCAGGAATAATTAATGGCAGCATGAAAAAAGATGACCACGGAGTTATGAAAGGCCATCAATAAGTAAATTAATCACAAAGGATCTGGGGGTGTTAGAGGTGCTGTTTGGTGGGGGTTTGCTGGCATTTCTCTATGCCTGTGGGGCTGGGGTGGCACAGGAATGGCAGAGCCCAGGGCTCCTTGCCACAATGGTGGCATGCAGCCGCCCCCCGGCACCAACTCGGGCACCGCAACATTTGGGACAGTTCCTGTAACCCTTCAGCAGTGTACTCATTGGTTTTGATGCTGAAAGCATCAAGATTTCTCTTTCTTGCCTGTAGGACTTTCGAGAAAGAGAGTTGCCCCCATTGAGGTGAACTGCTTGGTGTTCATAAAAGTTTTGTCTCCAAAAAGTTCATTAGAGACATACAAACAAGCTCAACACATTTTAAACATCGCCATTCCAGACAGATGTCTTCCTCTCTTTGCTAGCGAACTTTCATTTTCTGAGCTCTCCTCAGATTCTTGATGATGACAATGCAGAACTCAAATTTCTCAGTGTAAAAAGGAACTGACCAAGTAAATTATATCCACACCTAATTTCAAACATTTCCCCCTCCCATCCCCAAACAAATAAACCACCAACCCTTCCAGCTTCCTTTATATTCCTCGTGCACCATAAAGGAATGTAGAAAGGCACAAAATGGATATCTTGTTTATTTATAGGCACCTGGATCAGTTCAGTAGCTGGACCACAACACTGAACCAGAAGAACCGTTTGGGAGAGGTGAGCTGGTTGTGGTGAACCACCACCCAACCCATGTGTGTTTTCATCCCTCACAGAGCTCCCCACTGTCCTGCAGCAGTGAGCTGAGCCGGACCAGTGGGGCGTGATGGATCAAAGCTGCTGAACCTTGCCTGCCTGGCAGGGGCTGGAGTGGGTGTCCTCGGAGAGTGTCTGCCCAGGCTGGGCAGAATCCAGGAAATCAGAAGGTTTGGCCCCAAAATTGCAGGGTGGTAGTGCCCTGCTCTCCCTCTCTTAGATTTTCCTGCTCCTATCACCATACAATAGCAAAGCACTTAGGATCTCTTCTCTTGGGTTAGCTCCTAGCCAAATATAAGAGTTTCTTAAGAAAGCTCTTTGAGCGTGGGGCAAGAAATGATTGCATGTGTCATAGCCCACCATGGGAAGAACAGTAAGGTCCTTAGACAGAAGACTTAGACAGCATCTAAAGCACATGTCTGCTTTCTCTGCTCTTGGGTATCTTCTAGGGGCATGTTATGTGTCAGCCTAATATCTGGGCACCCTGGATCTGCAGTACGAAGACAGTAAGTTTTTCAAAAAAACAACACCAAAAAAATCTTGTATCAGCAGCAAGCAACAACTTCAGACACACACACACGCGCACAAGCGCACACACACACACACACACACACACACACACAGAGGTTTTGCCCATATGAGTGGCTTTGGTGAGGCAGATTGTTTCCATCTGTGGGTGAAGCAGGGGTTAGAAGCACATATCCCAGCCATATATCAGAGGGCAGATCCCATCCTTCAGAAACTGTGGAAGGGTTTGCTATGGGTGACTTAAATTCTGGCTCCAGAGGGCTGTGTGAAGCCATTGGTTTCTCTTTGCCTCTCCATCAGTGGCTGAAGTTGAAGAGGAAACCATGGAGTTTCTGATTCTGTTGACACAGCTCTTATGGATGCAATGCTTTGTAGCCAAAATTCATGATCAAATACTTTCCCTGGGTCCCACCTGGGTAATGGAGCAATGTGCTGAAGCTAGAGCAGTTACAGCTGAAAGCAAAAGTTGAGTTGATGCCAGAGAAGCAGTGCTGGAGGCCTTCCAGGAGCAAACAGCTCATAAATGGTTAGGACAGTCATCAGGACACAAGTCTGCCGAAGGCACGTCCAGCTGCACAGGTAGCTCGGCAGAAAAACAAGACCTTAGTATGAGAGGGCATGGGATGGGTGGCCTGATGCAGCAGAGGACAAGTGCCAGGGAAGAGCATGCTAGGAAGCTCCCTAGAAAAACGTCTCTTGTTACTGGGGAAAAGCATGGCAGAGAAGTGTCAGGAACCTCTGAGGGCAGACAGGGCCAAATTCTCCTGGAAGCCCTAGCAGCTCCCTGGGCTTTGCTCCAGCTGAGAAACTCAGTGGAGCAGGATGTTCCTCCTCTCCTCAGTGATGAGGAGGGTCTGCTTCCTTCTCACCTACCAGTTCTGCCATGCTGTGACTCAGGTGAACACAGACAGTTTCTTCTAATTAATGTTTCAGCTTCAGCAATGTCCCCAGTTCCATTCTCAGGTTTTGGCACTTTCAGGAGTCAAACTTACTTTCCTTTGAAGAGGGGGACAGGCACTTGCTCGCAAAGGGACAGGAAAAATTTGAACTATTCACTAAAACAAATAGTTTGTTGCCAGGAAGCTGGAGCCAGAAACCAAGGAATCCCTTTCTAGCCCTGTATTTCTAATTCAAGTATCATCTATTTTGGGATGACACCCACTGGATCACCCTGCAGGTGCTTTCCAAGTATGGGAAATACAGGAAAAGAGAGGATGAAAAGTCGCAAATAATTCTCACTTCAGATTCATGTGGATGTCTAGATACAGATCGGTGGCATTCAGCAGGCTCCAGTCCAATTAACCATTGACAAGACGGCAGGTAACAGAAATAATTTTCCTCATTCCTAATTTCCTCTAATTATAATAATATCTAACCTAACGTAATACTTAACGTAATCTATCTATAATAGATAATCTATTTAATGTAATATCTAACTTACTGGTCAAGGTAGAGTTTTTGATTCAACTCCACAAATTCATAAAAGTACATCATTCCCTTTCTTAAAGTTCTTGTGTGCTTCATAGAATCACAGAAAGGGTTGGGTTGGAAGGGACCTTTAAAGGTCGTCTAGTCTAACCCCCCTGCATTGAGCAGGGACATCTTCAACTAGATCAGGCTGCTCAGAGCCCCGTCCAACCTGGCCTTGAATGTTTCCAGGGATGTGGCATCCACAACCTCTCTGGGCAACCTGTTCCAGTGTTTCACCACCCTCATTGTAAAAAATGTCATCCTTGTATCTAGTCTAAATCCACCCTCCTTTGATTTAAACTTCTAACTGCTCATTTCCAACCTGCTGATCCCTAGCACTTGAGCTGTACTGAAGACAGATGCCAAATATAACATCTGGACTCATCTGTCTCCTGCCACTCTGGCACCCAGCTGTAACAGGCAGGGTTGGAAAGAAAGCACTTATAGTGCCCTACCAAAAGAGGAGAAAAAGCCAAAAAGAGCACAGGGACCTTTCCTGCTCTCAGTATTCTTCTTCCCTTAGTCAGCCAGGTATTTTCTGGCAACTGTTGCAAGCTCATGTAGTTTTGCTTTTGAGTCAGATCCTGTTCCCCTGATAGGCCTGCTGCCTTCCACGAAGCCACAGCCCTTCCTTCAGATAACTTGCATAGAGCCAAAGACCTTTGTAAGAGAAAAGCTGCCTTATCTCTGGTATTCGTTGGAAAGGGATGCTTCTTGCTGCAGAATGTCCCTTCCTCTCCAGGCAAATATGACTAGCTTTCAGCCCTGGAAACAGAGATCGCTTGTGGTCTAATTTTTCCATGCCATGGTCTGACCACGCAAACAGAAAATTCTCTCAGCACTACCAGACGTGCTCGGTCCCTTACCACCCTGAGTGACAGCAGAAAGGCCAGTTAGGGCTTCTAACAAGAGCCTGCTTGTAAGCAAGGCCTTGGAGAACGTCCTGCTGCAAACCTGAAGTGTGGGAAACTAGGGGCATGATTCAGGAGCTTCCACAATCAGGTGAGTCTCAGGATTTTTAAGACCACAATTCAGCATCTCGAGTGGAAGACAGGCAAGACATGGACACCAGAGGCCTTCTGAGGCTCCAAAGGCATTTAAGCTCCTAAATCAAGCAGGAGTCAAGAGGTACTAGCATCCAAGATTTTTCTTCCTTTTCCCATAGTTTGAAAATGAGCCAATCACTCTCACAGAGATTGTCAGAAGTGATATAAAAAGCTGGGTAACAGTTAACTATTGAGGTCTCTTTAAAGATAACTTAAGGTTTTAATTACATTGTAGAGAAATTCCAGTCCTTACCTAACCTAGGGATAATTTTTTGTTGTTATTTGTAAAATTTAAGAACATGAGAGGGAATTTATATTAGCTCTCAGTGAGAATCACCCCCTATCAGCAATACCAAAGATTTTTTATTCTAGTTTAAAATAAAAATACGCTTCTTTATGAATCATAAATTGCAATAACAGAAAAAATCAAAGCATTCATTTTTTATATATAGTAAGTGCAGTATATTGTTTCTCTGGCAAGAATGTTAATTTCTTATATCGTCTTTGATCCTCATCAAGATGCTTATGTGCATCTATAGATGTAGAGGTAACCACAGTGAGCTGAAAAGGGGTCTCTAAAAACATCTTGCGCAAGTACTCCCAGGAATGTAGTGACTCAGAAGAAAAAGCAACTTTCTCTTATCAGGAGCATATTTCTTCCTCCAGGACTTCAATCCAGAAACACGATCCTTTTTCAGTTCCCAGTAATGACACCCTGATCTTCCAAAGCCAGAGCAACACTTCGGACCTCTCCTTCATTCTCAGTCACTCCCTCACCAAGCTCCCATTGTGGCTCCAAAGGTGTTTTCCATCTTTGAAGGCTTGGCCTCTGCTGATGGCTCCTGCCGGTAAAACATGCCCTGTGTTATCTCTTTGCCCGTGGGCACACACTGCTGAACTGGAGCAGGAAAACACAGCCTCCATGTTGGTCCAACGAACACAACTGCCTAAGCAGGGGCAGCTGGGGCTGACATGGAAAGGGCTCAGCAACCCCAGCAAAGTCCATGGTCATCTAGGGGCTGGGGCCTACACATCATTCCTCAAGCATCCTACCGTGGGTGCCTGACAACCCACCTCCTTCCCCTCTTGGCCTAGGAAAGTGATCCTATATCCCCATGGGCTGGGAGCTGCCATCACACAGGTATACTGGTGCTGGCCTCTTATGCATGAGGTGGCACAATTCAAGTGTAGAATGAGAAAGAAAAGGTAAGAAGGAATTTTCCTGTATCAGAGATAAGGAGTGAGGCCTCTTCTGCCACAGGAAGGGGAAGGGCTGAGGCTGCAGTGCCAGGTGCCCCTGGGAGCAGGGGGAATGCTGGGCTCCCCTTTCCTCAGAAGTACCTGCTGCCTCCCTTTGAGGGGGAGCCCAGGCTCACCTAACGCAGGCAGCAGTGCCACTTACCCCAACCTGGCAGCTGCCTGTATCGCATATGATCCCTGTGGTCAGTGGGAAACCCAGCCCAGTCTGTGGTCTGAGATCCAGAGCAAAGGGAGACCCTGCTGAGTAGGACCTAGGTAAATGCACCATGGCAGCTTGCAGAGTCCAACAAAAAACACATGAAAGAGTGATAGCCCATCAGCCACTGCTCCTTTCTAGACATGTTCCGCACCGTGTCACACCATGCCACTCCCTTCCCTGGCCACCCAGCCTGCTCAGTCCATGGGTCCCTTCCTGACAGCCCAGGAAAAAGCAAAGGCTGGTGTGAACTGTTAGGAGCACGTCAGCACAAACCGGTGATTCATGCTGGAGGAATCAGCAGTGTGGCTTTATCTGACTTCAGATGTTTCAAGAAACAGTCCTGACATTTAATCGCACCCAGTATATTTCTCCTTTGTGATCTTCGCACTCTGTGTACGTTGTTTTATGGAAGACGTGAAACTCTGCTTTCTTCCAAATCAGCACCTGCTCAGATCCCTACAGCAGTGCTCTTCAAATTCAAGTCAGCCCTGGTTTAGAGGCTCTCAGGCCTACTCCCAGCTGCTCACTATGGCACCCTGCAGTGTCAAAACCCCAGAGCAGATACTTGTCTCACAAAGTCAAGCTCAAGGTAGTGGCATCTCTTTACTCTCATGGAAATTTTCTGAAGTCATCTAGAACCTGCTTAGATGACAGAAATTTTCCTTGCCATCACCAAGATGCCCACTTGATAAGCCGTAGAAGTGAAGGTCAGGCTGCATTCCTACATCTGCCCTAATAAATTAAAAAGTGCCAGGAAATATTCCTGGGCACTGCAGGTCAATCAGCTGCGTTGGTAAATGGTTAGCATGGTCCACAGCCAGCTCTTGGCTTGGGGCAGCTGTTGCTTGCCCAAAGAACTCCTGGACATGGTTTGAGTGTTAGTACAAGCAATGGAATGTTCCCAGGACATGGTTTGGGTGCAAGAAACCTGTCCTAGAGGATAATAGAGAAGTCTTCTGCATACGGGCCATTTGGTGACACCTGGCCTCAGTGCTGAGGAGTGATCTGGGGCATGTTCAACTTCTGGGTGTAGTCTCAGATTCCTAAAGTGGCATTGAAATCACATAAGCCAGTCCAGGAAAGGCTTTCCTTCTTGTATTTTTTAAGAAGACCTGGATACCTGGAGATGTGAACACACTTAGTAAGATGTCCCAGGGGATCTACTCCTTTCTGTTTACTTCCTCAGCAAGAAGGCAAAAGCAGCACAATTGGGGTAGATGCTCCAGCTGTGCTGAATTTACAGTACTGATTTCTGTTGTTATTGCCAAGAAGCTGCCCAGAATTGAGCCTGAGCAGTTGGTAGGGCAGAGTGGGCAGGATGAGGACAGCTGCCAACACCCAGCTGCCAACTCCAACCTGCTGGCACGCTGGCCAAGGACAACCTGAGTCTTTGGCTTCCAGCAGGAAGTTTCTACTTGTTTCTTCACAGTCAAAACTATCCTCATTGCAGCATCCCTGTGTTCTGGGGCTGGAATGGGCCTAGGACACACTCCAGGAGCATTTGCTTTTTGAGTCAGGAAGGTTTTGGACCACAGCTGATTACTTCCAGTCTGCAGCAGAGTTCAGCAGTGGTTCTTGTGGTGCTCAGCAAGTGCCTTCTGCTTGCTCCCTGTATCGCCCAGCCCTTCTCTGCTTTGCCATTCACCTGTCCCCTTCACTTCTCCCTCTGCAGAGACACTACAGCTCTGCAACTGCCTGGTGGGTGGATTCTGGGTGGGTGTCAAGAGGGTCTGAGTGAAAGAAAAAGAGAGAGGGGGAAAGAAGGAAAGAGGGAAAGAAGGAAAGAAGGAAAGAAGGAAAGAAGGAAATAGAAAAAGAAAATGGGGGAGAGTGAGAAAGAAAAAGAAAGAAAAAGAAAAAAGAAAAGAAAAGAAAAGAAAAGAAAAGAAAAGAAAAGAAAAGAAAAGAAAAGAAAAGAAAAGAAAAGAAAAGAAAAGAAAAGAAAAGAAAAGAAAAGAAAAGAAAAGAAAAGAAAGATAGAAAAAGAGAGAAAGAAAGAAAGAAAGAAAGAAAGAAAGAAAGAAAGAAAGAAAGAAAGAAAGAAAGAGAAAGAGAAAGACAGAAAGAAAGAGAGAGGGAGAAAGGGAGAAGGAAAGAAAGAAAGAAGGAAAGAAAGAAAGAAAGAAAGAAAGAAAGAAAGAAAGAAAGAAAGAAAGAAAGAAAGAAAGAAAGAAAGAAAGAAAGAAAGAAAGAAGAAAGAAAGAAAGAAAGAAAGAAAGAAAGAAAGAAAGAAAGAAAGAAAGAAAGAAAGAAAGAAAGAAAGAAAGAAAAACAGGAAGGAAGGAAGGAAGGAAGGAAGGAAGGAAGGAAGGAAGGAAGGAAGGAAGGAAGGGAGGGAGGGAGGGAGAGAGGAAGGAAGGAAGGAAGGAAGGCAGGCAGGAAGGAAGGAAGGAAGGAAGGAAGGAAGGAAGGAAGGAAGGAAGGAAGGAAGGAAGGAAGGAAGGAAGGAAGGAAGGAAGGAAGGAAGGTCGAGTCCCTTCCCCGGCCGGGACCCGCGGGTGCACGTTGCCGCCCCGTCCCCGGCCGCCCCCCCTGTCCCGCCCCGTCCCGCCCCGTCCCGGCGCTGGCGCGGCGCGGCCGGCAGGTGGCAGCGTCGCCGCGGGAGGCGGCGGGCGGCGGGGCCGGCCCGGCGGGGCGGGCGGGCGGGCGGTGGAGCCGCAGCCCCGGCCCCAGCAGCCCCGGCCCTGCGGCCCTTCTCCCGCGCTGACCGCGACCCCTCGGGTTCAGGAGCGAAGCCGGCGGTGTTCTGCCTAAGGGGATTTCACCGCGCTCCGGCTGCGCTCTGCCAGGCCCGACGTACTCCGTTGAATTACTGCCAGCGACATCTCTCCTGCAAAGGTGAACAGCAGAAATCAGAGTGGGCAGTAAGAAAGGTGTTACCTCCTCGGCCTGCATTATTGCCTTGATCTGACCTCCCGAGAGCGGCTGCCTCGGCTGCCTCGGCTGGAGCATCCTCCCTCCCTTCCCTGGGCTTGTGCCGCCAGGGATCAACGGGAGGAGCTTTGAAACTGCATTTCCCACCAAGCAGCACAGCAGCACCGAGTACAATTCTGCTTGTCCTCCTCCCTCTGCAGGTTTTTTTTCCTTTCTTCAAATGCTTGTTGCTGCTGCAATACAAGACATCAGCTGTTGCTGTCATGTAAAACACAGCCCCATGGAGTAAAACCTGCAAATGTCTATGGCACCATCTGGAGAGCCCTGGTGGCACTAAAGAAAACCATTATTAGTCCTACACAAACCATGCTTGAAAGGCTGAATAAATCCCCCCTCCTCCTCATTTTCCATCCTCAGATCTCCACACACGTTATATCCCTGGTATCCTCCTCTACAGCTGCTCTCCACGAGTCTGGTCCAAAGCCCATTCAAATCAGTCCTGCTGGCTGCAGTTAGCTTTGGACCATGGCCTAGATCTCCTTTGTTGGCTCTTGGCTTTACGCCTCTTCCATGGCCTCACTTGAAACAGTCCCTGCCTGCCTGAAGGCTCTCTTTCATCAAATTCCTTTAGTCTTATTTTGTTCAGGATGCCTCTCTACGCTGAGTAAACAATGAATTTGGAGAACATGTAACAGGGACCATCTAAGAGATGGCAGAAGACAAGGAGATCACCAGCAAACCGGGCTATCTCCTGGAGTGCCAACAGGGAAATAAAGTGGCCAACAGCCAAGATGTGTTGGGCCTCAAAAGGAAACAGTAGCAAGGCGAGGAAATTCTTCAACAAGACAAGGCAGGGGTTTGACAGTGAGGAGATCATTGAACTGGTACATGCCCTAAGTAGATCAACGTATTCCCCAGTTTCAAACAGGGCAGTACTGGCGGGGGAAGATGAAGGTGATGTCAAGAGAACTCCTCAAAAATAGAGCTGGAACATTTTCAAGGGCTCACTTCTTCCAGCCTCCCTTTCCTTGGTACACTGACTGTAGTTATGCATTGCTGACAGGGCTGTGCCTAACCTGCTTCTCAAGCTGTCTAGTGGGGAGACTCTTACTGCCTCTCCAGGCGATTTCTTCTGGCTCTTCTCACTCTTCCTCACTTTTCTCACTGCAAGGAAGTATCCCAAGACATCTGCTCCACCCACATTTCTTCTTGTCCTCCCACAATGGGCACAGGACAGCTCTCTCCTCTCCTCTTTACAGCCATGTCCTTGTTTCTAAAATTTACTGCATTTTCTCAGTCTACTCTTATGGCCAAATTTAAATATAAGTTCCTCAGAGATATGCTTTTATTTTTTCTTCACAGCACTCAGCAATACTGGATAAGCCCTATGGTTCTTTTTAAAGCTAAATACAAAAAGAAATGTCAGACGTGCAGCATTGTGGTTATACACACAAATGCTTGGAAAGCAGGACTTGCCAGGGTCGAGCTTTTCTGAGTAGCCTTCAGTTTATTCTCATACACATAGGCTTGACACCCACTCCTGGGAGCTGCAGTTGCAACTTTTCTCTCCCTCAGGATCCCCATGCAGAGACTGAACCAGTGGAGAAAACTCAAGGCTGAAGAGCGAATATCCCCCTTCCCCAGTTTCACTATCCACAAGGAGCTCTGAAGGTTCCAAGGCTTTCAGCCATCTCTTATTCTCTCTTACGAGTTCATCCCTAAGCAGAAGTCTACCTGGGCCAGAAGCATAACTAACATCTAGCAGAGGAGTTAGGAGGGGTTAGAGGAACTGCTAACTGAGTTCCTAGCTGTCAGGTAAAATCACCTCTCACAGGTTTTACTCTCTCTCCCTGCCCTTCCAGCAGCAGTTCCGTGGGTCGCTTTCCTCTGCCTCTCTGCCTGCCTCTCCCCGGCCCCCAGATCCTTCAGGAGCATCCAGTGCAGATACAAATGCAGATAAAGATGCAGGGTGAGTTTTTTCCAAAAATGAAAGAGATGGCAGTTTTTACAGGACACTTGAGTATTTTGTTGGATCAGTGAGCTGAGCTGTCTCATTCAGCTGCTTCATGTTTGCTACAGAAACAGCAGGCAGAGAGGGAGCACCAGCACTTCAGATTAATGTGACATGCCACTGCACCTTCAGACTGTGATGTGACAGCTTTCTGGCTCCTTCGCATCCATTGGTGCTCCTCAGCTCTGTCCTTGCCTGACAGTTACGCCATCTGCATCATTGCCTTCTGTCCCATGCTTCTTTCCATGTAGCCCTGAAGGAGAAAGGGGGCTTGAAAGCAAATTGCACCTCTTCTCTTCTTCTCTGTCATTCTCCTGGCTCACAGCCTCTTCCCTGTGCCATGAAGGGAAGTCCTGTCTCTCCAGTTGCTCTCTCCTTGGCTAGCTTTTAAATCCTGCTGCATCCTCTTCCATCTTCCACTCCAGGCTCCGTAACCAGGCACAGAGCCAGGCTGGCATCACACAAGCATGCAGAGAAAACACATCTCCCTCAGTCTGACTTCCCCATCTTGATGCTGGCATGGCCTGCAGGTACCAGCTTTTCTCTTCCTTGGTCCGGACCTTAACCTGTAAAAGCTCTCCCCCTTCTGAGCCTCCCTCTCCCCAGGGTTTGCAGGTTTACAATCAGCGAAGTATGAAGCCCTGACATATCTAGTGACCACATCTGGAGAAGAGGATGGACATTAAGATTTTCCAACAAACCCTCTGTCATCTAGTTGCTGGGACTCCACTAGGAGGACAAGATTTTTCAGATCTTCCATGAGCAGTGCTGGCCTGTGTCTTTCTCAGGGCTAAGTTGAGAAAATGGGATAAAAGCAGGCATAGGACCAAATGGGACTTTGCTGCAGCAAGACGTAAATCTGCTACCCCAAATGGATTTTTATCTCCCACATCTCTGCAGTTTTCCTGACAATTTCCAGCGCCTGCATCTCAACCAATTGTGATGATTTTTTCCCAGGAACTGTGAGGCAGATCTATGAGATGTTTTGCCCAAAATAGCTTTATTCAGAGCCCTAGGCAAGCTTAACTGCATGTACCCGATCTGTAATGACCAGGGACACTTGGAACAAACGCCACATCCCTAGAACAGAGAAACTGCAAGAAATAGAAATCTTTGTTGGAATCCCAACACTTTCCCTTAGTATATGGACCAGGAGGAATGTGAAGAGAGGTGAGCAAACTCCATCACACCACAAGGGGGAATTAAGCTTCCCCCTAAAGAAAGGTGCAAGCTGCAATTAACAGCTAAGTAAAACACACAAAGCACCTGGTTTCTGTCTCCTGACTTGCTTCCTAGAAGCAGAATGGCATTCCCAGCTAATGAGCTCATTGGCGTCATAATCCTGTAGCTGTTATTGTTCTGACACTATATCGGTTACCTTTTTCTTCACCCTTCACCATTAATTCCTCCCTCTGACTTCTCACCATAACAAACCAACCTGTTTCAACTCCACTTGCCTTTCTTCTGACCTCTCCTGCTGTCAGTGACAGCTCATCCTTCTGCCTGTCCACTCATTGACAGTGTTTCCTTCCATCACTGCCTGGAGTACTGTTCTTCTACTTGCCTTGTAGGCCCAGCCTCTCCAGTTTCTGCTTTTTGAGCTCTGGGGAAACTACTCTTGCCATTGTCTCTAATAAGTCTCCAATAATCCAGAAGTTGATTAGAAAACTAATTTTCTTCTCAAAATCTTGTCCCTTGGCTTCTTGAGAGGCTGGTTTAAAGAGAAGGGAAATATAGGGTCTGGCTCACAGGACAAGAAATCATAGGCTATGACAGCTACAGATAAGAATAGTTGGATGTTAGGAAAATATACTCATGGTAGGAATAGAGATGCACTGGAACAGAAGAAGACTGGGAAATCTGTAGCTTTGTAGGCTTTAGTGAAAAGGACACAGCAACATGTCTAGAGTGATCCTGTTTTGGGCAGAAGCATAGAGTAGAAACCCCAGTGGTTGCATTTTCAGTTCTCATTTTGCTCATTCAGGGATGCTCCTAAGGAATCCCCTTCATTCCCATGCAAAGGTCATGCAGCAATATGCATTATTGTCCTTGTCTTTGTCTTTACCTCCACCTAATCTCATGCACAGCTCAAAATGCTGTCTTGCACACCTGCTATCAGATGTACTTCCTTCTATTTGAAGTGAAACTGTCTCACTAAGGTCTGTGGGATGAACATAACCAAACCATCAATGATGTGTCAGCAAAGGGTGAAACTGTGAGCAGGTTTCCAATCACAACTCCAGGAACCACCCGTGACTTTAACAACTAGTTTTACCACATTCATTCTGGGGTAAATGATTTGATGCCTTCAAAGTAGAGGGGGTACCCCCTCGTCCCCCTTTCTGTCAATTTTCATTCTTGGGATAAAAAGTCAGCTTACAGTGTGGACTCAAAAAGCCGGGATTTGCTATTCTGCCAGCTTATCTTGAGCAATGTCACCTCATGCAGTCTCACCCTTAGCCAAATACTGACTCACCAACAAGGGGTTAGCAGCGGAAAAGGAGAGAGGGCATACCAGATGACAGATCAGCTCTCTCTGCTGGAGTTTTGGCAGGGAGTAAGACACACATATTTTCAATCAGAGGCACTGAGCAGTTGTGCTGAAGTGTAGTTAAAAGCCAGGATGCAAGGGGGCTGCTTTGCTACTACTTGCTACAGAGAGGTACAAGCCTCCCCTCCAGGAGGGTTTGCATTTGAAACATGGCTCTGGAGCCCTACAAAGCCGCACCCAGCTAAGGCTCCCAGAAAGTAACTGTTTGCTTTTCTCTGGAGAAGGGTTTGGGCCCAGGGAAGTGGTGTTCAAACACAGGTCTCCACACTGCCCAGGACTGGGTATCTCTTCCCTAGCTTCACCTTGGTCTTGAGACAGCCTGGTTTCCCAGCATGGGCTGTGGGTGCCCTCTGTTCTCACCAAAGAGAGCTCCCTTTCCTGGTTCTGGCTCCTTCTTAGGCCAGTGAAGTCACTAATTCCTGCCTGCTCAGTGCTTTGAGGTCTGCAGGGAATGTCTGAGACAGGCATAGCTAAATATATACGAGCACACACTGCCCCTGCTCAAATAAATACTAGTGTGCTACCGGTTGCTCATGGAGACAACTCTTTTCCACTATCCACTGTCAAGTCTAACCCTGCAAGTGGAGATCCAAACCTTCACACGCTCTGCTTTCTATGCCTGCTATATGTGTGTTACTCTTGAATCTTAAGCACACTGTGCCAATGCGTCTTTGAGCAGATGCTTTTTTCCCTTGGGTCTGGGTCAAAGGACAGGGAGAACACTGGCACCAGCTCATTGTACCCAGACCGACTCTGTCATGAAACGAAGCCCAGCAATCCCCTCTTTGTCAATGTTTTCAAAGTGGCATGATCCACACCTGCTTGAGATGCTTCTGCTCTTGGCCTGTTAGTCCAGCTCACCCTCATCTCTCAAGTTTCTTCCCTCCCAATGCATTTTTGAGTCATCTGTGAAGAATATACCTGTTTGCCAAGGCACCTCCCTCTTGTGCCCACTGGATCCTGGTGGATGGAGCCAAGCATCAGGGCTCCTGTGAACAGGGGGCCCCTTCTAAAGGTTCCTCTGTCAGAGGTAGCACAACTGCAGCCTCTCCTCTTTTCAGTGGTGCTGCTGCTGGAAGCAAATGGTTCCTGGAACAAGCCCTGATGTGAGGCAGCAAGTGCGTGAGGCCTAATATTAGAGGAACCATGTGTTTGAGTTTCCTACTCCATGAACAAGTCTGGACAAACCTGACTCATCACCAAGGCATGCTGGGGAGAGAGAAGGACTCAGCTCATTTCTTCTGTGTTTTATTTGTCCCCACATGTTGTGATCCCAGAAGCACTGGGAAGCAGAGGAGCTGCATACCAGCACAGCAAATGGTAGGTGGAGAGGAGACCAATAAAGGCAGAGACTAGGATAAGCCTTGTGTCCATGCTCTTTCCCCTTTGCTCTGCTGTTCTCTGTGCTCACAGCTAAAGCGCTGCTGGGGCACATCAGTGTGGCAAGGTGTGCGGAAAGATACTGTAAAGGGTGCTGGAAGCTAGTGGGACAGGAGCAATGAGGATAAATGATAAATTAAGGTAAGTAATGGATGAATGAAAAGAGGTAGTGTTCACTACTAACATGGGCACTGCAATGTTTCCACATTTCTTTGTCCTCCCTAGATGCTAAACTGGACACATTCCTGACTACTGTAAAAAAAATCTTGATCTGGTCATTCTTATCCCCATCTGGGGTAGAATAAAGCAGGGAGGGAACTGCTTTTCTGAGTCACAGTTTATTGGAAGCCATGTGTGTGCGTATGGGTTGCCTACACTCATGTGAAAACCTCTTGTAAGGACAACCCTATAAACTGTCAGGTGTAAAAGGAACTCAATGACATTTCTTTCTACTCCCAAAGTAAGCTTTGAAACACCACACTTAACTCCCAGCCAACTCTTCCCTGTGGGAGGCCAGATTGTAAGGTCTATTGTACAGCCCAACAGACACTGCTTTAGTGGCCGTTGCAGGGCTGGCATCCCATCCCTGGTTGCACTTCAAAGCACTTAAGCCTTCCTGATCAATGTTTCCTCTCTCAGTCTGCAACATCTCTCCTCAGCCCCGGTCATGGCAGCAGCAGCAACTGCAGTGTGGGATGTAGCAGGTTTCAGTGACAGACCGGAAAGACTTTCACACCTTAAGTTAAATCACTGATTTCAGCGTTGATTTATGGGCATAATTATTCATACATGGAGGGATTTTCCGGCAAATGTATGCGTTTGTAATGGAGGAGACAAGCACAGTCTCCCAATCCTACTTTTTATACACCACCACTGCGGGGTCCTGAGACATGGTCCTGTAAGTTGGAGGTAAAGCAGGGGTTGGCACAGGGGGTGCATGAGCTCCTGCTTCCCTTCCCCACCCTGAGCCAAAGCATGGTGGTAGCATGGCCCCAGCAGGGGCTGCTGGATGCAGCTTCTCAGATGGCAACAAACCCACAACCATTTTGTGGCAGGATCTGGCCCGTGTGACAGCAGCCCCAGCTCCTGGCCAGGGTTTGCCTAGCTGTGTGCTTGTTCACATTAGATGCTCATCCCTGCTTGAGGAAAGAGGACTTTAAATATTTGCTGCCTTGAGGTCTTTCATGTAATAGCAGTCAACATCTTGGTAGCGCAGAAGCAGAGAAGAAAGCTTTTGCTGCGGTGTTGGGCGATGTATCTGAGCAAAGCAGGGGCAGTGAAAGTGTTGTCTGTGCAAAGCTGCATCAAGACCTGCAGCTTCACTGTCTTCCTCTGGAGCCATAGGTAGAACCGATGTCTCATAGTTCCTGGTGCTGTGGGTGCCTGTGCCAGGTGCACCCAGGGAGGGGAAAGTCTCTGAATCTTGCTCAACTTTTCTTTAAAATAACTAACACTGAATACATATGCTTCTGGGGGACATACCTCTCCCACACATGCCTAGAGGACTCGAGTATTGCCCTAGAGGGAAATAAAAAGACATTTCACACTTTTCATCTCTTGCCTAATTTTAAAAGTCAGGATTTTTAGAACGTCTTGTGGAAACTCTGTCCTAGGGTTAAAGATTATTAAATATAAATGATGAACTATTTTATAAAGAGGGGTGTCTCCTAGGAAGAAGCAATAAGTCTGGACAACCGTTTTTGGTGACATGACATGGCACAAGAACTCCAGCAACCTTATAACTCTTCATATCAGCCTTGACTTTCCCCAGCACGGTGCAGGGCTGGCTGCTCTGCCAAGTGAAGGTTACTGTGAACCTTTACAAGTTCCCAGAGCTGTCTTTATTCAATTAAAGCTAGTTTTCCCACTGATAGAATTGTAAAATGGATTAACATATATATTTTTTTAAAAGTGCTAAACTCATAAACTATGTCAATACTTCGAAGAAAAAAGACTTTATTCATTAAAACTAAATCATGTAGGTCTGATTTTACTTCCACTCATAAAAATACCTTGGCAACACGATCAAACAATTCATACCAATTCTTCAACCTCTCCGTTTTTACAGCAGTGCACGGAGAAAATCGAAACTGAATGCGTTATACTAGAGAAAGGACAGGCAAAATTTCAGCCACAGTCTATGTTATCTACCCAGGGCAATATGCAGTATAAATCTTAGCAGAAAATCGTGGTATCTTGTGTGATAGACATCCTTTCTGCAGCTAGATCTATTTTTATAGTGGCCTCCAAATTGCAATTTCAGTGCCAGACATTGTAAAAGGTGCATGGAAATTGTTCCACTGCGTGTAACCAGTGACAGGTTGATGCTAATAAATAGTGATGAAAAATGCTGAGGTTTAGAAATGGCTTTATGACAGCCAAAAGTATGAGTAATGTTACTTTAATTAATACGGTGCTTTGCTTCTTAAGCAGAACAGCTTTATTTTAATTTTTCCCATGTAATCATTAGTAAAGTTCTCACTCATTAACTGCGTTTTGATGAATAAGGATATACAGGCTCGGATGATAAATTTCTCAGGCAACTTGCAGGAAAAATGACCAGAAATGTCCCTGTTTGCACACACATCTTAATGCCCCCAAAGGTAAGAAAAGCAGTAGACGAATCACACCTTCAGCCCAAGTCTCCACCTTATTGTTAAAAGTCTCTTGTAAGGTGGAAAAAACCCCAAAGAGCTGTGGCAAGCTACTCCCTCTCCCCCTCGCTTTCAGCCGAGGGACTGGGAACATCCTCTGGCGAGGGTGGGACAGGCCCTCCTCCTCCTCTTCCTCCTCCTCCTCCCGTGGCACTCTCGGACCCGCAGAGCGGGAGGGACTGTGGCGGTCCCCGAGGGATGCTCGAGGGGTTGCAGCTGCCGAGACCTGGTCCGAATCCTCCCCGTCGAGGAGAGAAGGCAGGTCCGCCTGACCCACAGCAACCCCGGGCAGCTCCTGCTTCCTTCCAGCCGCTAGCTATTTTCTGTTACTAGTTTGTGTGTGATTTCTTTTTTTTCCCCCACTTAGCTGAATTTCCAATGCTCTTTGGAGGCGGTCACTGGAACAGATCCTTTCCCTTGTTCCGCCGCTGTCGCGATGGGGAAGATGTTTCTGGCAACAGATGGGCAGCGACCGAAGACCGGCAGGGCGGCCCCGGAGCACTCGCTACCCGGCCCCAGACTTTGCTGGGACGTAAAGCCAGATCTGCAGAGAAAAACCATGCAGAGAGCCACGCCGCGCCGGGAGTTTGTGCTGCGGGGAGGTTTCTTGTCTCTGACGCAGAGTCCGAGCGTGCGAGAGAGGTGGAAGAGAGGCAGGAGCTTTTCCGCAAAGGAAAATGTCCCTCGGACCAGCACTACCCGCCCAGACACGTCCCGCTCTCGGCTCACAGCCCGATCTGCCTCTGCTCGCTGCCCGGAGATCACCTGCGGATTTTCTACCGCATCTCTGGGCTCGCACCCACCCCTCGGGGAGGGAAGCGCAGCCCTCGCGGACCCCGCGCCGCCCCCGAGAGCCCCGACGGCCGCGGAGCCGCGGGCCGCAGCGCAGCGTCTCCCGCCGCCGCTGGCGGAGCCCGGAGGAGGGTCTGGCTACCTGTGCCGGTCATCGGGAGCCCGTCATCGGGGGAGACAAATCCTGCCCGCAGGATACACGGGCGCTTTTTTTTCCCTTTTTCTTCCCCCCCATATTTTTTTTCTTTTTTCCCAAGGGCAAAAGAAAACTAAACAAACCGGGTTCAATTTTCCAAGGAAGGGAATAATAGCCCTGGGGGAGTCCTCGGTAGAGCAGATGCCTCGGGGTCTCTGGGAGGGACGGAGACGGCAGGGTGCCAGCCCCGGAAAGGTCTGGGGTCCTCGGCTCCGCGCCCGCGCTTGTGCAGCGCCGGGCACGGCGGGACCCGCACCCCGACCGGGCAGCCGTCCGCGGTAAGGCGGCATCCTCTCGCTTCTCCTCCGGCTTCCAGACAGCTCCGTGCGCCCAGGGTTGCACACACACGAGGGTGGCCGCCCGACACCCGCCTTCCCCGGGAGAAGCTGCCCCGCGGGACCCGCGGTGTGCCTGGGGAGAGCGGGCCTAGGTCGCCGCCATCCCAGGGGCTCGCCACGGCCTCCTCCGGCCCGCAGCGAGCCCCTGCTACAGCTGAACACCCTTCAGTTAATTTTCGCAGGACGGGAGATTCGGAGTGGAGGCACTGAGTTTCCCCGGGGGAAGGCGGCGAAGGACGGCGGCGGTGCGGAAGCGGGGAGCCGGCGCCAGCCTCTCGGCTCTCCCCCGGTCCCATCCTCTTCCTCGGCCCGGGGCGTGGGACTCCCCGCGGCTCACCGAGAGTCCTGCTGCCTTCTGGGGGCGAGGCTGGGGGCGAGCAGGTCTCTGGAGGCCCCCGAGGGCAGGTTCCCGGGGGGGCACGGCTGGAGATCCTCCTTGCCCTGGAGCTCCCCGGAGGACACCACACAGTCTTGCTCGGGGTCATTGCTGTTGCCCGCCCCTCGCTTTTTGTCCTCTTCCTTCTTCCACTTCATCCGCCGGTTCTGGAACCAGATCTTGATGTGTCTCTCGGTCAAGTTCAACATGACAGCCAGCTCCACCCGCCGCGGCCTGGAGATGTACTTGTTGAAGAGGAACTCCTTCTCCAGCTCCAGCAGCTGCGCCCGCGTGTACGCTGTCCTCGTCCGCTTGTTCTCCTCCGGCTCCACCACGTAGGACCCCCCTGCAAAGAAGGAAGAGTCAGCCCCGGACCCCTGGCCGCCCCCTCGGGCTGCGGGGGGCCACGTCCCCTCACCCCCGCGCGACGCGGAGGACACGCGGAGGGAAGCAAGTGGGCGAGGAGGGCCTCGGGGAACCCCCGGCAGGGCACAGTGGAGAGGTGCTGGTGGCGGCAGTCAAAACTGCTGCTATTTTCTTTTATAACAAATTAATATTTTTTAATTATAATTTAGTCGAAGTTTTCAGGGAAGCACGGTCCCTTAGGACGGGGGAGACGCTCAGGCGCCACCGTTTGCGCGTCGCCGAAAGCTCCGAAGGGGTCCCGGATCCAGGGTCTGGCAATTGCTCAGATTCACGTAAAAAGAAAACTAAAAAAAAAAAAAGGAAAACAAAAAAAACCCCAAACAAACAAAAAAACCCCAACAAAACAAACAAACAAAAAAAACCCCACAACGCCAAAAGCCCTCAAACAAAACAAAATGGAAAATAACCCAAATAAAAAACCCCAACAAAAGAACCCACCAAAACAGAGCAATATACACACACACACAAAATATTACTTTCGTGTGTGCCATACACGCATAAGCAACCAAAAAATACATAATAAAAAAACCCCAAACCTAAACTTCACTTCTCCAGTAAACGGCCCGGAGGAGAAGCCGGCCCGCCCGCGGAGGGCTGCGCGGCCGCGGGAGGCAGCGGAAGGGTCCCGGGGCGGCGGCGCGGCGGGAGTGGGGCAGCCCCCGGGCGGGCGGGCGGCTCTCCCCGATGGGGCCTGGCCGCGGGCACCCGGCGGCACGGCCCGCAAAAAGGTGAAGGGGAAATCTCGCGGAACAGGAATTCGGGGGTTTTCCCCCGGATATCTCCACCCAGCAGCCCTGGGCCCGCGGAGGCTTCGGCCCTTTCCCGGCCGCCGGGACCCCCGCGGGAGGCAACGGAGCGGGCAGCGGCGAGACCGCCGGGCCGGGAGCGGCAGCGGGACCGCAGCCCCCTCTGTAACGCCAGCTTGGGAGAATCTTGGATTTCTCGTTGCCGGAAACAGCGGCAGCGGGGGAAGGAATCGCCATTCCCAGCGCAGCCGCCGCCGTCCTGCGTGGGCTCTGGAGCGCGGTGGTGCCGGCAGCGGCGGCGAGAGGGGCCGGCGATGGGCACTGAGACTCACGGCCTCTACTACCAGCGCCGGGAGCCCAGCTGGGGACGCTTTTGGTGGCGATACCAAATGTAGGGATCAGTGGTTTTAACAGCCAGGTTGAAACAACCATTTCAAGAGAGCTACGCGGCCTCTCCCGCCTCTCATCTTCCTATTTCGTGATTTTATATATATAATGTTCATAAATATAAACCTGTGTATGTAAACTTATGTGTGTGCTTATATTTTTAAAAATATGTTAAAACCACATGTCTACACTTAAAAATGTTTATAAATACAAACGTGCATATACACTAACGAATGTATATATAAAAATACTATTAAAATAAATATATATGCACAAAAATGTTTGCAACTATAACTCTACGTATATACACGTATGCGTGTGTATGGATCTGAAAAAAACGTTCTGTTGTGGTAAAGAAAACTAGTGCTGCCGGGAAGGCGGAGCCCCCGGGGTCTGTGGCAGGGCCGCGGCCGGCAAGGCCCCGGGGCTGGCCGGGCCGCGCTCCCCACCGAGCCCTGCCGCGGGAGGGGACCAGCCCCGCGACACGGCCGGTGGCCCCCGCGGCCGGCGGAGCCCGGAGCCGCGCACGGCGGGTGGCACCGGGCCGGGCTCAGCCGCGGCCTCTCCAGGCGCCTTTCCCCGGCGATAACAACGCAAAGCCCCGCAGAATCCAGGGGCGCCCAAATCCCAAAGGCTTCCATAAAAAATATAAAGCCTTAGGCTATATAGTTTGCAACATATACCGTACCAAATGGCCTGGGGTTTGACTCCGAGGGTATGCAGGCGCCCGGTACAGCGCTGTGCCCCTCTCGCTGTCCGGGCGCGCACCGTGCACCCGCGGCGGGAGCGGCCCGGTGCGGGCGGCAGCTTCGGCACGCAGCGCCCGCACCGCGTAAAGCTGCCGCACAGCCCTTGCCTGGACCGCCCGGCAGAGCTGGGAAGAACAGAGAAGATTTTTCGGCTTTTACGAGAAAAGTTTCGTTTTGCTGCTGGTTTCGGCATTTCTCGGGAACAGGAGACAGAGTTAAAAAAGGGGTAGTTCGAGAGTTTGGCTTTATTTCTTCCCCCCCCCCCCCCCCCTCGAAACTCATTCAACCCAAGGAAAACGATCAGTTTTTTTCTGCACTCCCCACCCTCTACCCTCCCCCCCGGCACAATTTCTGCTGCTGAATCGGCGGCGTGGGTCAGAGCTCCTCTCCCCTTCCCGGCGGATGCGCCTCCGTGGGCACTGGGATCCGTCGCCTCTCCTTCCTCCCACCTCGCTCTGCCCCATGTAATTCCCAAACTATTTCACGGCGATTTTAATACTCCAGTCCTTTCTTCAACTGTCTATTTGAACAAAGCCATTAATATAATATTTGCCCTATAGGTGTGACGAAGGAGCAGGACACGATAACATTGTGCAGGCAGAGACAGAAATATTGTTGGGCAGCGGAACTTTCTGCCTAGATAGAGTTTCTTCCCCTCGCTGGCAGCTCTGTTTCGTTTGTGCATTGTTTCCCCTGCCCTGGGTTTTCACTTGGAAAGGTGCAATTACGGCTAAAACCCACGGGGAAGCGGCGCGGGGGGGTGTGGGGGGTGTGGGGGGTAGTGGGGCCGGGAGGGGGGATGGGCTCTGCTGCCCGGGCGCCGGGGAGAGACGAGAGGGGCCAGGCGGCTGCCCCGGGGTGTCGGGGGCTGCTCCGCGGGCCGCGTAGGGGCGCGGGGCAGCCGTGCCGCGCCCGGCCCTTGCAGCCCTGCCTGCCGCTTCCCCGCCCGCTCCACCTCGCGGGACGTCTCCGCGCCCCCGGCCTCGCCCTGCGCGGCCTCGGGCCCGGCGCGGAGTACACCGCGCCCGCGGAGCGACCGCACCGCGGAGCCCCCCTGCTCGGCGAGGCAGCAGCGCCCGGGAGGCGTTTGCACGTCGCCCCGACTTGGCGACGATTAGCTAACTGGTGAAAAACAATTCGTTAACGGCTGGTGAGGGCTCGTGCAGCGCGGGCAGCGGCGAGCCCGCCGGCGGGGACCGAGGGCCGGGTCCCAGCCCGGCGTTCAACCTGACGGTAGCAATCCTGCAGCAGCGGGTCTGGAGGGGCTGGCAGGGGGGAAGGAGCGTCCCGGGGAAGCGACCCTTCAGGACCCCTCCGCGCTATACCCGAGCGGCGGGAGCAGGACCGGTGCGGGGGAGGGTTCCTGCCCGCCCCGAGGAAGAAAAGCGGCGGGGCTTACCGGTCCACTGTCCCTTCCAGGCGTGCGATTTGGTGGACTTCATCCAGGCGAAAGGCACCTGCACTCGGGGCTCCTCTATCGCCCCCGTGTCCGCCCCGTCTGCGAAAGGCAGCGCGTCCTGGTGGGGAGGAGGAAGATGAGGGTGGTGGTGGTGATGGTGATGAAGGTGGGAGACCCCGGCATCCTCTGTGATGGGGGGCACCTCGTAAGGTGAAATGTCTGGCGGGCTGCCTTGCTCGAGAGCCCCTAAGGCGCTGGGGTAAGGAGTCTGCTGCTGCCTGCTCATGTACAGGCAGGCGGGGGGGCTGGGGTTGTAATCCTGCGCCTGGGCTCTCTGAAACGCACACGACTCCTTGTAGAGCTGCGCCGAGGCGTAATACTGCTCCTCGGTGTTCATGGTGAGCGGGGCCGGGGCGGGGGGCGGGGGTCTCGCAGCTTAGGGACACATAGGGCTGCTCCCGCTCCCGGCGCCCGGGGTGCCTCTTTGACAGCTCGCCGCCCCGTCGGGCCCCGCCGCCCTGCCCGGCTCCCGCCGCCTCCCCATAGGCGCCGCTGCCCCCACGTGAGCCCTCCCGCAGCCCTCCTGGGCGGGGCGCGACCCATAAGAGGCCACCCGGGGTGGCCCCGGCCCCTCAGCCCCCTTCCCTTTAGTCGGGCAGGACCCGGGACCCCCCGACCCTGCCGCGGGGTGCCATTCCCTGCTTTGGGGTGAGGACCCCCGCGGCGGGGGTTTGCGGGGCCGGGGAAGGGGGTAGGGGGATTGCCCTGACGTGCGGGGCATCCCGGGGCGGAGGGGGAGGACGGCCCCATAACCCACCTTTTCCCGCTCCGCTTCCCCGCTTATACCCCAGCCCCCCCCCGGGCATGACACGAGAAGCGAAACCCCGGGGGGGGGGGCGGGGAAGGGGGGACAGCGGCTCCTGGAGGAGTTTGGCGCCCGGGGACTTTGGCTGCGAGGGCATCTCGGCCAGGGACGCGGCAGTGGGAGTGGGTGTCCGGGGACGCGCAGGGTGCGCCGGGGGTCGTTCCCTCGGGAGGAGCCGTGTTCCGGGGCGACGGGAGGAGGCAAGGACCGGCTTGTCGCCCGCTCTGCCCCCGAGCGGGGGGATGCGGCCCGCGGGGACCACAATGCTATCACCAGCGCGAGCGATAGGCACCGGATTGTTTGCCCAAGGGGCAAATTTGGGAGCCTTCCCCGCGGCCTGGGCTGCAATGTGTTGACCCTCGGAGATAATCTACTCCGAGCCGGTGCCGGTTGACTTGGTGACGAGGCTATGAGGAGGCGGAGAGCTACCGAAAGGGACAAAGATCGTTTCCCTGCCTCCCTGAGCTCGGCCTGGCGGCCGCTCTCGCCGCCTCGGAGACAGGCACGTTTCCTCCTTGCCCGGCCCTCCTCCTCTCACCGCTTCTTCCCCCGGCACCGGGGCTCCGGCCGCCGCCGTCGGGGCGCGCACCCGCGGCTCCGTCTGGGGAGGCCGCGGGCAGGCGAGTCCGTGTGCGGGCGGCTCGGCTCGGCTCGGCTAAGCCTGGCCTGGCTCAGCTCGGCTTGGTCGGTGGCGATGCATCCCCTGAGCTGGCGGGGCAGGAGGCTCCAAGTACCTCGCTCCTGCTCCCGGTTCCGTGGGATCATAAACCCGCCCAGTCCATTACACTGAAAATGAGCTTCCGCTCGGAACCCACGCGGGTCCCCCGTCTCTTAGAAAGCACACTGAGCCTTTGATTCAATATTGAGCCATTAAGCGATTGCTTTCCCAAGCCATTTAACAGCAGCTCTTATGGATAAATAAACAAAAAAGGCTGTAAACCAATTATAGTGCGGATAGAGAAAAAGTATTTTATTAGCGGGAATTACCGATAGACATCGCTGCTGCCCGGGCTCCCCCCCCTCCGGCGCCCTCCCTCTCCATCCCCTGGCATGCCGGCCGGGGTACGCGCCCTGCGCGGGGCGCGCAGCCGGTGCGCGGCCGGGGGGATGCGCTGAGCCAGGCGAGCTCCCTTAGCAGGGCGTGGGGGTGTGGGGGTGTGTCTCCCACCCCCGGCTCAGCACCCCGCGCCCGCTATGCCTCCCCTGAGGCCTTTTGCGGGCACGGATCTCCTTTGATCCAGAGGCTTCTTGGGCACAGAGCCCAGCCCAGCACCCCCAGCCCCTTCCCCAGAGATCTGCTCCCTGGAGCATTTACAGCCCCGGGTTTTCCACGGGGAACCTGCGCGGACAAACAAACGCGAGGCTATAAAAGCCAGAGCAAATTGATTCATCTCCAGGGAGGACCATTACCCGGTGTCTTAATGCGGTCCTCTCTCTATAACGAACATTTCTAAATAGAGCAAACACTTCCCCCTCCAAAGCAAATGAATTTCGTATAATTTAGAGCTAATTCTCTTTCATTCTGCCTGCGTGAGCAGGCGATAAGGGCACGCTTTGCCGTGCTAACAACAAGGCGGAGAGCTGCCGTGCAGGAAAAGGGCCCCGCTGGGTATCCCGGCATTGGGGACCCCGGCCGGGCCCCGGGGGTGGTGATGTCCGGCAGCCAGTGGCCACGGAGTCCGGCCGGAGCCCGAGCCCAGGGATCATCTCTGCCTACCTCCTCCTCCTGGGACGAGTCACTGAGATCTGGCTGAAGAGCCCCTCCACAGCTGTGGGTTCCCAGGAGAAGCCTCTGAGCTATGAGTGGGTCCCACCCAGGTGCCCACTTGGTGTGGGAAATGGGTGATGGGGAAGGCAGGAGGGAGAGATGGGAACGGCCTCGCTCGCCCCAGAAGTGGGCTCTGCAGGCACCACTGTGCTGACTCAAGGCAGAGGTCCAGAGACCCCTTATGCTCCCCCTAAATGATGTCCATATGCATCCCCTCGGGCCGTGTGGATGTTACAGTCTTCAGCTGATTCTTATGCATCTCAAGTCTCCCTCGAAACCTTAGGTAAATCCTTTGTCTCCCACCACCTTGTGTCAAAGTGTTTCCCAAATTAACTGTTGTTGCATGAGGCACTGCCACCCTTTGCTGACCTTGCACCTGGCTGCATTTAATCAGTCCTAATTCTCCAACTAGAAGAGCCCTGAGATGGATAGGCACGGTGTAAGAAATTAGAAGGTGCAGCATTGCTTCTTTAGCTCATACATGGATCCTGTGAGGCCAGGGACACCTGCACACACACTGTTATCTCCCACCTGAGAACTTCCCCTGTCCTGACTCCCCAACTCCCCAAATCTGTGCTTTTGGCAGGCTTGGAGTGACAAGAAACAGTCTATAGGTAACCATGAAAAAAAAAAAAAAAAAAAAAAAGGCAGATACAAATATGTTTATTCCCACTGATAAATGTACAACAGAGTTTTAACCCTTGAAAACAGAGAAAAGTAAGGCTCAGGTAATTTTCACTCACCTTGAAGCTTGGCTGGAATTCAGGTGGAGGTTTTGTACTTTATTTGCGGTAGCAAGTTTTTGTGGACTATTGAAGACCTCAGAGATCTTGGGGATATTTATGGCTGCAAAGTTTGGGTCACCCAGCTTCATCCATGGAGCTGGAAATGTCACAATCCCACAAGCACAGTCCCACAACCATTAACACAGACGTCTTTCGTGATGAGAACAACCATAGTAGATCCAGCTTGTTTCCTCTAATGCCACTTTCCTCCTTTGAGGTGACTTTTCTGGACTACTCAATGCTCTCATTAAAGTTGCTGTAAGGATCTCTTTAGAAGATAAATCCTTACAGCCAGTTTGTTATTCCGAGAGATTAAACAGAAATGAACCCATGAGCATATATCTGTAATTGAAGGATGGTGGTGATAGCAGCAATGTTAAGTAGAGAAGGCAAGTTGAAATTACCCTCAGCACAAGCACAGGAATTCAGATATTTGAGCAACAGTAACAAATGTTTCAGGTACTTGGCTGTTGCCGTCCTGCAGTAAGATCGAACAATAACCACACTGCAATACTTGAATTACTTACCGTATTAGATTCAAGTGTGTTTCAAGGACTTGTTAAGATCTGATCATATTCCTCTAGCTTGGTGTTTGCCTGACAGAAAAGAAGTTGTCTGCTCGATTAACTCTTATTCCATATTATATGAAACCTAAAACTTACAATATAATATGAATGTGTTTGAGTGCCCAGAGGGTTGGAAAGCCAAGCCCCATACCTAATGTCCTACCTATGTAGCTTTACAATGTATGCCAGCATATACAACATGCCTCTTGAAATTCAATGGCATTTTCAGTGATCTTACCTTTAAATGGTTAATGTAGGAGCTTAAATGTGAGCCACTGTATTTTCAAAGTCTTGTCCACTTCTTCCCCAGTGGTGTCTGACCGACATCACTGCAGGCTGCTGAGACCAGTGAAATGTAAAACCATTTGGACATAGTATTTTTCCCAGAGGCATTTTGTTTGCCTTTTAATGCAAATAATTTATGAACTCCTACTCAGTTTGTTCCCTTTCCCATTATGACTGATCATCATTCCTCCCACCTCCCTGACTCTCTAACTAGAGTATAAAATAGTAAGTACAGTTCAGCCACACTTCCTTATAGTAACCTGGCTTGATTTTCTATATCTGAGTAATATCTAATGACTTCTCAGTGCTCAAGTGCTTTTCTGCAATCCACATTCAGACAGAAAAGAAGCATTGAAGGTGAGTGGAACATATTCAAAATCTCATTTTTCTCTCCCAGCCATGCTCAAACCAACACAGGGAAACTGTATCCATGGCAAGGACTGGCAGTGGGAGAAGTTGACTGGGAAACAGAGCTTTCCCAGGGATTGATTTTTAACCCCCTGCCATGGCTGTATCTAGCAGAAAGGTAACCTTTCACAAAGCTGGTTAATAATCAATAACCATGTGAAAACAAAGCTGTGTTTCCCTCTTAGCGCTAACGATAAAAGCAAGAGCATGAACTATTCCACCTGCCTTAAAGTAACACTGGTTCTTCAGCTTTTTTTGGCAAGAAGCTTTTTCGGTCTCTGACCGATTCTGCATTTGCACATGGCAATTCCAGTTTGCTCTTCCCACCACGCATCTACTTCTTCACACCGTAGCTGTGGGCCACATCTTGACCTGCAGGAAGACACATTTTCATAAGCCATTTTGAATAAGACCTTGTGCAGGAAATATGTAGGAAAGTTGCCTTGGGAAAGGCTGAGAGGATCTTGTATGTGTAGTCTCTTTTTACACTTTCTCTTTCACACCTTTTAATTTGCTTACCATCCTCCCTGATATTCATAATCTTATTCATAATCTTATTTTCTGGTAGGAATACTGCCTATCACCAGGAAAGCACAATTTCATTGCTTGTAAGAGGAGTTGAGAAACTACTTTAAAATACTATGAACCTTTCTACTGAAAACACAGCAATTTTATGTTGTCTGCCCCACACAACTTCCTGTTTTACACTTCATGTTTATTATACCAGATAGGAGTAGGAAAAAAGATAAATATGTTCAGATAGTTATAGATAGAGGAATTCAGCGCAGAACTATAACACAGAAAGAGCCCCTCCTCACATCCCTTGCTTGCTTGATTTTTCCCCTAAACCCCAGGCACTTCAGGGCAGGTTTTGGGCTCAGCCAGAGTCTTGCCGTGCAGGTGGCACCTGGCAGTTCTCACCATAGCCCTCCCCTCTTGTTTGTCCATTGCAATTTTGCTGGACTTCCACCTTTTGCGCTGAAATTTTCCATTCTGTATCTCCGCCTCTCACCAAACATGTGGGGAAACTTTCCTTTAAATTGTTCGAACAATTATGAAAGCAAAGGTGGGAAATGGTGATGCACAGGAGCTGGCTCAGCCCCCACAGAGTACGGGGGGAGGGCTGTGGAGTCCCTGCCTCTGCATGTTTCTGAAACCAGGAGCAACAGATGTATGGCTGATCCAAACTGGAGTAAAGGACTGGAATAACTGATGTCTAGACACAGCAACCCCACACAGAACTTTCTTGCCTTTTCTTCTTCACTGTTGTGTTTCTTTGCTGGATTTAAACATGTTAGAAGTCCTGCTGGGATGTTGTCCCACAGTAATGTCTCTCCAGACCAATCTCTCTGTGCAAAGCTACCTACATTGAGTCCAACTCTGAACTGCTGCACATCACACAGGCTCCACAGATCACAGAATCACAGAATCATCTAGGTTGGAAAGGACCTTGAATATCATCTAGTCCAGCCGTTCACCTAGCACTGACAGTTCCCAAGTACACCACATCCCTCAGCGCTAAATTGACCCAACTCTCAAACACCTCCACAGGGATGGGGACTCCACCACCTCCCTGGGCAGCCCATTCCAACGCCTAACAACCCCTTCTGGAAAGAAATGCTTCCTGACATCCAGTCTAAACTTTCCCTGGCACAACTTGAGGCCATTCCCTCTTGTCCTATCACTTATTACTTGGTTAAAGAGACTCATCCCCAGCTCTCTGCAACCTCCTTTCAGGCAGCTGTAGAGGGCGATGAGGTCTCCCCTCAGCCTCCTCTTCTCCAGACTAAACACCCCCAGTTCCCTCAGCCGCTCCTCGTACGACCTGTGCTCCAGACCCTGCACCAGCTCTGTTGCCCTTCTCTGGACACGCTCGAGTCATTCAATGTCCTTTTTGTAGTGAGGAGCCCAAAACTGAACACAGGAATCGAGGGGCGGCCTCACCAGTGCCGAGTACAGGGGTAAAATCCCTTCCCTGTCCCTGCTGGCCACGCTATTGCTGACACAAGCCAGGATGCCATTGGCCTTCTTGGCCCCCTGGGCACACTGCTGGCTCCTGTTCAGCCGGCTGTCAATCAACACCCCCCCCCCCCCCCCCCCCGTCCCTCTCTGACTGGCAAATAAATACTAGCAGCTAAGCCCTTTGCAACTTCTTCCTACTGTGAGCAGATCCCTGCCCTGGGCGTCAGGACTGAATGAGAGCTCACTGATGTAGTTGTGGTATTGAGCCTAGAAGCTGAAAAGCTGGAAGATTTTCCTAATGTCCTCCAGCCCTGGGTAGCATGGAGGAGGAAGGTAATTTATGCAGAGAACACATGAGATGCTCACCCTTCAGAGGAAAGGGTTTGAAGGTGTAGCTTTGGGCATGCTCCCAGCTCAGCTCTGGGTGACATCCAGGAATACACCAGCCTGACCTTTTTCCCTTCCCCTGTCCTTGCCCATGGTGAGAAACATGGGTGTAGGAGCCAGGAGAAAATGAGTGTGTGCTCTCACCAGCCCTCTGCCCAGGTGGGAAGCAGGACTTGGGCTGCCCTGCCGAGTGCTCCAGCACGTCTGGCTAAAGGGAGATAATGTCATCTTGATGAATCTCTTGGGTTGAACTTCTCAGTAAGGGTTTCCAGCTGCAAATGCTTTGCTTTCCTGGGTGACTGCTCTGCAGCAGCTTGAGGTACTTCCAGGAAAAGGGGAAGCTTTTGGGGATTCCAGTTGTCAATACCCAATAACACAAGAACCGAGCTCTGGAAGCATCTTGATCCCCTCCAGTGCTGTCCATACAGGCTTTTTCTGAGCTGGTGGGTCCAGCAGCACTACTGAGCGCTTCAACTACATGTTAAAAATTAGTGGAGACTTTTAAACTTAATCCCATTTGACCTAATGTAAATTTCAGAAGGTATATACGTGGTTACACAATTATTGGAATCCACTTGAAGATCAGGGCACCAGATTTCATTCTCCTGTCTGTAAACTGATGCCACATCAGCCCTGGAGGTGCGAGGAACCTCTCAGAACCCACAGAGGGAAGTGCTAGGAAGGAGCCTGCAATGGAACCCACCCCTCTGTCCTCTGAGCATGGGTGTAATAAAATCTGCAGTGAATAAGTCTTGGAATCAAGGACCTCAGGAGAGAAAGTAGAACAAATGCAGAATTGGTTTCACTGGCCTTTGTCTATAAATATATTGTAAATAAGAGGAGAGTCCTGGGAATGAACAGGAGAAGGGCAGGAGACAAAATTCCATCTCACAGAGTATATAGACAGTGGCATCAATCAAAGCTGTTCAGTCAACATCTTTGCTTGTATTTCTTTTCCTGTGTAATATGCTGGAATGATTCTAATTCTTATGTTCGTCCAACAAGGGAAGAGAAAAGTATTTACACTTTACATAACAAATCAGTACTTAACACAGATTGAATTCTAAATATTTTTTAAAATATATTTTTAAAATTAAAAGGTATCTGCTATCTGCAAAATTTGTAGGACCTCTCGTGTTTTAAAAAAACAAAGAAAAAGAAACTAGAATTTTCTCACAGGTAATTCACAAATATAAAAGTAAGCAGAACCAATTCAATAATATGGATTGCTCAGTTGCTCGGTTGCAGTGACCATTGTTTTCTTGTGTATATAAAATAATCGAAATATTTATTGTGCAGTGTAACGTGCATTAGCTTGCTTATTTATTATATAATGTTTCGAGAGCAATTTAGTGATGTAAAGGTTCTGTGTAGCCTCGAATATTTCCATTTATTTGTAACACTTCTCTGATCACCTTTCTTGCCCCTTGCCTTGCCTTGCACTTGCCTTGTCTTGCCTTGCTCCACTTTCTCTTTCACTTGCTTTCTCTTTCACTTTCTCTTTCTCCATCATAATCTTCTTAATTGTATTTCCATCTAGTATTTCCCCGTCCCTTATTTATATATATTTCTTTCCTTGTCTTTGTATACTATTTCTGTTCAGTATTTATATATCTGTAGAACATTTGCAAGTTAAATCCAGCTCAAGTTTGAAAAGCTGTGATTTAAACCCATAATTACATAGCAAATCAGGAAAAAACAATGTCTTTATGGAATGATGATGAACTGTACACACATAGTGGGTATAAATTTTCACATTTAACTGAAAGCTCGACTGGATTTTCATTCTCTTAACGATGCGTGTAGGTTTTATTGCTCCTTACCTGCATACTGGAAAACACATTGTCAGAACCTGAAATGATTTTATGTACCTAAACACCACCTGATTTAATGCATCAGCTGACAAGGACAAAGACATTGATTAAATGTTCTGCCTCAGGTGTCCAGAAGGCTGGAAGACACTGTGTCCTCAAAATAACTAGTGAAACTCCACCCAGTAATCATTAACTCGGTGTTTGGTCCAAGCCCTAGGAATAACAGAAGGCTTTAAAAAGTGGCACTCAGAAAATACTTGGTCTCATCTGTTGGGGGGGAGTCAAACGGGAAGAGTCTCTCCAGGCTGGTAAGGAACGCATTGGGCACTTGGTCCTTGGAAGGACACCTCTGGACTCGGCACATAGCAAGCAGGTAGAGAGCCCAGGGGTGCATGGTGAGTGCAAAAGGGCTTGTGGGGGGATTGTAAGGCAGTTGAGCTGGAGTAATATGGAAAGACAGTGGCAAGAAGAAATTCCAGTCTGGTTACTCCCAGCTCATTTGAATTTGTTAAAGCCCTGGGCTGTCCTGCTCTGACTCGTGACACAGGTGATGTCTTCACTGCCAAGGAACAGAATAACTCTTGAGCCAGCAGTGAGAAGCTCCACTGGGTTTTAAGCTCTAAAATGTCACTTGGTGGGCTTCAACAGAGCAACACCTAGCCACTGGGTTTTTAGCCAGGCATGGCCATTCATTCTTTTGATTTAAGGCTGTTCTATATTGCATCCATCCACAATAGTTTTTCCCAGCCAGTAAAATCCACATGGTGTGGCAGAAACCTCGGTAAGAGTAATTTCCTCATAGCAACTGAAGGAAGTGAGACATCATGTTTTAGTGAAGAAGCTTTCACAAGCCCCACAGCCATCAGGATCATGTGGTCCCAACATCAGCTCAACTTAGGGGTGACCTCCTCTTGGGGTAACGCACAGTCCAAAGATCCAGAGGAGACCAAGGCAGAGAGAGGCTCAGGGGAAGGAAGGCACCGGCCCCAAGAAATAACTCCACAGAAATACTCCAGGTGTCCCGTCCTTGGCTGGTGTCCTGTGAAGAGATCACTGCCCCCTTCCCACTGTGGTTAGGAAATCTCCAAATGAATGAATGAGTGCTACAGTTGCCAAAATCAGCCTCTTAAACTAAATGATCCTCTTGTGAACCTTAAATGAAATCAGCTACTTTAGTGCTCAACTCATTTGTGCAGCAGCACCATTAATATACTTGTCTAATTTATGGAGTAGCCAGGTTCTGGTTAACAGTGCAAGAGGGTGTAAGAAGGCACTTAGTGGTCTATTTTCTATGCACACTGGAGCAGAAACCTGAATATAAAGGAAGTTCTTCTGTCAGGTGCAGCATGCTAAAAAGCTTTCACCTAAAATTATATAGCCTGACAAACAATATAAAAAAGTAGATTGCCTAGTAAACAAATAACATATCAGCCATTTATACAAAACTATACTACTTAGACTCTTCAAGCTTGAAATGACTGTGTATTTTTTCCCCATTAAAATGTTATAATGGTCTACACATAAATTGTTTTAAATTCAGAATTGATATCACTGTGTTTTCAAAGACTAGATGGATTTAACACTTTTCCTAACATGAAGCATTAGCTATGGGTGGACGTGGGAACAGCTCCAAGGATTTGCTTCCCCTCTGGAGCCATGAAGTGCAGGGCCAACAGCCTCTGGGGCTCTGGTGCCCTTGCAGGAGTGATGGACAGGATACTGAAGGAAACAATCTCTTCTGGAGGTGAGGCCACACCACAAACACCCCCTGTACCCTTCTCTGTGGCTTCATCCAAGCTCTTTGTGACATTTTTATCAGGATAGACTTAGATTCTCTGTGAGCCCAGGGGGAAGAGGGGTCCAATTTAGTATTCAGCAAAGCAAAAGTGCCCATTCTCCCTTTGCCATCCAGTGGCTTACACTTGCACCATGTTCTGCTTCCCACCTCAGCCACACTTCTCAAACCGGGTCCTGGCACAAGTCCCTTGTGCTTCCATGTCCCTGCCTTGCCAGTGCCTCCCTTTTTGACCAGGGCTGTGCGTGTTCCCACTGTACAGCTGTGAAGGTTTTGATGCCCCCTTACTGGGAACAGCAGGGCTGGGCTTTTTCCCTGTTGGGCAGGACCAGGCAGCCATCAGAGCCAACATCTGAGCAGTGCTCAGGAAAGGCAAAGGCCCTCTGCTAACCGCTGGCTCGACATGGGCACCAGGCAGATGGACACAATATGTTTAGTGCGTGAGTCTTCACCTGCCACAAAGGAACCAGCTAACTCAGACTTGGACATCTGTAGTTATGTGAGTGAAATCCCGCCTATGTGTTGTGTTAACTTTTTATTAACTGCTAATGAAGAGGCATGGACAGCACACTCATGCTTGAGTGCTTGAAGAGAAGAAAGAGGCAGGAAGTTGTGCCCAAAGCCCTTATTGTGCCCAAAGCCCTTAATTTGTTTCTAAACACTGCCATTATCACAGCAGTAGCCTGTTATGAACATGATGTGAAAGGTGCGTATTCTGTTTCCTCTTCTGCGCACCTAGGTGAAGCGTGTATGTGGGTGCATCAGGCCGCTTTCATGTCCCTGGCTCACCTGCTTCCACCTGGCAGACACTTGGGTCTGTGCCTGGAGCCTGAGCCATGCTGGCCACTCAGCACAGTCTCGGGGGAACTGAGCAAAACTCCTGCCTGCTTCTTGCAGAGGTCACGCCATGCCCAGCCAGTCAGCATTAGCCTCTCTGTCATCAGAAGACAGCATCTTCCTGGCACCCAGTGGCCAAATGCACTACCATCTTGCCACTGGCACATAACCTCCACTAAAGGTCCCTCTGTCAGCTGTTCTGTGGTCAGGGTATCACTTTCATGCATTCAGCCTATAGAGGCAAAGAGGGATCTCACAAAGTAATGCTGAGCTCAACTATCTTTAGAGAAAATGTGTGTGTTTCATATAAGGTCAGAAAAGTTCTCTGTAATGTGGCTGTCAAGTTTGCCACAAGCTTCCCATGATGACCCACAGAGACTTGGATGAGGATCCCCTTTCCAGGGGATGGGTTTGTGTGCTACAGGAGATGCCTGAAGCCTCACTGCAGCCTGTTCTGTGAAAGTCAGCTGCTGTTCCAGATCCTCTCTTAGGTCAGTGCCCCTGAGTAAACCACTATATTCATTACGTGACAAACTTCTCTATCCTCAGAGAACACAGCTAATATCAACTATCACACCGGGTAGCTATCGATCTGGGGCAGACTGAGACAATCAGCTCCCAGATGATAGCAACTTCTCAGCTACTTCGATTTCTGTCACCAGTGTGTGAGAAGTTATGCTCCAGGGTACTTCTGAATAAGGCAAACCCCTGTCTGCACTAGCTATCTGTCACCCAAATATCTGTCCACAGCTAGGCAATGCATAGAAACCGCCACTTGCAGTGGGTGTCTCCATGTGCCAGGAGTGAACTACCTCTGGGAGTGCTGCTGCCTTACAGGATAACAGAAATCAGGGTTGACATTCCTTGTGTCCTGCAACAGCCAGGCAGACACCAGCCACTGCACATCTCAAAGCACAGGTTCAGCCACGTATCCCTCGCAGGAGAGGGTAGATGTGAGCAATGTGCAGCCTTAAGGGTATCTCAGCTAAAAAGGAAGGCAAAGAGCATTTCTGTATACAGGGCTGGGGAAGGAAGAGCTGTTTCTTGACTCAGGAAACAACACAGAAGATCACAGGTTGTCTAAAGTCGGTCAGGTCACCAAGGAACCTGTCATTCTCCCAAAGACCCTTCCCTCAACCTTGGTATCTGCAGTATCTGTGTGGCCAGTCACAGAGGAGAAGGTGTCCTTCCACAGACTTCCCTGCAGCTCCTCTGCATGGACATGAGAAACACTGGCTCACATGCTCAAGGACCAGGCACGAGTCCATTCTGCAGTGGAAAGATGCCCTTGGAGCAAGTTGATGCATCAGCCTTTGCTCCTGCACTTCTTTGAAAAGAGGTTTCTTGTTGGTGGTTGGGTTTTTTCCCAAGCAGAAAAAGAGCCTGAGCCAAGAGCCCACTGTGATCATCCAGGTCCATTGCCTCTGGAACACACAATCAACCCAAGGTTTTGGGCTGAAGAGTGGTCTGAGCCTTTTCTTCTCACCTATGGAAGTTTCCTTGCACCCACCCAGCAGGGGCTTTCGTTCAGGCATAGCATGGTCTGTTTGTCTGGTGCGTGGCAGGAAGGCACTGCTGCCAGGCTCTGCCTCTCATACTGGTGTGCAGCCCCTGGTCCCAGGCTGCCAAGGGCAGGGGCAACCTCAGCCTGGGATGTCAGAGCTGGATGAAATCTCTGGGTTTCTTCCAGCAGGGAGTGGTGCTCCTGGAGCAAGCCAAAGCTTCCTCTCTTTTCTGCCTGTTTTCTCAGTGGACGTTTGGCACTGTGTGCTGGGAAGACATCTTATTGCAGCCCCCTTGGAGGGGCAGGTACTGTGTAATTGAGTGGCCATCTCAGGTGATGATTTTTAGCAGAATCCTCCTGCTGACTTAGTTGCATCAGTGAACAACTGACGTAGCTCACTGCAGGCCTTTCACATCTTTAGATGTGTCACTGTCTGACTCTAGATGTGTAGAAGAGTCACTCTGAGTACATAAGCTTCCTATACAGTCAATGAAGATAAGGAGATGCTCCAGGATGGTTCTTAATGAACTGCCTGGGTCTGTCCAGAAACATCAGGGAGTCTTGCTAGCTGTGAAACAGACAACTGCTCGCATCCATGAAGTGGGAAGCTGCTTGGGCTGTGCCATGAAGGAACAACATGTTGGCATAGTCACATTCTCACTGTTTGAAGTAGAATTTAGTATATCATATAGTCTTTGAAGAGGGGTGGTTGATTGCAGCACTTGCCAGTGATTCTGGAGACTTGGTCTGCAGGAAAGGTAAGAAACTCCTATGTCCTTGCTTGCAGGTTACTGCCAAATCACCAGCCAGAAACAAGTGGGAATGAGCTTTCCCTTCTGCCAGATACCTTGAGCGGGCCATTGTTCAAGCTGTCTTCTGCAGCATCCCCAGGGAGTGAGCCAAACACCTGGGTCAGCTAGAATAAAAAATCCTTCACTGCCCAACAAAAAGCAGCTCAGAGCACAGGTTAGTGTTTCGTATGCTGAGGGATTTCACTCAGATATCCAGAGCAGCTGTGGGTTGTTACGCTAGCACTCCTCGTCAGCTGTCTCCACAAGTCCCCATTGCCTCTCATCTTCAGTAAAAATGGCAAGAAGAGAGTGTGAACCTGGTGACCACCATTATTGCAACTCCACTTGTCATCAGCTGTTCACTGACTGATGGCTGTATTTTATGGATGCGTTTCTCCAGCATCCTTGACAGAAGGACAGAGCAGAGCGTCTCCATGCCTTCAGTCAGATGTGCCAGAGTCATTTGAGAGGCCTCTGGGCATTATTCTGCACTCTAGAAATTTGTAGAATTTGCCATTCAAAGCTCAGCCCATGCAATTTGCTAGTATGAAATCTAAGGATTCCCTCTCATGGGAAACGTCATCTGTGGAAAAGATTAAGGCACTAGTTCTAACAGGCAGTTCAGTTATTCCATGACACAACTGATGAAAAATAGGAATGAGCTATACTAGCAACATATGTATTTATTTTACAGATAATCATGTCACTGGTATGTATATATTTTTGCATGTGTGTATACATATATACACGTATATATTTTGAAAATAGCTAAACAGTAAGACAGGGTATTGGAGTACTTATAGGATATTGGAGTACCTATCTACCTAACAGCCTATCCATCTATCTGCTGCTTTAGGTCCCAGAAAATAGATATGATACATGTGATCTGGATAAATCTTTTGAGATTCACTGGGCCAGAAGTGGTTCACAATCCAGTCTTTCCATGCTCTCCTCAAAGTCAACAGAGAAAAACAGCCACAAGGGATGCAGTTCCCAACATTTTCAGATGAATACCATTGTCCCAAGAGCCTAGTTCAGATCCTGTGGACACCTGGAGTAACATGATATGAAACCTCCACTGTTTCTCACTGTGGAATTTGTTTGATTTGTCTTTGTTGTTTTTCTGATAAAGCTGAAAACTATTTCTGACAGCTGTGCAAAGAGAAGCAGGCCAGGGGCTCAAAATAGTTTCCTGAGATGAAGATTGTGGACCTACATTTCCTGATGAAAACCTGTGGGATGGTAGCTGTTCATCAGCCCCTTAACTATCAGAGGCATGTGATGCTTTCCTTATCCTGTAGCAAAAATACACCAGGGTGCTGGGTGGCTTTGGCACCTGGAGTGGGGTCTATGGATGCCTCGGTGCTCCTGACAACTCAGACCTCTTCTCTGCATGAGGTCATTTCACAACACATTATGTCCTTTAAAAGTGCTGACAAGATAGTGGCTCCTACTGAGATGGTAGAGGCCTTCAACCAGACAAAAGCCACCTAGCAAGTAGCTGCATTGGGCTGTGGCTAGATAGTTAATCAAGGCACATTTTTGCTGGACCTCTCTCCAGGGGGCCTTCTCCCCATGCTGACTAGTTGTGTGGCATTGTACAGTGCAGCTCCGCGATGTTAATGAGTGCTTCAAGGGCAAAAGAAAAGGCAGCAGTGACTTAAGATGGCATGACACCAGGGCATGACTTCAGCTGGAGATTTGCAGCAGCAGGCCAAAGACTCCCAACAAACAGGGCAAAGTCTCAGAACATCTACTGTGATGTGTTTGACACTGCCTACTCCAAACTCCAAGTCATCCCTGACTTTATGTGGGGATATAACTCATCTATATCTGTGGAAAATTAATAAAGATATGATCTCCCAGTTCTCACTGATGTTCTTGCATAGTGACAGCTTCACATATGTGAAGCTTATAGAAACTGAAAGGAGACACTGCTCTGCTTGGCTACCCACGGGTCTTTTGTGCTGTGCAAATGGACACCTTTCCCTGAAGAGCTGTCTCATGTCCAGAGTGATTTTGGGGGAAGAGTGTTCAGGGCAGTGAAACCATGAGACTGTTAGTTATTCCCACTATGCCAGACACCCAGAAAACCACTAGTGATCCTTAAAAATTTGCAGATGCTTCTCTCTAAAGTACTACAGGTTTGAATCATGATTAAATGATGATCCTGCCAGTGAAACAACAGTAAACATTAAGCAGAATTTCTTGGTCCTGGAGTTTGGCAATGGGAAAAGGATATGGCATCCGTTCCCAGGTTTCAATACAATTTCTCCAGTAAAGCCCAGAAGGGTCTAATGCAAGTTTATCCTTCCTCTGTGTGTGGAGCACATTTACCCTCTGCATAGCATCACTAGAAGAAAACAGCACAAGAAACTTTTATTAAACAAATGACAGACAGGACTGCTCCAGAGGGCAAATGAGCACCCCTGAGTCAGGCCACTGTGCTCTGGAAGTCTCTTCCGTCAGGACTGGCAGAATCTGCCTCCTAGCTGAACACTTTCCATACTCAGCACCCACTGAATCCCTCCAAGCTGCCAGGACTCTGGCTTCAATTGCAACATCACAAGGGGATGGGAGTAGCTCTTTGGAGGGGGTATCTGCCTGCAGTCTCATGGACAAGAACAAGGCAACACTTGAGAATGCAAAATAGGTTGTCTGAGATTCAGTTGCTCAAACGTAGGTGCTGTGTGAGCTACCCTGGGATATATTTGCCAGTCTCCAGTTGCTACTTTGCAACGGGGCAGTGTCCCAAAGGACCTACGTTAGTTATCTTTGCTATCCATGTCTCTTGGATATCTTAGCCATCTGAGATGGCCCTGTGAATTAAGATTTAGTCAATCAACTGCCTTCCCTACTGTCTCTGAAATACTTTGGTTGTTACTATGTCTTGTTCTTATAAAGGTGTTTATACATTATTCCAGCCTACAACTCCTGTCCTTCCCACAGCCCAGTAAAAAGCATTCAAAGGAAACATGAATCCCTTGAAAACATCCAGGTTGCTCACAGCAACCAGATTGCCATGGGGTGGTAATGCAAAGGCTTTTTTTAAGTCAGTGACAGCCTTCATATTAGAGCTCTGACAGATCTACTGATTCATAAAATAGCTGCTATTCCAGGTGAGAAAGGGCCATAAATCATGCTATGAACCTTTTCCAGAGCTGGAAATGCCAACATTAAGTTTTTATATGTCACTATTTTATGATTTATATTACAGTGAAGACTTCTAGTGCCCTGTTGCTCTTAGTGCAAGCCCAAAGGTTCAGTATTGTAAATGGGGCAAATTTTGTGGGAGAGGCAATGCCATTAATTAACCCAGTGGAAAACATGCGAAGAAATGGACAGGCTTTTCTGGACACAAGCCCTTCTTCACACCTCTGTACCAGGTTTGAAATGGCTTTTGGTGCCCCCAAGCTCTGTGCATGTTCCCAGTCACATTGCTTGACATTGCTCCTTTGGCACTTGAGTACAAATCCAAGTCCACTCGCAAGTTCCAGCTAGCTCCAAGCCCAACCTGTTTGGAGTAAAGCCTGTGTCAGACACAAATTTGGGGTGAGATGCGAAGTAAGGCAAGGAGAAAATTCAAACTCATACCATCTCTCATCATGGACCTAAGAGTGTGCCTGCAACATGGGTCAACCTCAAGAGCACCAAGGGCTGATGGAGTCATTCACTGCCTGGATTTGGTGAGCACACACAGGAGCAGGGGTGGGGACGCACTGTCTGTGAGCCATGGTTCAAACCAGGCTCCAGGCTTTGCTTTGGTCAGTGCTCCACCTACCAGTGTAGACATATCCAGAGGAACTTAATGGTACAATGCAGTACTAACCTCGTCTCCTCATGAGATATTTTGTCCTTCCATAGCCATCTGGATGACACTTCAGCAATGTTTTACTGTAAATCTCAAAGCATCATGATCATAATTATCTCACATCTATTCATAACTGTTATCACTGCCCTGGCAGGCTTGGCTGAAGCTGGTATTAACTGTTTTCCGACTTGGTAGTAAATTTTAAGTGATAGGCATTATGTCTGGTAGCATTATGTATCTGTTGAGTTTAACCTCCTTGTCTCTTTCCTTTGGACCTTAAACATGCTTTATTATATCAAATAGCAATTAACATTCCTCAGGGGTGAAGGTAGCTACATGGTGTGTTTACTGAGGCGGCCAGCTGTCGCCACTTGGCAAGCAACTTTTATCATAAGCTGGTTGAATTTAACATATATCAGCATTTATCAGCCCAGACTTTGTCAGTTTTATAAATGAAAACCAAGGGACAATAAATCATTTGGTGCCCAGATGAAACTCCATACATCAGCGAGCATATTTACCAGGCCGGGTGGATTCAACCAACAAAAGGCACCTACGGTTTTTTTATTTAATCTGTTTTGAATATAACCTCAGATGTCTTTTTCTGGTGCACAACCTACATCTGAAAGCTTTGGTAAGGTGTGTGCTGGATGGTCCCATTTGTTTTCTTCTACTGAGCTGACGGCTTCAGAATTCACTCCTGCTCAGTAATACATGAACATATCTGCTGACTTCCGCTGGAGTGCATTTGACTCAGCATCCATAGCATTATTAATAAGTCTCCTCACTTGTAGGGGATGAAGCACAGAGCTGGGAGGAGAAACACAGAATCACAGAATCGTCTAGGTTGGAAAAGACCTTGAAGATCATCCAGTCCAACCATTGACCTAACACTGACAGTTCCCAACTACACCAGATCCCTCAGCGCTATGTTGACCTGACTCTTAAACACCTCCAGGGATGGGGACTCCACCACCTCCCTGGGCAGCCCATTCCAACGCCTGACAACCCCTTCTGGAAAGAAATGCTTCCTAATATCCAGTCTAAACCTTCCCTGGTGCAACTCGAGGCCATTCCCTCTTGTCCTATCACTTGTTACTTGGTTAAAGAGACTCATCCCCAGCTCTCTGCACCCTCCTTTCAGGGAGCTGTAGAGGGTGATGAGGTCTCCCCTCAGCCTCTTCGAGCCTCTGTTCTTAGATGGCTTGAACATAATTGGTCTATCAATTTGCAATCATGCTTTACTGCAGTTTCAACAGGCATCCTCTGAGTCTTCCATGATTAACCAGGACTCATAGTTGACATATACACCAGTAAATCAAATGGTTCAGAGAGCAGATACTGGGTGTAAGTAACAGGGTGCTGCTCACATCCATACAACTAAATTCTTTTCCACTCTGCAGTGGGTGGTTCATCCATAGCGCCTACTGGGAACAGCTCTGTGCTACTCCTGAACCACATCCATGCTAGCTGTCATGGGATGAAACTCTGCCAGGGAGTGTGCTGCACCATTAAACAGTGCAGGTAGTACAGGACAGAGGCCAAACCCTGCATTTGGGCATAATTTAGGTCATGCATCACTGCCCTTGCCTTGAGCAAGATGGAAGAGGGGACATGTTTTGTGGTCAGTGATTTAACACAGCCTGGAAGATGAGGCTGATACAGTGTATAGCAGCATAGGAAGGCCTCTAGAGCATAATCTTCACTTCATCATTGCATCCACAGTCCATAATGCTGATGGAAACTCACCCTCAGAGAGTGTTTGCACTTGTATGTCAAGTAGGGAATTGGAACATTTGAGGTTCAGAAGCAAACTCTCATCTGCCACATCAGCGTGTCAAAGGGAGGACAGACAGAGAGGGCTGTAAGGCAGTAACTATCAGTAAGGTTCATTAAGACTGTATTTGTACTGTTCAATAAAAAAGGACCAGGGAGTCATGGCTGGTAAAAACATTGAATGGCTCAGTGCCAACCCTGCAGCGGACTAACCTTTCCCTTCACAGGGAGCTGGGTGGAGAGGCCTAGCCATAACAGCAACAGGGAGGGAGGTAACACCTAAGCAATGTCCCCCCCTAAGGAGGCTCTCCCTAGCCTGTATTTAGCAATTTGTATCATGCTGTCAAGTTAAGATTTACAAGAAGCCATGGATCAGCCCCTCAAAGCTCCTTGCTATGACAGTACTGCTCTTTTTACTTGACTGCAGTGATGAAAAGCCCTTGTGCTAATGTGCCTGGAGCCACCTGCTTGACAGCATGAGCACAGGCTGGTTCACTTGAGCTGGGAGACCTTCCATGCTCTTCCCACAGTTCATCCCAGAAGGAGAATGTTTCACAGATGGCTGGGTTGATTTTGCCAGTCTCAGAGTGTCCCAATGCAAAGAATGGTGAGCTACGCTCTCACAGGAACAGCAGCTGGCATGTGCAAAAAGGGAGGAATAGTAATGTCATGGGCTGTGCAGTGAGTACTCTTGCACCAGGTGGGATTAACCTGAGCACAGAAACCTGAGTTAGCTGCAGTGCAAACATAGCCGTAGCAGAGTACAGAGTAAAGTATTCAACTTTTTTTTTTCTTTTAAATATACACATATCTTAAAACTTCCTTCTGGTTTCCGTCCTTCAACGTAGTTTTATAGCAGATCTTTTATGTCAGGCTTTTCCAAGGCCTGTGTGTGACGAAATATTCATTGCTTATTTAATTATAAATCTTTAGATAATACCAGTTTTATGTCTTTTGACAACTCTCTTCTCCTCATGGTCTTGTTCTAAGCAGAACTTAAAAATGCCAGGGTTGTCTGCTTCCAAATCTTCCCTCCATGGATGGACCCAGGACATTTTTAATGACAAGCAGCAGCTTATTGTTCATTCTTATTACAGTGACATGCAAATCCATTGGGAGGTGACAACAAAAGGAGACCACTTCTCCCAGAAACTTCCCACCACATTTGCTGGCAAAGCATGCTCTCTCAGTGCCATTCCCACCAGTCTCCAAGATTGCAGCATGAAAACAGTGGAGTTGAAGCATGAACAAAGACCAGGAGTTATGAATGTGGCAAAGAATAAGAGGTAAGGATGAAGCTTACACACATGATGCAGAACTCAAATAGCCTGAAGCAATGTATTAATTTACGCTGTGGGATGAGCTAATTGTTGTACACCGAGTTTACAGTTTTCTAAAGAGGGGCGTGCACTCGAGGGCTGTACAGTACACCCATGCCTACAGCACAAGAATGGTTTTGTGAAAGATCAAAAGACCCAGATTCTTTTGAATCACTGTCCTTTTATGGGCATACAGCTGTGTGGTTTCCTTATCCAGAGACATTATGTGTGCTTGGCTATGCCCATGTTCACACCTTGCTTACTCCAGGATTAATCACACCAGCTCCCCCTGTTCCTTAACGTCTTTCCATGCTTTGCCAGCAGTTCACAAGTCCATAACAGAGCTCTAGATAGCTCTTTAATGTATTTTCAATAGAGTTTATATTAGATCAGGTACCCACCCCTGGAGTGTTACTGGATTTCAGGATAAATGCGATGGTGCTTCAGCAGCAGTTAGAAATGCTCAGCTGCAACATCATGACTTGCCTTAAGTGTACCATTATTTAGGGATGACTTTATGGTCATACTTAAACCAGATTTCAGTGGGATTTAACTAGAATACTTAACATATTTAAGTGCTCCAGAAACTTTTCCTGTGCATGCTGAAGAAATGAGGAGTAACTGACCCTACCTGGCTGGCCCAGGCAGCTCCTGGCCTTCCCAGAGCCTCTTCTAGGTTCATGCAGGGTCAAACTGCAAAATTAGAGAAATGGGAACAGCCCTCTCTAACTGGCCACTGTCACAGAGATTCTTGTGAGCCCTGGAGAGATGCTCCTGTCTCTTCCAGTCCTACTGAGCTGCCTGCCTGGCAGCTAACCCTTAACCCTCCCCTGGACATTTCTGCCCCGCCGCAAGAGGTTTGCCTTCTGTATTAGTGCAGGCTCACAGGTATATTCTGTATCAGTACAGGCTCACATCTTTCTGGTGAAAAAGCACCTGGATCTAAGAGAATGTGGCAGTTCTGAACCATCTTGTGTGAAAAAGCATTACTGTCACCAGTATCTTCATACCTAAAATCCAAGGAAAAATCTTGCTACCCTGCCACAGAGAAACACACTGGGGAAACTCTTCTGCTCCTCTTCAGAAGGAAGAGCATCGCGTTTCATATCACGGTCCTTTACCTTGAAGGATCCTCTGGAAGAAGCATGATCCAATATTTACAACTCCTTGTAACCTGCCAGCAGCAGCTCAGGGCGCTGCTCAGCGGGCAGAGAGCAGATCCCCCGACAGCCTCAGGACCACACCGTGGTGGTGCCAGGCATCAGCAGGGTGGACCCTTGGCTGCTTTGGCCATTCGAAAAGACACTTTGAACTCTGCCAACACAAGGTAGTGGCTTTTCTTCAAGGACGAGTCCTGTATGACCTAACGGTGCTTTAAATTCACCCTGCAGCAGCTTTCCCTGCAGGTTTCTGTGCGCACCCACGCACAAGCTCACCCGTGTCGCTGTGTGCCTGACCCAAGGAGGAGGAACAAGGCGGGGGAAGGCGGCGGTGGGTCCCCACTGCGGGACCCGGCAGCCTTGTGGCGGGGCCGCCCCGCACCCCCGGAACCGCCGCCCGACTCCGAGCGGCCGCCGCCGACCGCTGCCGCCAGGGGGCGCTGCGGCCCCACGGTTGGCGGCGCCGTGAGGTGCCGCCGCCCGACGGGGCGGACTGAGCCGGGCTGGGCTGGGCCGGGCTGGGCCGGGCCGGGGTGGGCCGGGGTGGGCTGGGCCGGGCTAGGCCGGGCCGCTCCCGGCGGGGTTGGGGGTGCGCAGCGAGGATGGGGCACCGCTGTCGGGAGCGGGGTGTGTGTGTGAGGGGGTCCCACGGCTTGTTGAGGGGGGGGTGACGCCTGGCTCGGGAGGCAGTTGCCGGCATCGTTGGGGAAGGACCCGATCCCGGCAGCCGCTCCATCGCCGCTCTGGATCGCCTTCATCTCCCCCGCCATCACCTCTGCTCTGCTTGGGAACCGGCTGGTTACATGTCCTCCCCCCATCCCCTTTCAGAGCTGTGTGCCACGTCTCTATCCTGCCGGGGGAAGGGGGTGGGTGGGGTGGGGGTGTGAGAGCACCCCCGGCCCTGCCGAAGGAGCCCTTAGGAGGGGGACGCATCTGAAACCTTCCCCGAGGAGGCAGCCTCTGAGAGCAGCAGGGCGGCTGTGCCCAGGCCTGGGCACTCCCGGGGGCAGAGCCCTGCCAGCCCTCAGGCCAAGGCAGCCTCGGGGCACGGGGGGATGCAGGGGCAGGGAAGGACACGGGGGAAAGGGCTCTGGGGGTCAGGGTAGGACCCGCTCTGCAGCCGTGGCCCTGCCCTGCGCGGCCCCGCTGCCCTCACCTCTCCGCCTAAGGCAGGAGGCTGAATGGTTTTCTCTGCCGTCCCGTCCCCCCACTTGCTGCTATAGAGTCCGGCAATTTAGCAAGTTCACCAAGCTGTGTCATGCTTCATGACTAATTCACATATTTAAATGGGAACGGTCAAAGCTGGACTATTTGATGCCAGCCAAGCGCATTTATCAGGTCAAAAAAGCTCACAATGGCTGGAGGCTCTGTGTGTGTGCGCGGGTGTCTGATATAAGTACTTGCTCAGTGCTAGGCCAGGAGGCCCCCTCCCCAAAAAAAAAAAAAAAATAATCAGCCCCACAAATAAATAAATAAAGCACTCAGATCGGTTGCAGCTTCCCAGAGCAGAGCTTCCCTCCGCCCCCGCCCCCCAGCCTGCATCGGTCCCCCCCTCGGCCCCCACCCAGTTG